>NC_058519.1:396358973-397025223 GCF_904849725.1 Hordeum vulgare subsp. vulgare
TTCCGGGCCCTCTCCTCCTCAAGCAATCGTGTCGTGCTCTGGTCCCTCTCATCAAGAGCAGCCTGAAGAGCAGCCTGGCTTGCCAATCTCTCTTTCTCAAGAGCAGCCTGGTTTGCCGCTCTCTCTTTCTGAAGAGCAGCCTGAAAAACCATTCCTCGTTACCACAGTAATGATCTATGGTGACACACATAATGAAATGGATGAAAGTGTTCTTAGTCCGTACAACTAACCTCGATGGCAAGTTCGACTGGCCGTGGACGACGCGTTATCTCAGGATAGTTGCTTGACTGGCGCGCCTTGATCTCCGAAAGAGTTAGTGGACAACGTATTATCCCATCTCCAATGGCTATCGAGCCATGGGGCCTCCCGCCACCAGATATCATCACCAGCTCTGGATCCAAAGGTTCCTGGCTAGGGTTAAAGTCATCCCCTTTCGTAGCCTTCCCCGCGTCCCTGTATGCCACGAGCTTCTGGTGGGATGATATGTTGGTGAAGTTACTGGGATCATCCAGGTCAGACTCAGAGAATGCCTTCGCCTTCTTGTACGAGGCAGTATGGGCCATGCCATAAACGTCGTACAAGTGTGGCATCTCAGTCTTATTGTGATGCGCCTAAAAGAGAGGAACAAAATATTAGCATAAGAATGAATTGCATGAATCATGAAGCAAATCACATACCCAGTTTCGTCCAAACTGAAGTAAGTTGGCGCTGCCTTGATGGTGTGGCACACCAACCATTTGGCTACGCCGATCCTTCGCATTATCGTGGACGGCTCGCCAGCTGCCTGTGCACCACTCATCAACCAACGCCTCCCAACAATCCATCTTATCCGCACACCATCTCGGGGGCACCTGTAAGTTATTAGAAAGAATTTTCAGCGCTACGCCTATGAATGAAATCAAGAAAACTACGTAGAAGGACTTAAGAATAGGTAATTACCTTCATGTATTGCTCCTTCTTCAGAAACTTTCCGCGGCAATCCTTCTTCTCCTTCTTAATACCACGCGTGGCGTAGTAATCTCGAATAGCCTGCGGCCGAGCCTCGTGGCGCAAGTTCTGTAGTAACCGCCTACACTCGACCTCGAGAACCCTGGCCGCCGCCTCCTCATATCCATCCTCACACCTATAGAAGGTCTGCAATCAAACGTGAAAACACCGATTAGTACAATAATGAGGTATATGCTTAATTTTACATTCTGTAAAAGGATAATTTACCCAAAAGCTCCTGATCACCATCTCGGCCCTCGTGTGGCACAAGACACCATCTATAATCTCCTCCGGCGGGTCCTGCGCAGCGTGGTAGTGCTCCCAGGTAAATCCTAGTGTAGGAACCTGACCCTCACCAGGCAACGTGACAAACCCCGGGAAATTTGTCCGGCAAAGCACACCAAGGACGGAGTTCGGCCTGCGGACTCCAAGAGGGTGTACCCATCCCCTGCAGTATGATAAGGTCGGCGCATTAGATATTTGAACAAACTTGAAGGCAAAAGCTAAAAAAAGGGTAAATGTACTTACCTATCTCCTTCAGGTTTTATCACCGGCCTCTGCTCGCGGGTAGCCGGGGCGACCGGGAGACGTGTACTACCACGCTTGTACACGGTAGCCGGGGCCCCGTCCACCTGCACATCGCCCTCGCTATCCGTAAGCTCATCCCCGCCATCCCCGCACCCTGAGCCACCCGGACCCTCGGTCCAATCCGGCAACTCGGTACGATCCGGCCAAGGCTCCCATCCGGACCTCTCCATGTCGGGTGAAGCCTCCAGAACCGTAGTCTCCTCCGGCTGCTCCTGGGCCGAATGCACCTCGACCCGAGGCTGCTCCTGGACTGGAGTCTCATGGGACGAATGCCCGTGAACACCAGGCTCCTGGACCGGAGTCCCCGTAGCCTCCTCCGCAAACGGGTCGACCATACTAGTCCTATGCTCGGGTGAATGAGCTGGTGGTGGTGGCGAGGATGGCTCAACAGTCCTCCTGGATCTTCCGCGGCCACCACCTCTCCCTGTACCCTTCCCCTTCTTCCCTACCCGACCAGCACCTCTACCAGCGGGCAATGCCGCCGACGAAGAAGAACCCCCGGCTGGTGTCGAAAGACTATCTGCCAAGGCTCTACGGAGAGATAGGGGTGGAAGGGAAGTACCACCCCTCGTGCGGGGCGCCTGGGAAGAACCCGTCGAGCGCTCTGGACCCGCGCCCACCATCTTTCAACACCTGCCATGATAAAGATTAAAACAAATTAGTACAACATAAAAAAATTGAATGACTGACATGAATAATAATATGTACATGAATAATAAATATTAAAATATATAGATATTATCTTCTGTTGCCCGGCTCTCCAAGGATTGCCGGAACCCTAGCCTCCGCCGCACCTAACCCTAGCCGCGACGGCGCCATCTCACCGGCGCGTCCGCTCTAGCCCTCGCTCCCCTCCTCCCTGCCCTTACAACCTACGCCGGAGGCCCGGTAGGAACCCTAGTCCTACCAATTTGGTATCCAGAGATTCCAGGCTGATCATGTCGCTCCCTCCACCACCGCCGCCGCTCAACACCACCACCGCCCCACTGTCGCAAACCACCACCACCGCCCCGCTGGGACCCAACCCCCGCCGCCGAGCGTCGCCCCCACTACCTACGGGCCGCCGTCGCTGCCGTGGGCCACCCCGGCCTTCCAGCCACTCCATGGAGGGGCGCCGCCACTGCCGCCGCAGCTGCTGCTGCAGCACTACCACGCCGCAGGCACTCCCTGGCCGGTGTGGCCGGCCACCACCGCGCCGCTGGGGGGGCTGCCCCAACAGTCGCTACCGGCCACCACGGCGCAGGCGTCGGGGGTCGGGGTAGGGGGTCGGCGGTCGAGGGTGAGTGTTGTCGGGGGTCGGGGGTCGAGGTTACCTATAAAACTTTCTAGGTTACCTATAAAACTTTCTAGGTTACCTATAAAACTTTCCAGGTTACCTATACTACTTTATAAAACTTTCCAGGTTCCATAAAAAAATATTTCATGCCGGGGTGTCGTCGAGATGTCGTGTCGGGGCGTCGTGTCGGGGTTTCGGGGCATCGTGTCGGGTGTCAGGGGTGCCGTCGAGATGTCGTGTCAGGGCGTCGTGTCGGGGTTTCGGGGCATCGTGACGGGTGTCAGGGGTGTCGTCGAGATGTCGTGTCGGTGCGACAACTACTATTCCAAGCTGTTGTAATATCCTCAACGTTGTGGCTAGTGCAAGCATAGGCGGCGACCGGAGGGCTCTACACGGTCAACTACAAACCTAACAACTAACCTAACACACAGTAGGTAATTAAAAACTAACCTAACAACTAACCTAGCTCGAGGGGTAATACCACTAACAACTAACTAATTACCACTAACAACTAACTAAGTAACCTAACTAACCTAATTACCAGTACGTAACCACTAACAACTAACCTAACTAACCTAACTAACAATAGGTAATTAACAACTAACCTAACTAACCTAATTAATGAATTAAACGAAAAAAGGAAAAAAGGACTCACCGAGGAGGAGGAGGGCCGCAGGAGGGGGGGCGCAGGGCGGCGGTGGGGTGTGTAGGTGGGGAGGTGGGGGGGAGGCGGCGGCGGTGCGTCGGCGGCGGTGGTGCGTCGGCGGCGGCGCTGGGGCGGCGGCGGCGCTGGGGGCGCAGGGAGGAGGAGGAGGCCCGCAGGGGGGGGTCGCAGGGCGGCGGTGGGGAGGTGGGGGGAGGCGGCGGCGGTGGGGCGGCGGCGGCGGTGGGGCGGCGGCGGCGGTGGGGCGGCGCCGGCGCTGGGGGCGCAGGGAGGAGGAGGAGGCCCGCAGGGGGGGCGCAGGGCGTGCGTGGGAGAGAGAGAGAGCGCGTGGGAGAGAGAGAGTGCGTGGGAGAGAGGAGAGAGGTAGGCGCCGTTAACTTTTCGGGGGTCCATCTCCTTTGCCGTCTGCCACTGATCCCCTTTGTCGTCCGCCACGGACGGCAAAGCTACTCAGGCAGACGGCAAAGGGGTGGGTGGGGTCGGGGTGGGATGGGGAGAGAGGAGGGGTGGGGTGGGACAGCTTTGCCGTCGGCCATCCCTACCTTTGCCGTCCGTCAGCAGACGGCAAAGAGGTGGCTAATGGCAAATATTTATTTTGCCATCAGCCTCCTCTTTACCGTCTGTTTTTTGCCAACACACGGTAAAGAGGTTCTTCGCCGTCCGCTGGCTGATGGCAAGGATTTGGCAGACGGCAAATAAAGGAATTCCAGTAGTGCTAGTTGGAAACATTATGTGGTAGATACACAACTTGGAATGGATACTCTAAAATATGCAAGATAAGTGTGAGTGCTATGGATGGCCTTCTCGTAGGGAGGAGAGAGTGGATCCATAGTGGTGTACTGAATTGTGAATATGTGGACTCGTGTGCGCTATCCCACCTCAATGAAAGTACTGGTAGTCGTAGTACAGGTTAGCCAAGAGTCAAAGCTGGCTTGGTGCAATTAAACTCCACAACCCCTTCATTGATACTGATGCATATGTAGATAGTTCTGATGTAAGTCTTGTTGAGTACCTTTGTACTCACGGTTTCTTAATTTATGTTTTTTCATAGGAGACCTAAATCCCATTAAATGTTTCTACACGATGTGTTCGACGTTGATCGGAATAGCTTGGGAATCCCAGACAGAGGTCTAGCTCCTTTCGTAGGGTCGTTGTAGCTTTCAGGCTCTTCCAGCCACTTTTAGTAGATGTCTGTACGCAGACATGTTTTGCTTCCGCTTGATGTTTGTATGACTTGAGTGTCGGGTCAGGAGACCTCTGTTTGTAATATCATACTATGTTGACTCTTATGAGTCTTTAATAAAAGCTTGAGTCATAGAGTTATGTTGTGATTCCATGTTGTATCTACACATATCGTGCATATTGTGTGTATGTTATGAAATGCATTATATGTGTGGGATTGGATACCTAGTTGTGTGACTTTATTAGTACTCTTTATGGGGAAATGCCTCTTTGTGCTTCCACCGAGCCTTGGTAGCTTGCTACTGCTCCGGACACATTGATTGACCGGTATGTATCCTTCTTTGCAGCTGCGTCTGTCCCTTTGGGGAAATATCACGCGGTGTAATGGAGTCCTTGTAGCTTGCTACGAATCGTCTACACACGTTGATGACCGACACCTGCTTTGCTAGGTTATGTATGGTTGTCCGTGTACAGATGTACCACTTGGATTTATAAATAGTCATGTCGACCCGGGTTCTTTGTCATTTGAATGCTAGCGACACATTCATATACGTGAGCCAAAAGACGAAATCGGTCCCAACCAAGCTAAGGTGGCAGCCGTGGAGTTTACCGTGCGTGAGGCTGGAAAGTGATGTGATGTGTTACAAGATGGGTTCTTATGATTAGGATCAGGGTCCCGACAACGGCTCGACACACCATCCTGGAGAGGGAACAACATTTGGTCTTTTCTCACAACAGTTGTTTATCTTGGGATAGTTTGAGCGCCTAAGTGGGCTCTTGAGCATAAAGCCTAAGGAGCCTTACCGGTCGCAAAGCCACCTAGCACCCCGGTGTCAGGGCGTGGCCCCGTGAGGAACCACCTTGGTAACGGGTCGCACCTCACAACGGCGGGGAAATGTGCGGGACTGGGACCTGCCGGCACAGAGCTTCTTGAATGTAGATTAGAGACCTCCAAAAACAGAACTCACGAGGGCCTCCTGAACGTCTAAGGGGGCTCCTGAGCATCGCGCCTCGGGAACCTTACCAGTTGCAAAACCACCTAGTACCCGGGTGCTAGGGCCTTGTTCCGTGAGGGGCGACATTGACAAGTCGTGCCTTGCGGCAGGGAAATGTGCGGGAGTTGGACCTGTCGACGTAGAGCCGCTTGAATGTCTAAAGGGGCTCCTGAGCACGCCTCAGGAGCCTTACCGGTCACAAAGCCATCTGGCACCCTGGTGCCAGGGCTTTCCCCGTGAGGAATGACCTTGGTAACGGGTCGCGCTCTATGGCGGTAGGGAGATGTGCGGGATTGGCGCCAGCTGACATAGAGCATCGATCCACTTCACCTGCAGCAAGGAAAAGACCAACAGACCAACAGGCCTCCCCGAGCACCACAGTCATGTGTCACAACAAAGGAGTTCCCCGCAAGCATACCAAGCTAAGTATCTAAACCGACAGAGAAACAACATCACTAACAAAAGGGGGCAGCCGCCCAAATCCATTGCACGCCAGAAGGGCCTATCCTTGTTTCTCGTGATGCACGGTCAAAATCAAGGAGGAGACATCTAGTGATGGAGATCCTGGAGGAGGGTTGCCGCCGTTGACGCCTGGCACGCCGACACTCAGTCTGTATCCTCCTCCTTCACATGCGCCACAGGAGCAGACGGGCGGTGCAGCGCTTGGGGACTCCTCCCCGAGGCTCGGGCACGGCAGCGAGGCGGCTCATCATAGCTGTTGTCCTTGTTCTCGCTCGGGCTCCTTCCGGAGGGGGTATCGCCTCTGCTGGGGGATCGGCGCCTGCCATTAGAGACGAGCTCATCTACGGGACCGCCACGGTCGGCGTCCTCTGGGCAGCAACCCAGGCGATTGCCCTCGACCCCGAAGATCTTGACAAAGCGTGTCGTCTCCCCGTCGTACTTGAAGAGGAGGTAGCGCCTCCCCTTCAGGCCTCAGGTGCGGGTGAAGGTCAACCACCCGCGGTTTGGATACACATAACCGTCGGGGGTGACCTCAACCTCCACCCAAGATGCCCCGCCGCAGCAGCCGTCGGCCTACAACCAGAGGCCCCGAGGCCCGCCGGTCGGCGGTGCCTTCGCGAAGAAGTTCAGAAGCTGGAGCCAAGTGATTTCCGCCCTCTCCACCCACGTCATAAATTCCATCACCATATCAGCCGAGTGGAGCGACGGGCAAGGCGGACAGGTGGCCATCACCGACCTCCCACTCGGGCCGCTACGGGCACCCGCTCCAGCCGACGTCATGCCATTGCCGCCGATGGAGATCCCCGGGCAGGCGAAACCACGACCGCGCCCGCTGGAGGCCGCTGGAGGCGGCGCCGCATATTTCCGAGAGCGGCCTCGTCCACTCTTGCTAGGTGGAGCAGCAAGACCTTCGCCAGGGGCCTTCCCCTTTTGGGAAGCAGAGAATCTCCTCATCGGCGCCATGCTGAGAGAGCGGAGGACTCAAGGTGGGAGGCGAGGAAGACTAGGAGACGCAAGCCTTATCACCCTCCCCGGGTTAAATAGGCAGCTAAGAGCAGGCTGGTGATGACCCACAAGTGTAGGGGGTCTATCTAGTCCTTTCGATAAGTAAGAGCGTCAAACCCAATGAGGAGCTGAAGGAACTGACAAGTGGTTTTCAGTAAGGTATTCTCTGCAGGCACTGAAATTATCGGTAACACATAGTTGTGTGATAAGATAATTTGTAGCGAGTAGCAAGTATCAATAGTAACAAAGGTGCAGCAAGATGGCCCAAGCCCTTTTGTAGCAAGGGACAAGCCTGGACAAACTCTTATATGAGGTAAAGCGCTCCCGAGGACACATGGGAATTTTTCTCAAGCTAGTTCTCATCATGTTCAAATGATTCGCGTTCGCTACTTTGATAGTTTGATATGTGGTTGGACCGGTACCTGGGTGCTGTCCTTAATTGGACAAACATCCCACTTATGATTAACCCCTCTCACAAGCATCTGCAACTACGAAAGAAGAATTAAGACAAAGTCTAACCATAGCATTAAACTAGTGGATCCAAATCAGCCCCTTACGAAGCAACACATAAACTAGGGTTTAAGCTTGTGTCACTCTAGCAACCCATTATCTACTTATTACATCCCAATGCCTTCCTCTAGGACCAAATAATGGTGAAGTGTTATGTAGTCAACGTTCACATACCACCATTAGAGGAAAGACAACATACATCGCTTCAAAATATCGAACGAATACCAAATTCACATGACAACTTATAGCAAGACTTATCCCATGTCCTTAGGAACAAAAGTGACTAATCACAAAGCATAATCATGTTCATGATCAGAGAGGTATCGAATAGCATTAAGGATCTGAACATATGATCTTCCACCGAGTAATCCAACTAGCATCAACTACAAAGAGTAATCAACACTACTAGCAACCTTACAAGTACCAATCGGAGTCGCGAGACGAAGATTGGTTACAAGAGATAAACTAGGGTTTGGAGATGAGATGGTGTTGATGAAGATGTTGATGGAGACGAGTCCCCTCCGATGAGAGGAGTGTTGGTGATGACGATGGCGACGATTACCCCCTCCGGGAGGGAAGTTTCCCTGGCAGGACAGCCCTGCCGGAGCTCTAGATTGGTTCTGCTCAAGTTCTGCCTCGTGGCGGCGGCGATTCCTCCCGAAAGCCCTCTCCTGATTTTTTTCTTGGACGAAACCCTCCTTATAGCAGAAGACGAGAGCTGGAGGGGCAACAGGGGGCCCACAAGCCACCCTGGCGCGGCCAGGGGGGTAGGCTGCGCCTGGCAGGCTTGTGGCCTCCTGGTGGTTCCCCTCGAGTACTTCTTCCGCTCAGTATTTTTTATAAATTCCAAAATAATTCCTCGATGATTTTCACGGCTTTTGGAGTTGTGGAGAATAGGTATCTCAAACTTGCTCCTTTTTCAGCCCAGAATTCCAGGTGCCGGCATTCTCCCTCTTCATGTAAACCTTATAAAACAAGAGAGAAAAGGCATAAGTATTGTACGTTAAAGTGTAATAACAGCCCATAATGCGATAAATATCAACATAAAAAGCATGATGCAAAATGGACGTATCAACTACCCCAAGCTTAGACCTCACTTGTCCTCAAGCGGAAGCCGAGATCAATAAATATGCCCACATGTTTAGAGATAGAGGTGTCGATAAAACAAAATACGGACATGCAGGCATCATGATCATAATTAGAACAGCAATATCGTCACATAATCTCTTTTGCTAAAGTGAAAATTCCTTCACAATGTAAAGTATGGATCAAGAACCTTCTTGAGAATTAACAATGAATAGTCTTTAGTCATTGAAGCAATTGCAATTTATCATAACATCGGAAAGATTCAAATAAGAGCTTGTAAAGCAAATCCACATACTCAATCATCCTTTCGTCTTCTACAATTTCTAAAACTCACGTCGTACTCATGAGATCAAAGTTTCAGTTGGACACAGAGAAATATAGGGGCTTATAGTTTCGCCTCCCAACTTCTTACCTCAAGGGTAATGTCAACAATAATAATTCATGGGTACTTACTTCCAAGTTGACATATGGATATAGATCTTTCCCTAGCACATGACGTTAGCCAAGATAATGGCAGAATAACGAATTGGTGTCGATCACCATGACTCTTTTAAAGATAAAAAGTAAAGGTACAAGATAGGCCCTTCGCAGAGGGAAGGAGAGGTTGTCATGCGGTTTCGATGTTTGGATGTGTGACCTCTTAGTGGAAGGAACGTCACTTTGTATTGCCTCCTGTGATAAAGAACTTTATTATGCAGTCTATCGCTTTTATGTCTTCCTCATCACAGGTTCGTACAGATCTTATTTTCCACACACTAATAGATCATACATAACTAGGGAGCAATTTTTATTGCTTGCACCGATGACAACTTACTTTAGGGATCTTATTCAATCCATAGGTAGGTATGGTGGACTCTCATGGCAAAACTAGGTTGAGGGTTTATGGATGCACAAGTAGTATCTCTACTTAGTGCAGAAGTTTTGGAGCTAGAAGCAAGCGTCACATGCTAAGGATGTCTAGTCATATAATATTGTTCAAAACCAAGCAAACATAATTCATTATGTTGTCTTCCTTGTCCAACATCTACTTCTAAGCATGTAATACTTTAATGAGTGTTCACAATCATAGACGGTGACAAAGATGATACATTTATATGTGAACCTCTCTTTCTTTATTATTTCCTATTAATTACAACAATGACAAAGGTCTATGTTCGTCCACCCACAACAAGTTTCAATCAACATTCTTTTTATATGTGAAGCCATCACTTACCATAAGATCATTACATGATCTTTCATGCTTTTGTTCTTTTATTATTCTTTTCTTTAGATCATGGCAAGAAGCAAGGCCCTAAACTAAAGCACTCTTTATTATAAGACTCACGAACTCGGATACATTAGGGGTAACACAAACCAAAACTCAAGCCTAGAACATACTAAGAACTTTATTCTACTAGAAAAATATATAACCAAAAAGGATCAAACTAAGAAAAAGGTAAAGGTAAAAGATGTGAAGGTGATACGATACCGGGGCAACTCCCCCAAGCTTGGCACAAGCCAAGGGGAGTGCCCATACCTGTGCTTAATTGTCTTCCTTCGAGGGTGATGGTGGTGGAGTTGTTGTAGTCTAGGGTTGATTCTCCGTCTTCCAAGTCATAGGTGCTCCATCATGGAAAGATGATCGAGTCTCCGGAATCCTCAAATCTGCAGCCAATCGTATTGATTTAAATCTATACTCATACTCACAGTTTTGGTTCTGCAGGTCGTAGATCTGGGTGAGGAGGTGATCAATTCTGTCATAGAGCCTGGAGATGTGCTTCCCGATATCATTGGCATTGTTCTTGTGCTTGTTGGTGAACTCCGTGATCATCATGTAGTTGGCGTTGGGTCCGCGTTCCACCATCCCTTGGCACTTGAAGACTTGCTGCTCCATTGCTTTGAGCCTCGCCTCTACGCTTCCGGTCTTCTTGGGCCCCTCAACATCACGGATGTGCAGCACCCCCTCATGCATCTCGATAGATTGAGGGTGTTGCAGCACTCCCGCGAGGTAGGGATTGATGACCTTCTCGAAGAACTTGTCCTTCGGAACTTTTGGGGACGCCATAGCGATCTAGATCTGTCTACATAACAGCTCGAAACGAAAATAGAGGATATTTGCGTGATACGAGGGTCAGACCTTCCAGGAGAATATATAATAAATTTTTCCCGACCAAAAGGAGTATTCCACCAGAAAATGGAGTCCGGGAGACACACGAGGTGCTCACAACCCCCCCAGGCGCGGCCAGGGGGGTAGGTCGCGCCTGGAAGGCTTGTCGCCTCCTCGTGCGCTTTCCCGACTACTCTAAATTTTTCTAATTTTCTAAAAATTCCAAAGCGGAGAAAAATTTCTACAGGAAAAGTTTTGGACTCGGTTTACTTACCGAATCACATACCTCTTCGTTTTTGGAGTCTGAAACAGGCTGATAAATGTCCCTTATGTACTCCTCCAGAGTTATGGTATTAATAATATTGCTTTCAACATTTATGGGAGTACCTGAGATATAATGCTTGATTCTTTGCCCATTTACAACTCTCGGAAAATTCCCTTCCGTGTGGTTGATTTTGATGGCACCGGAACGATACACTTCTTCGACAATGTAAGGACCTTCCCATTTAGAGTGAAGCTTGCCTGGAAAAAATCTTAAACAAGAATTGTATAGCAAGACATAATCACCTACATTGAACTCATGTTTTTGTATCCTTTTATCATGCCACCCCTTAACTTTTTCTTTAAACAACTTGGCATTTTCATATGCCTGAGTTCTCCATTCATCAAGTGAGCTAATATCAAATAACCTCTTCTCACCAGCAAGTTTGAAATCAAAGTTGAGCTCTTCGATTGCCCAATAAGACTTATGCTCTAGCTCAAGAGGTAAATGGCATGCTTTACCATAAACCATTTTGTACGGAGACATGCCCATGGGATTCTTATAAGCAGTTCTATAAGCCCAAAGTGCGTCATCAAGCTTCTTAGACCAATTCTTTCTAGACCTATTAACAGTCTTTTGCAGAATTAGTTTAACATCTCTCTATAACTTAGCTCTACTTGACCACTGGACTGAGGATGATAAGGAGATGCAATTCTATGGTTGACATCATACTTAGCAAGCGTTTTACAGAAAGCACCATGAATAAAATGTGAACCACCGTCAGTCATTAAATATCTGGGGACTCCAAATCTAGGGAAAATAACTTCTTTAAGCATCCTAATGGAGGTGTTATGATCAGCACTACTAGTTGGGATAGCTTCTACCCACTTAGTAACATAATCAACGGCCACTAGGATATGGGTATACCCGTTGGACTTTGGAAAAGGCCCCATATAATCAAAACCCCAAACATAAAATGGTTCAATTATAAGTGAATAATTCATAGGCAATTCCTAACATTTACATATATTACCTAATCTTTGAAATTCATCACAAGACAAGACAAACTTACGGGCATCCTTGAAGAGAGTAGGCCAATAGAAACCAGATTGCAATACCTTGTGTGCAGTTCTATCTCCCGCATGGTGTCCTCCATAAGCCTCAGAGTGACACTTCTGTAGGATCTGTCCCTGTTCATGCTCAGGTAGATAACGTCTAATAACACCATCTACTCCTTCTTTATAAAGGTGAGGATCATCCCAAAAGTAATGTCTCAAATCAAAGAAGAATTTCTTCTTTGGTTGGTATGTGAAACTAGGTGGTATATATTTAGCAACAATATAATTTGCATAATCAGCATACCACGGTGTACTACGTGAAACATTGATGACATTCAATTGCTCATCAGGAGAGCTATCATCAATAGGTTGTGGGTCATCAAGAACATTCTCCAACCTAGACAAGTTATCTTCTACGGGGTTCTCATCACCCTTCCTATCAACAACATGCAAATCAAATTCTTGTAGCAAGATAACCCATCTGATAAGTCTAGGTTTAGCATCTTTCTTTTCCATGAGATACTTAATAGCAGCAAGATTAGTGTGTACAGTAACCTTGGAATCAACAATATAAGATCTAAACTTTTCACATGCAAGCACGACTGCTAAAAATTCCTTTTCATTAGTAACATAGTTTCTTTGGGCACTGTCTAGAGTTTTACTAGCATAATGAATAACATTCAATTTCTAATCAACTCTTTGTCCTAGAACAACACCAACAGCATAATCACTAGCATCACACATAATTTCAAAAGATAGGTTCCAATCAGGTGGTTGAAAAATAGGTGCAGTTATCAAGGCCTTCTTAAGTATTTCAAATGCTTCCTCACAATTATCGTCAAAAACAAAAGGAATATCTTTTTGCAAGAGATTGGTAAGAGGCCTAGAAATCTTAGAGAAGTCTTTAATGGACCTTCTATAGAAACCAGCACGACCAAGGAAACTTCTTATACCTTTAATGTCTGTAGGGCATGGCATTTTCTCAATCGCATCAACTTTAGCCTTATCGACTTCAATACCTCTTTCAGAAATTTTATGTCCTAAGACGATGCCTTCATTAACCATAAAGTGGCACTTCTCCCAATTCAAGACAAGGTTGGTATCTTTACATCTCCGCAAGACTCGATCAAGGTTGCTCAGGCAATCATCAAAAGTAGATCCATAAACGGAGAAATCATCCATGAAAACCTCAACAATCTTTTCACAGAAGTCAGAGAATATAGCCATCATACATCTTTGAAAGGTAGCAGGTGCATTACATAAGCCAAAAGGAATGCGTCTATAAGCAAAGGTACCGAAAGGGCAGGTAAAAGTGGTTTTCTCTTGATTAGATTGTGCAACAGGTATTTCGGAGAAACCAGAATAACCATCTAGAAAGCAAAAATGTGTGTGTTTAGACAATCTTTCTAGCATTTGGTAAATAAAAGGCAAAGGGTAATGATCTTTCCAAGTGGCTTTATTCAATTTCCTAAAATCAATTACCATCCGGTAGCGAGTAACAATTCTTTGTGGGACCAATTCATCTTTATCATTAGGGACAATGGTAATACCTCCCTTCTTAGGGATGCAATGCACCGGACTTACCCAATCACTATGAGCAACACGATAGATAATACCTGCTTCCAGGAGCTTTAGTATTTCTTTTCTTACTACATCTTTCATCTTACGATTTAATCTTCGTTGATGATCGGCAACTGGTTTGGAATCAGGATCAGTTTTAATTTTATGCTAGCATAGAGTGGGACTAATGTCCTTAAGATCATCAAGAGTATATCCAATAGCAGCACGGTGCTTCCTCAGAGTTTTCAATAATTTCTTTTGTTCATGCTCTGAAAGGCTAGCACTAATAATAACAGGATATATCTCTTTTTCATCAAGATAAGCATAGTTAAGCGTATCAGGTAACTATTTAAGCTCAAACACAAGATCACCCTTTGGCGGAGGTGGATCTCCAAGTAATTCAACAGGCAAATTATTCTTAAGGATAGGATGTTGTTCAAAGATTACTCTATCTATCTCATTCCTTTCATCCATATGCATATCATTTTCATGCTCAAGCAAGTATTGCTCTAAAGGATTAGTAGGAGGCACAGCAATAGAAGCTAGAGCAATAATTTCATCCTTACTAGACAATTCTTTTTCATGAGGTTGTCTACCAAATTTGGAGAAATTGAATTCATGTGACACACCTTTAAAGCCAACAGTCACAGTTTGTTTCTCACAATCAATCTGAGCATTGACGGTATTGAGGAAAGGTCTACCAAATATGATGGGACAAAAGCTATCTTGTGTGGTAGCAAGAATGAGAAAATCAATAGGATATTTAGTTTTAGCACACAAGACTTCAACATCTCTAACAATTCCCAAAGGGCAGATAGTATCACTATTGGCAAGCTGAATAGTAACATCAATAGATTCCATCTCGACAGGTGCAATCTCGTCTTTAATTTCATCATATAAAGATCGAGGTATTGCACTAACACTAGCACCCACGTCACATAAACCATGATAACAATGATCTCCTATCTTAACAGAAACAACAAGCATGACAACAACATGCTTATGTTTGTCTCTAGCATGAGGTTTAACAATTCTAGCAGCATATTCACAGAAGTGAATAACATGCCCATCAACACTGTCAGACAAGAGATCTTTGATAACAGCAATGCTAGGTTCAACATTAATTTGTTCCGGGGGCATAGGTGTTCTAATGTATCCCTTATGTATCATAGTTGAAGCTTTAGCATGATCCTTTATTCTAACAGGGAAAGGTGGTTTCTCAATGTAAGCACTAGGAACAATAGGATCATTATAAGCAATGACTTTCTCTTCAACTGGATTGGGTTTAACTACATTGACTTCTATGGGAGGATGATATTTAAACCACTTCTCTTTAGGGAGATTAATATGAGCAGCAAATGATTCACATAATGAAGCTACTATCTCAGAGTCAAGTCCATGTTTAGCGCTAAAATCACAAAAAGTATTTGTTTCAACGAAGGATTTAACGCAATCGAACTTAAGATTCATACCTGACTCCTTACCTTCATCAAACTCCTAATCTTCAGAGTTGCGTTTAATTCTTTCCAATAAATTCCATTTGAAGTCAATATCTATCTTCATAAAAGAACCGATACAAGAAGTGTCAAGCATGGTGCGATAATCATGAGGAAGCCGAGCATAAAAGTTCTGAATAATAATTTCTCTCGAGAGCTCATGGTTGGGCATGAATATAACATTGACTTAAGCCTCGTTGAAGCTTGAGCGATACTTTCTCTATCACGAGGCCAAAAATTATAGATATACCAAATTCATAGGATAAAACTTTTGATGAAATTCCAATTTCAATCGGTTGTAGTTCCATGATCCTGTATCATCAAATAGCCTATACCATGTCAATGTTTTATCCCTCAAAGATAAGGGAAAGACCTTCTTCTTGACCTCATCTGTCACATCCCTAACCCTTAAGCAAGATAGCATTGTGCTCATGTCTTCTTTGCATTTGCATCTAAGAAGTTTCAACAAAAACAACAAAGTGGCAAAGGAAAAACTCAAAACCCTAGCCACCTTTTCAATTAAAGGAAATTTCAACTAGTTCAAAATCAATGAACCCAAAATGGCTTCAAGAAATGTTCAAACTTTCTGATAAATCATGAAAGTAAATGAGCATTGGAGAAAACTATTTTCTTGACACTTTAAGCATTTTAAATAAATGCAAAAGCCACAGGTTTCAAATTTAAAAATTGAAATCAGAAACTATAATTTTCCAAAAATGTTGAAAACCTTGGAAATGAGTGGGGATATTATAACAAATATTTCAGGAGGTCTAAAATAGTTTTTACTTTTTGCTTAGGAGCTGAATTAATTAGCAATACAATATTTAGCAAAACAGAAAAACAAAAACAGAGAAAATAGGAAAAAGCTTACCTCTCACCCAAGCCTGGCCCGGCCCATCTCCCCGCTCGTCCCCTCCCTCGCGCCAGTAGGCAGCAGGAGGTGGCCGCCGCCTCCTCCGGCGCGGCCACGCACCTGCGTGCCTGCCTGGCCGCCAGTTTGCGCTGGCGACGACGGGGATAAGCTCCCCAGAGCTTCCCCTATCCATTCCCCGCCTCGGTTCTTCCCCTCCTCCCGGATCCCCTCCTTCTCCCTGCTGCCGCCATTAGAGCCGAGCTCGAGCTCGAGCTGGCCGTGCCCCTGGCCATAGGATCCCCTCCCAGAGCACGCCATTAGCTCCGCCTCGTCGCCCTGGTCGTCTCTGCAGAAGCCGAAGCTTCCTCGAGCCCTGCAACGCCCACAACGCCATCGTCTTCCTCCTCCGGCCGCCGAACCTCTCCCGTCGATTCGTCGCCCCCAGGCCTTCCCCGAGCCGTCTGAGCTCTGCTCTGCACTCCCTATGAGCATGCGGTCATTTCCCCTAAGTTTTCCCCGTTGATCCCCTCCTCTAGCCCTAGTTTCACCGGAGCCCGACGAGGAACGCCGCTCCGGCTCGTCGCCGTCGCCTCTTCCGGCGACCCCAGCCTCCCCAGTTGGTCCTGCCAGATCGGTCACTTCGCGAGCATGCTGTAGCTGCCAACCGCGTGCGTTTTGGTGCGGTGCACCGCCGTCTAGGTCGCCTCCGGCGAGCCCTCCGCCGCGGGTCTGGTCGCCGGCGACCACCTCCGGTGGGCATCGACGTGGCCGACCATTAGGGCGTAATCGCCCTCCCCTCAGTCGCTGAAAGAGGGCCCCACGCCTGGTCAAACCCCAATTAGGGGCTGGTCAGCGCGGCATTAGTCCCAGAGAGGCTGACCAGTGGGGCCCCCCTGTCAGGTTTGACCTGAACAGGTCGGCTGACCTGCTGACGTCAGCCTGTTGCAATAAATGGAATTTCCAGTATAAAACTAATTCAGGAAATTGCTAAAAATTGCAAAAATCATAGAAATTAATCTGTAACTCCAATGAAAATAAATTATATATGAAAAAGTATCAGAAAAATTCAAGAATTCAGATTATGCTATTTTCAACTATGTTTGAAAAAGTTACAGGACCCTAAATTGTGAAATAAGGAATAATTCAATTCTTTTAATCACTTTATAAATGGAATTTGCAAAAATATCCAAATTTCATTATAAATGCAATGATCACACACTGCCCTAGATATAAATCAGTACCATAACATGACATTTCATGCATGTTAACATTAAGTTGATCTGAGCATCAGGTCGAATCAATTAAACCGGTATCCGAGAATACCCGTTTGAATTGCTATTCGAATGTGATTCAAATCAACTCTAAACCTAAAACATCTTGATTATAATAACTTATCACTTTGCATTCTCATGCCATGCTCATGCATCATTTGGATTGCATATGATTGTTATTGAATGTTGCCATTCATTTCGGTAGGCTCCGCACCCCCGGATTCCACCGAATATCCGTCTGACGGATATCGTTCCTCCTCTGAGCAACAAGGCAAGCAACCCTTTTGATCATCCCGATAAATCCCATGTTCTTGCTTCTGCACCTAATTATTGCATTAGGATCAAATGCTTCAACTGCTTTTGCCACGATAGTTGGACCCACTTCCTTTGCATGACCTAACCTTGTCACAGTAAATAGCCAAACCTAGCATACCTGGTAGTTGCTTGAGCTATGATGTGCCTTATCCTGCTATGCATGCTATGCTTAGAGTTGTGTATGGTCTCTCATCTGGGAGATGAATAGAAATGTGGAATGTGTTCGGTGAGCAAAGGTTGTGTGTTGAACTTGATTTGGTAAAGGTACCGGTGAAAGGCTGTGTAGGAGTACATGGCGGGTTGTTTCATTGGAACCGTCCTTAGGAACTGAGTTCCGTATATGAAATATGACCCCGCTCGGCCTATTAATCGCTTAATACTCGGTCCAGGAGTTGCAAGTAGTTTCTGGTGTTTATAGTAATGCTGGAGGCCGTGCATGGTGCTGAACTGAGAGGTGGACCGTGATGCGGTAGGTAGTGGCACGGTGTACCAAGTGGCACCCGGATGGTGGGCTTGGGAACCCTGCGCACATCGTTTGAGGCCGTGGCGGAAACCTCGGCCGGACTTCCGTACGGGTTACTCTCAGATAGGCGATAAACCTGGACTAGGTACTAGTGTGGTTAACGGTCGTGGCCGACTCCCTCGCTGGGCTTCCGCTTGAAGGTTGCCGAGGTGCATGACGTGCACATGGCGATAAGTGGCGAGAGCGTGTGTGACGAAGTACACCCCTGCAGGGTTATGATCTATTCGAATAGCCGCGTCCGTGGATATGGACTACTTGGAGACATATGTTGTTCATAGATAACTTCAATGGCTACTCATAAAATTGTCAAGATAAGCGTGAGTGTCGTGGACGGCATTTCTGTATGGAGACGGAATGATTCCACGATAGTGTATTGTTGTGGTGTTAGTGGACTCGTGTGCGAGAAATCAAGTTGTCAAAACTAATTTAAAAATGCAAGTTGTCTAGCCACGAGTCAAATGCTGGCTTCCCGCATGAAACCCCACAATACCTTTTGATACCTTGCATGAGTAGTTAGTTCTCCTAAAGTCTTGCTGAGTACCTTCGTACTCATGTTTGCTTAATAAATGTTGCAGAGGTTTCTAATGACCCTAATGGAGGGTTCTTCGTAGACATCGACGATGACGAGTAGCTGGTGTCCCAGCTACGATCTGGCCCTACGTCGGCTCTGTAGTATAGTCAGGCCATGTGCCTTCTAGTTGCACTGTCTGTACCCAGACAGTTTATAACTCTTCCGCTGGCTTGTAATTGTATGACTGCTATTACGGGTCATGAGACCCTTGATGTATAATATTATGTGTGTGGCTCTTCTGAGCCTCTTAAATAAAGGTTGTATGTTTATGGTTATGTTGTGATGCCATCGATGTATCTATACATATCGGTATTCCATGCGTATGTGTGTCGTACTTGATATGTATGGGGTTCGATTACCTAGTCGTGAACTTTAGTAGCACCCCTTACAAGGAAATGCCCCTTTGTGATCCAACGAGCCTTGGTAGTTCGCTACTGCTCCGGACACATTGGTTGACCGGCATGTGTCCTTCTTAGCTGCTGTGTCTGTCCCCTTTGGGGAAATGTCACGCGATGTAATGGAGTCCTTGTAGCTTGCTACGACTCGTCTACACTCGTTGATGACCGACACCTG
This sequence comes from Hordeum vulgare subsp. vulgare, assembly GCF_904849725.1. Classification (NCBI taxonomy): domain Eukaryota; kingdom Viridiplantae; phylum Streptophyta; class Magnoliopsida; order Poales; family Poaceae; genus Hordeum; species Hordeum vulgare. Next base: position 396,378,297 of record NC_058519.1, read on the forward strand.
CTTTGTTGGGTCATGTATGCCTGTCCTTGTGCGGTATTGCCACTTTGGTTTATAACTAGACATGTCGATTCGGATTCTTTGACATTGGATTTCTAGCGACACTATCGCATACGTGAGTCAAAAGACGCAAACGGTCCCGGCTAAGGTAAGGCTGCAGCCGTGGAGTTAACCGTGCGTGAGACCACAAAGGGATGCGATGTGTTACAAGCTGGATTCCTATGGCTTAGGATCGGGGTCCCGACAGCGTTGGTATCAGAGCCTGACTGACTGTAGGATTACTAAGCCAAACTGGTCGAAGTTGAGTCTAGAATTTCTTTAGTTATATATAAGGGAATTGTTTGTGGAAGGGAACGTAACACTCTTTTTCTCTTCTCAAGATATTCTATTCTGGTCATCCTCGTCTTTTCTGCGGGAATTAAGGACTAGGTTACTCATCTTCTCCTAGGCTCGTGTTTCTGATCGGTAGATTATAGGACTACGGGTCGAGAGATATTGGGTTTCTTTTATTCCTAGGAAGCAGGAAGTAAGTTTGATGATCAGAGAGTTGAACTTGATAGTTGAGTGGTGACGCTATTTCATTTTTGGGTTGTCTCAAAATTTGTTTTGAGCATTTACAGCCGTTATGCTGCCCAATTTTGCATTCAGAGCTCTAATGCTTTTGCATTATTCTCTATTTACAGATGCCTGGCCGTCCTTCTCGTCAGGTGGTACGTCTGACCAGGTGCATTGATGTACCGGGTCATACGGCCATGCTGGTCAGGGTGATGTCGGTGTGCGGTTACCGCTGGTACCCCGAGTACACAGTGGAGGAACAGTACCGGGACTTCAACCAGAGCCAGTACATCTGCACTGTTAGGGTATTCCCAGATTACCCTGGAGCTGAGAAGCCAATCCATTGGTCCTATGGGTTGGGGGTCACCGTTGACATGGCAGTACAGGATGCTGCCTATTCAATGCTGACTATTATGAGAGCGAGACATGCACTTCTGCAGAATTCAGAGTTCTGCTATGTTCCGGCCTCTCAGCCTGGTGAAGAGGGATACCTCAGTGGAGTCTATTTTGATTCTTCTATGGAGGATCCACTTCTGCAGTCCACTATTGAGATGCTAGAGAACAGAGACAGGGATGCTCGTGCTCTTCGCATGGAGCTTTATGCTACCCGTGCCCGTCTGTGGACAGCTTTCACGCAGCTGGCACCGGTAGTCCAGATAGGGTATGGAGAGATGGAGATGCTGAACCCTGTTAGGACCCATCTTCCGGCCCACGTTGACTGGCCAGCTATAGGAGGAGTCACACCTCTTCGGGGACCCCTCTTACCACCAGTCAGGGGACCAAGGCCACATCCGTGTCCTTATGGATCCCAGGGATCTCAGGCCAGAGTGTTTCCTGATCCGCAGGTTGAGCTTCCAGGCCATGGAGGTAATCTCTATGAGATGTTCTATGCGGATGCCTCAGCTGTGAGCGGAAGGATAGTATGGTAGTAGCCGTACATTCACAGTCCTGCGTGACTTGTGAAGTATCGTAGTAATGTGAAATGAATTCCGGAGGCCTAGATAAATAATGTATAGGCAGCTTGTAAGCCTTTGATGAGTAGTTTCACAATTTCAGTAGTTTGCTCTTCGGTTAAGGGTGTACTGAACTATGTAAGGGTGTGTATGAACCATGGTGTATATATAGCAGTTGCTTGTTACCATGTTGTTCGGATATTCATTTCCGCATTCCGTGTGTTCAGTACATTCTTAATCCATAGCCAGTATTGATATGATATTGGTCTAAGCTATGAGTTTGTTTGTCAGGATGGTGTTCACCAGGTTGAACCGTGCCCCTGCTCATGAGCAAGGTGAGGGTAGTCAAGCGTCGCAGGAAGACCTGCCTCACCCACCTTCTCTGGCAGAAGTGATGCTTGAGGCAGAAAGGAACAAAAGGGAGACCAACCGACTGCTAGAGCGTATTGAGCAGAATACGGCTCGACAGCCTAGGAATGCTGCAGCGTCCCTCAATGACTTTGTGAAGCTGAATCCTCCAAAGTTCCATCATTCCGTCGATCCCCTCGACGCTGATGACTGGCTGTGCAACATCTCACGCAAGATTCGCTCTGCGAATGTGTCTGAGGCCGACAAGGTGACCTTTGCGGCGTATTTTCTGGAAGGACCCGCCAATCTGTGGTGGGAGAATTTTGAAGCTATGCGTCCCGCTGAACCAGTGGCCACATGGGCACACTTCAGTGCAGCTTTCCGTCTGCACCATATTCCAGAGGGCCTGATGGACAGAAAGAGAGAGGAGTTATGTGCCTTCACTCAGGGCAAGTTGTCTGTGGATGCCTATAGCCGCGAGTTCGGTAACCTCGCCCGCTATGCAACAGAGGAGGTGTCTACTGACGCCAAGAAGCAAGCAAGATTCCATAAGGGTCTGATCCCTGAGCTTCATCGTGACCTGCGCCTCCATGAGTGTGCAAGCTTTCAAGCCCTGGTCAATAAGGCGATCAGTGCGGGGACTGGTCATACTGACTTCGAAGCCACAAGGAAGCACTCCTGTGACTTTGGCTCATCTTCTGGTTCCGCGTTTCCAAAACGCAGGCTATGGGTTCCAAACAGTTCTCTGCCGCCAAGATACACTCCGAGGCCATCCTACGTGGCGCCTCAGACGAATCAGGCCAACCCTCCAACAAAAGCTTATGGTGGTCCAGCTAACAATGCTGCACCACGTGCCAACCAGGTGATTTGCTACAAGTGTGGAGAACCAGGGCATTACTCCCGTGAGTGTCCTCAGAATGTGGGTGCCAAGCAACCCGGAAAGTCCGTCGGGCAAGCCAAGTCGGGCAAAGCGTTCTACGTGAAGCCAACTCCTGCACGTGGCCGTGTGAACTATGTGTCAGCAGAAGAAGCTGCACAGGATCCCGACGTCATGCTGGGTACGCTTCTTGTTAATCATCACCCAGCGTCCGTTCTCTTTGACACTGGGCCTTCTCATTCCTTCATTTCAGAAAGTTATGCACAGTTGCATAACATGTCATTTTGTGATATGCCAATTCCATTGGTTGTCCAAACCCGTGGTAGTAAATGGCAAACCTCTAGGATAACCTATGACAATGAGATTCTAGTAGACAGGCTAGTTTTTCTAGCCACATTGATAGCATTGAAATCTTCGGATATTAATATCATCTTGGGCATGGACTGGATGTCAGCTCACTATGCCAAGATTGATACTCACTCTAGAAATGTCCAGCTTACCCAACCCTCGGGCGAGATAGTAAATGTCTCTACTCGAGTTGCCAAATGCCAGCTCTATTCCCTAAATGCCAACCCTCTTCCGGAACTTGAAGACATTCCAATAGTCCGTGACTTCCCGGATGTTTTTCCAGAGGAACTGCCAGGAATTCCACCTGACAGAGATGTAGAGTTTGTGATAGATCTTGTTCCGAGAACTGTCCCAATAGCCAGAAGACCTTATAAGATGGCACCCCTAGAGCTAGTCGAACTTAAGAAGCAATTAGATGAGGCCTTGAACAAAGGTTTCATTCGTCCTAGCTCTTCTCCTTGGGCTTGTCCCGTCCTCTTCGTCAAGAAGAAATATGGAACGGATCGGATGGTTGTAGATTACCGACCAGTTAACCTGGTCACCATAAAGAACAAGTATCCGCTCCCCAGGATCAACGATCTGTACGATCAGCTCGCTGGATCCTCAGTCTTCTCCAAAATGGATTTGAGGTTGGGATACCATCAAATCAAGATTAAGAACGGGGACATTCCAAAAACGGCCTTTGTTACTCGTTATGGCCAATATGAGTACACCGTTATGTCCTTCGGTTTAACCAATGCCCCAGCCACCTTCTCTCGGCTGATGAATTCAATCTTTATGGAGTATTTGGATAAATTCGTCGTAGTATACCTCGATGATATTCTCATCTACTCAAAGAATGAACAAGAACATGCCGAGCATCTAAGATTGGTATTGATGAAACTTCGAGAGCATCACCTTTATGCCAAATTTTCAAAATGTGAATTCTGGTTACCAGAAGTGACCTATCTAGGCCACGTAATCTCTGGTAAGGGTATTGCTGTCAATCCCGAGAGAGTTCAAGCTGTCCTTGATTGGACTCAACCTGAATCGGTTAAGCAAGTTAGGAGTTTTCTTGGTCTAGCGAGCTATTGTCGCCGCTTCGTCGAGAATTTCTCCAAGGTTGCAAAGCCTCTAACTGAACTCCTCAAGAAGGATAAAAGGTTCGAGTGGACACCACAGTGTGAGCACGGTTTTCAGGAACTGAAAAGACGCCTGACTTCCGCACCTGTGTTGCTACCACCAGATTTTTCTAAGGACTTTGTTATCTATTGCGACGCCTCGCGACAAGGATTAGGTTGCATTCTCATGCAAGATCGTCATGTGATCGCATACACATCTCGACAGTTGCGTCCACATGAGGATAATTATCCCACACATGACCTTGAGCTTGCAGCTGTGGTCCATGCACTAAAAACCTGGCGACATTACCTTTTGGGTAATCGTTGCGAAATATTCACTGATCACCAAAGTCTGAAATATATCTTCACCCAGCCGGATTTGAATCTCAGGCAAAGACGGTGGGTTGAGTTGATCTCGGATTACGACTTAGGGATAACTTACACCCCGGGGAAGGCCAATGTTATGGCCGATGCACTAAGTCGTAAATCTTATTGTAACAATTTGATGCTACAACAAGGTCAACCACATCTCCATGAGGACTTTCGGAAGTTGAATCTTCATATTGTTCCTCAAGGATTCCTTTCCACCCTGGTGGCAAAGCCTACTCTTAAGGATCAAATTATAACTGGCCAAAAGCGTGACAAGGGTATATCACGGATCAAGGAGAATATTTTAGCGGAAACGCTAAAGAATTTTCCATGAATGATCAAGGTGTTGTGTTCTTCCAGAATCGTTTAGTAGATCCTAAGAACCCACATCTAAGGCAGTTAATCCTTAAGGAGGCTCATGATTCTCCTCTCACCATTCATCCCGGTAGTACTAAGATGTATCAGGACCTACGCCAGAGGTTCTGGTGGACTAGGATGAAGAGAGAAATTGCTGAGTTCGTGGCTAACTGCGACGTTTGTCGTCGAGTTAAGGCAGAACATCAAAGGCCTGCTGGCACCCTTCAACCTTTAGCTATTCCTGAATGGAAATGGGATAAAGTTAGCATGGATTTCATTACCGGATTTCCCAAGACCAAGAAAGGAAATAATGCTATCTTTGTGGTCATTAACCGTCTTTCCAAAGTGGCTCATTTTCTTCCTGTTCGTGAGAGTATAACAGCTAGCCAGCTAGCAGAGTTATATATCTCTCGAATAGTGTCTCTTCATAGTGTTCCCCTGGAAATTAACTCGGACCATGGAAGTATCTTTACTTCTCGCTTCTGGGAAAGTTTTCAGAATGTCATGGGGACTCACTTATCTTTTAGCACTGCTTTCCATCCTCAATCAAGTGTTCAAGTAGAAAGAGTGAATCAAATCCTAGAAGATATGCTCCGAGCTTGTGTTATTTCGTTCGGTATGAATTGGGAGAAGTGCCTTCCATTCGCCGAATTCGCTTATAACAATAGTTATCAATCAAGCTTGGGCAAAGCCCCTTTTGAAGTTCTCTATGGACGAAGATGTCGAACCCCTCTTAATTGGTCATAAACCGGAGAGAGGCAACTCTTTGGCCCGGATATGATCCAGGATGCAGAAGAGCAGGTTCGCATTATTCGTGAAAAGTTGAAAACAGCTCAGTCTCGTCAAAAGAGCCAATATGATCGTCATCATAAGGCTGTGACCTTTGAAGTTGACGAGAAGACTTACCATCGGGTTACACCTTTGAAGGGTACCCATCGATTCGGGATCAAGGGAAAATTGGCTCCTCGTTACATTGGTCCTTTTCGCATTCTTGCCAAACGAGGAGAAGTTGCCTACCAGTTGGAACTTCCTCCGCATCTTTCCAAGGTTCATGATGTTTTCCACGTCTCGCAACTCAGGCGTTGCTTTTCGGATCCTATCCGTGAAGTGGACCACGAAACGCTTGATCTACAAAATAACCTTTCTTACCGAGAATACCCCGTGCGTATTCTTGATCAAGCTGAGCGTACCACTCGACGTCGAAACCTCAAGTTTCTTAAAGTTCAATGGTCAAATCATTCTGAAAAGGAGGCAACTTGGGAAAGAGAGGATCGTCTCCGACTCGAATATCCTGCGTTATTCCCGACGACTTCCTAATCTCGTGACGAGATTCTTTTGAGTGGGGGTGAGTTGTCACATCCCTAACCCTTAAGCAAGATAGCATTGTGCTCATGTCTTCTTTGCATTTGCATCTAAGAAGTTTCAACAAAAACAACAAAGTGGCAAAGGAAAAACTCAAAACCCTAGCCACCTTTTCAATTAAAGGAAATTTCAACTAGTTCAAAATCAATGAACCCAAAATGGCTTCAAGAAATGTTCAAACTTTCTGATAAATCATGAAAGTAAATGAGCATTGGAGAAAACTATTTTCTTGACACTTTAAGCATTTTAAATAAATGCAAAAGCCACTGGTTTCAAATTTAAAAATTGAAATCAGAAACTATAATTTTCCAAAAATGTTGAAAACCTTGGAAATGAGTGGGGATATTATAACAAATATTTCAGGAGGTCTAAAATAGTTTTTACTTTTTGCTTTGGAGCTGAATTAATTAGCAATGCAATATTTAGCAAAACAGAAAAACAAAAACAGAGAAAATGGGAAAAAGCTTACCTGTCGCCCAAGCCTGGCCTGGCCCACCTCCAAGCTCGTCTCCTCCCTCGCGCCAGTAGGCAGCAGGAGGTGGCCGCCGCCTCCTCCGGCGCGGCCACGCACCTGCGTGCCTGCCTGGCCGCCGGTTCACGCTGGCGACGACGGGGATAAGCTCCCCAGAGCTTCCCCTATCCATTCCCCGCCTCGGTTCTTCCCCTCCTCCCGGATCCCCTCCTTCTCCCTGCTGCCGCCATTAGAGCCGGGCTCGAGCTCGAGCTGGCCGTGCCCCTGGCCATAGGATCCCCTCCCAGAGCACGCCATTAGCTCCGCCTCGTCGCCCTGGTCGTCTCTGCAGAAGCCGAAGCTTCCTCGAGCCCTGCAACGCCCACAACGCCGTCGTCTTCCTCCTCCGGCCGCCGGACCTCTTCCGTCGATTCGTCGCCCCCAGGCCTTCCCCGAGCCGTCTAAGCTCTGCTCTGCACTCCCTGTGAGCATGCGGTCGTTTCCCCTAAGTTTTCCCCATCGATCCCCTCCTCTAGCCCTAGTTTCACCGGAGCCCGACGAGGACCGCCGCTCCGGCTCGTCGTCGTCGCCTCTTCCGGCGACCCCAGCCTCCCTAGTTGGTCCTGCCAGATCGGTCAGTTCGCGAGCATGCTGTAGCTGCCAACCGCGTGCGTTTTGGTGCGGTGCAGCGCCGTCTAGGTCGCCTCCGGCGAGCCCTCCGCCGCGGGTCTGGTCGCCGGCGACCACCCTCCGGTGGGCGTCGACGTGGCCGACCATTAGGGCGTAATCGCCCTCCCCTCAGTCGCTGACAAAGGGCCCCACGCCTGGTCAAACCCCAATTAGGGGCTGGTCACCGCGGGATTAGTCCCAGAGAGGCTGACCAGTGGGGCCCCCTGTCAGGTTTGACCTGAACAGGTCGGCTGACCTGCTGACGTCAGCCTGATGCAATAAATGGAATTTCCAGTATAAAACTAATTCAGGAAATTGCTAAAAAATGCAAAAATCATAGAAATTAATCTGTAACTCCAATGAAAATAAATTATATATGAAAAAGTATCAGAAAAATTCAAGGATTCTGATTATGCTATTTTAAACTATGTTTGAAAAAGTTACAGGACCCTAAATTGTGAAATAAGGAATAATTCAATTCTTTTAATCACTTTATAAATGGAATTTGCAAAAATATCCAAATTTCATTATAAATGCAATGATCACACACTGCCCTAGATATAAATCAGTACCATAACATGACATTTCATGCACGTTAACATTAAGTTGATCTGAGCATCAGGTCGAATCAATTAAACCGGTATCCGAGAATACCCATTTGAATTGCTATTCGAATGTGATTCAAATCAACTCTAAACCTAAAACATCTTGATTATAATAACTTATCACTTTGCATTCTCATGCCATGCTCATGCATCATTTTGATTGCATATGATTGTTATTGAATGTTGCCATTCATTTCGGTAGGCTCCGCACCCCCGGATTCCACCGAATATCGTTTGAGGCCGTGGCGGAAACCTCGGCCGGACTTCCGTACGGGTTACTCTCAGATAGGCGATAAACCTGGACTAGGTACTAGTGTGGTTAACGGTCGTGGCCGACTCCCTCGCTGGGCTTCCGCTTGAAGGTTGCCGAGGTGCATGACGTGCGCATGGCGATAAGTGGCGAGAGCGTGTGTGACGAAGTACAACCCTGCAGGGTTATGATCTATTCGAATAGCCGCGTCCGCGGATATGGACTACTTGGAGATATATGTTGTTCATAGATAACTTCAATGGCTACTCATAAAATTGTCAAGATAAGCGTGAGTGTCGTGGACGGCATTTCTGTATGGAGACGGAATGATTCCACGATAGTGTATTGTTCTGGTGTTAGTGGACTCATGTGCGAGAAATCGAGTTGTCAAAACTAATTTAAAAATGCAAGTTGTCTAGCCACGAGTCAAATGCTGGCTTCCCGCATGAAACCCCACAATACCTTTTGATACCTTGCATGAGTAGTTAGTTCTCCTAAAGTCTTGCTGAGTACCTTCGTACTCATGTTTGCTTAATAAATGTTGCAGAGGTTGCTAATGACCCTAATGGAGGGTCCTTCGTAGACATCAACGACGACGAGTAGCTGGTGTCCCAGCTACGATCTGGCCCTACGTCGGCTCTGTAGTATAGTCAGGCCATGTGCCTTCTAGTTGCACTGTCTGTACCCAGACAGTTTATAACTCTTCCGCTGGCTTGTAATTGTATGACTGCTATTACGGTCATGAGACCCTTGATGTGTAATTGTATGTGTGTGGCTCTTCTGAGCCTCTTAAATAAAGGTTGTATGTTTATGGTTGTGTTGTGATGCCATCGATGTATCTATACATATCGGTATGCCATGCGTACGTGTGTCGTACTTGATATGTATGGGGTTCGATTACCTAGTCGTGAACTTTAGTAGCACCCCTTACAAGGAAATGCCCCTTTGTGATCCAACGAGCCTTGGTAGTTCGCTACTGCTCCGGACACATTGGTTGACCGGCATGTGTCCTTCTTAGCTGTTGTGTCTGTCCCCTTTGGGGAAATGTCACGCGATGTAATGGAGTCCTTGTAGCTTGCTACGACTCGTCTACACTCGTTGATGACCGACACCTGCTTTGTTGGGTCATGTATGCCTGTACTTGTGCGGTACTGCCACTTTGGTTTATAACTAGACATGTCGATCCGGGTTCTTTGACATTGGATTGCTAGCGACACTATCGCATACGTGAGTCAAAAGACGCAAACGGTCCCGGCTAAGGTAAGGCTGCAGCCGTGGAGTTAACCGTGCGTGAGACCACAAAGGGATGCGATGTGTTACAAGCTGGATTCCTATGGCTTAGGATCGGGGTCCCGACATCATCCTCGGATAAACCTGCAAGCTTAAATAAACCACAAACTTCATCTACATAGATTAGATTCAAGTCAGGATGTGATGTTCCATCTCCTGTAAAAGGATTAGCCTATTGTTTCTCTAGCATACCTGAAGGAATTTCATAATAAATATTTTCAGTAGGTGCAGTAGGTTGAGGAGAAACTCTTTGTGCTTCCGGTCGAGGTGAAGATACCCCAAACAAGCTCCTCAAAGGATTAGTTTCCATAGTGACAAGTGACAATAAATTTCAGCACACTATATAAATGTTTCCTTACCAAATTCCACTTACCAAAGGCACTTCACTCCCCGGCAACGTCACCAGAAAAGAGTCTTTATGACCCACAAGTGTAGGGTATCTATCGTAGTCCTTTCGATAAGTAAGAGTGTCGAACCCAACGAGGAGCAAAAGGAACTGACAAGTGGTTTTCAGCAAGGTATTCTATGCAGGCACTGAAATTATCGGTAACAGATAGTTGTGTGATAAGATAATTCGTAGCGAGTAGCAAGTAACAGTAGTAACAACGGTGAAGCAATATGGTCCAATCCCTTTTGTACCAAGGGACAAGCCTGGACGAACTCTTATATGAGGTAAAGCGCTCCCGAGGACACATGTGAATTTCTGTCAAGCTACTTTTCATCATGTCATACGATTCACGTTCGCTACTTTGATAGTTTGATATGTGGGTGGACCGGTGCTTGGGTGCTGTACTTACTTGGACAAACATCCCACTTATGATTAACCCCTCTCGCAAGCACCCGCAACTACCAAAGAAGAATTAAGACAAAGTCTAACCATAGCATTAAACTAGTGGATCCAAATCAGCGCCTTACGAAGCAACGCATAAACTAGGGTTTAAGCTTGTGTCACTCTAGCAACCCATCATCTACTTATTACTTCCCAATGCCGTCCTCTAGGACTAGATAATGGTGAAGTGTTATGTAGTCGACGTTCACATAAGACCACTAGAGGAAAGACAACATACATCGCATCAAAATATTGAACGAATACCAAATTCACATGACTACTTATAGCAAGACTTATCCCATGTCCTCACAGAGCATAATTATGTTCATGATCAGAGAGGTATTGAATAGCATTAAGGATCTGAACATATGATCTTCCACCAAGTAATCCAACTAACGTCAAGTACAAAGAGTAATTAACACTATTAGCAACCTTACAAGTACGAATCGGAGTCGGGAGACGGAGATTGGTTACAAGAGATGAACTAGGGTTTGGAGATGAGATGGTGCTGATGAAGATGTTGATGGAGATGAGTCCCCTCCGATGAGAGGAGTGTTGGTGATGACGATGGCGACGATTTCCCCCTCCGGGAGGGAAGTTTCCCCGGCAGGACAGCCCTGCCGGAGCTCTAGATTGGTTCTGCTCAAATTCCGCCTCGTGGCGGCGGCGATTCCTCCCGAAAGCCCGCTCCTGATTTTTTCTTGGACGAAACCCTCCTTATAGCAGAAGATGGGAGCCGGAGGGGCAACAGGGGGCCACAAGCCACCTAGGCGCGACGAGGGGGGTAGGTCGCGCCTGCCAGGCTTGTGGCCTCCTGGTGGCTCCCCTCCAGTACTTCTTCCGCCCAGTATTTTTTATAAATTCCAAAATAATTTCTCGTTGATTGTCACGGCTTTTGGAGTTGTGCGGAATAGGTATCTCAAACTTGCTCCTTTTTCAGCCCAGAATTCCAGCTGCCGACATTCTCCCTCTTCATGTAAACCTTATAAAATAAGAGAGAAAGGGCATAAGTATTGTACCATAAAGTGTAATAAGAGCCCATAATGCGATAAATATCAACATAAAAGCATGATGCAAAATGAACGTATCAGCTGGCGCCCCTTCGCGTCCCCGGGCCCGCGTAGTTCGTGAGGGGACGCGCCCGCATGGCGTGTGTACAAGTGTCGCCCCCAAGGAGCAATGATGGCTGGTGCCGCATGCTACTGCAACAAAAGACCTTCCAACGGCGCCAAAAATAGGCACGTCGACGGGAGAATACTTGGCTTGATCTTTCTGCTGCGGCTACGCCTTAAGGGACTTCCTAGTTAAGTGTGCGAAGAATTTCCCCCGTGGCCTTGGAGCCTTGCGTTGGTGTTCCCTCGAAGCGGAAAGGGTGATGTAGCGTAGCGGTGGTAAGTATTTCCCTCAGTTTGAGAACCAAGGTATCAATCCAGTGGAGGAGTATCTCAAGATCCTGCACAAACACAAAAACTTGCTCCCAACGCTATGATGGGTTTGTCAATCCCTTATAGATTGTTTGCTAAGTGAGAACTGAAAGCAACAAAGTAACAAAGCAAAGTAAAAGCGGAGATGTAAACGATGGATGTGAATAGACCCGGGGGCCGTAGTGTTTACTAGTGGCTTCTGTCATGAAAGCAAGTAGACGGTGGGTGAACAAATTACTGTCGAGCAATTGATAGAACCACGCAAAGTCGTGACGATATCTATGCAATGATTATTACTATAGGCATCACGTCCAAAACAAGTAGACCGATACTGTCTGCATCTACTACTATTACTCCAAACGTCGACTGCTATCCACCATGCATCTAGTGTATTAAGTCCATAAGAACAGAGTAACGCCTTAAGCAAGATGACATGATGTAGAGGGATAATCTCAAACCAATGATAAAAACCCCATCTTTTTACCCTTGATGTCAACTACTTGATGTATGCCTTGCTGCCCCTACTGTCACTAGGAAAGGTCACCACATGGCAGAACCCAAAACCAAGCACTTCTCCCATTGCAAGAATCATAGATATAGTTGGCCAAACAAAACCCAAGACTCGGAGAGACATACAAGGATATCGAATCATGCATATAAGAAATCAGCAAAGACTCAAATATATATCAAAGATAATCTGATCACAAATCCACAATTCATCGGATCTCGACAAACACACCGTCAAAGAAGATTACATCAGATAGATCTCCATGAAGATCATGGAGAACTTTGTACTGAAGATCCAAGAGAGAGAAGAAGCCATCTAGCTACTAACTACGGACCCGTAGGTTTGAAGTGAACTACTCACGAGTCATTGGAGGGGTGATGATGATGATGAAGAAGCCCTTCAACTCCAAAGTCCCCTCCGGCAGGGCGCCGGGAAGGGTCTCCAGATGAGATCTTGCGGAAACGGAAGCTTGCGGCGGCGGAAAAGTATTTTCGAGGCTTCCCTGATTTTTTGCGGAATATTTGGGAATTGATAGGCCAAAGATCTAGGTCAGGGGGCGGCCAGGGAGGCCACAAGCCTGCCCACCGACACCTCCCCCTGGTGGCGGAGTGGGGGCTTGTGGGCTCCCTGGAGCCCACCTGGCCTGGCCCAGAGGCCCCCTGATCTTCTTCCGTTCGGGAAAAAATCATTTCGGGGTTTTTCTTCCGTTTGGACTCCGTTACAAAATCAGATCTGAAAAGAGTCAAAAACACTAAAAAAATAGGAACTAGCACTTGGCACTGAATTAATAAGTTAGTCCCAAAAAAGATATAAAAGGTACATAAAACAACCAAAGAAGACAAGATAACAGCGTGAAACCATCAAAAATTATAGATACATTTGAGACGTATCACCGCACCGAGGCATCACATCAATTTGACCGGGCGCGTCCCTAGGTGCCTCGAGAACTGGAGTGTTCCCGCTGGGTTGCGCGGCGCTTGTGAAGTCTGACCCGCAGACATTTAGGGCCCGCGACGCATTAGGCTGCCTCCAAGGCTTCGCCGAGAAGTGATACGTCTCAAACGTATCTATAATTTTTTATGGTTTCAAGCTGTTATCTAGTCAACTTTGGATGTTTTATATACCTTTTATATCTTTTTTGGGACTAACTTATTAATTTAGTGCCAAGTACCAGTTCCTATTTTTTCTGTGTTTTTGACTCTTTTCATATCTGATTTTGGAACAGAGTCCAAACGGAATAAAATCCCCGAAATAAATTTTTCCAGAACAGAAGAAGATCGAGGGACTTGAGGGCCAAGTCAGGAGGCCCACAGGGAGCCCACAAGCCCTGACGCCGTGGCCAGGGGCGCGGCGACCAGGCTTGTGGCCTCCCTGGCGCTCCCCTGCCCTAGCTCTTTGGCCTATAAATTCCCTAAAATCCCAGAAAAAATGAGGGCATCCACGAAAACACTTTTCCACCACCGCAAGCTTCCGTTTCCGCGAGATCTCATCTGGAGACCATTCCCGGTGCCCTGCCGGAGGGGACTTTGGAGTTGGAGGGCTTCTACATCAACATCATCGCCTCTCCAATGATTCGTGAGTATTCCACTTCAGACCTACGGGTATGTAGTTAGTAGCTAGATGGCTTCTTCTCTCTCTTGGATCTTCAATACAAAGTTCTCCATCATCTTCATGGAGATCTATCCGATGTAATCCTCTTTGGCGGTGTGTTTGTCGAGATCCGATGAATTGTGGATTTGTGATCAAATTATCTATGAATTATATTTGAGTCTTTGCTGATTTCTTATATGCATGATTTGATATCCTTGTAAGTTTCTCCGAGTCTTGGGTTTTGTTTGGCCAACTAGATCTATGATTCTTGCAATTGGAGAAGTGCTTGGTTTTGGGTTCATACCGTGTGGTGACCTTTCCCAGTGACAGAAGGGGCAGCAAGGCACGCATCGTGTTGTTGCTATCAAGGGTAACACGATGGGCTTTCGTCATAGATTTGAGATTGTCCATCTACATCATGTCATCTTGCTTAAGGCGTTACTCTGTTCTTATGACCTTAATACACTAGATGCATGCTGGATAGCGGTCGACGTGTGGAGTAATAGTACTAGATGCAGAAAGTATCGGTCTACTTGTTTTGGACGTGATGCCTATAGATATGATCATTGCCATAGATAACATCATGACTTTGTGCGGTTCTATCAATTGCTCGACAGTAATTCGTTCACCCACCGTCTACTCGTTTTCATGAGAGAAGCCACTAGTGAACACTATGGGCCCCGGGTCTATTCACAACTATTGTATCCACTTTTACTTTTACTTTGCTTTGTTTCCTTTATGCTTTCAGTTCTCACTTTGCAAACAATCTATAAGGGATTGACAACCCCTTCATAGCGTTGGGTGCCAGCTCTTTTTGTTTGTGCACGTACTTGTGACTTGACGCGATTCTCCTACTGGATCGATACCTTGGTTCTCAAACTGAGGCAAATACTTACCAGCGCTGTGCTATATCACCCTTTCCTCTTCAAGGGAACACCAATGCAAGGATCCAAGGCCGCTGGGAAATCCTTCGCTTATTTGCCAAGGAAGTCCCTATAGGCGTAGCCAGCAGCAGAAGGATTCCTGGCGCCATTGCCGAGGAAGGTCTTTTGTCGCAGTAGTAGAAGGATTTCTGGCGCCGATGCCGGGGAGGAGAGATCAAGTCAAGATCTATCCAAGTAGGTGTCACAAACTCATCTCTTGCATTTATTTAGTTTTTTGCCAGTTGCCTCTCGTTTTCCTCTCCCCCACTTCACATTTGTCATTTTCATTTGCCTTTCTCCCTTGCCGTTTTCATTTCCCTTTCTCCTTTGCCGTTTTCTTTTGCCTTTTGCCGTTTTCCTTTGCCAGTTTTCTTGCTTTCTTGTGTTCTTGTTTGTTTGTTGAAGTCATCATGGCTGAAAACACCAAACTTTGTGACTTCTCGAGTACTAATAATAATGATTTTATTAGTATTCCGATTGCTGCCGCCACTAGTGCGGAATCTTATGAAATCAACGCTGCCTTGCTGAATCTTGTTATGAAAGAGCAATTCTCTGGCCTTCCTAGTGAAGGTGCCGCATCCCATCTCAATACCTTCATTGAGCTTTGCGATATGCAAAAGAAAAGATATGTGGATAATGATGTTGTTAAGTTGAATCTTTTTCCTTTCTCGTTGCGAGATCGAGCAAAAACTTGTTTTTCTTCTTTGCCTAAAATTAGTATCGATTCTTGGTATAAGTGCAAAGATCCTTACATATCCAAGTATTTTCCGCCGGCTAAGATAATCTCTCTCCGTAACGATATCATGAATTTCAAGCAACTTGATCATGAACACGTTGCACAATCTTGGGAGAGGATGAAGTTGATGATTAGAAATTGTCCCGCTCATGGCTTGAGTTTGTGCATGATTATACAAATCTTTTACGCTGGTTTGAATTTTGCTTCTCGCAATATCTTGGACTCCGTCTCAGGTGGAACGTTCATGGAAATCACGTTAGGAGACGCTACAAAACTCCTAGACAATATCATGACCAACTACTCTTAGTGGCACAATGAAAGGTCACCTGCTAGCAAAAAGGTACACGTTATAGAAGAAATTAACTCGCTTAGTGCTAAGATGGACGAGTTGATGAATTTGGTTGCTAGTAGAAATGCTCCTTTAGATCCTAATGACATGCCACTATCTTCCTTGATTGAGAGCAGCAACGCTAGTTTGGACGTTAATTTTGTTGCTAGGAACAATTTTGGCAACAACAATGCTTTTAGAGGAAACTATGTTCCTAGGCCTTTTCCTAGTAACTCCTCTAACAATTATGGCAATTCCTACAACAACACTTATGGAAATCACAACAAATTACCCTCTGATTTAGAGAGTAATATCAAAGAGTTCATCAACTCTCAAAAGATTTTCAATGCGCCCATAGAGGAAAAACTACTCAAAATAGACGATTTGGCTAAGAGCGTTGATAGGATGTCTTGTGATATTGATGCTTTGAAAGTTAGATGTGCTCCTCCCAAGGTCAACTTGGATGAAACATTAAAAGTTATGCGTGTATCCATGAATGAGAGCAAAGAAAGAACCGCCCAAATTCGCGCTAGGCATGAATGGTTTAAAAGGGTGCGTTCTAGTGATGCAAATCACGAAGATCTTAAAGTGCTTGGTGTGACTCCTCTTGAATCTTTGTTTTCGCGTGTCAAACCTATTGATGAAGGGGCTAGATATGAATCCACTTTTGTTGAAAAACGCCGCAATGATTCGGAGTCCACCTATCTTGATGATAAAGGTGTGGAGAGTGGAGTAGAAGAAATCAAAATATTGGGTAGTAATGAAACTCCCACTTTGGATTTCAAGGAATTCAATTATGATAGTTGCTCCTTGTTTGAATGCATTTCCTTGATGCAATCCATTGCAAACTCTCCACATGCTTATAGCTAAAGCAAAGCCTTTACCGCTCATATTGTAGATGCTATGATGAAATCTCTTGAAGAGAAACTCGAATTAGAAGTCTCTATACCTAGAAAACTTCATGATGAGTGGGAACCTACTATCAAAATCAAAATAAAAAACTATGAATGCAATGCTTTGTGTGATTTGGGTGCTAGTGTTTCCGTGATTCCAAAGTCTTTATGTGATTTTCTTGGTTTTCATGACATTGAAGAGTGTTCACTTAATTTGCATCTTGCGGATTCTACTGTCAAGAAACCCATGGGAACAATCAATGATGTTCTTATTGTTTCAAATAAGAACTATGTACCCGTGGATTTCATTGTACTTGACATAGATTGCAATCCTTCATGTCCCATTATTCTTGGTAGACCTTTCCTAAGGACTATTGGTGCTATCATCGATATGAAGGAAGGGAATATTGGATTTCAATTTCCTCTAAAGAAGGGCATGGAGCATTTTCCTAGAAAGAAAATAAGATTGCCTTGTGAATCTATGATGAGGGATACTTATGGTTTGAGCACCAAAGATGACTATACGTGATTCCATCACCTTATGCCTAGCTAAGGGCGTTAAACAATACCGCTTGTTGGGAGGCAACCCAACGAATCTATCCTTTTTCTTTCTGTTTTGTGTTTTCCACACTTTCATAATTCTGTTATGATTGTTTTTTTGTGTTTCTTTTGCGTTTGTGCCAGGTGACACCGTTATGATTAGTCTTGGGGATGATCATTTGGTCATGCTGGAAAAGACAGAAACTTTGTGCTCACGAAAAGAATTTTCATTTTTTCTTGTAAGAGCTTTTGAGTTCATTCTATTTTCTCCTGATTGCTACGCAAATTATTCAGACTGTCGTAATTTTTCAGAATTTGTGAAGTACCAGAAGTATACGAAGTATACAGATTGCTACAGACTGGTTTGCTATTAACAGATTTTGTTTTTGTTGAGTTGGTTGCTTATTTTGATGAAACTATGGATAGTATCGGGGGGTATTAGCCATGGAAGATTGAAAATACAGTAACCCAACATCAACATAAGTAGAATTTAAGTTTTCTACAGTACCTAAGGAAGTGGTGGTTTGCTTTCTTATACTAATGTTATCACGAGTTTCTGTTTAACTTTCGTGTTGTGAAGTTTTCAAGTTTTGGGTGAAGTTCTTATGGACAAAGAGATAAAGAGTGGCAAGAGCTCAAGCATGGGGATTCCCAAGGCACCCCAACTTGATTCAAGGATGCCGTAAAAGCCTAAGCTTGGGGATGCCCCGGGAAGGCATCCCCTCTTTCGTCTTCAGTCCATCGGTAACGTTACTTGGGGCTATATTTTTATTCACCAAATGTTATGTGTTTTGCATGGAGCTCCTTGTCGTAGGAGTCTTTTATTTTTTTTGTGTCACAATATTCCTTTCTACACACCTAGAGAGAGAGAGACATGCACTCACCGTGATTTTGTCGAGCTTCACTTATATCTGTTGGTTAGACAATTCAGCTCACATGTGTTTCACTTATATCTTTTGAGCTAGTTGATTTTGCTCTATGTGTTTCACTTCTATATTTTAGAGCACGGAAGCGTGTAGCGTAGTAGTTTATCTATGCTATGAAAGTAGTCTCAAAAGGGGTAGTTATCCAAAGGGATATGAAAACTTCCACCTTCATGTGCATTGAGTAGTTAGAGAAGTTTGATTCATCACAATTAGTTCTGAGTTGTGGTTGTGGTAATATTGAAGTTATACTAGTAAGGTGTTGTGGATCTAGAAATACTTGTGTTGAAGTTAGTGATTCCCGTAGCATGCACGTATGGTGAACCGCTATGTGATGAAGTCTGAGCATGATTAGTCTATTGATTGTTATCCTTTGTGTGGCGGTCGGGATCGCGCGATGGTTTACACCTACCAACCCTTCCCCTCGGAGTATGCGTTGAATGCTTTGTTTCGATTACTACTAAAACTTTTGCAACAAGTATATGAGTTCTTCATGACTAATGTTGAGCCCATGGTTTAGATGCACTTTCACCTTCCACCATCACTATCTTCTTTAGTGTCGTGCAACTTTCGCCGGTGCACAAAACCCACCATTAGCCTCACTCAAAGCAGCCACCATACCTACCTACAATGGCTTTTTTAAAGCCATTCCGAGATATATTGCCATGCAACTACCACCATGACATGTGCCACCACTTCTACATTGCCATTGCATGATCATAAGATAGCTAGCATGATGTTTCCATTGATGTCTATGCCATGCTAGATCATTTTCACGGTACACTACCGAAGGCATTCCATATAGAGTCATCATTGCTCTAAATTTTGAGTTGTAAGTGTGATGATCATCATTGATGGAGCATTGTCCCATGTGAGGAAATAAAAGAGGCCAGCGAAGCCCATTTACAAAAAGAGGCCAAAGATGCCCACCAAAAAAAAGAGGCCAAAGAGCCCACCAAAAAAATGAGAGAAGGGACAATGCTACTATCTCCTTTCCACACGTGTGCTTCCTATTAAGCACCATGATCTTCATGATTGAGAGTCTCTCGTTTTGTCACCACCATATAGCTAATGGGAAATTTTCATTATATAACTTGGCTTGTATATTCCAATGATAGGCTTCCTCAAAATTTCCTTAGGTCTTCGCGAGCAATCAAGTTGGATGCACACCCACTAGTTTTCTTTAAGAGCTTTCACATACCCTTAGCTCTAGTGCATTATTTGTATGGCAATCCCTACTCATTCACGTTGATATCTATTGATGAGCATCTCCATAGCTCATTGATGTGCCTAGTCAATGTGACCATCTTCTCCTTGTTTGTCTTGCAACCTCCACCACACTCCACTCCACTTATAGTGCTAAAACCATGGCTCAAGCTCATGTATTGCGTGAGAGTTGAAAAAGTTTGAGAAAGTTAAGGTGTGAAAACAATTACTTGGCCAATACCGAGGTTGTGCATGATTTAAATTCGTTGTGCAAGGATGATAGAGCATAGCCAGACTATATGATTTTGTAGGGATAACTTTCTTTTGGCCTTATTATTTTGGAAGTTCATGATTACCTTGCTAGTTTGCTTGAAGTATTATTGTCTTCACATCAATAGCAAACTATTGTTTTGAATCTAATGGATCTGAACATTCACGTCACATAAGAGGAGTTACAAAGGACATCTATGCTAGGTAGTATGAAAGCATCAAAAATTGATTCTTTATCACTTCCCTACTCAAGGACGAGCAGGAGTTAAGCTTGGGGATGCTTGATATGTCTCAAACGTATCTATAATTTTTGATGGTTTCGCGTTGTTATCTTGTCAACTTTGGATGTTTTATATACCTTTTATATCTGTTTTGGGACTAACTTATTAATTCAGTGCCAAGTGCCAGTTCCTGTTTTTCTTTGTTTTTGACTCTTTTCAGATCTGATTTTGGAACGGAGTCCAAATGGAATAAAATCCCCGAAATAATTTTTTCCAGAACAGAAGAAGATCGGGGGACTTGAGGGCCAAGGCAGGAGGCCCACAGGGAGCCCACAAGCCCTGACGCCACGGCCAGGCGGCCCGCGGCGACCAGGCTTGTGGCCTCCCTGGCGCTCCCCTGCCCTAGCTCTTTGGCCTATGAATTCCCTAAAATCCTCTTTGGCATCGCCTCTCCAATGATTCGTGAGTATTCCACTTCAGACCTATGGGTCCGTAGTTAGTAGCTAGATGGCTTCTTCTCTCTCTTGGATCATGAATACAAAGTTCTCCATGATCTTCATGGAGATCTATCCGATGTAATCCTCTTTGGCGGTGTGTTTGTCGAGATCCGATGAATTGTGGATTTGTGATCAAATTATCTATGAATTATATTTGAGTCTTTGCTGATTTCTTATATGCATGATTTGATATCCTTGTAAGTCCCTCCGAGTCTTGGGTTTTGTTTGGCCAACTAGATCTATGATTCTTGCAATGGGAGAAGTGCTTGGTTTTGGGTTCATACCGTGCGGTGACCTTTCCCAGTGACAGAAGGGGCAGCAAGGCACGCATCGTGTTGTTGCCATCAAGGGTAACAAGATGGGCTTTCATCATAGATTTGAGATTGTCCATCTACATCATGTCATCTTGCTTAAGGCGTTACTCTGTTCTTATGAACTTAATACACTAGATGCATGCTGGATAGCGGTCGACGTGTGGAGTAATAGTAGTAGATGCAGAAAGTATCGGTCTACTTGTTTTGGACGTGATGCCTATAGATGTGATCATTGCCATAGATAAAGTCATGACTTTGCGTGGTTCTATCAATTGCTCGACAGTAATTCGTTCACCCACCGTCTACTCGCTTTCATGAGAGAAGCCACTAGTGAACACTACGGCCCCCGGATCTATTCACAACCATCATCTCCACTTTTACTTTTACTTTGCTTTGTTTCCTTTTTGCTTTTAGTTCTCACTTTGCAAACAATCTATAAGGGATTGACAACCCCTTCATAGCGTTGGGTGCAAGCTCTTTGTGTTTGTGCAGGTACTTGTGACTTGACGCGATCCTCCTACTGGATCGATTTCTTGGTTCTCAAACTGAGGGAAATACTTACCGCCGCTGTGCTACATCACCCTTTCCTCTTCAAGGGAACACCAACGCAAGGCTCCAAGGCCGCGGGGAAATCCTTTGCATATTTGCCAAGGAAGTCCCTATAGGCGTAGCGAGCAGCAGAAGGATTCCTGGCGCCATTGCCGGGGAAGGTCTTTTGTCGCAGTAGCAAGAAGCCAGCCCGGGCGTGCCTTGGGCCCGGGGGAAACTGTCGGCATTCTGGGAATGGGAGTACCCAGACTCACCTGTCTACGGCCCAGGGCTGGCCCACTCCATCGACCAAGCATCGGTAGGCTCGACAAGGCCCTCGTGAGGGGCCAGGCCTCACGAGGAGGAATGACATCAAGACCCGCAGGGGGCCTCCTTAGGACCCCTTACTAGCGGTGGACATTCCGAGGCGAGGCCCAGCCTCAGGAGTCAAGGATGACGCAGAAGGAGGACAGGCAAAACACATATGGTAGAAAAGTGCAGCTCGCCCTTTGGTTCAAAGGGGGCCAAGACGTACGCGAGACCTGAAGGCATTTTCCAAAGGTTTCCACTTTGGTGTAACCAAGCCATCGCCGCCCGCCAGCAGGGCGGATGTCATCCCTGTAGTGCGGGCAACCACTTTGCAGGCGAAGACCACCTTTGGACAGGGGATCATGTTCCCCCGCCCCCTCTAAAATTGGCCATTGTGCGATCCCTTCCCGCCGAAACGATAAGGGAAGAGGACCGTGGCCGCCGCTATATATAGCGGATAGGTCGCTTCGTAGAGGGGGATCGGAACCCTAACCATCAGCTAACCCCCCATCACACCACTGAGGCCACCTAACCTCAGGAGGCCGATGAACATTCTACTAGTTCACTCACCAACCTCCACGAGAGGCAATCCACCAAAGCAAGAGTAGAGTTTTACGCTTCCCAGCGGCCCGAACCTGGGTAAACTGTCGTGTCCCCCGTCTTACTCACCATCGCGTGGGTTCTTAGCCTTGCTCACCGAGTAACAGGTCTGGTGACTCGAATCTGTTAGGTGGCCTCTGTGCGTGCCCGTGTGTTCGAACCCTTGGGGTTTTGAGGAGACCGAAATCCGACACAATGCTTGACTCATTACAGAAAGGCCTTCCACATGTTGATGTTGATGAACCCGATGCGCACGTCATTCATGACGACACAAGTGATAGTGATGATGATGATTCATTTATTGCTCCCGGCGAATATATAGACGATCTAGACTATTATTAGTTTGTATGCATCCTATATCTGGCTATCGCTTGGGCCGGGTCGGTCTTAGGGCCGGGCATACCAAGCCCGAAGTATAAAACCTAGGCCCAAGCCCGGCCTAGTCCGGCCATCGGGCCTAGATTTCAGGCCCAAGCCCGGCCCAAAACTGCTAAATCTCCTCGGGCTTTGGGCCTTGGGTCGGGCCCCTAAAATGCGAAAATACCAAGCCGAGGCCCAGCCCAAAATACTCTTCGGGCTCAAAATTCAAGCCCGAGCCCGGCCCATGGGCAAGGTCTGGTAGGGCCGGGTCGGGCTTTTTTGGGTCGGGTTGGGCCGGGCGGACCGGGTCAGGCTGCCCATGGCCAGATATAATGCATCCGAACTTAAATTATATATGTACATATTATTATTCATGTTAGGTATTCAATTTTTTATGGTAGGTGTTGAAAGATGGTGGGCGCGGGTCCAGATTGCTTGGCGGGTACTTCTTCATCGGTCGCCCGTGTGAGGAGTACTTCCATTCCACCCCTATCTCTCCGTGGAGTTTTGGCAGAGAGTCTGGGGACACCTGCGAGTTCTTCTTTGTCGGTGTCGTTGCCCACCGGAAGAGGAGGTCGAGTAGGGAAGAAGGCGAAGGGTACATGACATGGCCGCGGGGGAGATAGGAGGACTGCTATGTCATCCTCGCCGCCACCCCCAGCTCATTCACCCAAGCATAGGACTACTAGGGTGGACCCATTTGATGTGGAGGCTACGGGGACTCCGGACCAGGAGCCACGGGTCGACGGGCCTTCGGCCCATAAGACTCTGGTTCCAGAGGCTTCAGCCCACAGACTCCTTGTTGGAAGTATGCCCTAGAGGCAATAATAAGTTGTTTATTATTATATTTCCTTGTTCATGATAATCGTTTATTATCCATGCTAGAATTGTATTGATTGGAAACTCAAATACATGTGTGGATACATAGACAACACACTATCCCTAGTGAGCGTCTAGTTGACTAGCTCGTTGATCAAAGATGGTCAAGGTTTCCTGGCCATTGGCAAGTGTTGTCACTTGATAACTGGATCACATCATTAGGAGAATGATGTGATGGATAAGACCCAAAACTAAAAAACGTAGCATATGATCGTGTCAGTTTATTGATGTTGTTTTCTGCATGTCAATGTATCTGTTCCTATGCCCATGAGATCATGCAACTCCCGCACACTGGAGGAATACCTTGTGGGTTATCATACGTCGCAACGTAACTGGGTGACTATAAAGGTGCTCTACAGGTATCTCCAAAGCTGTCTATTGGGTTGGCATGGATCAAGACTGGGATTTGTCACTCCATGTAACAGAGAGGTATCTCGGGGCCCACTCGGTAATACAACATCACGACTTGCAAGCAATGTGACTAAGGAGTTAGTTATGGGATCTTGTATTACGGAACAAGTAAAGAGACTTGCCGGTAACGATATTGAACTAGGTATGGAGATACCGACGATCGAATCTCGGGCAAGTAACATACCGAAGGACAAAGGGAACAACATACGGGATTAACTAAATCCTTGACATAGAGGTTCAACCGATAGAGATATTTGTAGAATATATGGGAGCTAATATGGACATCCAGGCCCTGCTATTGGTTATTGACCGGAGAGTGTCTCAGGTCATGTCTGCATAGTTCTCGAACCCGCACGGTCTGCACACTAAAGGTTCGGTGACGTTTCAGTATAGTTGAGTTATAGGTGTTGGTTACCGGAGGTTTTTCGGAGTCCTGAATTAGATCCAAGACGTCACGAGGAGCTCCAGAATGGTCTGGAGGTAAATATTGATATATAGGAAGTCATGTTTTGGTCACCGGAAAAGTTTCGGGCTCATCGGTAGTGTACCACGAGTGCCGGGAGGGTACCGGAGACCACCAGGAGGGGTGTGATGACTAAAAAGGGTTCATGGGCTATTAGAGGAGCTACACCAGCCCTTGGTGGGCAGGCCAAAGCCTCCCCTAAAGTCCCATGCGGCTGGAATAAAGAAACAAGGCAAAAAGATGAAAAGGTGGAAAGAGTTTCCAATTAGGAAAGTGTCCTAATAGGATTCCACCTCCCTTGTGGGAGGTGGATTCCTCCTCCTTGGTTCGGCGGAGCCCTGGAGGCTTCCCTTGGAGGGCAAGCCTCCTCCCTCTCTCCTCCTATATATACTAGAGGTTTTGAGTGTTTTTTGACACACAACTTTGCCACGTGCCTCTCCTCTAGTTCGTAGTTCTTCCTCTAGATCGGTTTTCTACGGAGCTCGGGCGGAGCCCAGCAGGAATAGATCACCACCACCACGAAGCACCGTCACGCTGTCGGGGAACTCATCTACATCCATGTCTCTCTTGATGGATCAAGAAGGCGGAGATCGTCATCGAGTTGTACGTGTGCGGAATGCAGAGGTGTCGTCCGTTCGGCACTTGATCGGGATAGATTGTGGGACGCATCGTGAGACGGTTCGTGGGACAGGTCGTGAAGACATACCACTACATCAACCGCGTTTATTAATGCTTCCTCTCAGCGATCTACAAGGGTATGTGGATCCGATCTCCCTCTCGTAGATGACCGTCACCATGATAGGTCTTCGTGTGCGTAGGAATTTTTTTGTTTCCCATGCAACGTTCACCAACACTCCTGTACTAGGGTCTACGTCCGAGAAGACTCCCGCCGAGAGGCTTCGAACAATGAGGAGACATCCAAATGGGGTACCTTGCAAGATCGGACCGAGGGGCCGGGTGGCCATGCTGATGGTGGCGGGGATGTGTGTACTGATAGTTAGGACGAGTTGGTTGAGGGGGTCACCGTGTACCAGCGTGGTGGTACACAGCTCCCTGCCATGCCGGCGACCCGCGAGTAGAGGCCCATGATTAGGTCTAAAGGGGGGAAGTAAGTGCGTTTGCTCTTTTTGTACCTTTTCCATTCAAGTTTCTTCAAATATCTAATGCGTTGACCTTGTCCTACTGCAGGGGTTGGCATCACATCTTGGAGTCTGCAAGCCGAACACCATCCTTGGTGTGCTTTGCCGGCAAAATTTCCCGGGGTTTGTCACGTTGCCCGGTGAGGGTGACGTACCTACACTAGGTTTTAGCTGGGAGGCTTCCCAAGCCCTGCCATAGGAGATGCTCGATGGTGTCTTGTGCCACACGAGGGTCGAGACAGTGATCCAGCTTTTTGGTAATTTATACTTTTACACAATCTAAAATTAACAATATATCTATTTATTGTAATAATCAGTGTTGTCTCGTTTGATTACAGACCTTGTACAGGTGTGAGGAGGGATATGAGGAGGCAGCGACCAAGGTTATAGAGGCCGAGTGCAAGCGGATATTACAAAACTTACGCCACGAGGCTCTACCGCAAGCTGTTCGGGACTACTAAGCATTGCCTAGTATTAAGAAGGACAAGTCGGAGTGTCGCAGAAAGTTCTCGAGGAAGGAGCAGTACATGAAGGTAATTACCTATTCTTAAGTCCTTGTACTTAGTTTTCTTGATTTGACTCGTAGGCGCAGCACTCAAATTTCTCTTTACTAACTTATAGGTGCTCCCGAGATGGTGTGTTGATAAGATGGATTGTTGGTAGGCGTTGGTGGATGAGTGGTTGATGAGCCACAAGTTTAGGGCATCTATCGTAGTCCATTCGATAAGCAAGAGTGTCGAACCCAACGAGGAGCAGAAGGAAATGACAAGAGGTTTTCAGTAAGGTATTTTCTGCAAGCACTGAAATTATCAGTAACAGATAGTTTTCTGATAAGGTAATTTGTAATAGGTAACAAGTAACAATTGTAACCAAGGTGCAGCAAGGTGTCCCAATCCTTTTGTAGCAAAGGACAAGCTTGTACAAACTCTTATATAAAGAGAAGTGCTCCCGAGGACACATGGGAATTTATGTCAAATTAGTTTTCATCATGCTCATATGATTCACGTTCGTTACTTTGATAATTTGATATGTGGGTGGACCGTCGCTTGGGTGCTGCCCTTACTTGGACAAACCTTGCACTTATGATTAATCTATCTTGCAAGTATCCGCAACTACGAAATAGGAATTAAGATAAATCTAACCATAGCATTAAACATATGGATCGAAAACAGCCCCTTACGAAGCAACACATAAACTAGGGTTTAAGCTTTTGTCACTCTAGCAACCCATCATCTACTTATTACTTCTGAATGCCTCTCTCTAGTCCCAAATAATGGTGATGTGTCATGTAGTCGACGTTCACATGACACCACTAGAGGAGAGATAACATATAACTTATCAAAATATCGAACGAATACCAAATTCACATGATTACTTATAACAAGACTTATCCCATGTCCTTAGGAACAAACATAACTACCCACAAAGCATATTCATATTCATGATTAGAGGAGTATTAATAATTGTTAAGGATACGGATATATAATCTTCCACCAAATAAACCAACTACCATGAACTACAAGGAGTAATCAACACTACTAGCAACTCATATCAACTATTCTTCCTCTTGCAACGGCACCAGAAGAATGCTGCTAGCACTCCCCGGCAATCGAAACTGGAAGAATGTTGTTGACACCCACCAGCGCGTGGGATCGTAGCAGTTTTCGAGGCTAGAGTATTCGACCCAAATTTGTTGATTCGCACGACGGGAGGTGAGAGAATACTCTCAAGTATTAGCAGCTGAATTTATCAGATTCAACCACACCTGAAAGATTAGTATCTGCGAGCAAAGTAGTAACAGCAAAGTAGCGAGTAACGGTAGTGGCAAGGAACAGCGGTAGTGACAACAAGTAGCAACATTAGCAAGCGATAAGAGTAGCAACAGTAGCAGCAGAGCAAAACAAGTAACAGCAGTAGCAACAGTAGTAGCAGCAGCAGAGCAAGACAAGTAACAGCAGTAGCAACAGTAGTAGCAGCAGCAGAGCAAGACAAGTAAGAACAGTAGGAACAGTAGGACAAACTCGTAGGCAATGGGTCGGTGAATTGTTTGGATGATATTCATCATGCAATAGCTATAACATGGAGAGATATGTGACTAGCTCCCGTTCGTCAATGTGATGTAGGCATGCATTCCGTGTGTCGTCATACGTGCGGTGGGAAAAGAACTTGCATGACATCTCTTGTCCATCCCTCCCGTGGCAGCGGGTTCCAAAAGAAAACTACGGGATATTAAGGTTCTCCTTTTAATAAAGAACCAGACCAACGCATTAGCACTTGGTGAACACATGAACTCCTCAAACTATGGTAATCACCGGGAGTGGTTCCGGTTATTGTCACTCCGGGGTTGCCGGATCATAACACATAGTAGGTAACTACAACTTGCAAGATCGGATCTAAAACACACATATATTGGTGACAACATAATAATTTCAGATCTGAAATCATGGCACTCGGGACCTAGTGACAAGCATTAAGCATGGCAAAGTAGTAGCAACATCAATCTCAGAACATAGTGGATACTAGGGATCAATCCCCATCAAAACTAACTCGATTACATGATAGATCTCATCCTACTCATCACCGCCAGCGAGGCTACGAATAGATTACTCACGAACGACGAAGAGCTTCGTGGAATTGGAGAGGGAAGAAGGTTGATGATGACGATGGCCACGATTTCCCCTCTCCGGAGCCCAACACGAACTCCAAATCTGCCCTCCAGATGAAGAACAGGTGGTGGCAGCGCCTCCGGATCGCAAACGCGACGAAAACTTCTCTCTTTATTTTTTCTGGGACGAAAGGGGACTTATAGACCTGAGGTTGGGGGCGGCAGAGCCGTGTGGGCCCCACAAGCCTGCCCACCGCCACCAGGGGATGGCGGAGCCAGGGCTTGTGGCCCACTGGCCCACCCCCTCAGGTGGAACTTGGTGCAGATATTTTTCTTATTTTCCAAAACTGCTCCCCGTAAATTTTTAGGACATTTGGAGAACTTTGATTTCTGCACAAAAATAACACCAAGGCAATTCTGCTGAAAACAGCGTCACTCCAGGTTAGTTCCATACAAAATATGAAAATTATAGTCCAAAACAAGGGCAAAAGAGTTTGGAAAAGTAGATACGATGGAGACGTATCAACTCCCCCAAGCTTAAAACCTTGCTTGTCCTCAAGCAACTCAGTTGACAAACTGAGAGAGAAAGAAAAACTTTGACAAACTATGTTTGATCTTGTTGTTGCAACTATGTCTAACTCATAACCATAATTTCAGCAAGATCACAAGTTAACCAAATAAGCAAATGACACAAAGGTCTCACGGTAAACTAATATCAACGGCATAATCAGCTAACGAGCAAATAATAATGAGTTTCAAATACCAACACTTCAATCAAAACAAGCATGAAGCAATATGAATAGGTGGTATCTCGCTAGCTATTTCTGAGACCTCAAAACATAAATGCAGAGCACTTTCAAAGATCAAGGGCTGATTAAACATTGTAATTCATAGCAACGAAGATCCAGTCATAGTCATACTCAATATCAATCAAAAGCAAAGCATAAAAATGACAGAGGTGCTCTCTAATTGGTGCTTATATAAGAGGAGGATGACTCGACAGGAAAATAAATAGACAGGCCCTTCGTAGAGGGAAGCATTGATTTGCAGAGGTGCCAGAGCTCAAGCTTTGAAAACAGAGATAATAATTTTGGGTGGCTTGCTTTCATTGTCAACGCAATGACCAAGAGTTCTCAATATCTTCCATTCTACTCATGCTAAGGCGGTTCCCAAACAGAAAAGTAAAGTTTTAACTCCCCCACCACCAATCAATCACACTCCACGGCTCGGGTACCGTCCACACTAACATCAATCCGGGGGGAGTCTTGTTTTACAGTTATGTTTTCGATTTAAGCGTGGAACTGGGCATTCCAATTACCGGCCCCTTTCTTGTGAATGACAGTGAATACACACATGTCGAGGATAACACTCCTAGCATGGAAGATACCAATAGCCCTCTGTCACCACATGAGCGGTTCGGGCATGCAAAACAGATTATTTCTTGAAGGTTTAGAGAATGGCACATGCAAATTTACTTCGAACGACAGGTAGATACCGCAAATAGGTAGGTATGGTGGACTCTCATGGAAAAAACTTTTGGGTTTATGGAAGTGGATGCACAAGCAGTATTCCGCTTAGTACAAGTGAAGGTGAGCAAAAGAGTGGGAAGCGACCAACTAGAGAGCGACAACAGTCATCAAGATGCAATGAGTTTGACTAACATCAAATGCAAGCATGAACAGGATATAAATCACCATGAACACGAACATCATAGTGGCTATGTTGATTTTGTTTCAACTACATGAATGAACATGCGCCAAGTCAAGCCACTTGAAACATTCAAAGGAGAATACCATCCTATCATACTACATCATAGTCATATCAAAATCTATGTTGGCATTCAAGACAAACCATTATAAGCTCTCAGCTAAGTAAGCATGGCATCAGAAACTATGATCTCTAAGTTATCATTGCAAACATGTTTCTCTCACAACAAAGCTAAATCAGGGTCGACAAGCTAGTCATATTTACAAAAAAATAGATAGAGTTCATACCAGCTTTTCCAGTCTCAGTCACTTCATCATATATCATCATTATTGCCTTTCATTTGCACGATCGAACGATGAAAACGATAATAAGCGCATTGGACTAAGCTGAATCTGCAGGCAAACACAAAGGCAAAGACAAAGTAATATGGCTCTTTGAAAGCTAAACAGGTAAGCATGCAAGAACCACTAAACATTGTAACCAATATCTTCTACCTTGACACAAAGAAAAAGAAAACCATTTACACGGGAAAGCTCCCAACAAGCAAAAGAAGAAAGAAATCTTTTTGGGTTTTCTCAAAAGGACACAAAACAAGAAAACAAAAAAACCAAAATAAACTAGCATGGATAATATAGTGGCAAAGTGTAAACACCGGCTAACAAAGTGAAAGCATAAGCATGAATGTAAAGTCGGTGAGAACACGTACTCCCCCAAGCTTAGGCTTTTGGCCTAGCTTGGTCTACTCCCAAGGATGGTCCTGGCGAAACCCAAAGTCATAATGGGTGTTATACGGGAGTGTTGCAGCCACTGCCTGAATAGCTGGCTCACGAAGTCAATCAGCCGTCGCCTCCCTCTCATACTCCTCTCCTTCTCCTATGGTAATGTAGTATCTTCGTTTTACCTGAAAGTCAAAGAAAGCAGGAGCAGGAAGGGTAATATGGAAAACACGCTGCCGGTTCAATATCAAGCGGTATAGGAGGGATCCATGATCTATCTCAAGGAACTCGTAGTGTGTTAGAGCGACACGATCAAGGTAGGTTGTACGGAGAGGAGGGTCTTCTGGACGGATGGATACTCCAAGAAAATTTGCTAAGCGTGTAGCATAAACTCCACTAAAGAAATCCCCCTCACTGGCATTTTTATTCAGCCTCCTTGCTATTATAGCCCCCATATTGAAGCTCCTGTCACCTGTTACTGCGCTCTTAAGGATACTAAGGTCGGAAGCGCATAGGTGACAATTTGCACCCTTGTCGTTAATGCACCTACCTATGACGAGGGCAAGGTAGTGCAAGGCAGGGAAATGGATGCTTCCTATGGTGGCTTGCATGATATCTCTGGTTTCTCCAATAGTTATACTGGAGACAAAGTCCCTGACCGAAGACTTAGAAGGATCATTAATACTACCCCCATCGGGTATCTTGCAATTTCTATTGAAATCCTCCAGATCCACGGTATAGGATTTATCGTATAGATTAAACAGTATGGATGAGTCACGGCCAACTGAAAATTTAAATCTACGCACGAAAGAGGCAGTGAGCATAGCATACTGTTCACATTTATCTGAGAGGAATTCTTCTAACCCGGCGTTGCGGACAAGTGTATCAAACTCATCGTTGAAACATGCTTCGATCATGAACTCGTCGGAAGGCCATTCACATGGTTGTACCGGTGCGTCCCTTAGTTGAAAAGGTTCGGGCTCCCGAAAAGAAAGACGAGGACCCTTCTTACTTGAGGAACCACCATGAAACTTCCTCCTGAATATAATTTCCTTTTGCTGAAATTTTTGAAGTTCAAGAGAAAAGTGAATGAGAACCATCCATACCTTGTAGCAACTACTCCTACTAGTGCCTAGAGACCGTATCATGCGCTAAAACTACTTGGGACCAGCTAAAATCAACCTTTCTAGCTCAAGAACAGGGTCACCAAGGTAGCAAGAATTCGCGGAGGATAAAGCACTAGAGCAAAAACTAATTGGACCAATGGAGGAGTCACTTACCAAGGAGTAATTTCCCCAAAACGGTTCGGAGAATGGTGATTTGAGCAAGGAGATCGAAAATCACAGCCAAATGAGCAAGAACACGGGTTTGAGCTGCGAAACAATTTTTTCTGGAGGTGGAAGAAGAGGCTGAGAGCTGGAGAGAGTGGAGGGGGTGCCTGTGGGCCCCACAAGCTTGCACTCCGCCACCAGGGGGGTAGGTGGCGATGGCAAGGCTTGTCGCCCACTGGTCAGGCCTCGAGGACAGCTCTCAGGCCCAAAAAATTTCAAAAATTCCAGAAAAAATCATACTAAATTTTCAGGACCATCGGAGAACTTTTATTTTCGAGATATTTTTCTCCGGGACGCTAAAACAGAAAACAGGAAAAACTAAACTAATTCTATCATTTTTCTTCTAAGCAACAGAAAAGGAAAGCTCAAAACAG
The DNA here is from genome assembly GCF_904849725.1 of Hordeum vulgare subsp. vulgare. Classification (NCBI taxonomy): domain Eukaryota; kingdom Viridiplantae; phylum Streptophyta; class Magnoliopsida; order Poales; family Poaceae; genus Hordeum; species Hordeum vulgare. The sequence continues at coordinate 396,410,452 of NC_058519.1, forward strand.
AGGTATGTGACTCTTTGATTCATTCGTTTCATAGTCATCGAAAGAAATCTGTCACTGGGGTTGATCAAGTCCTCATGACAAAACCTTCTCGAATCGCAAGAGAGAACAGAGAATTTTCTAATAGCCACTAAGTCACCTCAATGGGGATATGTATCTCCCCAACAAGAAAATCATACTTCATCTTGACACGAGGAATAGGGCATTCAAAGCTCCCAATGAGAATCGATGAAGTCTTTTCGATAACATTGAATCAATGTACTTGACATCGTTTCTTCGGAAAGTGCATTGTGTCCTCATTACCGTTGACATGGAAAGTGACATTGCCTTTGTTGCAATCTATAACAGCCCCTGCAGTGTTTAAAAAGGGTCTTCCGAGGATGATAGCCATGGCATCGTCCTCGAGAATATCCAAGATAACAAAGCCTGTTAAGATAGTGGTGTTAGCAACCACAACAGGCACATCCTCGCAAATGTCGATAGGGAAAGCAGTTGATTTGTCGGCCATTTGTAGATAAATTTCAGTGGGTGTCAACTTAACCAACTCGAGTCTACGATAAAGAGAGAGCGTCATAACACTAACACCGGCTCCAAGGTCACATAAGGCAGTTCTTACGTTGTTTCCTTTAATGGAACAAGGTATAGTGGGCACTCCGTGATCATAAAGTTTCTTAGGAGTTCCACCCTTAAAAGTATAATTGGCAAGCTTGGTGGAGATCTCAAGATCTGGTATCTTCCGTTTATTAGTCATGATATCTTTCATGTACTTGGCATACGGAGACATATTGAGCATATCAGTTAACCGCATCTGCAGAAAGATGGGTCTTATCATCTCAACAAAACGCTCAAAATCCTCATCATCTTTTTTCTTGGATGGCTTGGGAGGAAAAGGCATAGGTCTCTGAACCCATGGCTCCCTTTCTTTACCATGCTTCCTAGCAGTGAAGTCATTCTTGTCGTATTTCTTAGGTTGTGGGTTATCAGGATTAACCGTAGGTTCAATCTCCACTTCCTCATCATTGCTAGGTTGAGCATTATTATGAACATCACTGTCCATATTGTCACCAGGTTCATGTTCATCACTAGATTGTGTTTCTGCATCAGACGCAGAAATATCATTCGGTTCTTCCGGTGTGACAGTATTTGGTGAACTGGCATGTAGGTTTCTATCATCCTTCTTCTTCTCCTTAGGATGACCGGGTGTATCAGCATTGGTTCCTTGAGAATCTTGATCAATTCTCTTAGGATGACCTTCAGGATACAAAGGTTCCTAAGTCCTTTTGCCTCCTATAGTAATGACTCTGACAGAGTTTTCATTTAATTCATTGAGCAAGTCATTCTGAGCTTTAAGTACTTGTTCTACCTGAGTAGTAATCATAGAGGCATGTTTACTCAGAAGCTTCACATCGTTGACATTTCTGTCTACACAAGCACTTAAATGGCTAAGCGTACGAGTACTTTGTTCCAAATGTCTGCTATCATAATCATTCAAACTCTGTTGTTTGGCAACAAAGTTATCAAATTCATCAAAGCATAGGCTAGCAGGTTTGTCAAAAGGAATATCACTGTCATCAGACCTACGCGGAGAATTCACTTCTACTACGTGTATCGGTTATCCAGACCATGGATCTCTTTGATAAGTGGTAGATTTTTGACATCTTCGGATCTAATGCCTTTCTCTTGCATAGATTTCTTGGCTTCTTGCATATCTTCGGGACTGAGGAATAGAATACCTCTTTTCTTAGGAGTTGGCTTAGGAGGTGGTTCGGGAATAGTCCAAGCATTATCGTTGATCAAGATGTTATTCACTAGAGTCTCAGCTTGTTCTACAGTTGGTTCCCTAAAAACACAACCGACACAACTATCTAGGTGGTCTCTAGAGGCATCGGTCAGTCCGTTATAGAGGATATCAAGTATCTCGTTCTTCTTAAGAGGCTGATCAGGCAAAGTATTCTGTAGCTGGACGAGCCTCCCCAAGCTTGTCGAAGACTCTCTTCTTGGAGTTGAGCAAAGTTATATATTTCCTGCAAGGCAGCTTGCTTCTTATGGGCTGGGAAATATTTCTCATAGAAGTAATAGACCAGCTCCTGGGGACTATGCACACATCCAGGAGCAAGAGAGGTGAACCAGGCTTTAGCGTCATCCTTTAGAGAGAAAGGAAACAACTTAAGGATATAGTAGTGGCAGATCTTCTCCTCATTAGTGAAAAGGGTGGCTATATCGTGTAGTTTGGCAAGATGGGCTATAACCGTCTCAGACTCATTACCGTGAAAAGGATCAGATTCGACTAGAGAGATTATCTCAGGGTCGACAGAGAATTTATAATCCTTATCGGTGATAAAGATAGGTGAAGTGGCAAACTTCGGGTCATATTTCATCTTAGCTTCCCGAGATTTTTCCTTCCACTTGGCAAGTAATTTCTCGTCTACATAGGCATCCTTACACGCAAGAAAATCCTCAGCTATCTCTCCCTCCATAACGTAACCCTCAGGTATATCAGGAAATTCATATCTAGGAGAGCTAGATCTAGTAGGAGCAAAAGCAGGTTCTATCTCAATAGTATCGGTAGTTTCAGAAGCATCACGAGTATTGGCAGTAACTCTAGAAATATGAGCATCAAGGAACACTCCTAGTGGAACATCAGGCAAAGTAGTATCTCTAGCAGTATCAAGCATAGCATCATCACTCAAAATAGCATCTCTAGCAACATCAGGCAAAGCAGTATCAAGCATAGCATCTCTAGCAGTATCAGGCATAGTATCATCAGGCATAGCATCTCTAGCAGTATCAGGCATAGCATCAGTCATAGTATCAAGCATAGCATCTCTAGAAGTAGCATCATAAGCATCATCAAGCACATGCGACATATCAAGATTTCTAGCAGGAAGTGATGTTGCAAACTTACTCATAACTGAAGGTGAATCAAGTACAGAGCTAGATGGCAATTCCTTACCTCCCCTCGTAGTTGAGGGCAAGACTTTGGTTTTTGGGTCCTTCAGATTCTTCATAGTGATCAAGAGATATAAATCCCAAGAGACTCACAGAATATAGCAATACCTCCCCCGCAATGCGCCAGAAAAATGCTTGATGTCAACTATTCTTCCTCTTGCAACGGCACCAGAAGAATGCTGCTAGCACTCCCCGGCAATCGAAACTAGAAGAATGTTGTTGACGCCCACGAGCGCGTGGGATTGTAGCAGTTTTCGAGGGTAGAGTATTCAACCCAAATTTGTTGATTCGCACGACGAGAGGAGAGAGAATACTCTCAAGTATTAGCAGCTAAATTTATCAGATTCAACCACACCTGAAAGATTAGTATCTCCGAGCAAAGTAGTAACAGCAAAGTAGCGAGTAATGAAAGTGGCAAGGAACAGCGGTAGTGAAAGCAAGTAGCAACAGTAGCAAGCGATAAGAGTAGCAACAGTAGCAGCAGATCAAAACAAGTAACAACAGTAGCAACAGTAGTAGCAGCAGCAGAGCAAGACAAGTAACAGCACTAGCAACAGCAGAGCAAGACAAGTAACAGCAGTACGAACAGTAGGACAAACTCGTAGGCAATGGGTCGGTGATTTGTTTCGATGATATTCATCATGCAACAGCTATAACACGGAGAGATATGTGACTAGCTCCCATTCGTCAATGTGATGTAGGAATGCATTCCGTGTGTCGTCATACGTGCTTAGGTAAAAGAACTTGCATGACATCTGTTGTCCATCCCTCCCGTGGCAGCGGGGTCCAAAAGGAAACTACGGGATATTAAGGTTCTCCTTTTAATAAAGAACCGGACCAACGCATTAGCACTTGGTGAACACGTGAACTCCTCAAACTATGGTCATCACCGGGAGTGGTTCTGGTTATTGTCACTCCGGGGTTGCCAGATCATAACACATAGTAGGTAACTACAACTGGCAAGATCGGATCTAAAACACACATATATTGGTGACAACATAATAATTTCAGATCTAAAATCATGGCACTCGGGTCATAGTGACAAGCATTAAGCATGGAAAAGTAGTAGCAACATCAATCTCAGAACATAGTGGATACTAGGGATCAATCGCCATCAAAACTACCTCGATTACATGATAGATCTCATGCTACTCATCACCGCCCAGCAAGCCTACGAATAGATTACTCACGAACGACGAAGAGCTTCATGGAATTGGAGAGGGAAGAAGGTTGATGATGACGATGGCGACGATTTCCCCTCTCCAGAGCCCAAGACGGACTCCAGATCTGCCATCTAGATGAAGAACAGGTGGTGGCGGCGCCTCCGTATTGCAAACGCGATGAAAACTTCTATCTTTATTTTTTTCTGGGATGAAAGGGGACTTATGGACCTGAGGTTGGGGGCGGCAGAGCTGTGCGGGCCCCACAAGCCTGCCCACCGCCACCAGGGGGGTGGTGGTGGAGCCAGGGCTTGTGGCTCAGTGGCCCACCCCCTCAGGGGGAACTTGGCGCATATATTTTTCTTATTTTCCAAAACTGCTCCCTGTAAATTTTCAGGACGTTTGGAGAACTTTGATTTATGCACAAAAATAACACCAAGGCAATCTGCTGAAGGCAGCGTCAGTCCAGGTTAGTTCCATTCAAAACATGCAAATTAGAGTCCAAAACAAGGGCAAAAGAGTTTGGAAAAGTAGATACGATGGAGACGTATCAGCAACCCACAGGTACCAACCTGACGTTTCAGATACAAGAGATGAACTATGGTTTGGAAAAGAGATGGTGCTGATGAAGATGTTGATAGAGATTCACCCCCACTCAATGATAGGATTGATGGTGATGATGATGGCTTCGATTTCCCCCTCGAGGAGGAAGTTTCCTCGACGGAATCGCTTCGCCGGAGCTCTAGATTAGTTATGTCGAAGTTCTGCCTCGAGACTGCGGCATCGCGTCCCGAAAGGTCGGATATGATTTTTTACACGTCAAAACCCTTCATATAGGAGAAGATGGGAACCGGAGGGCTGCCAAGGGGCCACAAGCCTGAAGGGCGCAGAGAGGGGAGTAGGTCGCGCCCATGGGCTTGTGGCCACCTGGTGGGTCTCCTCCGGTATTTCTTTCGCCCATTATTTTTTATAAATTCCAAAATTGTTCTCCGTAAATTTTCAGGACTTTTGGAGCTCTGCAGAATAGATATCTCAGACTTTCTCCTTTTCCAGTCCAGAATTCCAGCTACCAATATTCTCCCTCTTCATGTAAATCTTGTAAAATAAGAGAGAAAAGTCATAAGTATTGTACCATAATGTGTAATTACAACTCATAATGCAATAAATAATTATATAAAAGCATGATGCAGAATGGACGTATCAACTCCCCAAGCTTAGACCTTGCTTGTCCTCAATCGAAAGCCGAGATCAATAAATATGCCCACATGTTTAGAAATAGAGGTGTCGATAAAATCAAATACGGACATGAGGGAATCATGATTATCTTTAAAACAACAATACACATTGACATAGAGTATCTTATACTGAAGTAACAGTTCATTCACAAGGTAAAGTGTGAATCGAGAACTATATTAAGAACTAACAAACTAAGATTTCAGTCATTGAAGCATTTCCAATTTATCCCAGCGTAGAGAAGAGTCAAAATAAGAGCTTGTAAAGCTAATCAACATACTCAATCATCTTATAGTCTTTCATAATTGCTAACACTCACGTTGTACCTATGAGGTCAAAGCTTCAATCGGACACAAAGAAAGATAGGGGCTTTTAGTTATGCCTCCGAACTGTTTACCTCAAGGGTAATATCAACAATAATAACTCATGACCACCCACATACGAGTGGATATATTTGTTTACATCATTCCCCAACAGATGACGCTTGCCAAAAGATAAAGGAGAAATAAAGGAAATGGTGAAGATCACCACGACTCTTACGTAAAGGTAAATACTTATAAAGTAAAAGTAAAAGATAGGCCCTTTGAAGAGGTAAGAAAAGGTTGTCATGCCCTTTTATAGTTGGATGCACAATCTCTTAATGCAAAAGAACGTCACTTTATATTGCCCCTTGTGATAAAGAACTTTATTATGCAGTCGGTTGCATTTATTTCTCCGTTGTCACAAGTTTTATATAGTTCATTTTCCTCGCACTAATAAACCACACATATTTAAGGAACATTTTTTATTGCTTGCATCGATGACAACTTACTTGAAGGATCTTACTCAATCTGTAGCTAGGTATTGTGGACTCTCAAGGCATAACCTGGGTTAAAGGTTTTTGATGCACAAGTAGTATCTTCACTTGGTGCAGGAGTTTCTTTTGGCTAATATGTGGTGGAAGCAAGCGGCATGTGTTGAAGGATCTACAACCATATAACTTCTATTTGGAAATAAGCAAACATAACTCATTATGGTGTCTTCCTTGTCCAACATCAATCTATTGGCATATGATATTTTAATGAGTGCTCACAATCATAAAATATGTCTAAGATAATATATTTATATCTGAACCTATCTTTCTTTATTACTTCCTTTTAGTTGCAACAATGACCAATAGCCTTGTTTGTCAACTCACAACAAATTTCCATCAACATACTTTTTATATGTGAAGTCATCACTCCCCATAAGATCATTATGTATGCTCTATTGCTTTTATTCTATACTTCTTTCTGTTTCTTTTTCTCATGATCATAGCAAGCAAGCAAAGCCCTCAATTCAAAACTACTCTTTATTATATAACTCTTGGACTTGCTTACATAGGGGGAACAAAAACAAAATGAATAACTCAAAACTAGATCAAACTAAAACTTTATTCTACTAGATCAAGATATAACTAAAAGGATCGAACGAAGAAAAACAAAAGAAAACAAAAAAATAAAAAGGTGTGATGGTGATACGATACTGGGGCACCTCCCCCAAGCTTGGCACAAGCCAAGGGGAGTGCACATACCATGTGTTTAGTTGTCTTCCTTCGAAGGTGGTGATGTTGGAGTTGTCGGTGAGATTGAAGGTTTGTCGTCTGTCTTCCAAGGCATGGGCACCCCATCGTGAAAAGATGAACTAGTCTCCGAGATCCTCAAGCCTGCAGCCAAACTCATTTTCTTAAATTTGTATTCATACTCGCAATTTTGGTTTTGCTGGTCATAGATGTGGGCTTGGAGGTTCTCGATTTTCTCGTAAATCTTGAAGATGTGATCCCAAAGGTCCTTGGCGTCTAGCTTGTGCTTATGGGTAAACTCTGATCATCATGTGATTGGCATTAAGTCCTTGTTCCACCATCCATTGGCAATTGAAGACTTCTTGCTCCATCGCTTCGATCCTTGTCTCCATGCTTCCGGTTTTCTTTGGCTCCTTAACATCACGGATGAGCAGCACACCCTCATGCATCTCAATGATTTGAGGGTGTTACAGGACCTCCGAAAGGTAGGGGTTGATGACCCTCTCAAAGAACTTGTCCTTCAGGGAACTTGAAGACGTCATGTTGGTCTAAATCTGTTACAGAAGCAGCTCGAAACAAAAACAGGAGATTTTGTCAAGATACAAAGGTCAAAATCTTCGGGAGATTACATAATGAATTTTTGCCGACCCAAAGAAAACGGAATCGGAGGGTGCACAATGTGGCCACAAGCGTGGAAGGCGCGGCCAGGGGGTAGGGCGCGCCACCCGGGCTCGTCGCCTCCTCGTGCACGCTTTGGGCTGCTTTAAATTTTCCTATTTTTTTAAATATTCCAAAACTGGTAAAACTTGCCATTGAAAACATTTTGGAGTCGGTTTTCTTACTGTAGCACATACCTATTCCTTTTCGGGGTCTGAGGCGTTCTGGTAGGTCCCCCTAATGTACTCTTTTGGAGTTATGGTATTGATAATATTAGTTTCAACATTTATGGGAGTACCTGAGATATAATGTTCGATCCTTTGCCTAGTTACCACCTGTGGATTCATGCCTCCGGCATTGTTGATTTTAATGGCACCGGAACGATATACTTCCTCGATAATGTAAGGCCCTTCCCATTTAGAGAGAAGTTTTCCTGCAAAATTTTTGAAGGAGAGTTGCATAGAAGGACATGATCACCTACATTAAATTCACGCTTTTATATCCTTCTATCATGCCATCTCTTAACTTTTTCTTTAAACAGCTTAGCATTCTCATAGGCCTGGGTTCTCCATTCAACAAGTGAGCTAATGTCAAATAACCTCTTCTCACCGGCAAGTTTAAAACCATAATTAAGCACTTTAATTGCCCAATAAGCTTTATGTTCTAGCTCTATAGGTAAGTGACATGCTTTACTGTAAACCATTTTATAAATACATACCCATAGGGTTTTTGTAAGCAGTTCTATAAGCCCATAATGCGTTGTCAAGTTTCTTAGACCAATTCTTTCTAGATCTATTAACAGTCTTTTGGAATATTGATTTTATTTCTCCATTTCTTAATTCTACTTGCCCACTAGACCGAGGATGATAAGGAGATGCAACTCTACGATTAACATATAACCTAGCTAGCAATTTACGGAAAGCACCATGAATAAAATGTGAACCACCATTCATTATTAAATATCTAGGGACTCCAAATCTAAGGAAAATAACTTCTTTCAGTATTTTAATAGAAGTGTTATGACGAGCCCTACTAGTTGGAATAGCTTCTACACACTTAGTAATATAATCAACAACAACTAGAATGTGAGTATACCAGTTGGATTTTGGAGAAGGTCCCATATAATCAAAACCCCAAACATCAAATGGTTCAATAACTAAAGAGTAATTCATAGGCATTTCTTGACGTCTACTGATATTATCTATTCTTTGACATTCATCACAAGACAAGAAAAACTTACGGGCATCCTTGAAGAGAGTAGGCCAATAAAAACCAAATTGCAGTACCTTGTGTGCAGTTCTATCTCCAGCATGATGTCCTCCATAGTCCTCGGAGTGACACTTGTATAGGATCCGTCCCTGTTCATGCTCAGGTACACAACATCTAATAATACCATCTCTCCTTCTTTATAACGATGTGGATCGTCCCAAAAGTAATGTCTTAAATCATAGAAGATTTTTTTCTTTTGTTGATATGTGAAACTAGGAGGTATAAATTTAGCAACAATGTATTTAGCATAATCAGCATACCAAGGAGCATTGCGTGAAGCATTTATAACAAAAAAGTTTTTCATCAGGAAAGCTATCATCAATAGGTAGTGGGTCCTCAAGAACATTTTCTAATCTAGACAAGTTATCTGCTACGTGGTTATCAGCGCCCTTTCTATCAATAATATGCAAATCAAATTCTTGTAGCAGAAGGACCCATCTAATAAGTCTAGGTTTAGCATCTTTCTTTTCCATAAGGTACTTAATAGCAGCATGATCTGTCTGAACTATTGCTTTGGAATCAACAATATAAGGTCTAAACTTATCGCAAGCGAACACAACTGCTAAAAATTCTTTCTCAATGATAGCATAGTTTCTTTGAGCACTGTCTAGAGGTTTACTAGAATAATGGATACCATTTAATTACTTATCAGCTACACAATAATGGATACCATACAATATAAGGTCCTAGAACAACACCAACATCATAATCACTAGCATCACACATAATTTCAAAGGGTAGGTTCCAATCACGTAGTTGAACAACAGGTGTACTTATCAAGGCTTTCTTAAGAATTTCAAATGCTTCTACACAATCATCATCGAAAATGAATGGAATATCCTTTTGCAAAATATTAGTGAGAGGCTTAGAAATTTTAGACAAGTCTTCAATAAATCTCCTATAGAAACCAGCATGACCAAGGAAACTTCTTATACCTTTAATATTTGTTGGACAAGACATTTTTTCAATAGCATCAACTTTAGCTTTATCAACTTCAATACCTCTTTCGGAGATTTTGTGTCCCAAGACAATGCCTTCATCAACCATAAAGTGGCACTTCTCCCAACTCAAGACATTATTAGTCTATTCACATCTCTGTAAAACTCGATCAAGGTTGCTCAAGGAATCATCAAAAGAAGTTCCGTAAACGGAAAAATCATCCATGAAAACCTCAACAATCTTTTCACAAAAGTCAAAGAATATAGCCATCATACATCTTTGAAACGTAGCAGGTGCATTACATGAATCAAAAGGCATACGTCTATAAGAAAAGGTATCGAAACGGCAAGTAAAAGTGGTCTTCTCTTGATCCTCTTTTGATACATGTATTTGAGAGAAACCAGAATAACCATCTAGAAAGCAAAAAATGTGTATGTTTGGATAATCTTTCTAACATTTGATCAATAAAAGGTAGAGGGTAATGATCTTTCCTAGTAGCTTTATTTAATTTCCTAAAATTAATTACCATTCTATATCATGTAACAATTATTTGCGAGATCAATTCATCTTTATCATTAGGAACAACAGTGATCCCTCCCTTCTTAGGGACACAATGAACGGGACTAACCCATCTACTATCAGCAATAGGATAAATTATACCTACCTCCAGAAGCTTCAATATTTCATTTCTTACCACTACCTTCATTTTAGGATTTAACTGTCATTGGTGATCAACAACTCGTTTAGCATAAGGTTCCATATTGATTTTGTGCTGACATAGAGTGGGAGTAATGACCTTAAGATCATCAAGAGTAGATTCAATAGCAACACAGTGCTTCCTCGGAGTTTTCAATAATCTATTTTCTTCATGCTCTCAAAGGTTAGCACTAATAATAATAGGATATATCTCTTTTTCATCAAGATAGGCATATTTCAGCGTATCAGGTAATTGTTTAAGCTCAACCACGGGATCACCCTTGGGTGGAGGAGGATCCCCGAGTATTTCAACAGGTAGATTGTGTTTCAAAATAGGCTATTGATCACAGAAAATCTTATCTATTTCATTCCTTTCATTCAAATATTGCTCTAAGGGATCGGTAGAAGGCACATCAATAGAAGCGAGACCAATAATTTCACCTTTACTAGGCAATTCTTTGTCATGGGGTTGTCAACGAAATTTAGAGAAATTGAACTCATGAAATGCTTCCCCAAAACTTAGGTAACTGTTTCTTTTTCACAATCAATGTTAGCATTAACAGTATTCAAGAAGGGTCTACCGAATATAATGGGGCAAAAATCATCTAGTGGGGAACCAAAGAACAAGAAAATCAGTAGGACATTTTATTTTCCCACACAAGACTTCAACATCTCTAACAATCCAAGTTGGTGAAATTGTTTCTCTATTAGCAAGCTTGATGGTAACATCTATTTCCTCTAATTCGGCTGGTGCAATATCATTCATATTTTCTTTGTATAAGGTAAAGAGAACTACACTCACACTAGCACCCACATCACATAAGCCATGATAACAATGATCTCCTATCTTCACAGGCACGCCAACAATAGGTCTATGTTTATCCTTAGTATGAGGTCCAGCAATTCTAGCTGCTTCGTCACAGAAGTGAATGACATGCCCATCAATATTATCAACCAAGAGATCTTTAACCATAGAAATATTAGGTTCAACTTTAATTTTTTCATGAGGTATATGTGTTCTAGTAAAACTCTTACGAACCACAATTGAAGCTTTAGCATGTTGCTTTGTCCTAACAGGAAAGGGTGGCTTCTCAATATAAGCAGTAGGAATAACAGGACCAGCATTATAAATAATAGTTTCGTCTTCAACTTTAATAGGTTCTACCACTTTAACTTCAATGGGAGGATGATATTTAAACCACTTCTCCTTGGGGGGATCAACATGAGTAGCAAAAGATTCACAAAATGAAGCTACTACCTCAGAGTCAAGTCCATATTTAGTGCTAAAATCACGAAAAGCATCGGTGTCTATAAAGGATTTAATACAATCAAACTTAAGTATTATACCTAACTCATTACTTTCGTCAAGTTCCCAATCTTCAGAGTTGCTTTTACTTCTTTCCAATAAGTCCCATTTGAATTCAATATCTTTTTTCATAAAATAACCAACACAAGAAGTGTCGAGCATGGATTGATCACTACGGGAGAGCCGAGCATAAAAATTCTGAATAATAATTTCTCTCCGGAGCTCATGATTGGGGCATGAATATAAAATCGACTTAATCCTCCCCTATCTTGAGAGATTCTTTCTAGGCCAAAATTTATAGATATAATTCCAATCATGATGAACCAAATGCATATGATAAAACTTCTGATGAAATTCCAATTTCAATCGGATGTAATTCCATCATCCAATATCATCACATAGCCTATACCATGTCAACACCTTTTCCTTCAAAGATAAAGGAAATACCTTATTCTTGACATCATCCACGGGCAGACCTGCAAGCCTAAATTATCCACAAACTTCATCCACATAGATTAGGTGCAAATCAGGATGTAGTGGTCCATCTCCTCCATAAGGATTAGCTAGCAGTTTTTCTATCATACCCGAAGGAATTTCATAATAAATATTTTCAGTAGGTGCAGCAGGTTGAGTAGCATATTTTTATGCTTCCGGTTGGGGTGAATATACCCCGAACAAGCTCCTTAAAGGATTATTTTCCATAATGACAAGTGACAGCAAATTTCAGGAGAGAATATAATTTTTTCCTTACCAAGATTCACTTATCAAAGGCGCTTCACTCCCCGGCAATGGCACCAGAAAAGAGTCTTGATGACCGACAAGTGTAGGGGGATCTATCATAGTACTTTTGATAAGTAAGTGTGTCAAACCCAATGAGGAGCAGAAGGAAATGACAAGCGGTTTTCAATAAGGTATTCTCTACAAGCACTGAAATTATCGGTAACAGATAGTTTTGTGATAAGTTAATTTGTAACAGGTAAATAGTAACAACTGTAACCAAGGTGCAGCAAGGTGGCCCAATCCTTTTTGTAGAAAAGGACAAGAATGGACAAACTCTTATATAAAGAAAAGTGCTCCCGAGGATACATGGGAATTTATGTCAAGCTAGTTTTCATCATGCACATATGATTCCGTTTGTTACTTTGATAATTTAATATGTGGGTGGACCGGCGCTTGGGTGCTACCCTTACTTGGACAAACCTACCACTTATGATTAACCTCTCTCGCAAGCATCCGCAACTATGAAATAGGAATTAAGATAAATCTAACCATAGCATTCAACATATGGATCCAAAACAGCCCCTTACGAAGCAACGCATAAACTAGGGTTTAAGCTTCTATTACTCTAGCAACCAATCATCTACTTATTACTTTCCAATGCTTTCCTCTAGGCCCAAATAATGGTGATGTATCATGTAGTCGTCATTCACATGACACCACTAGAGGAGAGACAACATATAACTTATCAAAATATCGAACGAATACCAAATTCACATGTTTACTTATAACAAGACTTATCCCATGTCGTCGGGAACAAATGTAACTACTCACAAAGCATATTCATATTCATGATCAGAGGAATATTAATAATCATTAAGTATCGGAACATAAAATCTTCGACCAAATAAACCAACTAGCATCAACTACAGGGAGTAATCAACACTACTAGCTACCCACAGGTACCAATCTAAGGTTTTGAGATAAAGATCGGATACAAGAGATGAACTAGGGTTTGGAGAGGAGATGGTGATGATGAAGATGTTGGTGGAGATTGACACCCTCTTGATGAGAGGATTGTTGGTGATGACGATGGCTTCGTTTTCCCCTTCGGGGGGGGGGGGTGATCCCCGGTGGAATCGCTCCGCCGGAGCTCTACATTGGTTCTGTCGAATTTCCGCCTCGAGACGGCTGTGCCGCGTCCCGAAAGGTCTATTATGATTTCTTTCCATGTATACTTATATTATGACATGTACTTATATTATAGTTAGCCCTATTATGCCATGTACTTATATTATTTTCACTAAAAAAGACATACTTACCAAATTATCCTCCAAAATGATATAATTAGCTTATTTAGTTGATTTTCGACATAATTAGCTTAGTTAGGGCAAAAATAGCAGAAGAACCTTGGTTAGCTCATAAATATCATATACTTAGCTTATCTTCCTCCAAAATGACATAATAAGTTAAAAATGGCATAAAAAGAAAATGAAAGAATAGAAGAGGTAAGAGAAGAAGAAAAAGAATATAAGAAGAAACATGAGCTTCTTCTTTTTTCTTCTTATTATTTTCCTTCTCTTTCTTCTTTTTCTTATTCTTCTTCTTCTCCTCCTCCTTCTCCTCTTCTTCTCCTTCTTCTTCTTCTTCTTCTTCTTCTTCTTCTTCTTATCCTTCTTCTCCTTCTCCTTTTCTTGTTCTCCTTCTTATCCTTCTTGTTCTCCTTCTTCTCCTTCTTCTTCTTCATATTCTTCTTCCCCTTCTTCTTCTCCTTCTTCTTCTTCACCTTCTTCTTCTCCTTCTTATTCTCCTTCTCCTTCTCCTTCTTCTTCTCATCCTTCTTCTCCTTCTCATCCTCCTTCTTCTTCTTCTCTTTCTTCTCCTTCTTTTCTTCTTCTCCTTCTTCTTCTTCTTCTTCTTCTTCTTCCCCCCGTTCTTCATCTCCTTCTCCTTCCTCTTATTCTTCTCCTCCTTCGTCTTCTCCTTCTCCTTCTCCTCCTCCTCCTCCTTCTTCTCCTTCTTCTTTTTATCCTGCTTCTCCTCCTCCTCCTCATCCTTCTTATCCTTCTTCTTCTCCTTCTCCTTCTTATTCTTGTCCTTCTCCTTCTCCTTCTTCTTCTTATTATTATTCTTATTCTCCTTCTCCTTCTTCTTCTCCTTCTTCTTCTTCTTCTTCTCCTTCTTCTTCTTATTCTTCTTCTCCTTCTTCTTCTTCTTCCTCTTAGCTAATTATCTGCCAAAATGATATAATTAGCTTATTTGGTTCATTTATGACATAATTAGCTTAGTAGGTCAAAAATAGCATCAGAAGAAAAAAAAAGAATAGAAGAAGAAATAGGAGAAAAAGAAAAAATATAAGAAGAAGAATGAGCTTCTTCTTTCTTTCTTCTTATTATTTTCCTTCTCTTTCTTCTTCTTCTTATTCTTATTCTTATTCTAGTCTTCTTCTTCTTCTCGTCCTTCTAACTTACTTATTCTCATTTTAAAGATTTGGGTCACTTCATGGAAGGTGGCATTGATGGGCTGCTATTGTTTTCTTTTTTGTTTCGATTTGTATGGGTGAACAGTGTGATGTTTCAAACTATGTGTATATATGGATGAACTATGTGAAAATATTTGTTGTCTTGCTCAATATTTTGATGATCATTTTGGAAACATGGCCTATACTTCTTCTATGGTGTCTTTTTTTTTACCAAACACTGCAAGGGCAAAGCCCCCCACAGCCACAAACCTTTATTAAAGCGATATTACAGTACATACATGGTTACCTCGATAACCAAAAGAAGAATAGAAGGGGTAGGAGCATAACCTAAATAGATGTCTATATTTAGGGTGGTAAGAAAGAGACCCATTTCAGCAAGTCCTCTTTAAACTTAGGCTTGATCCTATGTGCCATAAGGGACATGTCAGTTATAAATCCTGACTTCCACGCAACAAATCTAGGCTGACATTCTGGATTGCCTTGGCATTTCTAACTAGCCAACTGTTCCAACATGCAATGAACACCATCTAAGAGAAAAAAGGGTGCTTGGAGGAACTTTAAGCATGGGAGATAGCATCTACCATATCATTTGTATCACCCCAGTCGATTTGCAAATAGTTCCAAATTCTGCTGCTCAAGAGACCAGTGAAGAACAGATGATCCCTATCTTCTCTAACTTGTGCATGGCAGATTTTACAATGGACCCCATCATCCATATGCCAATGTCTTCTTTCTACCATATCCTTGGTATTCATTTTGTCCATGACCAGCATCCGGGCAAAGTCCTTGATCTTCAATGTGCACAAGCCCATATCATATTCAGCAAAGGGTCAAAAGTTTGACCCCTATGCACATGGGAATAGAAAGCCTTTGGGGTATAAGGTTTAGTTGTTTCCATCCAAGAACAAACATCATTCTGGCTTGTACTGGGTTGAAATTCCTTGATGAGATCTTGAAGTGTGGACAGCTCCAAGAAGGCCTGCTCAGAGAGAGGCAAATTGAACCAGGGGGACAGATCCTCAGTGTTTACTCCATCTTTGACCATTGTCCAAGGGTCCTTAACATATGAAAACAGTCTAGAGAATTTGTCTTTGAGAGGAATGACTGAGTTGTCAATGTTCCATTTATCATGCCAAAGGAGGATAGTATCTCCATGCTTGACTTGCACCCAAGTGACCTCCCTAAAGTTGTCCAATAACTTGAGGATACTCTTCCACCAATATTATCCACATGGCTCGGTTCCTTGTGGTAGTCTGTCATGGTTGTAAGTGTTCTAGATCAGTTCAACCCAAGGCCGATCAATTCAGTTAAGAAATTTGTTAGCATGTTTCAAAAGCAAAGCTGCATTTTGTAGACCCACGTTTAGAATACCCAATCCATCCTTGTTCTTCGGTTTGCGGATCAATTCCCTAGCAACAAGAGATACTGAATGCTCCTTTCTATTCCTTCTCCAGAAACATTGCCTCTGGATCCTTTCCAACTTCTTGAAAATTCCTAGAGGGATAGAAAGACTCCAGAGGAAAAATATTGCCAAAGAAGATAGAGAAGAATTCATGTAGTGCATCCATCCTCCTTGAGCCAGGAAAGAGGAGCTAGAGGACATTCTCCATTCCATGCATGAAACTAGAGGCATCAGGTGGTCCATCTTGGCAGGTGATGTGCCAACCGGCAGTCCAAGATATGTAGAAGGCAAAGTACCAACTTTACAACCAAAAAACTGAGCAAGTCTCATGGTTCCCTATGAAGAAACATTGATTGGCATCATTGATGATTTCTCAAAGTTAATGTGTAGGCATGTTGATCTAGTGAAAACCTGAAGCATCTCTTTCAGAGACTTCAACTGCCCTTCCTTAGCAGGGAACACGATCAAACTATCATCAGCATATTGAACAATAGGAAAATCCTTGTCATGGCATGAAATTGGCAACTGAATGTGTCCCTTGGCTAACATATCATTAACAATAGATTGTAGCAAATTTGCTGCTAGAACAAATAGTAAAGGGGAGATGGAATCTCCATGTCTGACACCAGCCCTACAATGAAAATGATTTCGAGTAACCCCATTAAGAAGGATGGAAGATGACCCAGAGGTGAGGAATTGATGAATCCATCCTATCCATTTGTTGTTGAACACTTTATAGTTAAGTATATCCAAGATGTCCTCATGTTCAATAGAGCCAAAAGCTTTCTCAAAATCCAGTTTAAGAATGAGAATTGGTCTTTTGGACTGATGGCACTGATGCAAGTATTCCAGGGTCCAACCAATGCAATCCTCAATGGTTCTAGTCTTTATAAATCCATATTGGTTTTTATGAACACAGTCAAGAATGACAGCTTGCAATCTATTGGCAGCCATCTTGGTGAGGAATTTGATACCCAAACCTGTAAAGGATATGGGCCTATAATCCCCAACAGACTTTGGTGAGGCTTTCTTTGGAACCAGGGTGATAAATGAGTTGTTCATACTTTCTAGATTTTCTTTCCCTTGAAAAAGGTGATGAGCAAGTGCATAAAATTCAGTTTTAACAATATGCTAGCACTTTTTAAGCAACAACCCGTTGAAACCATCTGGACCTGGTGCCTTGTCCACAGGCATGCATTTGACAACCTGGTCCATTTCCTCCTTGGTGAATGGCACAGTCAACACATCCCCTCCACTGGCTTGATAAGATTGGGAAAATCAAAACCCATATTGATACCTTTAGTTGTGCCCATTTGTCCTCTATATGAAGACCAAAGAATCCCCTTCATTTGACTATGCTCTGAAATCACTGTGCCATCAGCCAGGGTCAGATTTGCAATAGAGTTCCTTCTATTTCTCTTAGAGGCCATGGCATGGAAGAACTTTGTATTCTCTTCCCCTACCTTGATTGACCCGATCGTACACCTCTTTTTCTAGTAGGGAAACTATAAATGTAATAAATGTTGCAGGTGTGCCTTGACAATCTTTATGAAGTTAAATTCCTGCGTGAAAAGGGATCTGAGCTCCTCAAACTGTCTATCCATTCGATCACCTTATTACATTTGCTATCAATATTTTCATCTTTGAAATTCCCAATTTCCAATGCTTAAGATCATGTCTCGGGGTTTTAAGCTTGTGAGTGGGAATGGCTGCAGGATCTCTATTATAAGAAGGCTTATTCGAGGATTTGGCAACACATTCCAAGAAAACCTCCACCTTGGTCCAATAATTCTCAAATTTAAAGATATTTGTTTTGGGGATTGAGGTGTTGATAACCGCCACACAAGGCACATGATCAGAGGTTGTTCTAGCCAAAGGCAAAACTTCAATCACGGGGTAACATGAGATCCAGTTAGTGGAAGTAAAGAACCAATCTAGTTTCTCTGGAAGAGGATTATCCTGCATATTAGACCAAGTGTAGGATCTTCCTTTAATAGGTAGTTCAACTAGACCCAAATGCCCAATGATTTCATTGAAGATGAGCATATCATTCATATCCCCACAAGGGAGATTTCCGTTGTCATGGGATCTAATAAAATTATAATCTCCCAACAGTAGCCAATTCTCCTCAAAAGCAATCTGCAAATTATATAGCCACTCAACAAAAATGTCTCTTAATTCCCCGTGACATGGTCCATAAACATTGACTAATTTCCAAACATATGTGCTCACTTTGGAGGTGAACTTAATTACCATTCCAAATGATTGTATTTCTATTAAATCACCCTGGAGAGTTGTAGAGTTCCAAACCACCAAAAGTCCCCGTGAAGCACGATTAGGAGAGGAAATGCAAAATGATCATACTGTCTTGGGCAAAAAGACTGAATCTACTTAAGCGTGTATGAACCACACTTAGTTTCCTGGAAGCATGCGACAACACATTGGCTTTTCTCCATTTTTTGTCGCACGACTCTCTGCCTAGCCGGAGAGTTCAGCCCTCGGACATTCCAACATAGTACATTCCA
The DNA here is from genome assembly GCF_904849725.1 of Hordeum vulgare subsp. vulgare. Classification (NCBI taxonomy): domain Eukaryota; kingdom Viridiplantae; phylum Streptophyta; class Magnoliopsida; order Poales; family Poaceae; genus Hordeum; species Hordeum vulgare. Next base: position 396,429,324 of record NC_058519.1, read on the forward strand.
GTTTCTATGCTTATGACTATTCATTATTATCCCAGGTAAGTAGTAGCCATCAGCCAGTTACATAGTAACAAGCGACATATAGACATGCCAAAAGATAACATGTCATGACATAGTACTGATATAAACTTACAGGATAGCACAATAAGACATAGTTTTGGACGACATAGACAAAGCACACATATGATGGCACACTTATGGGTGCACCAGACATGTTGTAGAGTAGGTAGATTAATCATCAGCAACCACATCTAGCTTGGTTGCATGGGCAGACATAAACTGCTCCTCCGAGAGCTTGCCTTCCTCAATTCCAAGGTGATGACCAATCACCTGCAGTCCCTTGATCGGTGTGGGTGGTGTGACATCTGCCTCCTTATGCTTTGATCTTGAAGTGTTGGCCTCCTGGATAGGCCTACTGCAGGGCTTCTTCTTCTCTGGCTCTGATACTAGCTCAAGAAACACATGCTTGAAGCCATCCCGCCGAATTGAAACTCTGGTGCATCGGCGGACTTGTGATTTCATGAGAGGAGTTTTAGCATTTGATTTACCTTTCTTCGTTGAAACAACCTCGAATTGCATGGTGCTGTCTTCTGGACTGATAGCAACAACAGCTTCCTCCATAGGCGCACCAGAAGAGGCATGCAGCTGAGGCAGCAAAAAGCCTAGCAGTTGGCATGCTAGAAGAATCTTCCCTCCATTGTATCTGAGATAGGACCTTATTGTCATCAAATGCAAGGGCCCAGTTCCTTTTGGAAAGGATGACTGGGGACATAGGTTTAACTGACAGAGGCTTTGGGACTTCAAAAAACATCTCACCTTGTAGCAGTGCCTCAAAAGTCCTCTTCCAAGCAAGTTGTGGTGGTATGGGAGGCCCATAGACCACCCTGATAGGTCCAACAAATATTTGCTGGTCATTTAACAGGGGTTGTTGGTAGGGAACAATTTCCAACTGTTGATCATTCTGCAGATTCTCATCAAGTTGTTGCTCCTCTTACACTGGCTCCTCCTGAACCTGATCATTCTGCAATTGGTCCTCTTGCACGTGATCATGCTGATCTTGATGGTGATGTTCATTGAAATTGTTCTATGGAAGTGTGGCAGACGGTTGATCAATCACAATGGATTCTTGATCTGAATAGGATGGTATTCTTCTTGATGGTGTGGAGGTTCTTCAACTTCTGCATCACCCCAGTGACTATGACCCTGGTTGTCAGGATCAACTTGATGGTTCATGGGTGGTGGGACTGGGGGAAGATCATTCCATCCTAGAGAAGGGTATGGTGGGAGAGCAAAGTTGTGGTGCTCTGGAAACAGCACTCCTGTCAGGGGATCTGAGTTACCATTCACTAGCATAGGATCTTAATCCTCAGGCATCTGATCTGCAAAAGTTGCCCCCAAGATATAACAGCGGTTGGTCCAAGGGACTCGGGCTCCTCCTCTGGTGGCATAGTCACTGAAGACCACATCCCTAGGGACCGGAATATCTTCAGGGAACGAAGCAAAAATAGTAGTTCTTGCCAGGTATGGATCATCATTAATCCAATAGTGAAACTTCCCAAAAGTGTTAACTGCCGCATGTAGATGTTCAGTTGTGCGAAGATCAAGAGGTACACCGAGGAACATCAGACAACCATCACGAAAAGGCTTGGCCCTCGTTATCCCTCTCCCTTGTCATGCTTCATGAATGTGAAAAATATGTCATCCCCCATAGCAACAGGAGGAAGCTAAAGCTGAGTATAACACAGTCCCGCATCGTGCAAACGAAACAGACCAACTCCAGAAATCCAAGGTTGCGCTGACATGACCTGAACCCCCCTCTTCTCAAGAAATTGTACCACCACTTCCCTCAAAAAAACTATCCCATTGGGAGCAGGAAGCGGCATTACCTCCGCAATGATGAACTCTTCATGCCGATGCTGGACTCCTGTGGGGAGAGTGACGAAGGTCGAAGGAAGTCTGAGGTCACCACCATTGATGATCTCAAGCCCTGCTGGCAAAAATTGCTGGGGGGTTAGCCGAAAGTTGGCCATTCTCTTTGGAGGTTTTTCTGGCGTACGAGGAGGTGGGGTCTTCGGCGGAGGGCAAGACGTTGGTTCTGACAGGCCAATGATGGGACTAGATGGCGAAGAGCACGAAGTGTCATGGATATGTCTTGTTGGAGTAATGGAAGTGGGTTCCGCAAAATCCACCTCCGGCGATTTCTCCCTCCAAACAAAACCCAAGTCTCTAGCACGCGCCGTGCAAGCCTTCCAATGATGGCCTACCTTCGAGCATGCCATGCAAATCAATATTGTGGGGTAGTTATTAGCGAAGTGTCCCTCCTTGGAACAAACCCGACACGATAAAATTTTGAAGCCATATCAGAAATCAAATTATTAAAAGAATGCTCTACATCTTGGGTGGAAGGAATAAGAACATCGTCAAGATTATTTGTTTGGGATGATTCAGAAGACTATGGCCCATCCCGAGGCCCATTTCCTGTCCGATAATTTGAAAATCCCGCATTCCCACCGTTGAAGTTGGGCGTGACAGGTGCCACGATATACGGACCTACCAACAATGTAGAGGAGGTATATCTCGTCGACAAGTCACTCACTCAAGAGGCCGCCCTTGCCGGAGATGCCATCGGCGGCGGAGAAGACATCAAAGGGGAAGAAATAGACCCAAACACAATATGTGGGCGAGATATTGTCCAATTGATAGCTAGTGGTGGAGGAGGACGAATAATCACCCGCTCATGGGCAGAAAAAGAATAACCTGCATCCTTAGAGAGCACATCAATTTCATTCTGAGTCATCGCATATCTATACCCTCGGCATAGAGGATAATTTTGAATGGTACCGAACAATAACTTTTTCTTCACAGAATCCAGCTTCTTAAAAGATGAACGCATAGGAGGTTTATGCATGGCCGATAATCCCGTAGTTGCACATCGCTTGGAAGGGCTTATCAAAATCCATTCAGCATCGCATTCTTTCTTCCAAATGTGGAATTCTCTAGCCCAATTAGGTCATCCATTTCCCCATAGATGAAAGAAACATTTGAAATCCAAACAAGAACGCAGTCGGGTAATTAGAAATCCAACCTGCTTGGAGGAAACGGTAAAAGAGAAAACCTTATCGTGCACCTGTAGCACTCCAAGATCAATGGCTGAACCACCAATGGTTGATTCAAGAGCAGCGGACACTGAAGCTTCATTCAATCGAAAAGTGTGTCTACTAAAAGAGACTATCAATGTGAAAGACCCATAACCCTTCATAGGATGAACGAAAGTCATGTAGATTTGTAGATCTCATCGGCAAAAGCCAACCCCTTGGAGAAATCCAAGCCAAGGGTAGAGCTGCCACGAGAACCCATCAGAGATGGATGAATCCAAAGTCCCAAGGACAAGCCTGAAAAGATGATCGTATCGGCGATCCTAGTTATCGGTTAGATCAGTAGATCGCCGGTGGGTGGTGGAGACAAAGGTGGGAGGTGGGAGGCAAGAACATGTGTCATTCTTGGACCCTTCTATGATGTGTGAATCTACATATGATGTTTGAAGCTATATATATCATAGAAGTATTCTGAAAATAGAGGGAAGTAACTGAAAACAAACAAAAAATTGATAATATAGACATTTTGCCGACCTTTGCCATCCACCAGCTGATGACAAAGGTGCCACGTGGCACCCACGTCTGCAACCTCGGAGTAGCACGTCTCACCTATATGGTCACTTTGCCATGAGCTAGAGTCCACGACAGACGTCAAAGGGACGCCCCCTGACAGACAGCAAAGGGGTCGCCCCTAGTAGACAACAAAGGGATGCCCCATGGCAGACGGCAAAGGGGACGCCCCCTGGTCGATGGCAAAGGGGACGCCCGAAGTACACGGCAATGGGGACACCACAAGCAGACGACAAAGGCTCCATTAGCCACCTAACGGAGTAGATTCCTGATGGCTGTCGTCTAGATCCTTTGCCGTCTGCTGGCCAAGACAGATCGATGGCAAAGATCTTTGTCGTCCGCTACAAGCGAGCAGACGGCAAAGAAGGTCTTTATTGTCCCTATCTATGGCGGAAATTTTGTCGTCCGTTGGCAGACGACAAAGGTCTTTGCCATCCGTGGAATGGTCCTTTGCCATTCGCAATGGCAGACGGCAAAGAAGTTGATTCCTGTAGGGTACATATGAATGCCTCTCGCAGTGCACCATGATGTGGAATGATACTAGCATAACATTTATACAATGATGAACAGTGCCTTTGCCACTAACATCATGTTAGCTTTATGACCGTGCAAAGAAAAATGACAATGAATGCTCAACTTATGTGAATAGTATTGGTGGAAGTTGCATGGCAGTATATCTTGGAAGGGCTAGGGAAATGCCATGATAGGTACGTATGGTGGTTGTTTTCAGGAAGATATAATGAGGTTTATGTGCGATAGATCATATCATATCACAAGGTTTGGATGCACTAGCGAAGTATGCTCCAAATGTTGAGGTTATAACGGGCAATGCACGGTATGTAAGAGCCTAGCAAAATATGGAAAGATGGGAGTGCTTACGGTCCACAAACTCAAATTAGTCACAAGGAACTCATATACTTTATTAGCCCTCAAAGTCGGTTACTACTCATAGGCCCCTAGGGAGGAGCTTTGGAAGAGTTAATCATCACGTCCTCCCAGGCAGATAACACAGAAGGATATAATTCAAGGATAGAGAACACTCCAACTTCCTGGTCATGCCATGACTGACACATTAATGAATAGTGAATAACAAACCTTAACACCAGTGTTAATACTCAACTTTAATATTTTATTACAATGCCCCCATATTACCACCTCAATCACGCAAAACTATTGGAAGGAATCAAACATATCATATTCAGTTATCTACCTATTTATGCAAGATTTTATGACTAACCATCTGAATACCAATTAATGTTAACTCTATAAATAGATATAAGTGAAGCATGCGAGTTTAATTGTTTCTACATAAGACCCGGACACAGTCTAACAAATATAAGTGAAGCAAATGAACAATCTATAATTAACGGTGTTTCCAATGTATAGAAGTAAGTATCCAAAATTCAAATGATATAAGTGAAGCGCATGAAGCATTCTATAAAGCCATACTCAAAAGAGATAAGTGAAGTGCAAAGAGCATTCTATAAATCAACCAAGGACTATACCATACCTTCATGGTGCATAAAAAAGGGGGAAGCAAACACAAAACACTCTACAAGAATTTGTGCATATCATGTGAACAAAACAAAAACTGAGACATACTAATAAATGTAAAGGAAGAAAGATGGGATGCCTTCCGGGGCATCCCAAAGCTTAGATGCTTGAGTATCCTTGAATATTTACTTGGTGTGCCTTGGGCATCCCCACGCTTGAACTCTTGCCTCTCCTTACTCTTCTCATATCGATGCCTCTTCGGTCTCCAAATAATTCATTCACACAAAACCATTGTTAAGGAAATCAGCAACTTGTAGTTGCTTAGTCGGCTTGGGAGCAAATATTAATCGTTGAATCGTCCTATTAATTGTATTAATCATTCGATCATTAATTGGTATATTAAATTGGGACCTTTGAACACATTCCAGTGTTTTATGTATTATACCCTACTCTCATGTTGTCAGCTATGTGATATACCAAAATATGTTTATTGTTTAATCAAGTCCTAGCTATTGAGGAGCATGAGGAGGATGGGAGAGGTTACATCCCAAAATTTAGGCTTTGTTTTCATAGAACTTAATTGACCAACAATGATTAGTCAGCCTGATATCCAATTAGTCGGTCTAAAAGGCCAGTTAATTGGCATGGCACACATTTAATCTACCTAACAAGCTAACACAATGAATAGGTGCCATTCAAATGGGCCACCCCAACGATTAGTGACTAACTGGCCCATTTACTGATTATTTACATAGACTCTTGAATACTAGAGAAAACTCAACATAACTTTTATTGCAGGGGTTAGTACATATAACATCAAATCCCATCGTGTCTTGCTCTAAAGGTATTGTATAATTATAATCAAACATTACCTACTATATGATAACACAATTCTAATGTTGAAAAACACTTTTCAAACAGCCCTATATGCTCTCCAGAAATTCTACATCATTTCCGATCAACAATATGTCAACCACATATACTCATCAGAAATTCTATAGTGCTCCCACTCACTTATTTGGAAATACAAGTTTCTCATTAACTTTGTATAAACCCAAAACTTTGATCATCTCATCAAAGCGTATATTCCAACTCCGAGATGCTTGCTCGAGTCCATAGAAGGATCGCTGGAGCTTGCATACTTGTTAGCATCCTTAGGATCGACAAAACCTTCTGGTTGTACCACATACAACCTTTCCTCAAGGAAACTGTCGAGGAAACAATGTTTTGACATCCTATCTCCAAGATTTCATAAATAATTCAGCAACTGCTAATATAATTCCAACAGATTTTTAGCATCGCTACGAGTGAGAAAGTCTCATCATAGTCAACTCTTTGAACTTGTCGGATACATCTTTGCGACAAGTCGAGCTTTCTTAATGGTGACTTTTCACCATCATCGTCTGTCTTCCTTTTAAAGATCCATCTGTACTTAACAGTATTACGACCATCAAGTAGTTCTTCCAAAGTCTACACTTTGTTTCCATACATGGATCCTCTGTCAGATTTTATGGCCTCCAGCCATTTTGGAATCCGGGCCCACCATCTCTTCTCCATAGTTCCTAGGTTCATTGTCGTCCAACAAGATGACCTCCAAGACAGGGTTACCGTACCACTGTGGAGCAGTACGTGACCTTGTCGACCTACCAGGTTTGTATTAACTTGACCTAAAGCTTCATAATCACTATCAACAACTTCCACTTCAATTAGTGTAGGCACCACAGAAACGACTTCCTTCGCCCTGCTACACACTGGTTGAAGTGATGGTTCAATAACCTCATCAAGTTTCCACCATCCTCCCACTCAATTCTTTCGAGAGAAACTTTTTCTCGAGAAAGGACCCGTTTCTAGAAACAAACACTTTGCTTCCGGATCTGAGATAGGAGATATACCCAACTGCTTTGGGTATCATATGAAGATGCATTTATCCGCTTTGGATTCGAGATGATTAGACTAAAACCTTTTCACATAAGCGTCGCAACCCCAAACTTCCAAGAAATGACAGTTTGGTTTCTCCAACCCATAGTTCATATGGTGTCATATCAACGAAATCATCTGGTGCCCTACTTAAAGTGAATGCGGTTGGCTCTAATGCCTAACCCAAAAACGATAATGGTAATTCGATAAGAGACATCATACTATGCACCATATTTAATGGGACGCGACTATGATGTTCGGACACACCATCACAACATGGTGTTCCAGGTGGAATTAGTTCTAAAACAATTTCCACATTGTCTTAACTGTGTACCAAACTCGTAACTCAGATATTCATCTCTATGATCATATCGTAGACATTTTATCCTCTTGTCATGACGATCTTCACTCTGACATAGCTTGAACTTTTCAATATTTCAGACTTGTGATTCACCAAGAAAATACTCATGTATCAACTCAAATCATCAGTGAAGTCAGAACATAACGATATCCACTGCGTGCCTCGGCACTCATTGGATTGTACACATCGAAATGTATTACTTCCAACAAGTTACTTTCTTGGTCCATCTCACTGGAAAACGAGGCCTTTAGTCATCTTGCCCATGTGGTATGATTTGCATGTCTCAAGTGATTCAAAATCAAGTGAGTCCAAATGATCCATATGCATGGAGTTTCTTCATGTGTTTATACCAATAGACATGGTTCGCATGTCTCAAACGTTTCAAAAAACGAGTGAGTCCAAAGATACATCAACATGTAGCTTCTTCATGCGTTTTATACCAATATGACTCAAGTGAAAGTTCCACAATTAAGTGGTACTATCATTACTACTATCATTACTATCATTCAATAAACCATTCATTTTAGGTGCAAGACCATTGAAGGTATTAATCAAATAAATAAAGTAACCATTATTATCTTTAAATGAATAAATGTATTGTGATAAACACAATCTAATCATGTCTATACTCAACGCAAACACCAAATAAGAATTATTTAGGTTTAACACTAATCCCGATGGTAGAGGGAGCGTGCGATTTTTGATCACATCAACCTTGGAAACACTTCCAACACATATCGTCATCTCGCCTTTAGCTAGTCTCCGTTTATTCCATAGCTTTTATATCGAGTTACTAACACTTAGCAACCGAACTGGTATCTAATACCCTGGTGCTACTTGGAGTACTAGTAAAGTACACATCAATAGCATGTATATACAATATACTTTTGTCGACTTTTCCAGCCTTCTCATCTACCAAGTATGTAGGGTAGTTCCTCTTCAGTGGTTGTTCCCCTCATTACACAAGCACATAGTCTCGGGTTTGGGTTCAACCTTGGGTCTCTTCACTAGAGCAGCAACTGGTTTGCCGTTTCATGAAGTATCCCTTCTTTCCCTTGCCACTCTTGAAACTTTTGGTTTTACTAACCATCAACAGTTGATGCTCCCTTTTAGTTTCTACTTTTGCGGTGTCAAACATTGTGAATAGCTCAAGGATCATCATATCTTTCCCTGATATGTTATAGTTTATCACGAAGCTCTAGTAGCTTGGTGGCAGTGACTTTGGAGAACCATCATTATCTCATCTGGAAGATCAACTCCCACTCGATTCAAGCGATTGTAGCACTCAGACAATCTGATCACATGCTCAATGATTGAGATTGTATCCCTTACTTTGTAAACAAAGAATCTTGTCAGTGGTCTCATGCCTCTCAATAAGGGCACTAGCCTGAAATCCCAATTTCATCCCTTGGAACATTTCGTATGTCCCGGCAACGTTCGTAACGTCTTCTGCGCCTCAATTGTAAGTCGTTTAAGCATTATGCACTGAACTATCATGTAGTCATCAAAAACGTGTATGTCATATGTTTGCAACACCTATAAACAACGCTCGGGGTTTAACAAACTGAGCAGTGCATTAAGGACATAAGCCTTTTGTGCAGCAATGAGGACAATCCTCAGTTTACGGACCTAGTCCACATAATTGCTACTATCATCTTTCAACTAAATTTTCTCTAGGAACATATTAAAAATAGTAGAGCTACAGCGCATGTTACAACATAATTTGCAAAGACCTTTTGACTATGTTCATGATAATGAGTTCAATTAATCATATTACTTAAGAACTCCCACTGAAATTGACATCCCTCTAGTCATTCGAGTCGCACGATCCAAATTCACTAACTCAAGTCTGATCATCAGGTGAGTTGAGTTTAGCTTCAATGGTGAACATCTCCATGTTGATCATATCAACTATATGGTTCATGCTCGACCTTTCGGTCTCTTGTGTTCCTAGGCCATGTCTGTACATGCTAGGCTCGTCAAGTTTAACCCGAGTGTTCTGCGTGTGCAACTATTTTGCACCCGTTGTATGTGAACATTGAGTCTATCACACCCGATCATCACGTGGTGTCTCGAAATGATGAACTGTCGCAACGGTGCACAGTCGGGGAGAACACAATTTTATCTTGAAATTTTAGTGAGGGATCACCTTATAATGCTACCGTCGTCCTAAGGAAAACAAGGTGCATAAAAGGATTAACATCACATGCAAATCATAAGTGACATGATATGGCCATGAATTTCTGCTTCTTGATCTCCATCATCAAAGCCCCGGCATGATCCCCATCGTCACCGGCGCCACACCATGATCTCCATCATTGTGCCGCCATCGAGGTTGTTGCGCTAACAATGCTATTACTACTAAAGCTACTACTAGCAATAAAGAAAAGCATCTCCAAGTGCAAAAAAAAATTAAAGACAACCTTGTGGCTCCTGCCGGTTGCCGTAGCATCGACGTGCAAGTTGATATTTAACTATTACAACATAATCATCTCATACATCCAATATATCATATCATCTCCTTGGCCATATCACATCACATGCATACCCTACAAAAACAAGTTAGGCGTCCTCTATTTTGTTGTTGCAAGTTTCACGTGGCTGCCATGGGTAACTAGTATGATCCCATCTTACTTACGTAAAACCACAACGGTGATATGCAAGTTGCTATTTAACCTTCTCCAAGGACCGCCTCGGTCAAATCCAATTCAACTAAAGTTGAAGAAACAGGCACCCGCCAGTCATCTTTATGCAACAAGTTGCATGTTCTATGATGAAATCGGTCTCTCGTAAGCGTACAAGTAATGTTGGTCCACGCCGCTTCAATCCAACAATACCACCGATTCAAGAAAAGACCAAAGAGGACAACAAATTGAACATCAACGCCCACAAACTCTTTTGTGTTCTACTCGAGATATCATCTACGCATGAACCTAGCTCATGATGCCACTATTGGGGAACGTCGCATGGGAAACAAAAAAATTCCTAGGCACATGCAGGACCTATCCATGGTGATGATCATCTATGAGAGGGGAGATCGGATCCACATACCCTTATAGATCGCTAAGCGGAAGAGTATATAACGCGGTTGATGTCTTGGAACATCTTTGCGATCCAAATCGCAGCCCGTCCCGTGATCTCATCACGATCCGTCCCGCTATCCCATCACGATCCATCCCGATCTAGTGTCGAACGGACGGCACCTCCGCGTTCAGCACACGTACATCTCGATGACGATCACCGCCTTCTTGATCCACAAGAGGAGAGAATAGGTAGATGAGTTCTCCATCATGGCGACATGGTGGTGGTGGTGGTGATCTAATCCAGCAGGACTTCGCCTCAGGACCGCCGAATTAGACTAGAGGAGAAACAGATCTACAGGGAGAGAGAGGCAGCCGTGGCTGATTTCTGTGTGTCAAAAAAACCTCAATACCTCTAGTATATATAGGAGGAGGGAGGGAAGAGGCTGCGCCCTAGGGTTTTCCCCTTTGGTCGGCCGAAGTGGGGAGGAGATGAGGAGTCCTCCTCCAATCCTAGTAGGATTAGGATTCCTTCCTTTCCACCTGGAAACTCTTTCCACCTTTGGCCTTTGTGCCTTATTCCTCTACTACATCCGCTTGGGCCCTTAGGGGAGGCTTCGGCCAGCCCACTAGGGGCTGGTCTACCTCCTCTCACAGCCCATGAAGCCTTTGGGTCGTCACACCCCTCCCAGTGGTCTCCCGGTACCCTCCCAGCACTCCCGGTACACTACCGATGAGCCCGAAACTTTTTCGGTGACCAAAACAGGACTTACTATATATCAATCTTTACCTGGGGACCATTCCGGAGCTCCTTGTGACGTCCAGGATCTCATTCGGGACTCCGAACAACCTTTGGTCACCAAAACCTATAACTCAACTATATCGAAACGTCACCGAACATTAAGTGTGCACACCCTGCAGGTTCGAGAACTATGTAGACATGACCTGAGACATTCTCCCATCAATAACAAATAGTGGGACCTGGATTCTCATATTGGCTCCTACATATTCTATGAAGATTTCTATCGGTTGAACCTCTATGCCAAGGATTCACTTAATCCCGTATGTTGTTTCCTTTGTCCTTCGGTGTGCTACTTGCCCGATATTCGATCGTCGGTATCTCCATACCTTGTTCAATCTCGTTACCAGCAAGTCTCTTTACTCATACCATAATACAAGATCACGTGACTAACTCCTTAGTCACATTGCTTGCAAGGCTTGTTGTGATGTTGTATTACTGAGTGGGCCCAGAGATACCTCTCCGTCACATGGAGTGACAAATCCCAGTCTTGATCCATGCCAACCCAACAGACACCTTCGGAGAACCTGTAGAGGACCTTTATAGTCACTAACTTACGGTGCGATGTTTGATACACATAAAGTATTCCTCTGGTGTCCGAGAGTTGCATTATCTCATGGTCATAGGAACAGATACGTTGAGATGCAGAAAACAGTAGCAATAAACTGACACGATCATATGCTACGTTCATAGTTTGGGTCTTGTCCATCACGTCATTCTCCTAATGATGCAATCCCGTTATCAAGTGACATCGCTTGTTTATGGCCAGGGAACCTTGACCATCTTTCATCAATGAGCTAGACAACTAGAGGCTCACTAGGGATAGTGTGTTGTCTATGTATCCACACATGTATTTGAGTTTCCAATCAATACAATTCTAGCATCGATAATAAACAATTATCATGAACAAGAAAATATAATAATAACCAATTTATTATTGCCTCTAGGGCATATTTCCAACATTCACAACCCAGAAACATCTCGCAAACAGTGACAAAATCTGAGCTGTGAAGAATGGATCCAGGGGTGAGGTGGTGGAGTTGAATCCCGTAAAATTCTAATAAACCTCTTAAGAAAGGGTGAATGGGGAATGCAAATGGCTTTGGAGGAAGGGAACGAAACATACCCTATCTTCCTTATGAAGAGTAGGGAATTTCTCGTCAAAGGCTTCACCATTTGCAGAAGTTAATCCGGAACGGGAAGGTGCCAGATATCAGGGGGGGGGGGGGGTACCCTTGCACCTGGAGTTCATGCAAGCGAAGACGGGAGATAGAATAGCTTGCCCAGTCACTTGGGAGAGTGCCATGAGGGTGCGAGGAGGATCTTGGAGCACTCACCATGTTTCTAGGATTTCTGGTGTTCTTTTTGATGGCTGGAGAGACATAGTGTGTTGCTGGAAGCACGTTGGGCTTATGTAATAAGTGGTTTTCCCAGTGATGCATGAGGGGCATTTTTTAAAAGATTGTTGGAATCGCTTATATCTTATTAGCAAACGAGAATCGAGGGTGCGATTAAACTTACAGAAGAAAAAATATTTTTTTGGATCATGCGATGTTTCGACAATCGAGAATGTGGCGCAAGCCGGATTGGAGTCAGCTGAACATAGGGGATGAGGGGAACTCGCCCCACAAGCCGAAGACTTTGGACGTGTGAAGACGCTAGATCAAGAATGCAACATTGAAGGTCAGTTTGGGGGCTACTTAGGGAGTCCGGGAATAAGGAGTCCTCGGGCGGCTTGCCTACTTCCATGGGCAGGACTCCTCGGTTGTCCTATAATTATCACTAGAATCCGGATTACAAGACAACAGTGTATCCAAGACGGACTCTTCGAGGACTTCCACTACAAGAAATATGCTAACTTACGACCTTCAATATTTGTCACCGAATGGTCGTTGGTTTCCATTTGCGACCTTTTTACGACCAAAAACAGAAGGTCAAAAGCTGAGGGTCTCTAATGAACTATAACGACCTTTCTGTTGGAATCGTCGTAGAATTTTACGACCAAACAAAAGGTCGTTGCTTCTACGTCCAATCATTTTGGTCGTTGGTTGTTTGTCCAGGCCACGTCGGATCCAACATGGCAATCTGACATGGCAAAGTTACGACCAATTAGATTGGTCGTTGATAAGGTCCAATTCAGTGTTTTACATGGCCGAGCCCAACAATTCGGCCTTTCTACATTTTTTTCTATTAATTTTGGTTAGCTACATGGGTGAGGCCCAACATTTTAGCCTTTTTAATTTTGGGTTGTGGCCTTTTACTTTCTATTGATTTTCTTTTTTGTCCATTTTATTTTGTACTGGTCCCACGTGTCATGCTGATCTCAAAATTAGTGCCACACGTCCGAAATTTCACATTTTGTCAAATAAATATCATAATTTGGTCCTGTTGTCAAGTTGTCATTTCATAGGTATTCAAATCACATTCACAATCAATATTTCAAACAAGCTAGGGATGACACTACTGCCTACTATTACAATCTTTACACTACAGCACAACCCAGAAATGCCTACTACTCCCTACTATTACAGTACATATGCTACTCTTTGTTGATACGCTTCATAGCTTCACACTTGGCTTTGTACTTCACCTGTGGAAAAAATAAGAATAATATGTGAACTAACACTGCAGGTATTTAAATAACAGAATTTACAAAAAAAAGTGTGAACTAACATTGCACGTATTTAAATAACATAATTTACAAAAAAAATTGTGCATCAACAAGATGGAGCAGAATATAATTCATGAACCTCGTTAGATGTTATACTACTTGGTAAGAGCAAATACAAACTTCTATTTCTTCTAAAAATTACAAACTTCTATTGGGTCTTGTACACTCTTTCTTATTTGCCAATAGCGACTAGCCCATTTCAAGAAAGAATGACTAAAGCTTTAGGAGAAACAAAATCTTGCAACAACATTTGGATATTCTATTTTCTTGAGAAATGTTGCAGGTGCGGCAATAACTCAAGTTTTTGAGGCGAGGTTTTAAACAAGAAAACATTCCTTTTCGAGAAGTAAAAACAACAACACAATGATACAACAAAATTGTAATTGAAAAAATTCTGCATAAACAAATATGCTGGTACCGGTTCATGCGTGTGTGCAGGTGCGTGTTTGTGTACTGATGTGTGCTACTGTTCTTACGTGTATGCTGTTGCATGCATGTGTGTGTGCAACTGCGTGTTTGTGTACTGATGTTACCTCGATTTGTTTGTGCAAAGCTACAGTGCTGCATTTTACACTTCATTTTTTACTTACAACACACATTACCTGGCATGCATAGATTGCACAAAGATTGAAGCCACTCATGATTCGATTCACATTTTTTACGGAGCTACTATTTCTTCCAAGATAGCAGGGTACCAGTCTTTCCCATCCCAGGCAATTCTCTAACAAAACAAAAGTTATCTAAGCACATGCAATGTACGCACACCACAAACATCCCATCTCAAAATATTATTTTTCTCACCAGCCTCCCTCGAAAATGTAATTTTCTTCAGTTATCTTTTGTTTTCAGTCTTGGGCATGCACTGTACGCCATACAAGAAAAGACCATAGCCAAACGCAGATTGTTTAACCTCTTAATTCAATTCAGTTTATACTATCGCGCTCTACCTATATGGCTATATATATGTTTATACAGTACAAGCCATAAGCTTTATGGCAATAGTAGTTATTGCAAATGTCTATGCTGAATCATAAAACGAGCTGCCTCTATCCCTACCTAAGAACAATTGAAGCCTAGTACATACAAATTGTTATATGCGGTATCCAGCTAATTACTCCACTAGTAGTTTCTCAATCCAATTCAGCTGGTTGCCGCACCAGTGTTTAGGACCCTCACCTCTTCTCGTAGAGCATGGAGGAGACGAGGCTGGCGAAGGTCTCGGGCTTCATGTCACGCTCCTCCCGCAGATGGTACAACTTGTGCTTGAACAAGAGCCGCTAGACAAACAAAACAAACCCTAAGTTAAGCCCGACCACCGCCACGAGAAGTCGACAACAACCAGAGGCGAAATGGATCTGGCTCACAGCATATGGCGTCGGAGGCGAGGCCGGAGAGGTTGATGTAGAGCTCGTCGTGGCTCTTGAAGAGCTTGCCGTCGAAGGCGAGGCGATGGTCTGCAGGTGCATGCCACCTGATTATATTATAGTATGATACATCAACTTGATCCAAACACAAGCTACACAACCTAATGATCCGATAAAATAAACGTGTGAATTGGCTACCAAACAACCAACCCTTGTCAACGAAATCTTATACTTGGATCGAGTGAGTTATGTTACACGAACTAACCAGAAATGTATCCAATATCATTGCATAAACAACTACAGCTCAATTGCATAGCTATGTAGAACTACAAATCGACATTACATGATCCAAGAAAATAGATAAACATGACCAAAATTACAAATAATAGTACAAGACAATATTATTCAGGCCGAGTTGAACATGAAGTTTAATTGGTTGGTTTCAGATTCTGCAACAGACCATGGAGGTGCTCATGTCTCCAATGCACGGGACGTCTCATCGCGAGAAGCAGATTAGCGCGGGGAGCAAACCACCACGCATTTTTTCAAGGAAACCACACACTGATAAAATCTAACACACGGGATAAACGGTTGACTTGAATTCATCGAGGCTTAGAACAGGGATACATATAGCCCTGCTTGTACTAGCAGTTAGATAACCAGAGGTGTACTGAATCCTGCACCGTGGGCTAGCTACATGATAAGACTAAAGGTGACAAGCAAGTGTAACAGTGCAACACTAAATCAATGTATATCCTTCAGTTTTTTCAATGGGCACAACAAAATGTTTGCAATACACGAATTCAAGTGATTAAAATTCACCTTGCCCTTGCTCTAGAACTCGGGTGAAGCAGCTGACGCCTGCATGTGGAAGTGGAGACGCCTGGATAGCCTCAGCCGCAAGGATGACCGGGTGAGGCGATTCACGGGCTCCGAGCAGACGACGCGGTCTTCAGGTCCGGGCACGGGGGAGTGAGCACTGGACGGTGCGGGATTGCGACGGCCAACATCTAGTGGCGGCGTCGGTGCGCCGGCGAGGCTAGCCTCTGGCCATCCACCACCTCGGGGTCGACATCAACATCCGCCTGCGATGCGCAGGTCAGAGGGGAAGGGATAGGATAAGAGATAGAGAGGGGGTAGGGCTACGGAGAGGCGCTCACCATGGGTGAAGAGATGGATGGAGCTCGAGCCAGTGGAAGGCGGCCGTGCTGCTTGCAGGACGAAGGAGATAAGTTCTCGGAGCAGAGCAGAGCACACAACTGCAACGGCGGCGCATGCCGCTAGCCTCCCTCCGGGACGCGCCCCCGCGCCCGATCTGGCCACGCGCACGCTCCTCACAGCTGCAGCACAGAAAAACGCACACAAAATCAGCGAAGACTCGGCGCCCACGGGCGAGGAACCTCTGTGAAGGTACTACCTGACGCGGATTTGGGGTCGATGGATCCCACCCGTGGGGTGGCGGCCGATACGTCTCCGTCATATCTACTTTTCCGAACTCTTTTGTCCTTGTTTTGGACTCTAATTTGCATGATTTGAATGGAACTAACCCGGACTGACGTTGTTTTCAGCAGAATTTCCATGGTCTTGTTTTTGTGCAGAAATGAAAGTTTTCGGAACGTCCTGAAAATTTATAGAGATTCTTTCTGGAATAAAAGAAAAATACCTGCGCAAAGATCCACCGGAGGGGGCGTGCCAATGGGCCACAAGCCCACAGGCTGTGACCACCCCCTATGGCCGCGCCATGCAGGCTTGTGGGGTCCACGTCGCACCACCGCCCCCAATCTCAGCTCTATATCTTTCATTTCGCGTGGAAAAAAAATCAGAGAGAAGATTTCATCGTGTTTTACGATACGGAGGCACTGCCACATCCTGTTCTTCGTTTGGATGACAGATCTGGAGTCCGTTTCACGCTCCCGAGAGGGGAAATCGTCGTCATCGTCATCGTCAACCTTTCTCCATCGACAATTTCATGATGCCCTTCATCGTTCGTGAGTAATCTCATCGTAGGCTTGCTGGACGGTGATGAGTTGGATGAGATCTATCATGTAATCGAGTCAGTTCTTGACGGGGATTGATCCCTAGTATCCACTATGTTCTAGATTGATGTTGCTACTACTTGGCCATGCTTAATGCTTGTCACTAGGACCCGAGTGCCATGATTTCAGATCTGAACCTATTATATTGTCGCCAATATATTTGTGTTTTAGATCCTATCTTGCAAGTTGTTGTCACCTACTATGTGTTATGACCCGGCAACCCCGGAGTGAGAATAGCCGGAACCACTTCCGGAGATGACCATAGTATGAGGAGTTCATGTATTCACCGCGTGTTAATGCGTTGGTCCGGTTCTTTATTAAAAGGAGAACCTTAATATCCCGTAGTTTCCATTAGGACCCCGCTGCCACGGGAGGGAGGGACAATAGATGTCATGCAAGTTCTTTTCCCTAAGCACGCATGACTACATACGGAATACATGCCTACATTAGATTGACGAACGGGAGCTAGGCACATATCTCTCCGTGTTATAGCTGTTACATGATGAATCACATCTGTCATACTCATCCATCACCGATCCACTGCCTATGAGTCTTTTACTACTGGTCCTTGCTACGTTACTTTGTCCTGGCTTGTCCCTTGCTACAAAAGGGATTGGGCCACTTTGCTGCTGCCGTCACTACTGTTGTTACTTGTTACTTTGCTGCTGATGCTACTACTGTTCCTTGCTACTCCGATGTTACTTGTTGCTAGACTTTGTTGGCGCCGTTGCCGAGGCTAGGTAAACGGTACTAACATCCCGTCAACCAAGGCTTTTTCTGGCACCGTTGCTATCATACTACCTTGCTACTGATAATTTGCTTGCGGACACTAATCTTTCAGGTGTGGTTGAATTGACAACTCAACTGCTAATACTTGACAATATTTTTTCGCTTCCCCTTGAGTCGAATCAATAAATTTGGGTTGAATACTCTACCCTAGAAAACTGTTGCGATCCGATACGCTTGTGGGACATCAATACTTTTTCTGGCGCCGTTAATGGGGATTGCCAACAGCTTTTTTCTGGCGCCGTTGTGGGGGAAGAACAACTATATTCGGTGAGTCACTTGGGATTGACCTCTGCTGATCACTATGAAAAATCCGAAAGATCCAAGAACTAAAATCATTCCTTCCACTACGAAGAGAGGTAAGGAACTGCCATCTAGCTCTGCACTTGATTCACCTTTAGTTTTGAGTAAGTTTGCGACTTCGCCTCCTGCTAGAAATCTTGATATGTCGCCTGTGCTTGATGATGCTACTTCTGCTGTCCATGATGCTTATGATGCTATGTTTGATACTATGCCTGATGATGCTATGCTTGATACTATGGCTGATGATGCTATGCTTGATACTATGCCTGCTATGCCTGATACTGCTTTGCCACTAGGTGCATTCCTTGATGCACATATTGCTAGAGTTACTGCTAGATGTGATGATACTTGTGAAACTGTTGATACTGTTGAAGTAGAACCTGCTACTATGCCTGAATTACCTGTTATGCCTGATACGCGCTATATTATGGAGGGAGAGATAGATGAGGACTTTCTTGCGTGTAATGATAGCTATAATGTTGAGAAACTACTGCACAGGTGGAAAGAAAAATCTCTGAACGCTAGGATGAAATTCAACCCGAAGTTTGCTACTTCGCCTATCTTTGTGACCGATAAGGATTATGAATTCTCTGTCGACCCTGAGTTAATCACTCTAGTCGAATCTGATCCTTTTCACGATTATGAGTCTGAAATGGTTGTAGCCCATCTGACCAAACTGCACGATATAGCCACCCTATTCACTAGTGAGGAAAACATCCTCCACTACTATATGCTCAAGCTGTTTCCTTTCTCGCTAAAGGATGATGCTAAGACCTGGTTCACTTCTCTTGCTCCTGTTTGTGTGTGTAGCCGCCAGGATATGGTCTACTACTTCTCTGAAAAATATTTCCCTGCCCATAAGAAGCAAGCTGCCTTGCAGGAAATATACAACTTTGCTCAAGCTAAAGATGAGAGTCTCCCACAAGCATGGGGGAGGCTTATCCAGCTACTGAATGCTTTGCCTGATCGCCCTCTTGAGAAGAATGAGATACTTGATATCTTCTATAATGGACTTACCGATGCTTCCAAAGACCACATAGATAGTTGTGCCGGTAGTGTTTTTAGGGAACGAACTGTAGAACAAGCTGAGATTCTGTTGAATAACATCTTGTGCAATGAGAATGCTTCGACTATTCCCTAACCACCTCCTAAGCCAACTCCAAAGAAAAGAGGTATTCTATTCCTCAGTCCTGAAGATATGCAAGAAGCCAAGAAATCTATGTGAGAGAAAGGCATTAAATCTGAAGATATCAAAAATCTACCACCTATCAAAGAGATCCATGGTCTCGATAACCCGATACAGGTAGTAGAAGTAAATTCTCTGCATAGGTTTGATGAGAGTGATATTCCTTTTGATAAACCTGCTAGCTTATGCATGGAGGAATTTGATAACTTTGTTGCCAAACAACAGAGTTTCAATGATTATGTTAGCAGACAATTGGAAAAGAATGCTCGTATGCTTACTCATTTAAGTGCTTGTGTGGATAGAAATGTCAATGATCTTAAGCTCGTGAGTAAACATGCCTCTATGGTTACTACTCAGGTAGAATAAGTACTTAAAGCTCAGAATGACTTGCTCAATGAGTTGAATGACAATTTCGTCAGAGTCGTTACTAGAGGCGGTAGAATGACCCAGGAACATCTGTATCCCGAGGGTCATCCGAAGAGAGCTGAACAAGAGTCTCAAGGAGTTAGCACTGATGCACCTAGTAATCCTAGAAGGAAGAAGAAATATGATGTGCACGCTAGCAACCCTGTTGCTGCTACACCTGAGAGTCCAAAAGATGCCTCTGTCTCTGATGCTGAAACACAATCTGGTGATGAACATGAGCCTAATGATAATATGAATAGTGATGTTCATGTTGATGCTCAACCTAGCAATGAAAAGGATGTGGAGATTGAACCTACTATTGATCTTGATAACCCACAGCCTAAGAATAAGAGATACGATAAGAATGACTTCGCTGCTAGGAAGCATGGTAAAGAAAGGGAACCATGGGTTCAGAAACCTATGCCCTTTCCTCCCAACCATCCAAGAAAAAGGATGATGAGGATTTTGAGCGCTTCGTTGAAATGATCAGACCTGTCTTTCTGCAGATGCGTTTCACAAATATGCTCAAAATGTCTCCGTATGATAAGTACATGAAGGATATTGTGGCTAATAAGAGGAGGATACCTGATCTTGAGATCTCCGCCATGCTTGCTAATTACACTTTCAAGGGTGGAACTCCTAAGAAACTAGGTGATTCGGGTGTGCCGAGTATACCTTGCTCCATTAAAGGTAACTATGTTAGAACTACTTTATGCGACCTTGGAGCCGGTGATAGTGTTATGCCTCTCTCTCTATTTATCGTAGACTTGAACTGGATAAGTTGACACCCACTGAAATCTCTCTGCAAATGGCCGACAAATCAACTGCTTTCCCTATCGGCATTTGCGAGGATGTGCCCGTTGTGGTTGCTAACACCACTATCTTAACAGACTTTGTTATCTTGGATATTTCCGAGGACAATGCCATGGCTGTCATCCTCGGAAGACCCTTTTTAAACACCGCAGGGGCTATTATAGATTGCAACAAAGTCAATGTCACTTTCCATGTCAACGGTAATGAGCATACGGTGCACTTTCCGAAGAAACAATATCGAGTACATTGCATCAATGCTATCGAAAAGATTTCATCGATTCTTATTGGGAGCTTTGAATGCCCTATTCCTCGTGTCAAGAGGAAGTATGATTTGCTTGTTGGGGAGATACACATCCCCATTGAGGTGACCTAGTGACTTTTCAAAAATTCTCCGTTCTCTTTTGCGATTCGGGAAAGTTTTGTCGCGGAGGCTTGATCAACCCCATTGACGGACTTCTTTCGATGACCATGAGATGGATGAATCGAGGAGTCACAAACCTCTATTCCAAGATTTCACCTTCGGTTGCTTAGAAGAAAAATGATAGATTTAGTTTAGTTTTCCCTGTTTTCTGTCTTAGCGTCCGGTGGAAAAGTACCCCAAAAATAAAAGTTCTCCGAACGCTGTGAAAATCTAGTATGATTTTTTCTGGATTTTTTTGAAAAATACTAGGACAAAGAGTCTGTGTGGGGGCCACACCAATGGGCCACAAGCCCTAGGGGCGCGGGCACCCCCCTGGCCGCGCCACCCAGGCTTCTGGGGCCCACAGGCACCCCTCCACTCATTCTTGCTCCCATCCACTTCTCCTACCTCCGGGAAAAAATTGTTTCGCAGCTCATACCCGTGTTCTTGCTCGTCTTGCTGGGATTTTCGATATCTTTGCTCAAATCACCGTTCTTTCAACTGTTTTGGGGAAATTACTCCTTGCTAAGTGACTCCTCCATTGGTCCAATTAGTTTTTGCTCTAGTGCCTTATACTCCGCGTATTTTTGCTGCCTTGGTGACCATGTTCTTGAGCTTTGTATGCTAATTCTAGCTGGTCCCAAGTAGTTTTGATGCGTAATATGGTCTCTAGGCACTTGTGGGAGTAGTTGCTACCAGTTTCGTTGAGCCTTATTCACTTTTCCTTAGAATCACTAAAAATTTCAGAAATTTTCAGAGATAGAAAAGGGAAAAGATGAGGAGGTTCTTGAGAGGCTCTCCAAGCCATGACCCCAAGGATGATGGGAGTGAGAGGAAGCCCAAGTATCCGGTCCATCGAGTCGCAGAAGTTCGAGTGCGCGAGTGGCCAAGCGACGTGTTCTTACACGCCGCTAGAATTTATGAGGACTTTTATCACTTGGTGGAGAACATAGGCCTTACCGCCTTCGTTGAACATAAGTGTTCTCAATACCTCCTCCTCACTAATATCTTTGTACAAAGCTTTAACTTCTATTTGAGGAAGAATCCTCCTATGGTTGAGTTTAAACTTTATGATGTCCCCCAGCGCATGTCACTCCAGGATTTTTGCGATGTTTGCAAATTACCTTATGTTGGGGATATTCATGAACCTCGTCCAAGGGACTTGGAAGCTTTTATTGGTACAATTGTTGTAGGAGAGGAGAGAGGAGTGTCTTGCGCTAGAGCTGCTAGCATTCATTTTCCCGTGCTTCGGTACTTCTCACTTTTTGTGGGAAAATGTTTGATTGGTCGTGGGAAAGCTGGGTCAATTACTTCCCCAGATCTTGCGGTCTTACACGAAGCCCTTTATAACGATAAAACTTATAGCTTGGGCGCTATAGTAGCTCAACGGTTGAACCTTAACCGTTCTAAAGGTGTTGTCTATGGAGGTATCTATGCTACCCGTCTTGCGAGACACTTTGAGATACCCATTAGACTGGAGGAAGAAGAAGAGATTCTTCTTCCCGAGAGATATCTAGATTACAATAGCATGGTTCGCCGTGACTTTCTTGATAGAGATATAGGTGGAAGGATGATTTATAACCTGGTATTTAGTCAGGGTACTCGTGAGACTATTACTTTGCCTGCTCCTTCTTTGTTCAATCTTCATGCAGGCAAGTACGTTATTATGCCCTCGGACATCTACACATATTGGGGCTTGGCCCAACCACAGGTGCCCGTGCCTGAGCCGCCAGTCGAGTACCAGACGCCAATTTATCAATGGGAGCCGGAGGAGCTCACATAACAGTGGCATCCTCAGTCCACTCCGGAGTACCCCGGAGCTGGTTATTTCCCTCCTTGGGAGTAGACCAAGTTAGGCCAAAAGCCTAAGCTTGGGGGAGTATGTGATCTCACCGACTTTACATTCTTGCTTATGCTTTTACTTTGTTAGCCGGTGTTCACACTTTGCCACTCTATCATCCATGCTAGTTTATTTTTCTTTTCATGTGTCTGTCCAGTTTGAGAAAAGCCAAAAAGATTTCTTTTTTCTTCTTTTGCTTGTTGGGAGCTTTCCCGTGTAGATAGTTTTCTTTTTCTTTGAGTCAAGGTAGAAGATATTGGTTACAATGTTTAGTGGCTCTTGCATGCATACCTGTTTAGCTTTCAAAGAGCCATATTACTTTGTCTTCTCCTTTGTGTTTGCCTGCAGATTCCAGTGTAGTCCAATGCACGAGCACGCTTATTATTGTTCACATCGTTCGGTCGTGCAAGTGAAAGGCAATAATGACGATATATGATGAAGTGACTGAGCCTGGAAAAGTTGGTATGAACTCGATCTATTTTGTTTTTGTAAATATGACTAGCTCATCATGCCTGATTCAGCTTTGTTGTGAGAGAAACATGTTTGCAATGACAACTTAGATATTATAGTTGCTTATGCCATGCTTACTTAGCTAGGAGCTTATAATGGTTTGCCTTGGTTGCCAACATGAATATTGAGATGACTATGATGTAGTATGATAGGATGGTATCCTCCTTTGAATGTTTCAAGTGGCTTGACTTGGCGCATGTTCACGCATGTAGTGGAAACAAAATCAACGTAGCCTCTATGATGTTCATGTTCATGGTGATTTATGTCCTATTCATGTTCATGGTGATTTATGTCCTACTCATAGATATTATAGTTGCACTCAATGTTACTTAATCTCAATGCATTTTGATGACTGTTATCGCTCTCTAGTTGGTCGCTTCCCAGTCTTAATCTCAATGCATTTTGATGACTGTTGTCGCTCTCTAGTTGGTCGCTTCCCAGTCTCATGTGGTGACAGGGGGCTATTGGTATCTTCCACGCTAGGCGTGTTATCCTCGATATGTGTTTATTCACTATCATTCACGAGAAAGGGGCCGGTAATTGGAATTCCAAGTTCCATGCTCAAATCGAAAAGATAATTGCAAACAAAACTCCCCCAAGATTGATGTTGGTTTGGACGGTATCCGAGGATTCGGCTAGCCGTGGAGTGTTATTCATTGGTCGTGGGGGAGTCAAAAATTTACTTTTCTGTTTGGGAGCCGCCTATAGCATGTGTAGCGTGGAAGATGTTGAGAACTCTTAGTCATTGCGTTGACAATGAAAGAATGCCACCTAAAATTATTATCTCTGTTTTAAAAGCTTGAGCTTTGGAACCTCTGCAAATCAATGCTTCCCTCTGCGAAGGGCCTGTCTATTTATGTTCCTGTTGAGTCATCCTCCTCTTACAAAAGCACAAATTAGAGAGCCCCTCTGTCATTTTTATGCTTTGCTTTTAACTGTGTTGAGTGTGACTATGACTGGATCTTCATTGCCTTGAATTACAATGTTTAGTCAGCCCTTGGTCTTTGAAGGTGCTCTGCATTTATGTTTTGCGGTCTCAGAAAGAGCTAGCGAGATACCATCTATTCGTACTGCTTCATGTTCTTTTGATTGAAGTGTTCACAGTTGAGGCTTATTATTATTTGCTCGCTAGTTGATTATACCATTGATATGAGTTTAGCGTGAGACCTAGATGTCATTTGCTTTTGTGGTTTGCTTGTGATGTTGCTGAAATTGTGGTTGTGAGTTAGACATAGTTGCAACAACAAGATCAAACAGAGTTCGTCAAAGTTTTTCTTTTGTCTCTCTCAGTTTGTCAACTGAGTTGTTTGAGGACAAGCAAGGCTCTAAGCTTGGGGGAGTTGATACGTCTCCGTCGTATCTACTTTCTCCGAACTCTTTTGCCCTTGTTTTGGACTCTAATTTGCATGATTTGAATGGAACTAACCCGGACTGACGCTGTTTTCAGCAGAATTGCCATGGTGTTGTTTTTGTGCAGAAATGAAAGTTATTGGAACGTCTTGAAAATTTACGGAGATTTTTTCTGGAATAAAAGAAAAATACCTGCGCAAAGATCCACCGGAGGGGGCGTGCCAGTGGGCCACAAGCCCACAGGTTGCGGCCACCCCCTATGGTCGCGCCATGCAGGCTTGTGGGGCCCCCGTGGCACCACCGCCCCCAATCTCAGCTCTATATCTTCCGTTTCGCCTGGAAAAAAAATCAGAGAGATGGTTTCATCGCGTTTTACGATACGGAGGCGCCGCCACATCCTGTTCTTCATCTGGAGGGCAGATCTCGAGTCGGTTTCGGGCTCCGGAGAGGGGAAATCGTCGCCATCGTCATCATCAACCTTTCTCCATCGACAATTCCATGATGCTCTTCATCGTTCGTGAGTAATCTCATCGTAGGCTTGCTGGACAGTGATGAGTTGGATGAGATCTGTCATGTAATCGAGTTAGTTCTTGACGGGGATTGATTCCTAGTATCCACTATGTTCTAGATTGATGTTGCTACTACTTGGCCATGCTTAATGCTTGTCACTAGGGCCCGAGTGCCGTTATTTCAGATCTAAACCTATTATGTTGTCGCCAATATATTTGTGTTTTAGATCCTATCTTGCAAGTTGTAGTCACCTACTATGTGTTATGACCCGGCAACCCCGGAGTGACAATAGCCGGAACCACTCCCGGACATGACCATAGTATGAGGAGTTCATGTATTCACCGCGTGTTAATGCATTGGTCCGGTTCTTTATTAAAAGGAGAACCTTAATATCCCGTAGTTTCCATTAGGACCCCGCTGCCACGGGAGGGATGGACAATAGATGTCATGCGAGTTCTTTTCCCTAAGGACGTATGACTACATATGGAATACATGCCTACATTAGATTGACGAATGGGAGCTAGCCACATATCTCTCCGTGTTATAGCTGTTACATGATGAATCACATCCATCATACTCATCCATCACCGATCCACTGCCTACGAGTCTTTTACTACTGGTCCTTGCTACGTTACTTTGTCTTGGCTAGTACCTTGCTACAAAAGGGATTGGGCCACTTTGCTGCTGTTGTCACTACTGATGTTACTTGTTACTTTGCTGTTGCTGCTACTACTGTTCCTTGCTACTCCGCTGTTACTTGTTGCAAGACTTTGTTGGCGCCGTTGCCGAGGCTAGGTAAGCGGTACTAACATCCCGTCAACCAAAGCTTTTTCTGGCACCGTTGCTATCATACTACCTTGATACTGATACTTTGCTTGCATACACTAATCTTTCAGGTGTGGTTGAATTGACAACTCAACTGCTCTAAGTCCTAAAAAACAGTCTCTAAGTGCTAAAAAACAATGGAGATTTATGAAGAAACTACCAATAATATTTTGCAAAATGCCACCACTAAAATTTTCATTCAAGTTATACCACATTTTATGGATAATAACCAACTTTTATGCATTTTCTTTGGACGAAAAATTCATTTTTCATTTTCTGAGGGCCCAAAATGTGTTGTTTTGTGAAAGACCTACAATATATTTGTTGCCAAATTAGACCAAATAATTTTTCTAAAATACTAGGATATATTTAATGTACAATTGACTAAATTGTTGGGTGTCAAATTTTTCTTTATCCACCTCTCGTGAAAAAGACAAATTTCCGCCGATTCAGCTCAAAGCGGGTTAAATTTGAACTGCAGTTGCCTTACAGTTTGCTTTTTATTTTTCCCAAAATTCATTTCTAGGTACACAGGTATCTATTTCATCATAGAAACACCAAAAGTTTTCCAAGATTCGACCACTAGCTAGGAACGGTCATACCCGTCGTTTTCACCGCATTTTGAAATGGGCATGAAAAATTAAAAAAAATCAAACAATGGAAAACCTTCGCACTATGTCATTATATGTGAAAAAGTTACGAGGAAAAATAATAAACTTGTAATACGGCAATTATTTTAAAAAATGTTCATAGAAATGGGCTATCATGTGTGAAGATTCATGGCTTTCGAGCCAAATGATCAATCTTATGGCGACATTCATGTTATAGTTTGTTGAAATGATCTAATATTATGCACAAGGGTGCATATTGGAATGGCAAACAATGTTGACAAAGGAAGTTTTCATTTTCTTTGGGCGAAAAATTTATTTTCCATTTTTCAAGTGCCGAAAATAACTTTCTTTGTGAAGGACCTACCATTATTTGTTTCAAAATTGGACCAAATCATTTTTATAAAATACTAGGTCATATTTAATAGACAATTGACAAAATAGTTGGGTGTTAAAAGCTTTTATCCACCTCTCGTGAAAAAGATAAATTTATGTCGATTCAGTTGGAAGCGGCTTAAATTTGAACTGCAGTTGTATTATATTGTTCTCTTTATTTTTCCCAAAAATCATCTATAGGTACACAAGTATCTATTTCATCATACAAACACCAAAAGTTTTCTAGGATTCGACCACTAGCTAGGAACGGTAAAGCCCGTCGTTTTCACCGCATTTTGAAATGGGCATGAAAAATTAAAAAAAAATCAAACAATGGAAAACCTTCGCACTATGTCATTATATGTGAAAAAGTTACGAGGAAAAATAATAAACTTGTAATACAACAATTATTTTTAAAAAATGTTCATAGCAATGGGCTATCATGTGTGAAGATTCATGGCTTTCGAGCCAAATGATCAATCTTATGGCGACATTCATGGTATAGTTTGTTGAAATGATCTAATATAATGCACAAGGGTGCATATTGGAATGGCAAACAATGTTGGCTAAGGAAGTTTTCATTTTCTTTGGGCGAAAAATTTATTTTCCATTTTTCAAGTGCCGAAAATAACTTTCTTTGTGAAGGACCTACCATTTATTTGTTTCAAAATTGGACCAAATCATTTTTATAAAATACTAGGCCATATTTAATAGACAATTGACAAAATAGTTGGGTGTTAAAAGCTTTTATCCACCTCTCGTGAAAAAGATAAATTTATGTCGATTCAGTTGGAAGCGGCTTAAATTTGAACTGCAGTTGTATTATATTGTTCTCTTTATTTTTCCCAAAAATCATTTATAGGTACACAAGTATCTATTTAATCAGAGAAACACCAAAAGGTTTTCAAGATTCAACCACTAGGTAGGAACGGTAAAGCCCGCTGTTTTGACCGCATTTTGAAATGGCCATGAATTTTTTTTAAATGGAAAACTTTTGCATTGTGTCATTATATGTGACAAAGTTACCAAGAAAATAATAAACTTGTAATACGACAATTATTTTTAAAAAGTGTTCTTAGAAATGGACTATCATGTGCGAAGATTCATGGCTTTCAAGCAAAATGATCAATCTTATGGCCGCATTTATGACATAGTTTGTTGAAATGATATAATATTATGCACAAGGGTGCATATTGGAATGGCAAACAATGTTGATTAAGGAAGTTTTCATTTCCCTTGTATGTAAAAATCATTTTCCATTTTTCAAGTGCCCAAAATGAATATTTTTGTGAAGGACCTACCATATATTTGTTTCAATATTGGACCAAATCATTTTTCTAAAATACTTGGCCATATTTAATTTACAATTGACAAAATGATTGGGTGTTAAAAGGTTTTATCCACCTCTCGTGAAAAAGACAATTTTATGTCGATTCAGTTGGAAGCGGGTTAAATTTGAACTGTAGCTGCATTATAGTTTGCTCTTTATTTTTCCCAAAAATCATTTATAGGTACATAAATATCTATTTAATCAGAAATACATGGTGTGGTGGCTTGACATCGAGGTTTGGATGGTGGTCGAGGGCCGCAACTCCAGAGCGCGTGAACTTGCGTGCCACCCGCATGGTCACCGCCTGACCGTTGCATTGCCACGCGTTCTGAGTGGAATAGGCATGTATCGTGGGTTGGACAATCCCTCGGTAGGTGTTAGTAAGAAGAATACAATAGAAGAATCTCACGAGGATACTGAACTAAGCTCAAACATGAATTAGCAGCCAAGTGTTTGATTAGTGGTGCGGGTAATGCACGAGGATACTAAATTTTGGCTGAGGATGATCATCTACTAAGGAGACCCTCTTGGCAATTTTTTAGCTCAAATGGATGAACCTAGGTGGCACTTGCTTTGCAAAGTAACACACTATGCACAGATATGAATATTGAAGCTAGGATCAAATGATTGAATGTATTGAGCTAAAATTTGGTGTACGATGTTAACTTGGGCATATGAAGGCACTATACAAAAGTTACACCATTTGGACATGCCAAAGTGACACTTCCTTCACAATGTGCCAATCTGGACACAAAATGGTAATTGAAATTGGGCTCACATAGATGATTGGATTGAGCTGAAATTTGGAGGAGGACGATAATTTAGGCACATTAAGGCACTGTAAAAATTTC
This sequence comes from Hordeum vulgare subsp. vulgare, assembly GCF_904849725.1. Classification (NCBI taxonomy): domain Eukaryota; kingdom Viridiplantae; phylum Streptophyta; class Magnoliopsida; order Poales; family Poaceae; genus Hordeum; species Hordeum vulgare. The sequence continues at coordinate 396,458,740 of NC_058519.1, forward strand.
ATAAATTTTGGATAAACAAAAATTGTTCTTCCTTCACAATGCTCTCTAATGAACAGAATATTGGGAAAAATATGAGGGAAACTAGCTGAATTAAATGAGCTAAAATTTGGTGGAGTGAGGTTATATGGTCAGTTTCATTCCATGGTAATTTTTGATCAACTATAAAGCAATATAAAATGTAGTTGCTTCACAAACTGAAAATATTACCAGAAACAAAGATTGGATGATAAGCTCACATGGATTGTTAGATGGGGCTAAAATTTTGTGGAGAGCTATGTTTTGGGCACATAGAAGATGTGGAAAAAATTCAACTCATCACGATATTCCTATCTTGTACTTCCTTCACAAATCTGTTAGCTAAACACAAACTTTGGAAATTTGCTAAGAAAGATTTACTAGGCAAATGGTTACGAAAGTTTTCATGAGGCAATGATTTGGATAGGAAAGAGTGCCCAAAAAATTTGAGGGTAATCAAAGAAACAGAAATAGCACTTCCTTGACAAAGTGCTATTCTGAACAGAATAGGAAAATGAATATTGCTGAATTATTCTTGTACTATGGAAGGAAGGGTTTTCACATATTTGAGGAATATATGATCGAAAGTATTTATGAGATTTTTTCGAGAATTTTTGGAATGACAAAATAGTAGGTTGCTTCACAAACTAGGCAAAAATTCACACATGAACATGACACGTAGGAAAAACTGATGATGTGTCAACTAGCCGTAGCTATGACCATCTATATTGGTCGTAATTAGCTAAAATTAGGCACCGGAACAGGGCTATCCTCTTTCCGACCATTTCCAGTAAGGAAGTTACGACCTTTCTGATGAAAATGGTCGTTAGTTTTTGGGGTTAGGACCCCTCCGGACATCTTACAACCAATTGGTCTCAAATGGTCGTAGATTTATGACCAATTCTGCGAGTGTCACTGACAGAAGGTCGTTAGTTGACATATTTCTTGTCGTATTCGTGTGCACCCCACGACAAGATAATAATCGACATGTGTTCTCCTTGCTGTAACCGACATTGTGTAACCTTGGTAACCCTGGTATCTATATAAATAGGAGGGATTTAGTTTGTAGAAAAGGTTAAGATCATTAACCCTACGGTTTAGACCACAACATACGATCTCGAGGTAGACAAAACTCTCTACTTGATACTCCACCATCAATATAAACAAGAGCAGGATGTAGGGTTTTACCTCTACTAAGAGGGGCCGAACCAGGGTAAACATCGTGTGCTTTGTCTCATGTTACCCAATGATCCCAAATCCACAGTTCGGTACCCCCTACCCAAGATGTGTCGGTTTTGACACCGACAACCACCTCCCTTATCCTATGGCGTTGCTCTCCTTCCTATAAATTCTCATTGATCGCAAAAACCCTAGGGAGCCACCCGGAACACTTTTTCTACCGCGACAAGCTTCTGTTCCGCCGTGTAACCATTTGGAGCCCTCTCCTGGTGACCTACCGGAGGGGGGATCTATCATGGAGGGCATCTACATCATCCTGGCTGCTCCCATGGTGGTGTGTGAGTAGTTCACCATAGAACTATGGGTCCATAGTTAGTACCTAGATGTCTATTTCTCTCTCTATGATCATCAATACAAAGTTCATCACATCTTTGTGATGATCTATTTGATGTAACCTTCTTTGCGATGTTTTCTTGGGATCCCATGAATTGTGGGTTTATGTTCACATTATTCATGAGATTATACTGAGTTCCTTGCTGGTCCTTCTTATATATGTATGATTATGATAGCTTCGTAATTCTATGTGATCTATTGATGTAGTTTGGCCAAGCATAAAAGATGGGGTTGATTCATATTAATTGGATTTGCTTTGTCTATATCATGTCATTGTTCTCCAAGCATTACTGTGTTTTACTTAATACTCTAGATGCATGTTGGATAGCGGTCAATGGGTGGAGTAGTAGTAGTAGATGTAGGCTGGATTCGGTCTACTTGCTTACGGATGTGTTGTTTATATGTAATGATTATTTCAATGAATAAAGATTGCATAACTATGCACTTCCCTATCAATTTCCCAACAATAATTTGTTTACCCACCGTATGGTTTCTACGAGAGAGAAGCCTCTAGCAAAAACATTGGCCCCAGGGTCTATTCAAAAATAGAAATACAAAAATACAAAATACCTTGTCGTACTTATTTACTTTCCTTTTACTCTCCACATATATTTATCAAACTATCGCACTACACTACTTACTGCTTGCAAATGACAATTTCAAGGGGATTGACAACCCTCTTACCCGCGTTGGGTACATGTGTGTGCTCTTTTGTGTGAAGGTGCTAAAGACGGGAAATTGCATGGTTCTCCTGTTGGTTCAATAACCTTTGTTCTCACTGAGGGAAATACTTATATATACTGTGCTGCATCATCCCCTCCTATTCGAAAAAAACCTAACGGATGTTACAAGTATCAAGAAGGATTTCTAGCGTCGTTGCCGGGAGTATCATCAATTTCCTGTCAAGTACTGTCTCACAAATTATCATTCACTTGTTCCAGTTTTTCTTTTCTGTTATATTTTGCTTGTTATAAAAATCAAAAATATAAAAATGTTTATCTTAGCTAGTTTACTTGTTTGCTTGCTTTACTTCCTAGTTTACTCGATCTTCTTGTTACTTGGCTTGCTTGGCCACCATGTCTCAAGACAACACTAAGTTTTGTGACTTTTCGGATACTAATAACAATGATTTTATTAGTACTCCTATACCACCCGCCACTAGTGCAGAATTTTATCATATAAATGTTGCATTACTAAATCTTGTCATGAAAAAACAATTTTTGGAAGTCCTAATAAGAATCCCACTTCTCAGATGAACACATTTGTTGAGTTATGTGATATGCAAAAGAAAAAGTGTATGGATAATGATATTGTAAAATTAAAATTATTTTCCTTTTCACTACGAGATAAAGTTAAATCTTGGTTTTCATCTTTGCTACGTAATAGTGTTGGAACATGGGATAAATATAAAGATTCTTTTATTACCACCTACATCACGGGTTAGAAGGCACATTTAAATTTACGTGCATTTTCGTAATAGACAAGGTTTATGGCACATTGCATTTACTCCTAGCAGCTAATTAGTACTCTATTGTATGAGTAGTGTAAATGTTATTTTTCAGTCCATCTCACAACAAATCAATAACCACCAAGGTTCCAGAGAATTTCCAAACACGCCTTCTAAACCGTGACAGAGGGAGTACCACGTATTTTCCTCCTCCTAAGATCATCTCTCATAAAAATCAAATTATGAATTGTAATCAAGATGATCAAGAACATGTTGCACAAGCTTGGGAGAGGATGAATTGATGATTAAAAATTGTCCTATTCATGGTTTGAACTTATGGATGATTATAGAAAATTTCTATGCTGGACTAAACTTTGTACTTGTAATATTCTAGATTCTGCTGCAGGAGCTACCTTCATGGAGGGGAAATTAGGAGAGTCCACCAAACTTCTGGATAACATCATGACAAACTATTCTCAATGGCATATCAAAAGTGTTTCAACTGATAAGAAGGTAAATACTATTAAAGAAATTGCTACTTTCAATAATGCAGAAAACACTCGTGCGAGCGTGCTAAAAACCACCTTGGTGGCATTAGTGATGGATGCCACTAATATGGCACCATTGTTAATAAAATATCGATGATGTGTGGGCCACACACCATCGATATTTTTGTTAGGCTGGTCATAGTGGGAAGTATCATATAGTAGTATCATGCATATGATACTATTGTATGATACTACCTTCATACTCCCTCCTTTCCGGTTTATAGGGCTCATCTCAAAATTTTCAGATTTCCATTATATTAGGCTCATTTTGAGTCTAAGTGAGTTAAAGTGCTTTGAGTTTCACGCCATATGTAATTCATAGAGTTTAGAGAAAGGAGATGAGTGGCTATGCATGCATCGTTTTCTACATCCACCATGTAAGTCCAATGAAAGGAAGGATGCTACATTTATTGCCTTGGAAATTGAATATGTGGAAAATAATTCATTTGCTAGTTTAAACTAGTGTCATCCACTCATAATTCACCTGGGTTGATGAGATTTCAGATATGAACCCTATAAACCGGAAAGGAGGGAGTAGTGCAGAGTATCATAAAGTAGTATCATAGACGACCTGATTTAGAGGGTGCTTGGATCCAAGAGACTAAAACTAGTCTGACTAAAACTAGTCTCTTTAAGAGGCTAAAGTTCCAAGCACCCCTGACTAAAGAGAGGCTAAAACTAGTCTTGAGGCTAAAATCTTTTAGTAAGGGGTACCCCTACTAAAATGTGCATTAGTCCTCTCTCTCCTCATTTAACTCCTCAGGCGAGTTCTGGATTATAGGGTTTGGAGGATAATAAATGCTCATTAACTTGATTTTAGTCTCTTTAGTATTTGGATCCAAGCATGGGTGAGGCTAGCAAGTTTTAGTCTCATTACTTTTAGTCATGGGACTAAAACGTATCCAAGCATCCTCTTATTGACATGCAAGACACATTTTAGCATTACATTTAACATGTTACGGTATCTACCTATGTTACTCTAACCCTCTCTCTCTTCTTTAATTGTCTGCCACATCAGCATGTTTGCTAGTCGCAAGAGCATGATACTACCTAAGTTACTCCCACTATGGCCATCCTTAGGCTGCCCGTAATGGTAGTATCATAGGTAGTATCATGCATGCCAACTAGGCAATTTCGATGAGGTGGCGTAGAATTAAATAAAGAAAGAGAGGGTTGAGTATCATATCATGATACGGTATAATATTAAATGATCTGTTACTATGTGTCTTGCATGATAATAAATAAACTATCCTATGATACTAATATATGATACTATGGTATAATATTAAATGATGTGTTACTATGTGTCTTGCATGATAATAAATAAACTACCCTATGATACTAATATATGATACTATGCATTACGGATATGATATGATATACTAGTATCATATGCATGATACTTGTATATGATACTACCCATTACAACCTGCCTTACTGGTGGTGTGCCAAATCATCCCATACCATTACTACTTCTAATGTTAATGACGTGGTCACTATAATGAGAGTACCAATGAGGTGCACATTCATTCACACGCCGGCACTAAAAATTTCACAAAACGAAAATACATACATCCAAATACATTCATATGTACATCAAATACATACATACGTTTCATCTGTATGTCAAAATCTATACATTCCGTTCATACATCCAATAGATCGTATAGTCCCATAAATCAAATACATACATGCGCGGCGTTGGGCGGACCGGCAGGAAGCTGCGGCGAGGGTGCGCTTGGAGGGGAATGGGTGGTGGTCTTCTTCAACAGATCTTGCGAGGTGGCGCCGAACACCCTCTCCAGCGCTGACCGGAGATCGACCATGGGATAATGGCGGATGCCCGTACTCGTCCACGACTTAAACGGTGATGACCATGTCCATTTCAAGATCTAGCCGCGCATCGAAGAGGTGATGGGACCCCACCGAGTCACTGCCTCGCACCACGCCGCCATGCATCGACTGGATCCAAGCCGCCTCACCAGCGCGGATTATAGAGTTTCTTGTGGCCGCGCGAGGTGGTGGGGGTGGGCTTCTTGTGCATGCTGTGGCCGCTAATGGTGATGTGGTGGAATGCTGGTGTAGAGAGATGGGATAACAGGAGAAGAGATCATGGGGGAGGGAAAGAGATGGCGTCGCTCGGGGAGGAGATCGCGAGGATAGAGGAAATCATGGATGTTGTAAAAGACGGAACGAGAGTAACACCAGATAAGGAGAGAGATATATTTCTTTTTGCTACCCATAAAAGGTGTGTGGATGTGCTGATTCTTAGCATTTTTTTCTTTGGGTGATGTGTGGACGTGGTGCCTCCACTTTTTGGTGTGGTCCTAAAAATTGAATTGCTGGCGACTGGCGTGTATAGATACAAGTTATCTATGGCATGTGTGCTAATTTGCACGCCAAAAGTAATTAGTCTAAATTTCAATTATTTTGAAATTGACTGATCCAACTATTAGTGGCATGAAAAAAAATCCAACGCCATCGGTCTGGTTGATAATTATGGCGTGAAATAATTTACACATCACCATCAACTTTCGGTCGGGCAAGCTGTTACATTACATATACCTTTGGCGTGAAAAAAATCCAACGCCACTAATAAGGCTATAGTAGTGGCGTATGAAATATGCTCACACCATCACCATTTGAAAAAAATAACGGTAACGTGGATTAAAAATGGTGCGCCATCAATAAAAGTTATGGCTAGCCATTTCTCCATTAGTGTTTGAATGAGAAAGTGAATGCTCTTATGAATATGGTTGCTAGTAAACATGCTCATGCTGATCTCAATGATATGCCTTTGTCTACCTTCATTGAGGAAAATGATGATGCTATTGATGTGAACTTTATCTGGCAAAACAATTTCAACAATAATATTTATAGATGAAATTTCAACACTCGACCGTACTCTGGTAACTACTCTAATAATTGTGGAAATTATTATGGAATTTTTTCTCCAAATAATAATAGTTTATCCTCTCATTTTTATAACACCATTAAAGAATTCATTAGTTCTTAAAAGATTTTTAATACTATGGTAAAATAAAAGTTGCATAAAGTTGATGATTTGGCTAGGAACATGGATAGAATTGCTCTTGATGTGGAAACTCTTAAAAATAAAAATCTGCTAGCAAATCATGATATCAATGAGTCCATTATATCCATACAAATATCTATTAATGAAAGTAAGGAGAGGATTACAAGGTTGAGACCCAAACAAGAATTCTTAGAAAAGCTTCTTCCACCCGGTTTTTACCGTAATCATGATGAAGATCTTAAAATGATAGGTACTTCTCCCATTCAATCTTTGTTTACTAATCTGAAATTAGATTATAAAGGGACTAGACATGATTCAAATTTACCTAGAAGGCGTACCGTTTGTTCACAGGGTGATGATTCTAATGATAAAAATGAAATATTGGGTTTGGATAGGCCAAAACTTTAAATAGTGATGTGGCCACTATATTGGATTACAAAGACTTTAATTTTGAGAGTTTCTATTTAGTAAAATGTATTTGCTTTCTGCAATCCCTTATTAGCTCACCCAATTCTTATGAACAAAATAATGCTTTTACTGAACACATAGTAGAAGCAATGATAAAAGCTTATGATAAGAAACTTGAGCTAGAACTTTAAATACATACAAAGTTGCATGATGAATGGGAACCTACTATGAAAATTAAGCTCAAAGATTATGAATGAAATGCTTTGTGTGACCTTGGTGCTAGTGTTTCAACAATACCTAAATCTCTATGTGATGTCCTTGTTGTCACCGGTATACACGAGCGTTCCTACTTGCATCTTGCGGATTCTACCATTAAGAAACATTTGTGTAGAATAAATGATGTTCTTATACTTGCTTTTTTCGAAAAACATCATCAACTTTATTAATTTGAAACAACTGTTACATCGTCTATAAGAATAGGTACAATATTTTCGAGAGGCTCCTCAATCAAGTCCATCGCACCAGAACTTTTTGCTAGTCTCGCGAGCTCACGAGCTACCTTGTTTGCTTCTCTACTACAATGCTCAAACCTAGTAAAAGAAGAATCACAAGCTATAAAAAAATCATCGAAGATTACAGCCGCCGCTCCTGCAGAGTATCCTCCTTTGTTCATTGTTTCAATTACTTCCATATTGTCAGAATTGATAATAAGCCGATTGCATCCTTATTTTTGTGCCAACAAAAGGCCAAACCTAAGTGCTCACGCTTCCGCAGCTAGGGCATCCGCACAACACTCAATCTTCCAGTTTTCTGTTACAATGAAGTTTCCTTTGCCATCCCTTATAACAGCACCTGTTGGGCCTCTTAGTTGATCGTGATCAAAAGAAGCATCAACATTTAATTTAACAAACCCCTTTGGAGGTCTACTCCATCCTCCGCTCTTCTCCTTCTCCTTTGGTAATTGGTTGTTTATGTAATTTGCCATTATAGCCCGTATCCCCATCGAGGTTTGGGACGCCTCTTCCGACTTCCTCTCATGAACAAGCTTCCTTCTGTTCAACCATAGATACCATGTGGTAATAGCAATCAACTCTATTTCGTTCTGGCAACCCAACATAGATAGATCTTGATCAGACATAAGTAGTAACACTTCAAGAGTTGCCTTTCCTGCACGGTACACCATGCTGGCGTTTTTAACCATTTCATATAGCCCCAAACTTGCCCACACCCTTTTAGTCTTCTGACATAAAAACAAGACGTGTTTAGTATCCTCTGGCCCTATCACACATGCTGGACAGATCGGTGAAGTTTTTATGTGTCTATTAACAAGCGTAACCCGACACATAACAGTTCCGTGAATCGTATGCCAAATAATTTTTTTAACCTTCTCCGGACAAGCTAATTTCCAAATCTTGCCCCAAATAGGGTTGGGCTTACATATTGCCATGCCATTTGAATATTCCAGTTTCCGCCCATGTTGTTTATTCCATTCCTCCATATAAGCTGACCTTACAGTGAACAAACAATTCTTAGTATAGCTCCCAGCAATGAAGTCTTGCATATTATTCATAGGGAGGGGAATTGCCAGGACTCTTCGGACGTTGATTGGCCACAATGTTTGTCTTACCAGATCCTCATCCCAAAAGTTTGTAATTGGATCAATAAGGTCATCCACTTTCGTCAATAGATTCCCCCTCCTAGGTGTAATCATTCTCCTATTCACACAATTTGGGATCCACGTATCTCTCCATATATCAATGTTTTCTCCGGTTCCAACCCTCCATATGTAACCATTCCTAAGATATTCCATTCGTGCCATAATACTTTGCCAGGTGAAAGAAGCACCCTTTTTTAAGCATGCACACATCAACACCCCCCCGGAAAATATTTAGCTCTTAAAATGGTGGCACATAATGAATCAGGATTGTCCAATAGACGTGAGGCTTGTTTAGCTAGTAGTGCCAGATTAAAACGTTGTATGTCCCGGAAGCCCATTCCACCTTGGTCTTTTGGAACACACATCTTCCACTACGCCATCCAATGCATCCTTTTCTGATTGTCCTCGTCACCCCACCAGAATTGTGACATCGCGTGAATAATTCCTTTACATTTTTTAGGAATTTTAAAGACAAACATTGCATATGTTGGGATAGCTTGAACAACAGATTGTAGTAAAATTTCCTTTCCACCAGTAGATAAAAACTTTTATTTCCATCCACTAATTTTCATTATGATTCGATCAATCAGGAATTGAAAACAATCACTTTTCTCCATCCCTACATTGGAGGTAGTCCCAAATATTTATCATTAAGTGCCTGAGTCATGATATTCAAAATGGTACAAATTTGCGCTTTACCTTCTAATTTTGTGTTTGGGCTAAGAAATATACTTGATTTTTCGACACTGACTACTTGCCCCGAAGTAGCACAATAATTATCTAGAACCTCTTTCAAAGCCTCCGAATTTGTAATATTTTCTCGCATAAGTATGAGCGAATCATCTGCGAAAACTTGGTTGGTATGATGGTGCTTCTCTACTTACCTTTATGCCAGAAATATTGCCCATTTCCTCGCCTTTCTAAGAGAGCCCCCGTACATAACAAGAACATAACAAGAACAAGAACAAGAACAAATAAGGCGAAAGGGGACCCCCTGCCTTAGCCCTATGGAGGGTTTGACATTGTCAGTCTCGTTACCATTAAAACACACCCTATATTCGACAGAGGACACACATTGCATTATCAAATTCACCCAACTTTCTCGAAACCTGAGTTTCAACAATATTTATTTTAGAAAAGACCACTCCACTCGGTCATATGCTTTAGGCATGTCCAGTTTGATGGCACATAACCCCTCCTTCCCTGCTCTTTTCTTTTTAATTTTGTGGAAACACTCATAGGCAATTAGAATATTACAAGTGATCAATCTCCCAGGGACGAAAGCACTTTGAGTTCGACTAATAATATCCGAGAGAATTACCTTCAAACGTGTCGCAATCATTTTTGAGATAACCTTATGCACCACATTGCATAAGCTAACTGGTCTATATTGAGTAATCATTTCCGGACCATTAACCTTAGGGATCATTACAATTGCAGTATCATTCCATCCTGTCGGTATTGAACATGAATTCACCGCGTGGAAAACTTCTTCTGTTAGATCTTCGCCCAACATGGCCCAAAATCTCTTATAAAATATAGCGTGCAAGCCATCTGGACCCGGGGCTTTTAAATCTCCAATATCAAATAGGAATTTTAGGACCTTCTCTACCGTATATGGAGCCATAAGGGTAGTATTTGTTTCATCGGTCAATTTTCTTTTCACAAGGGATATGACTTCTAGGTTTGCCTGAGAGACCTCCGATTTAAAAAGATTTGAGAAGTGTTGGAAATATGCCCTAGAGGCAATGATAAAATAGTTATTATTATATTTCCTGTTTCAAGATAATTGTTTATTATCCATGCTATTGTTGTATTAAATGAAATCATAGATACATGTGTGGATATATAGACAAAACAATGTCCCTAGTAAGCCTCTATTTGACTAGCGAGTTGATCAAGGATGGTTAAGGTTTTCTGACCATATGCAAGTTTTGTCATTGGATGACCGGATCACATCATTACGAGAATGATGTGATGGACAAGACCCAAGTAATAAATGTAGCATGTGATCATGTCATTTTGTTTCTATTGTTTTCTGCGTGTCAAGTATTCATTCCTATGACCATGAGATCATGTAACTCACTAACACCGGAGGAATACCTTGTGTGTATCAAACGTCGCAACATTACTGGGTGACTATAAAGGTGCTCTACAAGTATCTCCGAAGGTGTACGTTGAGTTAGCATGGATCAAGACTATGATTTGTCACTCCGTGTGACGGAGAGGTATCTCGGGGCCCACTCGGTAATACAACATCACATATAAGCCTTGCAATCAATGTGACTCAAGTGTTAGTCACAGGATCTTGTATTACGGAATGAGTAAAGAGACTTGCCCGTAACGAGATTGAAATAGGTATAGGGATACCGACGATCAAATCTCGGGCAAGTAACATACCGAAGGACAAAGGGAATGTTATACGGGATTATATGAATCCTTGGCACAGAGGTTCAGCCGATAAGATCTTCGTAGAATATGTAGGATCCAATATGTACATCCAAGTCCCGCTATTGGATATTGACCGGGAGTGTCTCAGGTCATGTCTGCATAGTTCTCGAACCCGCAGGGTCTGCACACTTAAGGTTCGGTGACGTTTCAGTATAGTTGAGTTATAGGTGTTGGTGACCGAAGGTTGTTGGGAGTCCCGGATGAGATCACGGACGTCTCGAGAGTTTCCGGAATGGTCTGAAATGAAGATTGATATATAGGATGGTTTCAGTTGGTCTCCGGAAAGATTTCGGGAATTACCGGCAGTCTACCGGGAGTGACGAATGGGTTCCGGGTTTTCACCGGGAGGGGCCCACCCACCCGTGAGTGAGCCAAATATCCCAAAGGTGGCGCACCATCCCTTAGTGGGCTGGTGAGGCGAGCCCAAGTGGGCTATGTCGGCTAGGAAAAAGAAAACCAAAGAAAAAAAGGAGGGAGGTGGGAAGGAAGAGGAGGACTCCTCCTTCCCCAAACAGAATTGGAGTTGGAGTCCTCCTCACCTCTCTCGGCCGGAGCCCTTGGGGCTCTCTTGAGCCCCAAGGCTAGCCCCTCCCCTCCTCCTTTGTATACTAGAGGTTTTAGGGTTTTTGAGACACAACTTTTGCCACCTGCAACTCAAACCTCTACTTCGTAGTTCTTCCTCTAGATCAGTTTTCTGCGGAGCTCGGGCGGAACCCTACAGGAATAGATCATCACCATCACCGTCGCGCCATCACGCTACTTGAGAACTCATCTACTTCCCCGTGTCTCTTGCTGGATCAAGAAGGCAGAGATCGTCACCGAGCTTTACGTGTGCTGAACGCGGAGATGACGTTCGTTCAGCGCTAGATCGGAAAGGATCGTGGGACGACGGTGATTTGAATCACGAAGCTATACCACTGCATCAACCGCGTTTCTTAACGCTTCTCGCTTAGCGATCTACAAGGGTATGTGGATCCGATTTCCCTCTCGTAGATGAACATCATCATGCATGATAGGTCTTCGTGTGCATAGGAAATTTTTTGTTTCCCATGCAATGTTCCCCAACAGTGGCATCATGAGCTAGGTTCATGCGTTGATGTAATCTCGAGTAGAACGCAAAAGTTTTTGTGGGTGTTGATGTTCGATTTGCTGCCCTCCTTGGTCTTTTCTCGATTCAGTGGTATTGTTGGATTGGAGTGGCCCGGACCAACATTACTCGTACGCTTACGAGAGACCGGTATCATCGACCAACATGCAACTCGTTGCATAAAGATGACTGGTGGGTGTCGGTTTCTTCATATTTAGTTGAATTGAATTTGAGCGAGGCAGTCCTTGGAGAGAGGTTAAATATCAATTTGCACATCTCCGTTGTGGTTTTTGCGCAAGTAAGATGCGATTATGCTAGATACCCATAGCAGCCACGTAAACACATTGAACAACAAATTAGAGGAGGTCTAACTTGTTTTTGGAGGGTATGCTTGTGATGTGATATGGCCAAAGACATGATGTGATATATTGGATGTATGAGATGATCATGTTGTAATAGTTAATATCGACTTGCACGTCGATGCTACGGCAACCGGCAGGAGCCATATGGTTGTCTTTGAACTAACGTTTGTGTTTGTAGATGTGTTTACTATATTGTTAGGTTGTAGATTTAGTAGTAATAGCATAGATAGTACGACAACCTCGATGTCGACACAATGATGGAGATCATGGTGTGGCGCCGGTGACGATGAAGATCATGCGGGTGCTTTGGTGCTGGAGATCAAGAAGCAGAAGATCATGGCCATATCATGTCACTTATGAATTGCATGTGATGTTAATCCTTTTATGCACCTTATCTTGCTTAGAACGACGGTAGAATTATAAAGTGATCCCTCACTAAAATTTCAAGATAAAATTTTGTTCTCCCCGACTTCGCACCGTTGCAACAGTTCGTCATTTCGAGACACCACGTGATGATCGGGTGTGATAGACTCAATGTTCACACACAACGGGTGCAAAACAGTTGCACATGCGGAACATGGCCTCGGAACACAAGAGACCGAAAGGTCGAGCATGAATCGTATAGTTGATATGATTAGCATAGAGATGTTTACAACTGAAACTACACTCAAATCACGTGATGATCGGATTTGAGTTGGTGAATTTGGATCATGCCACACTCAAGTAACTAGATGGATGTCTATTTGAGTGGGAGTTTATTAGTAATTTTTTTAGTTAAACTCTAATTATATTCAACATAGTCTAAGTCCACTTTGCAATATTTTATGTTGTAGATCAATGGCTCACGCAGTAGCAACCCTGAATTTCAATACGTTCCTAGAGAAAGCTAAGCTGAAAGATGATGATAGCAACTTTGTAGACTGGGCTCGTAATCTTAGGCTCATCCTACAAGCTAGGAAAAAGAATTATGTCCTTGATGCTGCGCTAGGATATGAACCACCCGCTACGTCTGACCAAGATGTTTTGAACGCTTGGCAATCACGTAAGGAGGACTACTCAGCAGTTCAATGTGCAGTCTTGTATGGCTTGGAACTGGGACTTCAACGATGCTTTGAATGTCATGGAGCATATGAGATGTTCCAAGAGTTGAAGTTTATCTTTCAGAAGAACGTCCGGATCGAGAGCTATGAGACCTCCGATAAATTCAATGCTTGCAAGATGGAGGAGAATTCGTCTGGCAGTGAACATGTGCTCAAAATATCTGGGTACTCAAACCGTCTAACTGAGCTGGGGATTGAACTCCCGCAAGAGGCTATCAATGACAGAATTCTTCAATCACTGCCACCTAGCTACAAGAGCTTTGTGTTGAACTATAACATGCAAGGGATGAACAAGTCGCCCGACGAGTTATTCACGATGCTGAAAGTCACAGAGTCAGAACTCCGGAAACAGCATCAAGTGTTGATGGTCAATAAGACCACTGGTTTCAAGATAAACAACAAAGGCAAGAAGGGTAACTCCAAGAAGAGCGGCAAAACTGTTGCCAATCCGATGAAGAAATCCAAGGCTGGACCTAAGCCGGAAATAGAGTGCTATTATTGCAAGGGGATGGGTCACTGGAAGTGCAACTACCCCAAGTATTTGGCTGATAAGAAGGCGGCCAACGCCAAACCAGGTATATGTGATATACATGTTATTGATGTGTACCTAACCAACTCTTGTAGTAGTGCCTGGGTATTTGATACCGGTTCTATTGCTCATATTTGCAACTCGAAGGAGGGACTACGGAATAAACGAAGGCTGGCGAAGGATGAAGTGACGATGCGCGTGGGAAATGGTTCCAAGGTTGATGCAATCTCCGTCGGCACAGTCTTACTTCTGTTACCATCAGGATTAGTTATGAACTTAAAGAATTGTTATTTAGTGCATGCGTTAAGCATGAACATTATATCCGGATCTTGTTTATTGTGAGATGGATACTCATTTAAGTCAGCGAATAATTGTTGTTCAAATTTTATGAGTAATATCTTTTATGGTCATGCACCCAATGTTAGAGGTTTGTTCATATTGAATCTTGATTGTGATGACACACATATACATAACATTGAGACCAAAATATGTAGAGTTAACAATGATAGCGCCACCTTTTTCTGGCACTGCGGCTTAGGTCATATTGGTGTAAAGTGCATGAAGAAACTCCATGCTAATGCGCTTTTGGAGTCACTTGATTTCGAATAACTTGACACGTGCGAACCATGCCTGATGGGCAAGATGACTAAGACTCCGTTGTCCGGAACAATGGAGCGTGCAAGTGACTTATTAGAAATCATACATACTGATGTAGGCGGTCCAATGAGTGTGGAGGCACGCGGCGGATATCATTATTTTCTCACCTTCACTGATGATTTGAGTAGGTATGGATATATCTACTTGATGAAGCACAAATCCGAAACGTTTGAAAAGTTCAAGCAATTTCAGAGTGAAGTTGAAAATCATCGTAACAAGAAGATCAAGTTCCTATGATCTGATCGAGGGGGTGAATATCTGAGTTTCGAGTTTGGTGCTCACTTAAGACAATGTGGAATCCTTTCAGAGTTGACGTCGCGTGGAACACCACATCGTATTGGTGTGTCCGAACATTGTACTCGTACTTTGTTAGATATGGTGCGATCTATGATGTCTCTTGCCGATTTGTCGTTATCATTTTGGGGTTATGCATTAGAGACAGCTGCATTCAATTTAAATAGGACATCGTCAAAATCCGTTGAGAGGACACCATATGAGATATGGCATGGCAAGAGGCCAAAGTTGTCATTTTTAAAGTTTGGGGATGCGATGCTTATGTCAAAAAGCTTCAGCATGAAAAGCTGGAACCCAAAGCGGAAAAGTGTGTCTTCATAGGTTACCCAAAAGAGACAGTTGGGTACACGTTCTATCTCAGATCCGAGGGCAAAGTGTTTGTTGCTAAGAATGGAGCTTTTCTTGAGAAGGAGTTTCTCTCGAAAGAATTGAGTGGGAGGAAGATAGAACTTGATGAGGTTGTGGAACCTCTGCTCCCTCTGGATGGTGGCGCAGGGCAGAGAGAAATCTCTGTCGAGGCAACACTGGTTGAGGAGGAAGCTAATGATGATGATCATGAAGCTTCAGATGAAGTTATTGTCGGACCTCGCAGGTCGACAAGATCACGTACTTCTCCCGAGTGGTACGAGAATACTCTCTTATCTATCATGTTGTTAGACAACGATGAACCTGCTAATTATGAAGAAGCAATGGTGGGCCCGGATTCCAACAAATGGTTAGAGGCCATGAAGTCCGAGATAGGATCTATGTATGAAAACAAAGTGTGGACTTTGGAAGTATTACCTGAAGGTCGCAAGACTATTAAGAACAAACGAATCTTTAAGAAGAAGACGGACGCGGACGGTAATGTGACTGTTTATAAAGCTCGACTTGTGGCAAACGGTTTTTCACAAAGTTCAAGGAGTTGAATACGATGAGACTTTCTCACCGGTAGCGATGCTTAAGTGCATCTGAATCATGTTAGCAATAGATGCATTTTTCAATTATGAAATCTAGTAGATGGATGTCAAAACGGCGTTCCTTAATGGTTTTCTTAAGGAAGAGTTGTATATGATGCAACCCGAAGGTTTTGTCGATCCGAAGAATGCTAACAAAGTATGCAAGCTCTAGCGATCCATTTATGGACTGGTGCAAGCATCTGGGAGTTGGAATAAGCGCTTTGATGAGGTGATCAAAGCATTTGGGTTTATACAAGTTGTTGGAGAATCTTGTATTTACAAGAAAGTGAGTGGGATCTCTATAGCATTTCTAATATTATATGTGGATGACATATTGCTGATTGGAAACAATGTGGAGTTTTTAGAGAGAGTAAAAGATTAATTGAACAAATCTTTTTCAATGAAAGACCTAGGAGAAGCTGCTTACATATTAGGCATTAAGATATATAGGGATAGATCGAGGCGCCTAATAGGACTTTCACAAAGCACATACCTTGATAAAGTTTTAAAGAAGTTCAAAATGGAGCAGTCTAAGAAGGGGTTCTTGCGAGTGTTACAAGGTATAAAGTTAAGTAAGACTCAGTGTCCAGTAATTGCGGAAGATAGAGAAAACATGAGTACCGTCCCCTATGCTTCAGCCATAGGGTCTATCATGTATGCAATGATGTGCACAAGACCGGACGTCAGCCTGGCCATAAGTATGGCAGGCAGGTTTCAAAGTAATCCAGGAGTGGATCACTGGACGGTGGTCAAGAATATTCTAAAGTACTTGAAAAGGACTAAGGAAATGTTTCTCGTTTATGAAGGTGACAAAGAGCTCGTCGTAAAGGGTTACGTTGATGCAAGCTTTGACACTGATCCGGATGACTCTAAGTCTAAAACCGGATATGTATTTATTCTTAATGGGGGTGCGGTAAGCTGGTGCAGTTCCAAGCAAAGTGTCGTAGTCTATTCTACATGTGAAGCAAAGTACATGGCTGCCTCGGAGGCAGCTAAGGAGGGTGTCTGGATGAAGCAGTTCATGACGGATCTTGGAGTTGTGTCGAGCGCACTAAATCCAATAACTCTGTTCCGTGACATCACTGGTGCCATTGCTTTAGCAAAAGAACCAAGGTTTCACAAGAAGACCAGACACGTCAAACGACGCTTCAACCTCATCCGCGACTATGTCAAAGATCCGCTGACTAAACCTCTTCCATGAGCGAAGCATGATCAACACCAGAATTGATGGGTGTTAGATTCATTGCATTGTAAATCGCATAGCGATGTGAGACTAGATTATTGACTCTAGTGCAAGTGGGAGACTTTTAGAAATATGCCCTAGAGGCAATGATAAAATAATTATTATTATATTTCCTGTTTCAAGATAATCGTTTATTATCCATGCTATAGTTGTATTAAATGAAAGCATAGATACATGTGTGGATATATAGACAAAACAATGTCCCTAGTAAGCCTCTAGTTGACTAGCCAGTTGACCAAGGATGGTTAAGGTTTTCTCACCATATGCAAGTGTTGTCACTTGATGACTGGATCACATCATTAGGAGAATGATGTGATTGACAAGACCCAAATAATAAACGTAGCATGTGATCATGCCATTTTGTTGCTATTGTTTTCTGTGTGTCAAGTATTCATTCCTATGACCATGAGATCATGTAACTCACTGACACCGGAGGAATACCTTGTGTGTATCAAACGTCGCAACGTTACTCGGTGACTATAAAGGGGCTCTACAAGTATCTCCGAAGGTGTCCGTTGAGTTAGGATGGATCAAGACTGGGATTTGTTACTCCGTGTGACGGAGAGGTATCTCGGGGCCCACTCGGTAATACAACATCACATATAAGCCTTGCAAGCAATGTGACTCAAGTGTTAATCACGGGATCTTGTATTACGGAACGAGTAAAGAGACTTGCTCGTAACATCCCAAAGGACAAAGGGAATGTTATACGGGATTATATGAATCCTTGGGACACAGGTTCAACTGATAAGAAATTTGTAGAATATGTAGGATCCAATATGGAAATCCAGGTCCCGCTATTGGATATTAACCCGTGAGTGTCTCATGTCATGTCTGCATAGTTCTCGAACCTGCACGGCTGCACACTTAAGGTTCGGTGACGTTTCGGTATAGTTGAGTTATAGGTGTTGGTGACCGAAGGTTGTTCGGAGTCCCGGATAAGATCACGGACATCACGAGATTTTCCGAATGGTATGAAAATGAATATTGATATATAGGATGATTTCATTTGGTCTCCGGAAAGATTCTAGGCATTACCGGCAGTGTACCGGGAGTGACGAATTGGTTCCGGGTTTTCATCGAGAGGGCCCCACCCACCCGGGAGTGAGCCCAATATCCCAAGGGTGGCGCACCAGCCCTTAATGGGTTTGTGAGGCCAGCCCATGTGGGCTGTGTCAGCTAGGAAAAAGAAAACCAAAGAAAAGAAAAAAAGTAGGGAGGTGGGAAGGAAGAGGAGGACTCCTCCTTCCCCAAACCGAATTGGAGTTGGAGTCCTCTTCTCCTCTCTCATCCGACGCCCTTCGGGCTCTCTGGAGCCCCAAGGCTAGCCCCACTCCTCCTCCTATATATACTATAGGTTTTAGGGTTTTTCATACACAACTTTTTCCACATGCAACTCAAATCTCTACTTCGTAGTTCTTCCTCTAGATCAGTTTTCTGCGGAGCTCGGGCGGAGCCTTGCAGGAATAGATCATCACCATCACCGGCGTGCCGTCATGCTGCCGGAGAAATCATCTACTTACCTGTCTCTCTTGCTAGATCAAGAAGGCGGAGATTGTCATCGAGCTATACGTGTGTTGAACGCGGAGGTGCCGTCGGTTCGGCGCTACATCGGAACGGATCGTGGGATGACGGTGATTTGAATCACGAAGCTGTACCACTACATCAACCGCGTTTCTTAACGCTTCCCACTTAGCGATCTACAAGGGTATGTGGATCCG
Organism: Hordeum vulgare subsp. vulgare; assembly: GCF_904849725.1. Lineage (NCBI taxonomy): Eukaryota > Viridiplantae > Streptophyta > Magnoliopsida > Poales > Poaceae > Hordeum > Hordeum vulgare. The sequence continues at coordinate 396,477,803 of NC_058519.1, forward strand.
ATCTCCCTCTCTTAGATGAACATCACCATGATAGGTCTTCGTGTGCGTATGAAATTTTTCGTTTCCCATGCAACGTTCCCCAACAAGAAGTACTCTCTAATGTAGTTTTTGAACTCAGCTTCTTGTACCGAGATCCCATTATTCCCAAAATAAATTTAATATGATTTTTTTTTCTTTCTAGCTGTTGCTGCGTTGTGAAAAAAAGAGGTATTACGGTCCCCATGGAAAAGCCAATTTCCACGTGCGTGTTGTATCCATTGAATCTCCTCCTGTTCCGGCAAATTTTCAAGAAGGACCAGAATCTCCTTTTGTCGTGCTTTTGAATCCACAATCATATACGCAGTTTTTCCAGTTATTTCTTTAGCTTCTTAATTCTATTTTCTGGGCCTCTCAAAGATTCCCTTCCCATTTATGCAAATCCGCTTTAACCGCTCGGGTACGATCAACCAGGGATGGTCCAACACCCACATTCCTTGCCTTATCGCAAGATGTACGAACTATTTACGCAACTGTTTCCTCTTTTAGCCAACATGCTTCTAGTTGTTTCTCTCGACCTTTGGGTGAATTAAAAAATTTCCATCAAAATATTTTGTATCTAGGACGAGTGGATGATGATCTGAGTGAACGTGTTCCTCATTGATGATCGCCGCTAGAGGGAATATAGTCGCCCACTCCACATTGCAAACCGCACGGTCAAGTCTTTCCCTGGTATCACCTCTCCTCCATGTGAATGGATCACAAATATAGCCCATGTCCTCAAGGCCACACTCCCCTAAACAATTATGAAACTCTCTCATCATAGAGTATGGTATCATGTTGCAACCTTCTTTCTATGAAGATAGTAATATTTCATTAGAATCCCCTAATACCACCCACAGGTGATTGCCCGTACTATGTTACAACTGCATATTATCCCAAGATAAGTGACGCTCACTCCAACCCGGGTGGCCACAAAAGCCCGTAAACTTCCAATGTACATAAGTCTCATTCAGAAAAAGAATATCAATAAATGAGAAGACACATAGTTCAAAACCACTTTATTCACCTTCTGATAAAACAAGACTAGGCCACCTGCCTGACCATCACTTTCCACTACAATCATGCAATCACAAGATAAACTACGACGAAGCTCGCCAGCTTTACATTTATTCAGGTGAGACTCAGAAAGAAAAATCAAATCCGGCTTAATGCGCCCCTAGAGGTCCAAAAGCTCATGACTGCCGTGGAGGAGAGCATACCATGACAGTTCCAGCCCGACGGTCCTCCTCCTAGGAGGCCACCGATACGCCATCAAGTCCAACCGACTCCCTCCTCTGTTGCGGGTAGGCCTCCTCCTTCTCTATTTCCTTCGTTAGATGAATGACTGTCCCATCCCCGTCTCTCATAGTTTCTACTCGTCCCATAAAATTATCTTTGAGGAAACACTCGTCTCACCATACAACAAATGTTCATAGCTATCTATCTCTCCCTCAAAATAAAAATTCAAATCACTCCCTATTGATGGGGCGCCAAATGGATTGCCCCTCTTTTTCCCTATGATCTCCTTGCGAGCTCCTTCATATTTTCCACTCCCTCCCTTCTTTCTTCCCCTCTTATCTTTTCTCTTACGCTGACCCTGCATGGTTCCAACATTAAATGTAAACATTGCAGAATTATTTTCCCTGTCAGGAGCGGCCAGTCTCGCAGGCACGGCATCTCACAGCGCCTCTAGTACCCCAGGCTTAAACAAAAGATGATCCTGAAGGCTTGGACCATCAGTGGCAGCAACATGCACCTTGCTAAAAGAACCCATCATAGTATTTCCCTGGCCCTCCTGGCCATCAGTACATCCTAGTGGCACCTTTGCAACACCCACGCACGCATATGGTGGAGTAGCCGCGCCCAGGTGCTGCATTACAGGGCTTTCTTGGCCCTGCATTTTGCCTTGAGTTGAATTTCCTCCACCCGCCACCTCCTGGACCTCCTGGCACTAGAAAGTCCTCCCGATGGTGGCCAACACCTGATAGAGGCAACACTTGGCCCACATGCACCCCGCCCTCCTAGCTGAGTGGTAGGCTCTCCATGCTTAGACCTCCGTCCATCTCGGCGGCCATCAAAATGGCACCCAAGGCCACCTTGTCCTTCACCACGAGATCACCCACGGCTTTGGTCACCTTGACCACACATCCCTCTGATGCTGTGGAGGAAGTGTTTTTGCTGGAACCGCCTAATGCTACTGCGACAACAGACCTTCCCTGGTACGGCACCAGGAATCTTGCTGCTACGGCTAAGCCTTTAGGGACTTCCTTGGCAAATATGCAAAGGATTTCCCCGTGGCCTTGGAGCCTTGCATTGGTCTTCCCTTGAAGAGGAAAGGGTGATGTAGCACAACGACGGTAAGTATTTCCCTCAGTTTTGAGAACCAAGGTATCGAACCAATGGCAGATCTCGTCAAGTCACAAGTACCTGCACAAACACAAAGAGCTTGCAGCCAACGCTATGAAGGGGTTGTCAATCCCTTATAGATTGTTTGAAAAGTGAGAACTGGAAGCAAAGAGTAAACAGAGCAAGGTAAAAGTGAAAGTGGAAATGATAGATCTGAATAGACCCGTGGGACGTAGTGTTCACAAGTGGCTTCTCTCATGAAAGCAAGTAGACCGTGGGTGAACGAATTACTGTCGAGCAATTGATAGAACCGCGCAAAGTCGTGGCGTTATCTAAGTCAATGATTATATCCATAGGCATCACGTCCAAAACAAGTAGACCGATACTTTCTACATCTACTACTATTACTCCACACGTCAACCGCTATCCAGCATGCATCTAGTGTACTAAGTCCAAAAGAACAGAGTAAGGCCTTAAGCAAGATGACATGATGTAGATGGACAATCTCATATCTACGTTAAAAGCCCATCTTGTTACCCTTGATGGCAACAACACGATGCGTGCCTTGCTGCCCCTTCTGTCACTGGAAAGGTCACCACACGGTACGAACCCAAAACCAAGCACTTCTCCCATTGCAAGAATCATAGATCTAGTTGGCCAAACAAAACCCAAGACTCAGAGAGACTTACAAGGATATCAAATCATGCATATAAGAAATCAGCAAAGACTCAAATATAATTCATAGATAATCTGATCACAAATCCACAATTCATCGGATCTCGATAAACACACCGCCAAAGAGGATTACATCGGATAGATTTCCATGAAGATCATGGAGAACTTTGTATTGAAGATCCAAGAGAGAGAAGAAGCCATCTAGCTACTAACTACGGACCCGTAGGTCTGAACTGGACTACTCACGAGTCATTACAGAGGCAATGATGTTGATGTAGAAGCCCTCCAACTCCAAAGTCCCCTCCAGCAGGGCACCGGGAAGGGTCTCCAAATGAGATCTCGCAGAAACGGAAGCTTGCGGCGGCGGAAAAGTGTTTTCATGGATGCCCTGATTTTTTGGATTTTAGGGAATTTATAGGCCAAAGACCTAGGGCAGGGGAGCGCCAGGGGGGCCACAAGCTTGGTTGCCGCGGCCTCCCCCCTTGCCGTGGCAACAGGGCTTGTGGGCCCCCTGTGGGCCCACTGCCTTGGCCCTCAAGCCTCCCGATCTTCTTCCGTTCTGGAAAAATTTATTTCGGGGATTTTATTCCGTTTGGACTCTGTTCCAAAATCAGATCTGAAAAGAGTCAAAAACACAGAAAAAACAGGAATTGGCACTTGGCACTGAATTAATAAGTTAGTCCCAAAAAAGATATAAAAGGTAAACAAAACATCCAAAGTTGACAAGATAACAGCGTGAAACCATCAAAAATTATAGATACGTTTGAGACGTATCAAGCATCCCCAAGCTTAACTCCTGCACGTCCTCGAGTAGGGAAGTGATAAAGAATGATTTTTTGATGCTTTCATGCTACCTAGCATAGATGTCCTTTGTAACTCCTCTTATGTGATGTGAATGTTCAGATCCATAAGATTCAAAACAATAGTTTTCTATTGACGTGGAGACAATAATAATTCAAGCAAACTAGCGAGGTAATCATGAACTTTCAAAATAACAAGGCCAAATAAAAGTTATCACTACAAAATCATATATCCTGGCTATGCTCTATCATCATTGCACAACGAATTTAAATCATGCACAACCCCGGTATTGGCCAAGTAATTGTTTTCACACCTTTACTTTCTCAAACCTTTTCAACTCTCACTCAATACATGAGCGTGAGCCATGGTTTTAGCACTATAAGTGGTGTGGAGTGTGGTGGTTGCAAGACAAACAAGGAGAAGATGGTCACATTGACTAGGCATATCGATGAGCTATGGATATGCTCATCAATAGATATCAACGTGAATGAGTAGGGATTGCCATACAAATGAAGCACTAGAGCTAAGAGTATGTGAAAGCTCTTAAGGAAAACTAATGGGTATGCATCCAACTTGCGTGCTCACGAAGACCTAAGGCAAATTTGAGAAAGCCTATCATTGGAATATACAAGCCAAGTTATATAATGAAAATTTCCCACTAGCTATATGGTGGTGACAAAACGAGAGACTCTCAATCATGAAGATCATGGTGCTTAATATACACAAGTGTGTAAAGGTGGTAGCATTGTCCCTTCTCTCTTTTTCTCTCATTTTTTTTTTGTGGGCTCTTTGGCCTCTTTTTTTTGGTGGGCATCTTTGGCCTCTTTTATTTCCTCACATGGGACAATGCTCCATCAATGATGATCATCACACTTACAACTCAAAACTTAGAGCAATGGTGACTCTATATGGAATGCCTTCGGTAGTGTACCGTGACAATGATCTAGCATGGCATAGAATCAATGGAAACATCATGCTAGCTATCTTACGATCATGCAATGGCAATGTAGAAGTGGTGGCACATGTCATGGTGCTAGTTGCATGGCAATATATTTCGGAATGCCTTTGAAAAAGCAATAGTAGGTAGGTATGGTGTCTGTTTTGAGGGAGGCTAATGGTGGGTTTTGTGCACCAGCGAAAATTGCACGACACTAAAGAAGATAGTGATGGTGGAAGGTGAAAGTGCATCTAAACCATGGACTCAACACTAGTCATGAAGAACTCATATACTTATTGCAAAAATTTTAGTAGTAATCGAAACAAAGCATTCAACGCATACTCCTAGGGGAAGGGTTGGTAGGTATAAACCATCGCGCGCTCCCGACCGCCACACAAAGGATGACAATCAATAGACTAATCATGCTCAGACTTCATCACATAGCGGTTCACCATACGTGCATGCTACGGGAATCACTAACTTCAATACAAGTATTTCTAGATCCACAACACCTTACTAATATAACTTCAATATTACCACAACCACAACTCAAAACTAATTGAGATGAGTCAAACTTCTCTAACTATTCAATGCACATGAAGGTGGAAGTTTTCATATCCCTTTGGATAACTACCCCTTTTGAGACTACTTTCAAATCTTAGATCAAATACCAAGCCACGCACCGCCGTGCTCTAAAATATATAAGTGAAGCACATAGAGCAAAAGCAACTATCTCAAAAGATATAAGTGAAGCACATGTGAGCTGAATTGTCTAACCAAAGGATATAAGTGAAGCCCGACAAAATCACAGTGAGTGCATGTCTCTCTCTCTAGGTGTGCAGCAAGGATGAATGTGACACAACAAAAATAAAAGACACCTATGATACAAGACGCTCCAAGCAAAACACATAACATGTGGTGAATAAAAATATAGCCCCAAGTAACGTTACCAATGGATTGAAGATGAAAGAGGGGATGCCTGCCTTCCCGGGGCATCCCCAAGCTTAGACTTTTACGGCATCCTTGAATCAACTTGGGGTGCCTTGGGCATCCCCAAGCTTGAGATCTTTCCACTCTTTATCTCTTTGTCCATAAGTACTTCACCCAAAACTTGAAAACTTCACAACACAAAACTTAAACAAAAACTCGTGATAACATCAGTATAAGAAAGGAAACCACCACCTCCTTAGGTACTGTAGCAAACTTAAATTCTACTTATGTTGATGTTGGGTTACTGTATTTTCAATCTTACATGTCTAATACCCCCCGATACTATCCATAGTTTCATCAAAATAAACAACCAACTCAACAAAAACAAAATCTGTTAACAGCACACCAGTCTGTAGCAATCTGTATACTTCGTATAATTCTGGTACTTCAAAAAATCTGAAAACTTACGACAGTCTAAAGAATTTGCGTAGAAATCAGCAGCAAAAAGAATAAACTCAAAATCTCTTACAGAAAAAAATGAAAATTCTTTTCGTGAGCAGAAAGTTTCTGTCTTTTCCAGCATGACCAAACGATCATCCCCAAGACTAATCATAATGGTTTTGCTTGGCACAAACGCAAAAAGAAACACAAAAACACAATCATAACAGAATAATGAAAGTGTGGAAAACACAAAACAGAATGAAAAAGGATAGATTCGTTGGGTTGCCTCCCAACAAGCGCTATTGTTTAACGCCCTTAGCTAGGCAAAAGGTGATGAAATCACGTGTAGTCATCCTTGGTGCTCAAACCATAAGTAGCCCTCATCATAGATTCATAAGGCAATCTTATTTTATTTCTAGGAAAAAGCTCCATGCCCTTCTTTAGAGGAAATTGAAATCTAATATTCCCTTCCTTCATATTGATGATAGCACCAATAGTCCTTAGGAAAGGTCTACCAAGAATAATGGGGCATGAAGGATTGCAATCTATGTCAAGTACAATGAAATCCACGGGTACATACTTCTTATTTGCAACAATAAGAACAACATCGATCCTTCCCATGAGTTTCTTGACAGTAGAATCGGCAAGATGCAAATTAAGAGAACACTCTTCAATCTCATGAAAACCAAGAATATGACATAAAGACTTCGGAATCGCGGAAACACTAGCACCCAAATCACACAAAGCATTGCATTCATTGTTTTTGATCTTGATTTTGATAGTAGGTTCCCGCTCATCATGAAGTTTTCTAGGTATAGAGACTTCTAATTCGAGCTTCTCTTCAAGAGATTTCATCATAGCATCTACGATATGAGCGGTAAAGGCTCTGCTTTGGCTATAAGCATGTGGAGAGTTTGCAATGGATTGCATCAAAGAGATGCATTCAAACAAGGAGAAACTATCATAATTGAATGCCTTGAAATCCAAAGTGGTAGTTTCATTACTACCCAAAATTTTGAATTCTTCTACTCCAGTCTCCACACCTTTATCATCAAGATAGGTGGGCTCCGAATCATTGGGGCGTTTTTCAACCAAAGTGGATTCATATCCAGCCCCTTTATCAATAGGTTTGACAAGTGAAAACAAAGATTCAAGAGGAGTCACACCAAGCACTTTAAGATCTTTGTGATTTGCATCACTAGAATGCACCCTTTCAAACCATTCATGCCTAGCGCGAATTTGGGCGGTTCTTTCTTTGCTCTCATTCATGGAGACACGCATAGCTTTTAAAGTTTCATCCAGGTTTACCTTGGGAGGAGCACATCTAACTTTCAAAGCATCAATATCACAAGACATCCTATCAACGCTCTTAGCCAAATCGTCAATTTTGAGTAGTTTTTCCTCTATGGACGCATTGAAAATGTTTTGAGAGTTGATGAACTCTTTGATATTACTCTCTAAATCAGAGAGTAATTTGTTAAGTGTTGTTGTAGGAATTGCCATAATTGTTAGAGGAGTTACTAGGAAAAGGCCTAGGAACATAGTTTCCTCTAAAATCATTGTTGTTGCCAAAATTGTTCCTACCAACAAAATTAACGTCCAAACTAGCGTTGCTACTCTCAATCAAGGAAGATAGTGGCATGTCATTAGGATCTAAAGGAGCATTTCTACTAGCAACCAAATTCATCAACTCATCCATCTTAGCACTAAGCGAGTTAATTTCTTCTATAGCGTGTACCTTTTTGCTAGTAGGTGACCTTTCAGTGTGCCACTGAGAGTAGTTGGTCATGATATTGTCTAGGAGTTTTGTAGCGTCTCCTAACGTGATTTCCATGAACGTTCCACCTGAGGCGGAGTCCAAGATATTGCGAGAAGAGAAATTCAAACCAGCGTAAAAGATTTGTATAATCATCCACAAACTCAAGCCATGAGCGGGATAATTTCTAATCATTAACTTCATCCTCTACCAAGATTGTGTAATGTGTTCATGATCAAGTTGCTTGAAATTCATGATATTGTTACGTAAGGAGATAATCTTAGCCGGCGGAAAATACTTGGATATGTAAGCATCTTTGCACTGATCCCAAGAATCGATACTATTTTTAGGCAAAGAAGAAAACCAAGTTTTTGCGCGATCTCGCAACGAGAAAGGAAAAAGCTTCAACTTAATCACGTCATTATCCACATCTCTTTTCTTTTGCATATCACAAAGCTCAATGAAGGTATTGAGATGGGATGCGGCATCTTCACTAGGAAGGCTAGATAATTGCTCTTTCATAACAAGATTCAGCAAAGCTGCGTTGATTTCATACGATTCTGCACTAGTGGCACGAGCAATCGAAGTACTAATAAAATCATTATTATTGGTACTCGAGAAGTCGCAAAGTTTGGTATTTTTAGCCATGATGACTTCAACAAACAAACAAGCACACAAGCAAGCAAGAAAACCGGCAAAGGAAAACGGCAAAGGGCAAAAGAAAGCAGCAAAGGAAAACGGCAAAAAGGAAAAAGGAAACGGCAAAGGAGAAAGGCAAATGAAAACGAAAAATGTGAAGTGGGGGAGAGGAAAACGAGAGGCAACTGGCAAAAAAGGTAAATGCCAGAGATGAGTTTGTGACACCTACTTGGATAGATCTCCTCTTTGCGCCAGAAATCAACACGTTGAAGAGAGACTATTCTTGACTTGATCCTCCCCGGCAACGGCGCCAGAAATCCTTCTGCTACTGCGACAATACGGCGCTAGGAATCCTGATGCTATGGCTGCGCCTTTAGGGACTTCCTTGGCAAATATGCAAAGGATTTCCCCGCGGCCTTGGAGCCTTGCGTTGGTGTTCCCTCGAAGAGGAACGGGCGATGTAGCACAGCGGCGGTAAGTATTTCCCTGAGTTTTGAGAACCAAGGTATCGAACCAATGGAAGATCTCGTCAATTCACAAGTACCTGCAGAAACATAAAGAGCTTGCACCCAACGCTATGAAGGGGTTGTCAATCCCTTATAGATTGTTTGCAAAGTGAGAACTAGAAGCAAAGAGTAAATAGAGCAAAGTAAAAGTGAAAGTGGAAACGATATATGTGAATAGACCCGGGGGGCGTATAGTGGCTTCTCTCACGAAAGCATGTAGACGGTGGGTGAACAAATTACTGTCGAGCAATTGATAGAACCGCGCAAAGTCGTGACGTTATCTAAGGCAATGATTATATCTATAGGCATCACGTCCAAAACAAGTAGACCGATACTTTCTACATCTACTACTATTACTCCACACGTCGACCGCTATCCAGCATGCATCTAGTGTATTAAGTCCAAAAGAACAGAGTAACGCCTTAAGCAAGATGACATGATCTAGATGGACAATCTCATATCTACGATAAAAGCCCATCTTGTTACCCTTGATGGCAACAACACGATGCGTGCCTTGATACCCATTCTGTCACTAGGAAAGGTCACCACACGGTATGAACCCAAAACCAAGCACTTCTCCCATTGCAAGGATCATAGATCTAGTTGGCCAAACAAAACCCAAGACTCGGACAGACTTACAAGGATATCAAATCATGCATATAAGAAATCAGCAAAGACTCAAATATAATTCATAGATAATCTGATCACAAATCGACAATTCATCGGATCTCGACAAACACACCGCCAAAGAGGATTAAATCGGATAGATCTCCATGAAGATCAGGGAGAACTTTGTATTGAAGATCCAAGAGAGGGAAGAAGCCATCTAGCTACTAACTACGGACTCATAGGTCTGAAGTGGACTACTCACGAGTCATTGGAGAGGCGATGATGTTCATGTAGAAGCCCTCCAACTCCAAAGTCCCCTCCGGCAGGGCACCGGGAAGGGTCTCTAGATGAGATCACGCGGAAGCGGAAGCTTGCGGCGGAGGAAAAGTGTTTTCGTGGATGCCCTGATTTTTTCTGGATTTTTAGGGAATTTATAGGCCAAAGACCTAGGGCAGGGGAGCGCCAGGGGGCGACAAGCTTGGTTGCCGCGGCCTCCCCCCTGGCCACGGCAACAGGGCTTGTGGGCCCCCTGTGGGCCCACTGCCTTGGCCCTCAAGCCTCCGATCTTCTTCCGTTCTGGAAAAATTTATTTCCGGGATTTTATTCCGTTTGGACTCCGTTCCAAAATCAGATATGAAAAGAGTCAAAAACACAGAAAAAATAGGAACTGGTACTTGGCACTGAATTAATAAGTTAGTCCCAAAAAAGATATAAAAGGTAAACAAAACATCCAAAGTTGACAAGAAAACAACATGAAACCATCAAAAATTATAGATACGTTTGAGACGTACCACCTAACAAGAAATTTCTTTTACTTGCCCCTACTCCCTCCCAGTATGCTTCTACACTCAAATTCTAAGGAAATGATGCTACCCTCTTTTCCTTTGGAATGCTACAGTAAAACTCCGAGGTATGTCCTGCAATCCCACAACACTCACCATACAAAGGGAGTTTCTCATACCTAACAACATACTTATTTCTCTCAGAACTGCCCAAAGGAGTGAATTCTACCCATGTCTTAAGAGGCTCATGTAAAGGCACTTCCACACGTATACGCAAGTATTTCTCTACAATCATGTAGTTTCTATGGGAAACGGCGATCATGTCAGCAAGTTGCTCCCCTAAGGTCCAGCCCATAGTCTCTGTTTTTAGCTCGAAAGGAAGGTCATGAACGTTAACACAAATTGCCATCACACCAAGGTCAACCTCTGTTGGGTTTCCCTTGCCATCAAATTAGCGAAGATGACTCCATCGTGCTTGGAGGGCCATAGCTGGGCCTTCAACACGAACCGTCGATCCTCCTCGGAGATGAAGTTGAGGACGAATCTACCATCCCCACTGGCCACTTCCTGAACAGTGACCGTTCCGTTCAGCCGCCAAACCGAGGACGCGCGGAGTTCATCGACAATGATCCATGGGTTTGCATGGAAGGGTGATAGGAGACACCCTACCACCAGAAAGCCCTTGATCGCCCTTCTCATAGCTTCCATATCAATGATTACAGTCGAACCATCGCCACGGGGTCGCCTCAGCTTCGCCTTCCTCTCAGTATCAGGAGTCTTTGCTATAGCAGGGGCCAACCTGCTTAGCGGAGTCGCCAGAGGCAGCTGCCCTGCTGGCCGGGTCACCCCTCTCACTGGATCCTCTCCCCTCTCCGACCCTTCCTCATGCCAATCCCGCTCTTCCCTATTCGCCATGGGAGTCCTTTCTGAGCTCCTGACTAGGAAGTTTAGGGAACAACTCTGAACTGATGCAATAGCTGAAGAACAGAACGAGAGTCCCCCCCTATGAAATAGCTCACAATGTCCCCATTCAGAGCCATTCACGGGGAATAATTTCCAAAAATATTCCCGAGTAAATGTACATCAATTCTTATTTTCCAAAACAAAAACACACTCATCACTCCTCTTTCGTCAATCTCCTCCATATTCTCCTCCCCCTGAATATTTTTTGCAATACAATTCACACTGATTTGAACACCCTCTCCCCCTTGCCATCCGCTCCAGTTTCCTTCCAAATCCAGATAACTGTCCCGCATAGTCAATTGTTGAAATAACTGGCTGAAATCTCTCCTCTCCCTATCTTGGACACAACCGGATCCCCTCCCACAACAGGAGGAAAATCCCCCTGGTATCCTCCATAGAATCATCCCTACTAATTTATCTTTTGCCTAGAATGATACTAGCAGCTCTCTCTATCTTCCGATCAGAACGAATCACACGTTTGATCCCGAAATCGGTCCTACGCGTCATCAACCAGTCTTGAAGCCTCTCCCGATCCGCCGAACGCCGAAGGATCCACCTCGCCTTGACCTTGACCTGGGTCCACTCCTGGGCGTTGATTGGCCCGTCAAACACGATGAGGCCCATGTGGCCTTCTCCCCCCGCTGGATGAACTGTTGGACTCCCCGCCTCCCTCTCACTCACTCACCATCTGCGTCGCCGCTTAGTCGCGGGAGCTCTAGTCATGTTCTTATACTTGCTAATAGAAACTATGTGCCTGTATATTTCATAGTTCTTGATATTGAATGCGATCGATCTTGTCCAATAATACTTGGAAGCCCTTTCTTATGAACTATTTATAGGTGAAATTATTGATATAAAAGAGGTCAACATAAGGTTCCAATTCCCATTAAATGAAGGGATGGAACACTTACCTTGGAATAGAATTAAACCATCCTCTGAATCTATCATGAGGGCTACTTACGGTTGAAGTGTCAAAGATGACAACACTTGAAACTATCCATTATGCCTAGCTAGGGGCGTAAAACAATAGCGCTTGTTGAGAGGCAACCCAATAGTTATCTTATTTTCTTGTTCTACTTTCTGTTTATCTGAGATAACATGATTAGTGCTACAATACTGATTCTGCTTTTATGTTTAAACTAGTGTTTCCTCAAAGTAAAGCCTTTGGGATGATTTGAATGGTGAGTAGAATCGATACGGTGCAAAAAAGCAAAACTTTTGCGTCGAGTGCAGAATTTCTATGATGTTACTGGAATGTCTTTTTGACCTGAATTGTTTACAGAGTACCTCTATACAAATTCCTCAGGTCGTCCTAATTTTTTTGAATGTTTGGACTTAGAGATGTAGGGTGTCCTTGTTGATCACTACACACTCTTCTATTGTAGATAGATTCTATTTTGGTTGCTTGGTTTGTTTGTTTTCATGATGCTATGGATTATAACCGGGGGGGGCATAAGTCATGGATTATTTATAATACAGTATGTTATGCAATAATTAAATATGAATAAATATCTAAAGGTAACTAATATTTTTGGTCTGGATATCCTACTAACGGATCTTACGATGTTTCAACTGAATTTATTGTGATGAAATTTCCAAGTTTTGGGTGTTATAACGATGGATGAAGGAATAAGGAGTGGCAAAGAGCCTGAGCTTGGGGATGCCCAAGGCACCCCAAGTCAAATTTTAGGAATACTCAAGCATCTAAGCTTTGGGATGCCCCAGAAGGCATCCCCTGTTTTGTCTCAATCCATCAGTATGTCACTTGGAGCTCTATTTTTATTCATCGCATGATATGAATTTTTCTTGGAGCCTCATGTATTACAATTTGCTTTAGTTTTAGTTTTCAACAATCGTTGTTTTTTGGACACACCCAGTTGATACAGACACATGTTCACCATGATTTGTCAGAATACTCTATGTGAATCACTTATATCTTTCGAGCTAAGAAGTTTCTCTAGTGCTTCATTTATATCTTTTGAGCCAAGAGTTGGTCTAGTGCTTCACTTATATATTTTAGAGCATGGTGGAGTACATATTTTATAGAAATGAAAATCTCGTCATTCTTTTAAATTTGTTTGAGAGTTAATAAATAGTGACTGTAATTTGCATGGGTTATAAGAGTAGTCCAAAAATAATGATAGTTGGTTAGCAAAAATACTGTTAGCAAAAATAGTGACGGTAATTTGCATGGAATACTCTATGTGAACGTTTGTTGGTTAGCGAAAATATTGATAGTTAAATGGTGTTAGTTCTCTGTTCATCTAAATATTGTTTATGGCATGGTGATGATGTGTGAGCATTCTTATTCCTCGTTGAAATCCTGATGATGTTTAGGTCGGGGGTGCGGGATGGCTAACTCCTACCAAGCTCCTCCCTAGGAGCATGTGAGTAGTACTTTGCTTCAAGAGAGCTAATAAAATCTTGATATATGTATGTGAGTTCTTTATGGCTAATGTGAATCCATGGATGTATGCACTCTCACCACCTCCTACTTTCTAGCCTCTTTGATACCGTGCAATACCCATTCTCACCTCGAGGATCGGTGCGAACTTAGCCGGTGCATCCAAACCCCGTGACATGATACACTCCGTTGCACAACCACCATACCTACGTATCATGGCATTTCCATAGCCATTCTGAGATATATTTCCATGAAACTTCCACTATTACATCATATGACTACACTAGTAGAAAAGAGGGCTTTGGTCCAGGTCCTGAAATCCTATTAGTCCCGGTTCACATACGGACCGGGGTCTATCGTGACATTGGTCCCGGTTCGTGAGGCCAGGGCGCGGACCGGGCATCGTGGGACATTGGTCCCGGTTCGTCTCACCCCTTTTGTCTCGGTTCTAGTCAAGAACCGGGACTTATAGGCCGGTACCCGTTTGTATCCCCTTTAGTCCCGGTTGGTGGATAAAACCGGTACTAAGGTGTGGTGGCGGTCGTTCGTGCAACCGTTCGTATGGACCTTTAGTCCCGATTGTTGGATCAAACCAGGGTGTTGACCCTTCGAATCACCCCTTTAGTGTCGGTTTGTCGTCCAATCCGGGACTAAAGGTCCAAACGGTTCGCCCTCCCGCTTCGTCTCCAGCGATGAAAACTGCAACCGAAGCAGAGTCTCTCGCCATTCTCTGTTCTTCTCCTCTCCTCTGTTCTTCTTCTTCCTCTCTTCTTCCCCTCTCTTCTTCCATTCTTCTTCCATTATGACATATCTAGTCGGAGAGGTGCACGCACATGGCACGACCTGGCTCACGTGCGGGTACACGAACGAGAGCAAGGTGGTGCCAAATTTTCTGTCACGATTCCGGGAGTGGCTTGACGCCGCGCCGGAGCACGAGGCGTTCGTGGGGCTTGATCTGGAGTTCACGCCCAACCATCAAGGTGTTTCCATCATCCAGCTGTGTTTCAAACAACATGTCTTGATCTTCCAATGGGCGAGGTAAGTTTTGTGTCTTTGTTTGATCCAAGGTTATGAAAATTGCATGTATTGATCTTCTCTAAGTTCCATTTGATCGCAATATGAAATTTCTTTATATGTTCCATTTGATAGCAATATGAAAATTGCATAGGATAGCAATATGTGTTACAACATTGGATATATTGATCTCCCTAGGTTCCATTGGATAACATATATTGATCTCCCTAGGTTCCATTGGATATATTACCACATAGGCTTTCTTTGATCAAAGAATATGAAAATTGTATGTATTGATCTTCTATAGGTTCCATTTGATAGCAATATGGAGTTTCTTTATATGTTCCATTTGATAGCAATATGAAAATTGCATAGGATAGCAATATGTGTTACAACATTGTATATATTGATCTCCCTATGTTCCATTGGATAGCATATATTGATCTCCCTAGGTTCCATTGGAAATATTACAACACAGGCTTTCTTTGATCCAAGGATATGAAAATTTCATGTATTGATATTCTCTAGGTTACATTTGATAACAATATGGAGTTTCTTTATATGTTCCATTTCATAGCAATATGAAAATTGCATAGGATAGTAGTATGTGTTACAACATTGGATATATTGATCTCCCTAGGTTCCATTGGATAGCATATATTGATCTCCCTAGGTTCCATTGGATATATTACAACATAGGCTTTCTTTGTTCCAAGGATATGAAAATTGCATCGGATAGAAATATGTTACAATATTGGAATCCTATAAAGATCAATTCATAGGATATGAAAATTACATATAATAGAAATATGTTCCATTTGAATCGTTATGATAAATTTCTCTTTAGTTGTATTGAAACATTTTTCCTTGTTGGAGTAGTATGTAACATTTGTTTCATTTTAATTTGTTGATGTTGTAGTAGTGAAAAGCAATGTCCAGAACTCATGGACTTCCTTTGCAGCGGCAAACGTTTCCCTAGCGTTGACATAACGAATGACAGGACGAATATGAGGCGCAACTTTGGAATTGAGATACCGGCAGCGTGCCACATTGATCTCCAAGGCCTATTCCAGCTTGATTATCAGAGTACGTCAATGGCTGATATGGCTGTCGCGTTGATCAACGAGGAGTACCATGATATGAAGAAGGCTTTCCCGATGGTTCATCACAAGAAGTGGGGGAAGACCCCACTTGACCCTATGAACCTTGAGTATGCAGCAAAAGATGCATATGTTGCATACGAGTTCTACTGCAAGATTAGGACCGTGAGGTATGGCCAGCGTCACCTCGAAGAACGAGCTTTGGTACATTCTGATGCAAATTCAGATTCAGACGAGTAGTGTTCAGAATGGTGAACACTTGTATATATATGTATGCTAGCTATTATTATGTAGTGCTTGCATGTATTATTATGTACAGCTTGGACCAAATTATATATATCTAGTTTGTGTTTGTGCCATTATATAGAGTTTCCAAATTTGAATGGTTATTTAGCCCTTCCTTTATTCATCACCACTTTAGGTATTGTTGTGAACTAATTATTTATTCATAATGGTGTAATATTTACAGTATTCAAACTTCTCCATGGTTCATACCCCCCGATACAACCCATAGATACATCGATATAAGTGCAGAACACAAAGAAAACATAATCTGACAAAAACAGAATAGTCGGAAGTAATCTGTATAATTCGAATACTTATGTAACTCCAAAAATTATGAAACAGTAAGACAATCTGGGTAAATTGTATATGAATCTTGTGTAACAAAATGAGATCAAAAGGACGTTCGAGTGAATTAAAAAATTTCCTGGATTAAGGTCAAAAGTTTCTGTTTTTTCAGCAAAATTAATTTACAAACACCGTAGACCATCCCAAAGGTCTTACTTGGCGCATAAACAAAATGCTATGTGGGTGAAATGATGAAACCATGCCAACTTTCAACCTATTCAGAGTTCATTTGTAGTGTTTTTCAATTTCTGGGTCATTTAGCTCAAAAAAGTAAATCTGTAAATGCATGAAAAATACCAAATGAAGTCAGAAATAGTTGAAAATTGATGATCTGGCCTTGAATGGTGCATTTGGAACACACAAAAGGTTTGGAGTTCAAATAATTCCAAAAATAAAATCCCTTTTGTATCAGATGAGTTTTCATATGAAACCCTCATACTTCGAAAGAGATTGTCCGATTTGTACACAAAGTGCGTCCAGTTTTTGCCGCAACCCTCTCAACTTTTTAGCACATGCTATGTTGGTGAAATGATGATACCATGCCAACTTTCAACCTATTCAGAGTTCATTTGTAGTGCTTTTCAATTTCTGGGTGATTTGCAAACAAAAAATTCAATAAATGCATGAAAAATACCAAATGAAGTCAGAAATAGTTGAAAATTGATGATGTGGCTCTGAATGGTGCATTCTGAACACACAAAAGGTGTGGAGTTCAAATAATTCCAAAAAATGAAATCCCTTTTGTAACAGATGAGTTTTCTTATGAAACCTTGATACTTCCAAAGAGATTGTCCGATTTGTACACGAAGTGCGTCCAGTTTTTGCCGCAACCCTCTCAAATTTTTAGCACATGCTATGTGGGTGAAATGATGATACCATGCCAACTTTCAACCTATTCAGAGTTCATTTGTAGTGCTTTTCAATTCTGGGTCATTTAGCTAAAAAAATCAATAAATGCATGAAAAATACCAAATGAAGTCAGAAATAGTTGACAATTGATGATGTGGCTTTAAATGGTGCATTTTGAACACAAAAAAGGTCTGGAGTTCAAATATTTCCAAAAAAGAAATCCCTTTTGTAACAGATGAGTTTTCGTATGAAACCCTGATACTTCAAAAGAGATTGTCCGATTCGTACACGAAGTGCGTCCAATTTTTGCCACGACCCTCTCAACTTTTTAGCACATGCTATGTGGGTGATATGATGATACCATGCTAACTTTCAACCTATTCAGAGTTCATTTGTAGTGCTTTTCAATTTTTGGGTCGTTTAGCTCAAAAAAATCAATAAATGCATGAAAAATATCAAATGAAGTTAGAAATAGTTGAAAACTGATGATGTGGCTTTAAATGGTGCATTTTGAACACACAAAATGTCTGGAGTTCAAATAATTCCAAAAAATGAATCCCTTTTGTAACACAGGAGTTTCCCTATCAAACCCTCATACTTCGAAAGAGATTGTCCGATTTGTACACGAAGTGCGTCCAGTTTTTGCTGCAACCCTCTCAACTTTTTAGCACATGCTATGTGGGTGAAATGATGATACCATGAAAACTTTCGAACTATTCATGGTTCATTTGTAGTGCTTTTTAATTTCTGAGTCATTTATGTTAAAAAATAATACATGCATGAAAAATACCAAATGAAGTCAGAAATAGTTGAAAATTGATGATGTGGCTTTGAATGGTGCATTTGGAACACACAAAAGGTCTGGATTTCAAATAATTCCCAAAAATGAAAGAATCACTGAAAAACAGTAAGTAGGAAGAAAAAACTATATTCTTTAAAAAATATCAACTAATGGGCCACCACGGCGTGAATACGACTAGAAACCAAACTAGAAAGTTGGGCCAGGATTCAGGCCCGTAGAAGGCCTAACAACTAGTGACAATTTAGGCCTGGAAGCCTGCATATGAGAGGAGCTCGAGACAGTGTGCGCACAAACGCTTATAAACAACCAAACTTGTCGCTAGGCTAGCAAGGTGGGACTAAACATCTAACCGCACCGCGGCTGTGCCAGGCACAGGCGTTTCGTGTCAGTTTGTGGCACAAATCGGGACCAGAGGCACACTTTAGGGTCGGTTGGTGGCGCAAACCGGGACAAATGGCACCCTTTCGTCCCAGTTGTTTCCGCAAACCGAGAGTAAATGTATCTTCTTCCCCGCCATTTGGTAACTGAAAATTGACCTTTAGGCCCAATTTGCTGAGTCAACCGAGACGAAAGGGTGGTATTGGTGCCGGTTCTGGCCACCAACCAGGACAGAAGGTTTTCGCATGTAGGCGGGAGTTGTCGAAATTTGCCCCAAAACTCTCCCATTGCTCGCCGCCTCCCCCCGAGCCAATCCTCGTCGTCGCCGCCCCCGACCCAGTCCACTTCGTCATCACCGCCGTCCCCAAGCCCGTCGTCGTCGCCCCGAGCACGTCGTCGTCGCCGCCGCCCCCGAGCCAGTCCTCCTCGCTGCCATCGACGCCCCAAGCACGTCGTCGACGCCGCCCCCGAGCCCGTCGTCGTTGCGCCGAGCCCGTCGTCGTCGTCGCCTAAGCCCGTCATCGTCGTCGCCTAAGCCCGTCGTCATCGTCGCCTAGGCCCGTCGTCGTCGCCGCCCCGAGCCCGTCGGCCCCGGCGAGCTCCTCCTTTGCGCGTGCTCTCCTTGTCGCCGCCGCCGCCCCTTCATATTGCTGTTCATACAAATTTTGTTCATATATAGATTATACTAGAGATGTATTCGAGATTAAAGTATAAAATAGGATTCCTCGGTTTGACAAAAGTTCCCAATGGTGCAGCATCCACACAGTGTCATCCGGCGCCACAGAGGCACATGCCAAAGTCTAGAAAAAAATACATATCAAACAACATTTTTAAACGGCATTTTTGTAGGTGAAAGAGAAAAATTTATCTATTCTAGTAATCTAGCACTAAACGGATAATATAAGAAAGATAGAAATTATCTATTTTAATGTAGCTCGCCAGATCGACCGGTGTTGTTTTATATTTGTATGTTGCTAGCTTTGAAATATTTGAGGCATCTGAGATTTAACAAAATCTTAATATATAAAATTTCAGAAACCTGTGAACTATTCAACATTTGAAAATGATATATAAAAAAGTTATTGGGGGAGATAATGCTCGGTGATTATTTGCAGAAACTATATATGGATCAAAGAGAACAGTTGTTGGGGGAGATAATGATCGGTGATTATTTGTCGTATCTCAACGACATCGATGGTCTGGAAGGAGAGGATGACGGCTCGGATGATCGAACAATGGAGGAGGAAGGACAAGATCAAGATGGCTCCGGTGACCGAAGGCCCTAGGAAGAAGGAGACCATGATGACGACTCTGGTGACCGAGCGGAGGAGGGAGATGTTGCAACCGGCGAGGTATATATATTAATTAAGCCCGAAGGTATGTACATATATTAACACTTCATTCTTTCTTATTTTATAGCCCTTTGGATCGAGCCAAACTTTGGTAAAGAGACGAGGCCCGAAGAGAAGGTTGCACATGGATGAAAAGTTCACGATCGCAGCAATCGCGGCTGATGGCCTCTCCGGTGAACCCAAGCTAACCAAGGACGCATTTTCTGCTCAGTGCGGAGCTATTGTTAGGGACAACATCCCGATCAACGTTAAGCAATGGAAAAAGCCTAAGGGCGACGACGTCCCTGAAGGTCATTATGTCACCGATAGGCAGAAAGATGATCCTTGGACCGCACTGAAGGCAAATTTCACCATACCGCTAGAGGTAGATCCGAATAAGCCAGTTATAGAACCACTTGTCCAGGCATGTGCTCTTAAGAAGATGGCACATCTATTCGGGAAGTGGAAGAATGATTTGAAATCAATGTTTGTTGACAAAGGGAAGACTCTAGAATTCGTCGGTCGATTTGAGAAGATAAGAGATCACTGGCCCGCATTTGTGGCCTACATGTCATCGGAGAAGAGTAAGAAAATGTCAGAGACAAACAAGAACAATGCCACAAAGAAGCTGTATCACCATCACATGGGGTCAAGTGGATACCTCAAGGCCCGGCTGTTCCGGGACAAAGCTGAGACTGACCTGATTGCTAAAGGGGTCCAACCACAGACATTGAACTGGCCACAACGTTCAAGGATTTGGTTCTTTGGGGTTGGGGGAACTTTGGACCCTGAAACAGGGAAGTGTTGTCGGATGGACGAGCAACTTGCAATACCCATGATCAAGCTTCAGAAAAGTATCGCCATAGTGCGGGAAGGGACGTTCATTCCAGACAGAGAGAATGATGAGCTGACTGAGGCCCTAGGGAATGCTGAGTACCCTCGACAAACACGAGGCACACCAAGCTCTGTTCCATGGAAGTTTGGGTTTCCTAACGCAAGCGGTTACAAAATACGGGAGAGATAGAGGAAAGAGAAGCTGAGCGACATATAGCAGATCCAGGCAAGAGTGCAAAAGCTAGAGGAACTTGAGAGCCAGCAAGCTGCCGTCCAACCATCTTAGCGGCACAAAGCTACCCTAGAACGTACCCCACCATCTCAGCGGGGAAACAACGTGGCTTCCACGGAGCCCGTTCAGCATGATGATGACCCACAAGTGTAGGGGATATATCGTAGTCCTTTCGATAAGTAAGAGTGTCGAACCCAACGAGTAGCAGAAGGATTTGACAAGTGGTGTTCAGCAAGGTAATCTCTACAAGCACTCAAATTATCAGTAACAGATAGTTGTGTAATAAGATGATTCATAGCAAGTAGCAAGTAACAAAAGTAACAACGGTGCAGAAAAGTGGCCCAATCCCTTTTGTATCAAGGGACAAGCCTGAACAAACTCTTATAGGAGGTAAAGCGCTCCCGAGGACACATGGGAATTTCTGTCAAGCTAGTTTTCATCATGTTCATATGATTCGCGTTCTCTACTTTGATAGTTTGATATGTGGGTGGACCGGTGCTTGGGTGCTGCCCTTACTTGGACAAACATCCCACTTATGATTGACCCCTCTCGCAAGCGTTCACAACTACGAAAGAATAATTAAGACAAAGTCTAACCATGGCATTAAACTAGTGGATCCAAATCAGCCCCTTACGAAGCAACGCATAAAGTAGGGTTTAAGCTTCTGTCACTCTAGCAACCCATCATCTACTTACTACTTCCCAATGCGTTCCTCTAGGCCCAAATAATGGTGAAGTGTTATGTATTCGACGTTCACATAACACCACTAGAGGAAAAACAACATACAATGCATCAAAATATCGAACGAACACCAAATTCACATGACTACTTATAGCATGACTTATCCCATTTCCTGAGGAACAAAACTGACTACTCACAAAGCATAATAATTTTCATGACCAGAGAGGTAATGAATAGCATCAAGGATCTGAACATATAATCTTCCACCGAGTAATCCAACTAGCATCAACTACAAAGAGTAATTAACACTACTAGCAACCTTACAAGTACCAATCGGAGTCGGGAAACGGAGATTGGTTACAAGAGATGAACTAGGGTTTGGAGATGAGATGGTACTGATGAAGATGTTGATGGTGATGAGTCCCCTCCGATGAGAGGAGTATTGGTGATGACGATGGCGATGATTTCCCCCTCCGGGAGGGAAGTTTCCACGGCAGGACGATCCTGCCAGAGCTCTAGATTGGTTCTACTCAAGTTCCGCCTTGTGGCGGCGTCGATTCCTCCCAAAATCCTCCTCTTGATTTTTTCTGGAACGAAACCCTTCTTATAGCAAAAGAGTGGAGCCAGAGGGCCAGCAGGGAGCCCACAAGCCCCTAGGCGCGGCCAGGGGGTAGGCCGCGCCTAGCAGGCTTGTGGCCTCCTGCTGGCTCCCCCTGGTACTTCTTCCGCCCAATATTTTTTATAAATTCCAAAATAATTCCTCGTTGATTTTCAAGGCTTTTGCAGTTGCACAGAATAGGTATCTCAAACTTGCTCCCTTTTTAGGCCAGAATTCCAGCTACCGGCATTGTCCCTCTTCATGTAAACCTTGCAAAATAAGAGAGAAAATGCATAAGTATTGTACCGTGAAGTGTAATAACAGACCATAAAGCGATAAATATCAACATGAAAGCATGATGCAAAATGGACGTATCAACTCCCCCAAGCTTAGACTTCGCTTGTCCTCAAGTGAAAACCGGGATCAATAAACATGCCCACATGTTTAGAGAGAGACGTGTCGACAAAACAAGATATGGACATGCAGGCATCATGATCATAGTTAGAACAACAATAACATCATATCATCTCTTATGCTAAAGTGATAATTCCTTCACAAAGTAAAGTATGGATCAGTGACCTTATTGAGAATTAACAACCAATAGCCTATAGTCATTGAAGCAATTGCAACTTATCATAACATCGGAAAGAGTCAAACAAGAGCTTGTAAAGCAAAACCACATACTCAATCATCCTTTTGTCTTCTGCAATTGCTACAACTCACGTGGTACTCATGAGATCAAAGTTTCAGCTGAAGATAGAGAAAGATAGGGGCTTATAGTTTTGCCTCCCAACCACTTACCTCAAGGGTAATGTCAACAATAATAGTTCATGTATACTTACTTCCAAGTTGACATATGAATATAGATCTTTCCCTAGCATATGACGTTAGCCAAGATAAAGGCGAAAAAGGGAATTGGTGTCGATCACCATGACTCTTTCAAGGGCATAAAGTAAAGGTACAAGATAGGCCCTTCGTAGAGGGAAGCAGAGGTTGTCATGCGCTTTTGAGGTTTGGATGTGCGACCTCTTAGTGTGAAGGAACGTCACTTTATATTTTCTCCTGTGATAAAGAACTTCATTATGCAGTCCGTCGCTTTTATGTCTTCCTCATCACAGGTTCGTACAAAGCTTATTTTACACACACTAATAGATCATAGATATTTAGGTTGCAATTGTTATTGCTTGCACCGATGACAACTTACTTGAGGGATCTTATTCAATCGATAGGTAGGTATGGTGGACTCTCATGGAAAAACTGGGTTGAAGGTTAATGGATGCACAAGTAGTATCTCTACTTAGTGCGGAAGTTTTGGATGATATGGGGTGGAAGCAAGCGTCATATGCTAAGGGATCTCTAGTCATATAACATTGTTCGGAACCAAGCAAACATAATTCATTATGTTGTCTTCCTTGTCCAACATCTACTTCTAAGCATGTAATAGTTTAGTGAGTGTTCACAATCATAGATGGTGCCGAATATGATATATTTATATGTGAACCACTCTTTCTTTATCACTTCCTATTAATTGAAACAATTACCAAGGTCTACGTTTGTCCACCCACAACAAGTTTCAATCAACATTCTTTTTATATGTGGAGCCATCACTTCCCATAAGATCATTACATGATCTTTAATGCTTTTGTTGTTTTATCATTCTCTTGATCATGGCATGAGGCAAGGCCCTTAACTAAAATTCTCTTTATTATATGACTCACGAACTCAAATACATCGGGGGTGACACAAAGCAAAAAATCAAGCCTAAAACACTAAGAACTTTATTCTACTAGAGGAAGATAAAACCAAAAAGGAACGAACTAAGAAAAGGCAAAGACAAAAGATGTGATGGTGATACGATACCGGGGCAACTCCCCCAAGCTTGGCACAAGCCAAGGGGATTGCCCATACCCGTGCTTAGTTGTCTTCCTTCGAAGGTGATGGTGGTGAAGTTGTTGCAGAGGTCTTGAACTTGTTTAATTTCCTCTTGAGCATAAAATTCTGCCCCTTCAGATCATTAATTTCCACTTCAAGCCTCAACACCCTTTGGCATAATTCTTGCTTACTCTCCTGCAAAAGACGAGAAGGGATAAACAAAATCTTAGGCTTCTTCCTTGAGTCAGGGAGGCTCAACTTCTTGAACTCCACATGTGTGTCTCCAGGTGGGGGTAGAGGAGCCTGCTCTTCATCGGAACTTGTTCCTTCCTTCCCCTTGGGATCATAATCTTCTTCCTCATCAGTGGTTCAACCATAATGATCTAAGTCCCCATAGACCTGGGGGTTAGCAAGGTAATTGGCTACATAGCTCTCCCCCTCTGAATCTTGAGAAGACATCTTGCTCTAAATCTGCAGCAGAAACACGCTCGATACAATAACAGAGGAAATTTGCGTGATACGAGGGTCAGACCTTTCAGGAGAATATATAATGATTTTTTTCCGACCAGAAGGAATACTCCGCAAGAAAACGGAGTCCGGGACCAGGCTTGTCGCCTCCTCGTGCGTTTTCTGGAATACTTTAAATTTTTCTAATTTTCTAAAAAAATCCAAAACACAGAAAAATTCCTACTGGAAAAGATTTGGAGTCGGTTTGCTTACCGAATCACATACCTCTTCGTTTTCGAAGTCTGAAACAAGCTGATAAATATCCCTTATGTACTCCTCCGGAGTTATGGCATTGATAATATTGATTTCAACATTTATGGGAGTACCTGAGATATAATGCTTGATTCTTTGCCCATTTACCACTCTCGGAAAATTACCTTCCGTGTTGTTGATCTTGATGGCACCGGAATGATATACTTCCTCAACAATGTAGGGACCTTCCCATTTAGAGAGAAGGTTGCCTGCAAAAAATCTTAAACGAGAATAATATAGCAAGACATAATCACCTACATTGAACTCATGCTTTTGTATCCTTTTATAATGCCACCTCTTAACCTTTTCTTTGAACAACTTGGCACTTTCATATGCCTGAGCTCTCCATTCATCAAGTGAGCTAATATCAAATAACCTCTTCTCACCAGCAAGTTTGCAATCAAAGTTGAGCTCTTTGATTGCCCAATAAGCCTTGTGCTCTAGCTCAAGAGGTAAATGACATGCTTTGCCGTAAACCATTTTGTACGGAGACATGCCCATGGGATTCTTATAGGCAGTTCTATAAGCCCACAGTGCATCGTCAATCTTCTTAGACCAATTCTTTCTAGACCTATTGACCGTCTTTTGTAGAATTAGTTTAATCTCTATTGCTTAGCTCTACTTGACCACTCGACTGAGGATGATAGGGAGATGCAACTCTATGGTTGACATCATACTTAGCAAGCGTTTTACGAAAGCATCATGAATGAAATGTGAACCACCATCAGTCATTAGATATCTAGGGACTCCAAATCTAGGGAAAATAACTTCTTTCAGCATCCTGATAGAGGTGTTGTGATCAGCACTTCTAGTTGGGATAGCTTCTACCCACTTAGTAACGTAATCAACAACAACTAGGATATGAGTATAGCCGTTGGATTTTGGAAAAGGTCCCATATAATTAAAGCCCCAAACATCAAATGGTTCAATGAAAAGTGAATAATTCATAGGCATTTCCTGACGTTTACTGATATTACCTATTCTCTGATATTCATCACAAGACAAGACAAACTTACGGGCATCCTTGAAGAGAGTAGGCCAATAGAAACCTGATTGCAATACCTTGTGTGTAGTTCTATCTCCCGCATGGTGTCCTCCGTAAGCATCGGAGTGACACTTATGTAGGATCTGTCCCTGTTCATGTTCAGGTACACAACGTCTAATAACACCATGTACTCCTTCCTTATAAAGGTGAGGATGACCCCAAAGTAATGTCTCAAATCAAAGAAGAATTTCTTCTTTTGCTGGTATGTGAAACTAGGGGGTATATATTTGGCAACAATATAATTTGCATAATCAGCATACCACGGTGCACTACGTGAAGTATTGATGACATTCATTTGCTCATCAGGAAAGCTATCATCAATAGGTTGTGGGTCATCAAGGACATTCTCCAACCTAGACAAGTTATCTGCTACTGGGTTCTCAGCACCCTTCCTATCAACAACATGCAAGTCAAATTCTTGTAGCAAGAGAACCCACCTGATAAGTCTAGGTTTAGCATCTTTCTTTTCCATGAGGTACTTAATAGCAGCGTGGTCAGTGTGAATAGTGACTTTGGAATCAACTATGTAAGATCTGAACTTTTCACGTGCAAACACGAGTGCTAAAAAAATCCTTTTCAGTAGTAGCATAGTTTCTTTGGGCACTGTCTAGAGCTTTACTAGCATAGTGAATAACATTCAACTTCTTATCAACTCTTTGTCCTAGGACATCGCCAACATCATAATCACTAGCATCACACATAATTTCAAAAGGTAAGTTCCAATCAGGTGGTTGAACAATAGGCGCAGTTATCAAGGCCTTCTTAAGTATTTCGAAGGCTTCCTCACAATCATCGTCAAAAACAAAAGGAATGTCCTTTTGCAAGAGATTGGTAAGAGTCCTAGAAATCTTAGAGAAGTCTTTAATGAACCTTCTATAGAAACCATCATGACCAAGGAAACTTCTTATACCTTTGATATCTCTGGGGCATGGCATTTTCTCGATCGCGTCAACTTTAGCCTTATCGACTTCAATACCTCTTTCAGAAATTTGATGTCCTAAGACGATGCCTTCATTAACCATAAAGTGGCACTTCTCCCAATTCAAGACAAGGTTGGTGTGTTTGCATCTCTACAAGACTCGATCAAGGTTGCTGAGGCAATCATCAAAAGAAGACCCGTAAACGGAGAAGTCATCCATGAAAACCTCAACAATCTTTTCAGAAAAGTCAGAGAATATAGCCATCATACATCTTTGAAAGGTGGCAGGTGCATTATATAAGCCAAAAGGCATACGTCTGTAAGCAAAGGTACCGAAAGGGCAGGTGAAAGTGGTTTTCTCCTGATCAGATTGTGCAATAGGTATTTGGGAGAAACCAGAATAACCATCTAGAAAGCAGAAGTGTGTGTGTTTAGATAGACTTTCTAGCATTTGGTCGATAAAAGGCAAAGGGTAATGATCTTTCCTAGTGGCTTTATTCAATTTCCTAAAATCGATCACCATCCTATAGCCAGTAATAATCCTCTGTGGGATCAATTCATCCTTATCATTAGGGACAATGGTAATACCTCCCTTCCTAGGGACGCAATGCACCAGACTCACCCAATCACTATGAGCAACAAGATAGATAATACCTGCTTCCAGGAGCTTTAGTATTTCTTTTCTTACTACCTCTTTCATCTTAGGATTTAATCTCCGCTGATGATCAGCAACTGGTTTGGAATAAGGATCGGTTTTAATCTTGTGCTGGCATAGAGTGGGACTAATGCCCTTAAGATCATCAAGAGTATATCCAATAGGAGCACAGTGCTTCCTCAGAGTGTTTAGTAACTTCTTTTCTTCATGCTCTGAGAGGCTAGCACTAATAATAACATGATATATCTCTTTTTCATCGAGATAAGCATACCTAAGAGTATCAGGCAACTTTTAAGCTCGAACACAGGATCACCCTTTGGTGGGGGTGGATCTCCAAGAAGTTCAACAAGCAAATCATTCTTAAGGATAGGATATTGTTCAAAGATAACTCTATCTATCTCATTCCTTTCATCCATATGCATATCATTTTCATGCTCAAGCAAGTATTGCTCTAAAGGATCATTAGGAGGCACAACAATAGAAGCTAGAGCAATAATTTCATCCTTACTAGACGACTCTTTTTCATGAGGTTGTCTACCAAACTTGGAGAAATTGAACTCATGTGACACACCATGAAAGCCAACAGTGACAGTTTGCTTCTCACAGTTAATATGAGCATTGACAGTATTGTGGAAAGGTCTGCCAAATATGATGGAAAAAAACTATCTTTTGTGGTAGAAAGAATGAGGAAGTCAGCAGGATACTTCATTTTACCACACAAGACTTCAGCATCTCTAACAATTCCCAAAGGGCAGATAGTATCTCTATCGGCAAGCTGAATAGTGACATCAATAGGTTCCATCTCAACAGGTGCAATCTCGTCTTTAATTTCATCATATAAGGATTGAGGTATTGCACTAACACTAGAACCCACGTCACATAAACCATGATAACAATGATCTCCTATCTTAATAGAAACAACAGGCGTGCCAACAACAGGCCTATGTTTGTCTCTATCATGTGGTTTAGCAATTCTAGCAGCATCTTCACAGAAGTAAATATCATGGACATCAACATTGTCGGACATGAGATCTTTCATAATAGAAAGGCTAGGTTCAACTCTAATTTGGTCGGGGGGTGTAGGTGTTCTAATGTATCCCCTACGTATCACAGTTGAAACTTTAGAATGATCCTTTATCCTAACAGGGAAAGGTGGTTTCTGAATGTAAGCACTGGGAACAATAGGATCATTATAGGCAATGACTTTCTCTTCAACTGGATTGGGTTTAGCTACATTGACTTCTAAGGGAGGATGATATTTAAACCACTTCTCTTTAGGGAGATCAATATGAGCAGCAAATGATTCACACAATGAAGCTACTATCTCAGAGTGAAGTCCATATTTAGCGCTAAAATCACAAAAAGTATTTGTTTCAACAAAGGATTTAACGCAATCAAACTTGAAATTCATACCTGACTCCTTACCTTCATAAAACTCCCAATATTCAGAGTTGCGTTTAATTCTTTCCAATAAATTCCATTTGAAGTCAATATCTCTCTTCATAAAAGAACCGGTACAAGAAGTGTCAAGCATGGTGCGATCATCATGAGAAAGCCGAGCATAGAAGTTCTAAATGATAATTTCTCTCGAGAGCTCATGGTTGGGGCATGAATATAACATTGATTTAAGCCTCCCCCAAGCATGAGTGATGCTTTCTCTGTCATGAGGCCAAAAATTATAAATATAATTTGGATCACGATGTACTAGATGCATAGGATAAAACTTTTGATGAAATTCCAATTTCAACCGGTTGTAGTTCCATGATCCAGTATCATCACATAGCCTGTACCATGTCAATGCTTTATCCCTCAAAGATAAGGGAAATACCTTCTTCTTGACCTCATCCTCGGGCAAACCTGCAAGCTTAAATAAACAACAAACTTCATCTACATAGATTAGATGCAAGTCGGGATGTGATGTTCCATCTCCCGTAAAAGGATTAGCCAGTAGTTTCTCAAGCATACCCGAAGGAAATTCATAGCAAATATTTTCATTAGATGCAGCAGGTTGAGGAGAAACTCCTTTTGCTTCCGTTCGAGGTGAAGATATCCCGAACAAGCTCCTCAGACGATTAGTTTCCATAGTGACAAGTGACAATAAATTTCAGCACACTATATAAATGTTTCCTTACCAAATTCCACTTACCAAAGGCGCTTCACTCACCGGCAACGGTGCCAGAAAAGAGTCTTGATGACCCACAAGTTTAGGGGATCTATCGTAGTCCTTTTGATAATTAAGAGTGTCGAACCAAACGAGGAGCAGAAGGATCTGACAAGTGGTTTTCAGCAAGGTAATCTCTGCAAGCACATAAATTATCGGTAACAGATAGTTGTGTAATAAGATGATTCGTAGCAAGTAGCAAGTAAAAAAAGTAACAACGATGCAGAAAGTGGCCCAATCCCTTTTGTAGCAAGGGACAAGCCTGAAAAAACTCTTATAGGAGGTAAAGCGCTCCCGAGGACACATGGGAATTTCTGTCAAGCTAGTTTTCATCATGTTCATATGATTCGCGTTTGCTACTTTGATAGTTTGATATGTGGGTGGACCAGTGCTTGGGTGCTGCCCTTACTTGGACAAACATCCCACTTATGATTAACCCCTCTCGCAAGCATCCGCAACTACGAAAGGAAAATTAAGACAAAGTCTAACCATAGCATTAAACTAGTGGATCCAATTCAGCCCCTTACGAAGCAACGCATAAAGTAGGGTTTAAGCTTCTGTCACTCTAGCAACCCATCATCTACTTACTACTTGCCAATGCCTTCCTCTAGGCCCAAATAATGGTGAAGTGTTATGTAGTCGACGTTCACATAACACCACTAGAGGAAAAACAACATACAACGCATCAAAATATCGAACAAACACCAGATTCACATGACTACTTATAGCATGACTTATCCCATGTCCTCAGGAACAAAAGTGACTACTCACAAAGAATAATCATATTCAAGACCAGAGAGGTAATGAATAGAATCAAGGATCTGAACATATAATCTTCCACCGAGTAATCCAACTAACGTCAAGTACAAAGAGTAATTAACACTATTAGCAACCTTACAAGTACGAATCGGAGTCGGGAGACGGAGATTGGTTACAAGAGATGAACTAGGGTTTGGACATGAGATGGTGCTGATGAATATGTTGATGGTGATGAGTCCGCTCCGATGAGAGGAGTGTTGGTCATGACGGTGGCGACGATTTCCCCCTCCGGGAGGGAAGTTTCCCCGGCAGGACGATCCTGTCGGAGCTCTAGATTGGTTCTTCTCAAGTTCCGCCTCGTGGCGGCGTCGATTCCTCCCGAAAGCCTCCTCTTGATTTTTTCTGAAACGGAACCCTTCTTATAGCAAAAGAGGGGAGCCAGAGGGCCAGCAGGGAGCCCACAAGCCCCCTAGGCTCGGCCAGGGGTAGGCCGCGCCTAGCAGGCTTGTGGCCTCCTACTGGCTCCCCTCTGGTACTTCTTCAGCCCAGTATTTTTTATAAATTCCAAAATAATTCCTCGTTTATTTTCACGGCTTTTGGAGTTGCACAGAATAGATATCTCAAACTTGCTCCCTTTTCAGGCCAGAATTCCAGCTGCCCACATTCCCCGTCTTCATGTAAACCTTGCAAAATAAGAGAGAAAAGGCATAAGTATTGTACCGTGAAGTGTAATAACAACCCATAAAGCGATAAATATGAACATGAAACTTGATGCAAAATGGACGTATCATAAGACTTCACGGCTCCTAGCTACCACTACACCACGACACTGCTTCCCCGTCAGATAGTTTGGTTGGGAATACGAGTTTCGCCAACAAACAGTCGGACGGGAAAAACTATTGCCGACCGAAAATGTCTGTTGGGGAAAGTCCAGACAGGAAAACTCTTTCCCGACCGACTGCTTGACAGCTATGGAGTATCTTTCCCGACCAACAGTCTGTTGGGCCTGCCATGGGCCTTTCCCGACCAACAGTCTGTTGGGGCAACCATGTGCCTTTCCCGACCGACAATTGGATAGGGTATTCTTTCCCGACCAACATTATGTTGGGCCTGGTGTTAGCCTTTGCCAACCGACTGTCAGACAAGGATTGTTTTGCCGACCAACAATCAAAAAGGGTTTTTCTTCGCCGACCAACAATTCATAAACATTTTCTTCAGCCAACCACACCTTACATATGGTACTGATTGTCACATACATATAGTTCATGTGATCTAAGTACAATCCCCAAGACACCGATCAGGCTCACTTCAGGTCCACCAAACATTTTTTTATTCCATTAACTATTTGTCACATACACACACTTAAGTCTGTTCTAAACATAACAAGTGATACACCATGCATAATGTTCACAAAAGGATAGGTAAAAGACGCATGTATGAGAAATAAGTTTTACAAAATGACTATACATCAGGTTCACAAAAGTACATGTAAAGGATGCATGCATGAGACATCAGTTGTACAAAATGAAATCTAACACATCAAGTTGACGTAGATCATTGGCTTCATGGTTCCATGGGAGTGAAGTCCTTTTGTTTGCTTCCTACAAAATTTAAACAATTCTCAATTATAATACACTATTACAAACTACACTACAAAACAAAAAAATCAAACATATAGGATCATCACATTCTCAAAACTATAAATAATAATAAATACAGAGAATTCAATAGCCATGTCTTAATACTAACGTTGATCCTCGACTGAGTTCACCCGAGCCGACCCACCATCTCCATAAGGAGTTGATAGGGCAGCAAAGGCGTTTGTTTCTTCTCATTAAAATAAGATAAATTACTCTATTGGCATAGGCAAAAAAACTTGAGTGTGCATCATCTTGAGCTAGCCAGAAGGGTAAGCATTTATTTTTGTTTATACAATTATTAATTTTGTACTATATAAATCATTCATTCTTCTGCATTTGTAGTATTGTCAGCATCTCACTGAGGTCATTTTCACTTTTTGGCATGTGACAACTAATGAGCAATGCTTATCTAGCTATTTAATTTGATTTTCAAGGACTACACTTGTGCAGACTTATTATACAAATTTGTAGATCTTACTAAGACAACTTAAGTAACATGTGTGCTAAGCATAGAGTTTTTTATAGTGTTCTTCATGAAAGGAGATTGACTAGCTGGTAAATACATCCCTTATTTTGACTTTAAATTTCACAAAATAAAAAGATGGGTCAAGTTACCTTCACATGTCAACTCAGGAAACATGTTTTTGTGTATAGCTATACTCAAGTTGCCTTCACAAGTTAGCAGAGGCCCTGCAATTCTGCATGATACACCAAAACACACATTATTAAGGTTATGTGGTAAGCAAAACAACTAGACTCAGAACAACAAGCTGCCAATTAAATTCCTAAACAGCAATGTGAATATGAGAGTACAAAAGCTGATGCCTATACTGACCAGAGCGTGACATATCAAACACACATAATGCTCCAATCAACCTAGGGATGCCATTATGCTCCTCCACAACCCTTGTCACGTCCTCCATGAGAGGTAGCCTGCATCATTGTTATCCCTCACACGCCCTCCTTCGCCACCATCACTCATCACCGTCGCCTCTTGACCTCACTCGACACCACCATGACATGATGATTCGGTCTGGGGTTTGGTGGAGGAGGGAGGGGGCAATCGCTAGTCCTCTTTGACCTTTGCACTTCTCTGTCCATCATCTGGAACTAAAACTAACTTCAGTAGTACATAAAATCAAATAATGTATAATTCAGAACAATACTCAAGTATTATATAGAAAACATTGATGTGTACAAAGGCTAAAATGATAAGGGAAATACTATCTAATAACTGTAAAACCTGTAGAAGCATGATTGTAAATTAGAAACTGCTAACATACGTATCTAATATTGTTTCTAGAAAGTGAACTAAAGTTTTACAGAATAAATGTGCCAAAAGTAAACTGCTACTGTGGTACTATTGGCTGCTAGCTAGCTTCTAGATGAACACTTGTATGATACTTCTCATCCGTACTGGCGTGTACTACAGGGCCAGCTTACAATGTAAAGCTAGGTCCAATGGTTCTTATGTCATATTACTCGTACAACATATATTATCATAGAAAACTATAGAGAAAAAAAGTTGCAAGTTAATACAAGCCTAATCTGCATGTATTATAGAACTACTTCACAAAAATACAGAAATACAACATACTCCCTCCGTTCCAAAATATATGTCTTTTTAGATATTCCATTATGAACTACGTACGGAGCAAAATGAATGAAACTACACTCTAAATATGTATATATA
This sequence comes from Hordeum vulgare subsp. vulgare, assembly GCF_904849725.1. Classification (NCBI taxonomy): domain Eukaryota; kingdom Viridiplantae; phylum Streptophyta; class Magnoliopsida; order Poales; family Poaceae; genus Hordeum; species Hordeum vulgare. The sequence continues at coordinate 396,511,562 of NC_058519.1, forward strand.
CATACGCATGTAGTTTTTGATGGAATTTCTAGAAATACTTATATTTAAGAATGGAGGGAGTATATCTATACAACCACGAGTGATGCTATATCATCCTATCAAAAATCTTTCTTCTGGATTGGAGTATTGAAACTAATAATTTAACAAACACTTGCAGCCTACAACAAGTAATAAGGAGGAGGCGTAAGAACAAGGATGGATTGGTTTTGGGGAGAGAAAAAGTAAACGATACCTTGCTGTTGGCCGGGGCGACGCAGGGCAGTGGGGGGGGGGGGCGAACCGGGGCGACGTAGGGCAGTGAGGGGCGAACCGGGGCGACGCGGGGCAGTGGGGGGCGAACCAGGGCGACGCAGGGCAGTGGGCGGCAAACCGGGCGACGCGGGGCGCCGGGGGACGGTGCTGGGCAGCGCGGGGCAGCAGGGCGACGCAGGGCAGTGGGGGGCGAACCGGGGCGACGCGGGGCGGCGGGGGACGGTGTTGGGCAGCGCGGGGCGGCGGGGCGACGCATGGCAATGGGGGGGGGGGCGAACCGGGGCGACGCGGGGCGGCGGGGGACGGTGCTGGGCAGCGCGGGGCAGCGGGGCGACACAGGGTAGTGGGGCGACCCGGGGCGGCGGGGGAGACACGGGGCGACGGGGGCTACGCGGGGCGGCAGGGGAGACGCGGGGCGACGGGGGCGACGCGGGGAGGCAGTGGAGATGCGTGGCGACGCGGGCGACGCGGGGTGGCAGGGGAGACACGGGGCGGCGGGGGACGGTGCTGGGCGGCACAGGACGGCGATGGGCAGCGCGGAGGAAGACTGGCCGCAAGAACGGGGCACTCGGAGGATAAGGTTTTTGGCTGGAGAAGATAAGGTCATTTGGGGAAAAAAATACCGCGCGTTGGGCCAGAATTGGCGCTAAAATTTGGCTATCCGCGCGCGAGGCCCATTTATTCTCCAACTGTTGGTCGGGATTATTTACCGACTGACGAACCAATGGGCACATGAGCTTTCCCGACCGACCGTTTGACAGGAAATATTCTGCCATTGCCGACCGAATGTTTATTACTGTTAGCATGATTTCCCAACCGACTGTTTGTCACAAGTTTTCCCGACCGACAGTCGGTCGGTGATACTGACTTTTCCCAACACCCGTCTGTAGGGAATGCAGTGTCATGGTGTAGTGTACCCCGTGGATACTATCAGGAGGCTCAATGTTGCGAGCTTATGATGAAATGTCGGAAGCTCACTTTCATGGCGGCTGTCGGCTCTGTTGAACCTCCTCAACCCAACGGAACTTTTCACTACCTTCCGATTCCACATGGCTATGCTGTTGTGATGGTGGAGCAAGTAATGGAGAATTTTGAGCAGCTCGAGCTTGACCACCCTACACGTGCAGGGGAGATTCAGCTGGTTCGTGCTGTTGGGAGTATATGTCTATGGCAGAAGGAGTTCATCAAGCTTCCAAACTGGATGCCTCCGCCTCCTCCTCCTCCTCCGACGAGTCAGGGCACTCCACCTTCTCCTCCTCCTCCGGCAAGTGATCAGGGCACTCCGCCTCCATCTCCAGCTCCTCCGACGCGTGAGGGCACTTTGCCTCCTCCTTCGCCTACTTCGGCACGTCAGAGTAGTCCGCCTCCTCCTTCACCTCGTCGGCAACGTCGGAAGACAAACGCCGCCGCTCCGGCTCGTCCAGCGCTTCAGAGCAGTCAGCCTCTTTCTCTCAAGCGGAAGAGGTACGCCTCCTTCTCTCCGTCGGCTAGCAGTACAAGCAGAGGCGGGAAATTCGGTCCATCTCTCAAGCCTCTGGAAAAGTTACCATATGAGAGGACCAAGGAGGAAAATGAGGAGATATGTCGTGCCGAATTGAGGGCCCATTTTGCAAAGAAAACTCCACCTCCGAAGGAGAAGCTAGATCCGGTGAGAGTGGAGCACACTATCGATCAACTGCAGCGTCCACCGTCGCCTCCGCCGGATTCCAACTATGACCGCATTCTTAAAAATACATATGCACAAGCGGTGCAGTCGGGAACTATTTCTAGTGATGCAAGGTTAGCAGAACGAACAAGTGGGAAAACAATTCCCGAGCTCGATATCGTCATCGCTAATCATCCGGAGATGGTCCCGATACCAATCCTGATGATTACTTGGGGGATGATGTAACAAAAGAACAATATAAGTACGTGCACGGGTAGCCTCTCGTCAAACCTGGTCATCATGCTCTAACAACGATGATGCACATATTGCATGAGTGGTACATGAAAACCTGTAGGGAGTTTGGGAAAAAGCTATGTATGTGGCAGTGAAACCAGAGCACGAATTCATTGTACTTCCCATGATTACTATTCAATTTGAGGAGTTATTTCAGTTATACAATCAACTGGCCCTCGACAAACAACTCATGGCTTCCTACTGTCTGTAAGTATTACTTCTATAGTTCAGTCTCTCGCTCAGCTCGTTCATTGCATGTATATATAATTATCCTCACTATTATATTATGCAGATTGAAGATCGTTGAATTAAAAAAAGCAGGAATCATGGACGTTGGGTTCATTAGCCTAGATGCCGTAAATGAATTGACGGTACGAAACTCAATCAAAGAGACCGAGGAGAACTTGCTAAACTCATTTCTTATACATAAAAAGTGGAAATAATATTTGCTTACAACTTCAATTGAGTGTTGTTGTCTTCTCTGTAAACTCGGTTTCGCTTACTCGAGGTTAATTAAGTAATGTAATTGATGAGTTATATATGCGTGCACAGAGACCACTTTATTCTGCTATCCATTAACGTTGACAGGGCAGTAGTAAATGTCTTAGACTCGAGACATAAAGCCGAAGAGGATTATTAGGACATTACTGCAATGCTCAAGAAGTAAGTTCAGTCAATATGCCGAGACCATACCGGCATGCAACTTTCGTTAATTTCCTGATATCAAGTAATCATTTTCTTTGCCTGGCAGGGTTTGGACGAATTTCGCCAATATGGTTCCCGGTCAAAACAAAGAGTTGCGATTTACGTACCCCAATGTAACTAGTACTAGCTAGTTCCGCGCATCTCTAATTGATTCAAATTTTCATCAATATATAATTACCATGCTTGCTTATCATTTTGATTGAACTCTATTCTCGTAAAGTGTATGTACGAGAAAGAAGGCACTGTTTTATGTGCATACTACGTATGTGAGTTCATTCGACACTCGACCTCTGAGCGGGTCTTCTGTGAGAAACAATTTCAAGTACGTAAATAATATTCACAATTGTGTTGAGTTTTATTTAGATATATGCATGTATTGACCCCTTCTTTAAATTAGATCTGTGAGATGCGGGATCAACTCCTACCATATGATCGCATAAGAGCAACTCAAGAGGAATTGGCGGGATTCTTTGTTGACCCCGTCATACATAAAGACGGAGAATGCCATGTGGATTTGTCATTGGATCTTAATTAGATGATGTTTTGGATTAATTTTTAGAAGATGTTATATTGTATATATGTAATAGCGTCGGACAGATATACGAAAACTTGTTGTTCGACCAAACATGGAGAAACAGAGGACACTTCTCTCTATTAGCTAGCTAACACAATATGAAACCACTAAATTAATGCTCCACCCCCCCCCCCCCCCCCAAACCCACCCCCTCATCCCATTCAAAAAAAAACCCAGCTACGACGAGTTGCTGACGCGTGGATGCCATGTTGTCCCGGTTGGTGTGACCAACCGAGACTAAAGAACCTCCTGCCCAGGCTCGTCGAAGTGGACACATGGAGACCATTCGCTTATGAATCGGGACTAAAGATTTTTGGCTTTAGTCCCGACCATTTAGTCCCGGTTCAAGAACCGGGGCTAATGGGCCTCTGGAACCGAGACAAATGGGCTATTTTCTACTAGTGCTAGTGCTTTCATTGGCATATTGCTTTGCATGATCATGTAGCTGTCATAGTACTTCTCGTAAAGCCGTTGTACTTGGTCATGAAGATCATTGCACATTCTGGTACACTACCAGAGGCATTCATATAGAGTCATATTGTTTTATACTTTTCATATCAAGCTGTAAGTAAATAGAAGTGTGCTACTATTCATTATAAGGGCACTCTCTTGATGAGGAAAGGATGATGGAGATAATGATTCCCCCACCAGCTAGGATGAGACTCCGAACGAAAAAGAAAAGAAAAATGAAAAAAGAGAAAAAGAAAAAAGATAAAAAGAGAAAAGAGAAAAAGAAAAACAATATAAACAAAAATAATAAAATAAAATAAAATAAAAAAATGGGAGAAAATTGAGAAGGGACAGTGCTACTACCTCCTTTTCCACACTTGTGCTTCAAAGTAGTACCATGTTTTTCATCTAGAGAGTCTCATGTTTTGTCACTTTCATATGCTAGTGGGAATTTTTTTTATAAATCTTGGCTTGTATATTCTGATGACAGGCTTCCTCAAATGCCCGAGGTCTTCATGAGAAAGCAAGTTGGATGCACACCCACTTTGCTTCAGTCGATCTTTCATACACTTATAGCTCTAGTGCACGTTACATGGCAATCCTACTCCTCGCATTGAGATCGATTGATGGGCATATCCATAGCTCGTTGATCCGCCTAGTTGATGCAATACTTTCTTCTACAATTTTACCCCTTTGAAACATACCACCATATTCTATTCCACCTATATGATATGTCCATGGTTGATAACCCACAATTATAGGGGATCGCAATAGTCTTCGCGGGTAGTATTTCACCCCGATTTATTGATTCAACATAAGGGGAGCCAAAGGATATTTAGTGGCCTTAGCAGTTCTGTTGTCAATTCAACCACACGTGGGATTTCTTCGTGTAGCAAAGATTTTAGTAGCATGGGAAAATAGAAGTAGTGACATCAGCATTTTTGTAGTAGTTGTGACAGTAGCAGCAGCAGAAGTAACTTAGCAAGATTATATATATATAAAGCATAGACACATGCATCGGTGATGGATAATGATTTAGATGACATCAGGCATGTAACAGTTACACACTAGAGCGACACAGAACTAGCTCCAATTCATCAATGTAATGTAGGCATGTATTCCGTATATAGTCATTCGTGCTTGCGATAAGAACTTGCATAACATCTTTTGTCCTACCCTCCCGTGGGAGAGGGGTCCTAATGGAAACTAATAGATATTAAGGCATCATTTTACTAGAGAACTGGAACAAATGATTCACACATGGTGAATACCTTAAACCACGACAATCGCTGGAAAGAATCCCAATTATTGTCACCTTGGGGTATGTGGATCAATACATATAATAGGTGCATAAAACTTGCAATATAGGAACCAAATCACCCTTATATTAATGAAACCATAATAGGTTCATATCTTAAATCATGTCACTCGAACCCGTGACAAGCATTGAGCATAGGGAAGTCATATCAACATCAATGTTAGAACATAGTGGATACTAGGGATCAAGCCATATGCAAAAAAAACTCGATTACATGATCAATCTTATCCAATCCAATTATCGTCCAATAATCATAGAAAGGAATTACTCACTCATGATGGTGAGAATCATGGAATTGTTGATGGAGAAGGGTTGGTGATGATGACAGTGACGATCCCCCCTCTCTAGAGCCCCAAACGAACTCCGAATCAACCCTCTCAAGGAAGAACATGAGGTGGTGGCGGCTCCGTCTTATAAAACACGATGAAATCTTCTCTTCGATGTTTTTTCTGTAGATGTAAATTTATAGGACTGTAACTAGGGTTGTGGGATCCACATGAGCCCCACAAGTTAATAGGGCGTGTCTAGGGGGACGGGCACACCCTATTAGCTTGTGTCCCACATACAGCCCCCCTCTGATGGTTCTTTGCTCCATAATTCATTATATATACCAGAAATAATTCACAAAAAATTTCGTGTAATTCTAAGAACTTTTATTTCCACATAAAAATGACACCATGGTAGTTCTGCTCAAAAATACCGTTAGACATCGGTTAGTTCCATTCAAATCGTGCAAATTAGATGCCAAAACCGGAGCAAAAGTGTTTGGAAAAGTAGATACGTTTGAGACGTATCAACTCCCCCAAGCTTAACTCATTTCTTGTCCTCCAGAAATTCAGTTGATAAACTGAAAGTGATAAATAATACTTTTGCAAAATCTTTTGCTCTCGTTGCCTTATATATGCTTATCTAGTTTTCCGGTTTTCAACATAAATCATAAATAACCATTTCTATGATAAAAAAATAAACATAATATTCAATAATGTCAATACATAACCAACTAGAAAGCAATAATAAAATATCACACATGCCAACAATTTTTCAAAACTATCATGATATAGTATGATGACATGGTATTTTGCCAGCCCTTTCAGAGACCGCAAAACATAAATGTAGAGGACCTATGAGATTCAAGGAGTGACTAAACATTATTATTCGGTGTAGGAAAGGTCTACTAATGCTCACCTCCAACATTAACTAGTCTCAATGCATAAGAATGACAATGCCACTCTTAGATCTCGTGCTTTAGTGAGAAGGTGATGACTCAAGAGTAAATTGTGATTTACAGAGGTGCCAGAGTTCAAGGTTAAAACAGATATAAATTGTGATTTTGGGTGGTGTGGTTTTTCTTTCAACATTACGACCGAGTTTTCAATATCTTCCATGCTAAACACATCATTGGCGGTTCCCACACGGAATTGTAAAGTTTAATCTTTTCCACCATCCATACGCAAACCATGGCTAACCGAATCCACACGTGCCTGCCAACATATCAACTGTTCTAGGAGTTTTGTTAAATTAATTTTGATGATACAGAACTTGGCATCCTTTGTACTAGCCTCTCTCGTGCAATGACATGAGAATAAATACCTATGTTGAGAATAACCCGCTTAGCATGGAAGATACCGAAGGCCCCATCGCTCCATGAGCGGTGCGAGCACAGAAAACATATATTTATTGGAATATTTCGAGGTGGCACATGCAAAATTACTTGGAACGGCAAGGTAATAACACATATTGGTAGTTATGATGGACTCATTTGGCATAGCTTGGGCTTAAAAGTTTGGATGCACAAGCAGTATGCCCGCTTAGTACAGGTGTAGGCTAGCAATAGGTTGAGAAGCAACCAGCTAGAGTGAAAAAATGGTCATAATCATGGATTCCAAACAATTAACACTGGATACTACCATGAGTAGAATATTGGTACGTCTCTAACGTATCTATAATTTATGAAGTGTTCATGCCATGTTTACAATAATTCTATATGATTTTGGTATGATTTATTAGAACTAACCCGGACTGACGTTGTTTTCAAAAGAACTACCATGGTGTCGTTTTTTGTGCAGAAATACAATTTCTCGGAATTGGCTGAAAATTTATGGTGATTTTTTATGGACCAAAAGAGACACCCGAAGCACCAGAGTTGGGCCAGGAAGTGGATGTGGAAGCCACAAGCCTGCTGGGCGCCACCACCCCCCTAGGCCATGCCCCTGTGGCTTGTGACCTCCTTGGGAACCTTCCTAACGTGAGACCGACGCCAAAAATTCCTATACATACCCAAAGCCCCATAAAGAAACCTAGATTGGGAGTTCCGATGCCACAATCCTCCAGAGCCATGAAAAAACAATCGAGAGCCCGTTCCGGCACCCTGCCGGAGGGGGTAACAATCACTGGAGGCCATCTTCATCATCTCGGCGGTCTCCATGACGAGGAGGGAGTAGTTCACCCTCGGGGCTGAGGGTATGTACCACTAGCTATGTGTTTTATCTCTCTCTCTCTCGTGTTCTGGAGATGGCAGGATCTTGATGTATCACGAGCTTTATTAATATAGATGAATCTTCTCGTGATGAATTGAGTTTTCCCTTTGAAGTTTTCTTATCTGATTGAGTCTTTAATGATTTGAGAACACTCGATCTATGTCTTGTGACGGGATATATATGGTGACAATGGGATGTTCTTATGATCCACTTGATGTATGTTTTCGTGGTCAACTTGCGGGTTCTGTGACCTTGGGAATCTATGCATAGGGCTTGGCGCATGTTTTCATCTTGACTTTCAAGTAAAAACTTTGCACACTCTTTGAAGTTCTGTGTGTTGGATTGAACATGATGAATCTGAAATTATGTGATGCATATCGTATAATCATGTCCATGGGTACTTGTGGTGACATTGGAGTATCTAGGTGACATTAGGGTTTTGGTTGATGTCTATTTTAAGGTGTTATTTTAGTACAAACTCCAGGGCTGTTCGTGACACTTATAGGGATAGCTCATAGGATTGATTAGAAAAGATAATTTTGAGGTGGTTTCGTACCTTGCAATAATTTTTTTCTTTGTTCTCTGTTATTTGTGACTTTGGAGTGAACTATTTGTCGCACGTGAGGGATTTATATATGATTCAACTATGTTAGTATTGCTGAGAGAACTTGCACTAGTGAAAGTATGGACCCTAGGCCTTGTTTCCAAGCATTTATATAATGTTTTGCTCGCTGTTTACTATTTGTTACCGTGCTGTTTTTATATTTTCAGACTAAAAAACCTATATCTACCATCCATATTACACTTGTATCACCATCTCTTCGCCGAACTAGTGCACCTATACAATTTACCATTTTATTGGGTGTGTTGGGGACACAAGAGACTCTTTGTTATTTGATTCCAGGGTTGCTTGAGAGAGACCATCTTCATCCTATGCCTCCCACGGAATGATAAACCTTAGGTCATCCACCAGAGGGAAATTTTCTACTGTCCGACAAAACTCTCCGCTTGGAGGCCCAACACGAGTCTACAAGACGAAGGTTGTCTAGTGACATCAAGCTCTTTTCTGGCGCCGTTGTCGGGGAGGTTAGGTAAGCGGAACTCACATCCCGTCAACGAAGCTCTTTTCTCGCGCTGTTGCCGAGTAGGTGAGTGCTTGAAGGTATATCTTTAGATCTTGCAACTAAATCTTTTAGTTTCTTGTTTTTCACTAGTTTGGTTTTATAAAAGAAAACTTCAAAAAAATGGAATTGAGGTTGCCGCATATGCTTCATATTTTTTATATCTTTCGTGAAAATGATGGAAGGGAAAATTGTGCTCAAGTGTTAGAAGAAGAAGTTATTAAAATGTTTGGCACTAAATCTTGGAGTGATGAGCATGATAGCAATATTATTAGTATGAATTCTCTGAATATTCATGATGCGAATGATATGCAAAGCGACAAGCTTAGGGATGTTATGCTTGATGAATATAATACTTTTAGTCCCCCAAGTTTTGACGAGCAAAATTATTATGATGATAGCATGCCTCCTATGTAAGATGATTATTGCGATGACAGGTATGCTATAAAGAGTGATAGTAACCATGAAACTTGTTATCATGATTTTAATATTCGAAGTGGTTATGTCAAGCAAGCACCTCATGATAGTTATTTCGTTGAGTTTGCTCCCACTATTATGAATGAGAAGAAGTTTGCTTATGTGGAGAGTGATAAATTTTCTATGCTTGTAGATCATTTAAAAAGAATGTTGTATGTGATAATTATATTGTTGAATTCCTTCATGATGCTACTAAAAATTATTATGAGGGAGGAGCATATGCTTGTGGGAATTGCAATAATATCAAGTTTCCTCCCTATGTGTTCAAAGTTTTGAAGATGTGCTTATTTTGCCTTAATATGCTAGTTGATTGTTACTCCCATAAATTGTTTGCTCACAAAGTCCCTATGCATAGAAACTTGGTTAGACTTATATGTACTTGACATGAGATTCATGATGCTCTTTTGCATGTTTCAATTATTATTATTATATGAGCATCATTGAAATCATCACGCCTACCTAAAAGGCATTAAAGAAAAGTACTTGTTGGGACACGACCCAACACTTTTGCTTTCTGTTTTTTGGTGTTCACATGATTAAGCTACTGTAGTAATCATGTCTTATGCCTTTTATTTCAATAAAGTGCCAAGTAAAGCCTTTGTGATAGTGTGGATGATAGTTGACTTGATTATGTGCAAAAACAGAAACATTTGCTCTTAGTCCAGGAAATTTATGAATTCACTAGAACTTGATTTTGATCTTAATTTTGTACACATTGTTTATATACAAATTTCCTGGATTGTGCTAATGTTTCAAAATCTTTAGAGACATGGAAGTATAGTTACACTAAAGATCTTCTCAAACTGTTTTAGTGTTACCATAGCTTATATTCAGTGACATAAATTATGGGAATAGTAGAATACAGTAGGTATCATGTGGTAACAATTATGAATCTTGTCTTGACAGTACCTAAGTGAATGATCATTATTTATTATACTAACCCATCTCACGGAGTTCCGTTAAGTTTTGTGTCATTGAAGTTTTCAAGTCTTGGGTGAGACACCTATATGAGGAGAATAAGGAGTGACAAGAATCTAAGCTTGGGGATGCCCAAGGAAACCCCAAGGTAGTATCCAAGGAAGACTCAAGTGCCTAAGCTTGGGGCATCCCCTCTTTCATTTTAACATTATCGGTATATCTTACTGGGAACTTAATTTTTATTCATCACATAATATGAGTTTTTCTTGGAATGTGATTTTATTTTGTTTTTATATGTTACGTGTTATTTATAATCTTGTTTTTTCAATAAAAAGTTCCAAGAATTGCATTAGGATGCTTGCATTGCATGCTTTGATTGGTGCTGTGTAAAAACAAAAACTGGTGCTGTAGTGTTTGAATTTTCATATTTTACGGGAACGTGAAAAGTTTATGAAAAGTTTACACAGGGCTGTCATATAAATTTTATAGCATGTCCTAAAGTTTCATAATGTTTTGAGTTATAGAAGTACACTGTTTTCATAAATTGCTACAGACTGCTCTGTTTGGAGAGATTGTTGTCACAGTTTTGTTATCTACTTATCCTATAGTTTCCATAGCCTATATTGATAGATATAAATTGAGAAAATGATAGTATAGAGTACCTAATGTTTTAAAATTATTGTGCAACTTTTCTTTGCAGTACATAAAGAGTTGATTTATTATTATGTGTACTAACCTATCTCAGGACTTCTTTTCGAGTTTTGTGTGGATGAAGTTTTTGAGAATACGTGAAACCATGATATGAGAGGATTGAACTAGATTCAAAAGTTCAAGCTTGGGGATGCCCAAGGCAACCCAAGTAAATATTTCAAAAAGTCTCAAGCATCTAAGCATGGGGATGCTATGCATCCCACCTCTCTTTGTCAACTATCGGTTAGCCTATGTTGAGCCTAAATTTTTATTCGTTCACATGATGTGTCCTATTCTTGGAGTGCTATATTTATTTTGCTTGCTGTTTAAATAAAATAACCATATCTAAAAATCCTAATTAAGAGAGAGAGAGAGAGAGAAAGTCCTCACATAGCTGCTTAATTGTTTGACTACTCATTGATCTTCACTTATATGATTTGGAGTAGTTTTGTCATTTACTCTCGTGCTTCACTTATATCCCATGAATAAATGGTTGAATGAATTGAATATCATAAATCTGAAATTATATATTTTTTATATGCTTATCCCATGGGGAGTAATGACTTCACATATAAGAAGTATATGTGGTGAAATTTATTAAAAGTTAGCAAAGACTGCATTGGTCACTTGAACAATTCATGAAAGAATATTGAAGGAAGAGAGATTTCACATATAAATATATTATCTTGGAAATCTTCTATGATTGTGAATACTCGTTAATTATTTTCACACTTGAGAAAATTAGTTGAAGTTGGACAAGGAAGACAACGTAATGAGTCATGCTTGGGTATATTTGTATAGAAGTTATATTGTTATGGATCCTCCAACATGTGGTGCTTGCTTCCACCTCATACTAGCCAAAACTTCCAGACCAATTAGAAAGACTACTTGTGCATCCAAACACCCTTAAACTCAAAGTTGTTCCATATGAGTCCACCATACCTACCTATATACGGTATTTACCTGACGTTCCAAGTAAATTTGCATGTGCCAAACTCTAAACCTTCAAATAATATTTTGTTTTGTATGCCCGAATCTCTCATATAGTGACTAGGGGTTGTCAGTATCTTCCATGCTAGGTGGGTTATTCTCACGATATGTGTTGATTCACTATCATTCACGAGAAAGTGGCTTGTATTCGGGATGCCCATTTCCATGCTCAAAAATCAAAGAAAAATATAATGAAACAAAACTCCACGAGGATTGTTGTTTGTATGGACGGTACCCATGGATTCGGCTCGCCATGGAGTGTGATTGATTGGTGGAGGGGGAGTAAAAACTTTAAAATTCTGTTCGGGAAATCGCCTATAATGTATCTAGCATGGAAGATACTAAAATCTCTCGGTTGTTATGTTGACAATGAAAGCATACTACTCAAAATTATTATTCATCTCTGTTTTAAAAGCTTGAGCACTCGCACGTGTGCAAATCAATGCTTCCCTGTGTGAAGGGCCTATATTTTACTTTCTAGTACTTACCTTTATACAAGAGTCATGGTGATCTTCACCACTTCCCATATTTTGCCTTTTTCTTTTGGCAAGCATCGTGTGGTGGGGAAATATGCAAGCATATATGGCTATTCAAATATATTTGATCTTGACTTATTATTGTTGACATTTATATATATGATAAATAAGTTGGGAGGTGAAACTTTAAGCCCCTATCTTTCGCTGTGTTCGACGGATGCCATTTGCACTTAAAATATGCTTTGAGTGTTAGCAATAGTGGAATACTATATGATAGTTGAGTACGTGGAATTTGCTAAATCAAAGCTCTTACATAAACCCTTCTTGAAAATAAGATGAATTGCAACTGTTCGATGACTAGGATTAAGGTTTGTTAGTTTTCAAGAAACTTTTTGGTCTATACTTTAACACGTGAATAGCTTGTTACTTGATCATGAGAAGTTTAATGAGATGAGATACTGTTTATGGTTTATATTGATGCTAGAAAAACTGAATGGAAGTATCATTTGTCAAACTTGTGCACTTGCTAGCAGTCACACTTCATAAATTATTCCTTTTAACATTTACCTACTTGAGGACGAGCATAAATTAAGCTTGGGGATGCGGATACGTATCCAATGTATCTATAATTTATGAAGTATTCATGCCATGTTTACAATAATTCTATATGATTTTGGTATGATTTTATTATAACTAACCTGGACTCACACTGTTTTCAGCAGAACTACCATGGTGTTGTTTTTTGTGCAGAAATAAAAGTTCTCGAAATGGGCTGAAAATTTACGGTGATTTTTTACGAACAAAAACAGACCCCCAAAGCACCAGAGCCGGGCCAGGAAGTGGATTAGGAAACCACAAGCCTGTTGGGCGCGGCCACCCCCTAGGCGCGCCCCTTTGGCTTGTGACCTCCTCGAGAATCTTCCTAACATGAGACCGACACCAAAAATTCCTATAAATACCAACCCCCCCAAGAAAGAAACCTAGGTCAGGAGTTCCGCCGCTGCAAGCCTCCAGAGCCACGAAAAACCAATCAGGAGCCCGTTCCGGCACCCTATTGGAGGGGGAAACCATCACCGGAGGCCATCTTCATCATCCCGGCGGTCTCCATGACGAGGAGGGAGTAGTTCACCCTCGGGGCTGAGGGTATGTAATAGTAGCTATGTGTTCTCTCTCTCTCTCTCTCTTTATCGTGTTCTTGAGATGGCACGATCTTGATGTATCGCGAGCTTTATTAATATAGATGAATGATATGGAGTTTTCCCCTCTCAATCTTCTCGTGATGAATTGAGTTTTCCCTTTGAAGTTTTCTTATCGGATTGAGTCTTTAAGGATTTGAGAACACTTGATGTATGTATTGTGATGGGATATCTATGGTGACAATGGGATGTTCTATTGATCCACTTGACGTATGTTTTGGTGGTCAACTTGCATGTTCCGTGACCTTGGGAATCTATGCATAGGGGTTGGCGCATGTTTTCGTCTTCACTTTCCAGTAGAAACTTTAGGGCACTCTTTGAAGTTCTTTGTGTTGGATTGAACATGGTGAATCTGAAATTTTGTGGTGCATATCGTATAATAATGCCCATGGGTACTTGTGGTGACATTGGAGTATCTACGTGACATTAGGGTTTTGGTTGATGTGTATCTTAAGGTGTTATTTTAGTACGAAGTTTAGGGCTGTTCGTGGCACTTATAGGGTTAGCTCAAAAGATTGATCAGAAAAGATACCATTGAGGTGGTTTCGTACCCTACAATAATTTCTTCGTTTGTTCTCCGCTATTTGTGACTTTGGAGTGAACTCTTTGTCGCACGTGAGGGATTTATATATGATTCAACTATGTTAGTATTGTTGAGAGAACTTGCACTAGTGAAAGTATGGACCCTAGGCCTTGTTTCCAAGCATTTATACAACGTTTTCTCGCTGTTTACTATTTTTTACCTTGCTGTTTTTATATTTTCAGATTACAAAAACCTATATCTACCATCCATATTACACTTGTATCACCATTTCTTGGCCGAACTAGTGCACCTATGCAAATTACCATTTTATTGGGTGTGTTGGGGATACGAGAGACTCTTTGTTATTTGATTGTCTGGTTGCTTGAGAAAGACCATCTTCATCCTACGCTTCCGACGGATTGATAAACCTTAGGTCATGTAATTGAGGGAAATTTGCTACTGTCCTACAAAACTCTGCGCTTGGAGGCCCAACACGAGTCTACAAGAAGAAGTTTGTGTAGTAGACATGATATATAAACACTCTGAATTTAAACATCATGAAGGCTGCATTGGTTTTGAATTAACTACATGTTCACACATGGGCCAAGTCATGCCACTAGAATTACTCAGGGGGAAATACCATACTACCACATCATATCATAACCATTTTGATGGATGTTAACACATAAGATAAATCATTATCCAGTCCTAGATTTTTAAGCATGGCATGAGAACCTATAATTTCCAATTTTCATCATAAATATGTTCACCCATGATATACTGAATCAAGATCGGACAAGCTAAGCATATTTACAAAAACGAAAAACAAGAAGAGTTCATACGAGCTTCCCGTGCCACGATCACTACATTAAATATCGTCATTATTGGCTTTAACTTGCATGATCGGATGGTGGGATAATAATAGTAGTGCTAGTGTGTCGTGCAATAGGCTAGAATCTGCAAGGTAGGTTATGCAAAGGAGAAGACGAGGTAATATTGGCTGTTTGTTAGATTAACATTAGTGCATATGAGAGCCACTCGATATTTTCACCATGGTCTTCTCCTTTCAATGATTCAATGAAAAGAAACAAAGCCTAGAGAAACATACTAAAATATTTCTGGAGTTTTGGGTTTTTTGGAGAAAGCAAATAAATACGGGAACAATAAAAACAAGAAAAACTATATACACGCGAAAGCTTCTAACATGCAAAGGAAATTGTTTTGAGTTTTCTTTTAATAGTACAAACTAATTAAAACTAGGGAGAAAAAATAAAAGAAGAAAGAAATATTTTTGGATTTTTAATGTTTTTATAAAACACACAAGAACAAAGTGGAAATTAAAGCTAACATGGTTATACAATGAAAGAGGATGAACAACAATAGTTTATATGAAGTGTGTGAACATGAATGTAATGTTGGTGAGAAATAAGCACTCCCCCAAGCTTGGTAATCACCATCCTTAGTAGCCATATGGTCCAAGAGGGAAGTAGTTAGGGTGAGGTACTTGGGCGTCCCACGGTTGAGTTGTGGCCTCTGCCTCAGCGAGCTTGTGTCGGGACCCCGATCCTAAGTCATAAGAACCCAGCCTGTAACACATCACATCACCTTGCGGCCTCACGCACGGTAAACTCCACGGCTGCTACCTTACCTTGGCCGGGACCGTTTGCGTCTTTTGGCTCACATTTGTGAATGTGTCGCTAGCATTCGAACGACAAAGAACCCGGGTCGACATCGCTAGTTATAAACCCAAGTGGCACATCCATATAGGGACAGACATACATATCCCAACAAAGCAGGTGTCGGTCATCAGCGGGTGTAGACGAGTCGTAGCAAGCTACATGGACTCCATTACACCGCGTGGCATTTCCCTCGGGGGTCAGACACAACAGAAAATAAGGATACATCCCGGTCAATCAATGTGTCCGGAGCAGTAGCAAGCAACCAAGGCTCGACGGAAGCACGAAGAGGCATTTCCCTGTAAAGAGTACTACTAAGGCACATAACTAGGTGTCGAATCCAACACATACAATGCATTTCATAACATACACACAATATGCACGATATGTGTAGATACAACATGGCATCACAACATAACTCTATGACTCAAGCTATTATTCAAGACTCATAAGAGTCAACATAGTATGGTATTACAAACAGGGGTCACAAGACCCAACACTCAAGTCATACAAACAACAAGCGGAAGCAACATGTCTGGCTACAGACATCTAGAAAGTAAAAGGCTGAGAAAGCATGTCTATCTACAAGACCCTCCATAGGAACTAGACCTCTGTCTGGGATTTCCAAGCTACTCAGTCAACATCGATCTTACTGTCGTTACCACTAGCGAGACCGGGGTCTCCTCTGCAAAAACATAAATTAAGCAAAAGTGAGTACAGAGGTACTCAACAAGACTTAAATCAGAACTAACTACATATGCATCAGTGTCAAAAGGGGTTGGTGGGGTTCAATGCAGCAAGCCATCTTTAACTCGGTGGCTATCATGTACTACGTCTACGAGTAGTTTAAAAAAATGCGGGAAAGCGCACACGAGTCCAGTAACTATTCTCCACAACAATATACCACCATGGGTCCACTCTCGTCTCCCTACGAGAGAGCCATCCATAGCACTCACACTTATCTTGAATATTTTATAGTATCCATTCAAGTTGTCTATGACCATATAAATTTCCAAGTAGTCCATATCCGCGGACGCAGCTATTTGAATAGATTTGATTACGCTGCAGGGGTGTACTTCTTCACACACGCTCCCACCACTTATCACCATATGCATGTCATGCATCTCGGCAACCTTCAAACGGAAGCACTAGCGTGGGTGTCGGCCATGACCTAACCAACCACACAAGACTCTAGTCCAGGTTGATCGCCTATTTGAGACTGAACCCGCAAGGAAATCCGGACGAGGTTTCCTCTACGGCCCCAAACGATGTGTACAGGGTTCCCAAGCCCACCTCGACGGATGGTGCTACGCTTGGTACACCGAGCCACGATGCCTAGTCTGTCCCAAGCCCACCTGTACGGGGTGCCACTCGGTAGACTACTAGCATGTCCTACAAACACCAGAAACTAGTTGCAACTCCTGGACAGAGACCTAGGTGATTAATAAGCCGAGAGAGTCAATTAAGGATCCCAATTTGCGGTGGTAGCTAGTCTTGGATAACATACACATGACTCAGTTCTTAAGGACGATCCTAATGAGACAACCCGCCATGTACTCCAACATAGCCTCTCATTGGTACCCTTACCAAATCAAATTCAACACTGATCCTTTTGTCACTAGAACACATTCATTCACTTCAGTTCATCACCCAGATGAAACAGGCCCGATACAACTTTAAGCATAGCAAGCATAACAGGGTAAAGCACATCACGACAAAAGCAACTACCAGGTATGCTAGGTTGCAAGGCTTAGCTATTTACTGTGACAAGATCAGGCAATGCAAAGGAATGGGTTTAACTACCGAAGCAAAAGCATTTGAAGCGATGTGTCCTAATGCAAATAATTGAGAGTACAGATGAGAACATTTGATTTTATCGGGATGTTCAAGGGGTTTTTGCTTGCCTGTTGATTAGAAGAACTCAGATGTTCTTTGATGACGGCGATAACTACATCTCGCAAGGTCTATCAATAGAGACAAAAGAGAACAATTAAGCACAACAAATGCTTCACAATGATGCATGAGCAAGGAAGTATGATGTGATTTGGCCTAATGAACCTAGCAACATATTTAAATGAAGTAGGTTTAAACTATAGGTTCAAACTCAACTCCACATGTGATGTTACATAATGTAATTTGAACAAAATGTCCAAAAACTCCTATTTAGGTTGCTCTATCATGCATGAAATTAGTACTAATGGATTCCTTGGGTTTTTCTAATACTTTTTCATATATAATTATTTTCATCCGAGTTATATTTTAATTTCTATGATTTCTTACAAGTTTCAGCAATTTTTTGGAATTAATAATAAAACAAAAAAGGAGTTATTGTGTCAGTGTGCTGTCATAGTGACATCAGCAGGTCAAACGCCAGCCCAGGTCAAACCTGGCGGCTGGGACCCACATGTAAGTGACTCTGGTGTCTAATGATGTCTTTATTTAAACCTAACATTTAATTAATAGGCAGGGCCCACATGTCATCGACTCTGGGGAGAGGGTTAATTAGGCACGGGGGTTAGCGTTAGACATCGTCTTGCCGGAGTGCTACCGGCGACAAACACGACCGACGGCGGTTGGTCGCCCTAAAAACGTCTCCAGCCACCATTCGGGGCGCGGAGCAGCGCAAATGGAGTAGGGAAGGATGTCACACCCGTTCGTGTAGGCGGAACGGCACGGGGCGGCCCGTAGCGTCGCCGGTGACGACGGCTACGGCGGCCGAGGCTCGGCCAAGACGGACTCGTCGCCAGAGAGAGCGGGAGCAGGAGCTGGGGGCCGGGGCGGCACCAACGGGCCCTCACGAGCACGCTGCGATGCAGAGCCGGCCGAGGGAGAAGCCCTGGCCGCGGCGGCCATTGCCGGCGGCAGGAGCTCGGGCTCAGTGACGGGAGGCGGCTAGAGAAGGGGAAAGGCGTCGATGAGAGGTGGAATGGACCGAGGTCCTCATCGCGGACCTCGTGCCACCGGTGGCAAGGTCGGGGGCGCGCTGGAGGCGGCGAATCGGCGGCGGCTAGAGCTCCTGGGAGAGAGAGATCCAGGAGGGGGGGGGAAGAAGAACGAGAGAGAGAGAAGGAAAGAGACGAGGCGGAGGAGGATTGAGGGCGGCTCAACGCGAGGAGATAAGGGAGAGGAGGGGCGATGAGGCAGGGAGGCAGCTGCCGGCGTGGCGCGCCCGCAGCCTGCCGTGGCCACCTTCTCCTCTGCCTACTGGCAGAGGAAGAAGAAGATAGGGATGGCTCGGTGGTGGGCTGGGCCGGCCAGAGGCGCCAGCTAGCTCTTCTTCTTCTTTTTTTCTTTTTCTGATTTTCTATTATTTGTTTGCAATATGTTTGAATTTGGTTTAACAACCAAAACATTTATCAAAATATTGGGACTTTTCTCTATGGCACTAGAATAATTATTCGAAAAGCCCTAACCGTGTTTCAGATTTATTGAAGTTATAACATGTTTTTAAAATTTTATAAATTCAAATCAAAAGGATATTGATTTAATTCAATGAACAAAGTGTCATGGAAAAATATGCATCATCTCTGGTTTATGTTTCCACATTTATCCAAAAATGATGAGCATTTTAGGAGACCATTTGGTTCATTGAAAATGTTTTTGGTTGAACCTATTTGAATTCAAATGTGCTAGGGATTTTGATCATCCCCAATTTATATTTAAAGAAAAATGATTAAATATGATACAATCACAACCATGAACCCTAGTGCAAGTTAAAAATAGGGATGTGACAACTCACCCCCACTAAACAAGAATCTCGTCCCGAGATTTAGGCGTAGTCGGGAAGAGATCGGGGTATTCAAGTCGAAGACGATCTTCTCGCTCCAACGTGGCTTCATTCTCGGAATGATGAGGCCACTGAACCTTGAGAAACTTGATGTTCCTACGCCAAGTGACACGCTCGGTTTGATCAAGAATACGAACAGGGTATTCTCGATATGAAATATTTTCTTGGAGATCAAGCGTTTTGAGGTCCACCTCATGGATGGGATCCGAGAAGCAACGCCTGAGTTGCGAGACATGGAAAACATCATGAACTCTGGAAAGCTGAGGTGGCAGCTCTAATTGGTAGGCAGCTTCTCCTCGTTTAGCAAGAATGCGGAACGAACCAATGTAACGAGGAGCCAACTTGCCTTTGATACCAAAACGATGGGTACCCTTCAAAGGAGTAACCCGAAGATAAGCATTTTCGCCTACCTCATAAGTTACTTTCTTATGATGGCGATCATACTGGCTCTTCTGACGAGACCGAGCTGTCTTAAGATTCTCACGAATAATGCGAATTTGCTCTTCTGCCTCTTGGATCATATCTGGTCCAAAGAATTGTCTTTCACTTGTTTCTGACCAGTTCAAAGGTGTTCGACATCTTTGTTCATAAAGAACTTCAAAAGGAGCTTTGCCCATACTGGATTGGTAGCTATTGTTTTAAGCAAATTCAGCAAATGGAAGGAACTTCTCCCAAACCATTCCAAATGAGATAATAGAAGCTCTGAGCATGTCTTCCAAAACTTGATTGACTCTTTAGACTTGAACACTAGACTGAGGGTGAAAATCAGTGCTAAAAGAAAGATGAGTTCCCATAGCATTCTGGAAACTTTCCCAAAATCGAAACGTAAACAAACATCCACAGTCTGAACTGATTTCCACTCGAACACCATGCAGGAATACTATTCGAGAGATATGCAGGTCAGCCAACTGGCTAGCAGTGATGCTCTCTCAGACAGGAAGGAAATGCGCCACTTGGGAAAGGCGATCAATAACCACGAAGATAGAATTATTTCCTTTCTTGGTCCTGGGAAAACCAATGATGAAGTCCATTTCAACTTTATCCCATTTCCACTTAGGAATAGCTAAAGGCTGAAGGTTGCCAGTAGGCCTTTGATGCTCTGCCGCAACACGACGACACACATCGCATTTGGCAATGAACTAGGCGATTGCTCCCTTCATTCTGGTCCACCAGAATCTTTGACGTAGATCCTGATACATCTTAGTGCTGCCAGGGTGGATTGTGAGAGGAGATTCATGAGCCTCTTTGAGAATCAACTGTCGAAGTTCTTGCTTCTTAGGAACTACCAAACGGTTTCCAAAATATACAACACCTCTATCATCCATGGAGAAACTACCAGCAATTCCCTTTGCAATAATTTCCTTGATCCGAGCAATACCCGCATCATACTGTTAGCTAGATATAATATGATCCTTCAGGGTAGGTTTCGCCACCAAGGTAGAAAGGGATCCACGTGGAACAATGTGAAGGTTAAGCTTGCAAAATTCCTCATGAAGAAGTGGTTGACCTTGTCGCAACATCAGATTGTTGAATAGGACTTACGACTTAATGCATCAGCCATGACATTGGCCTTGCCTAGGGTGTAAGAAATTCCTAATTCGTAATCTGTAATCAGCTCTAACCATCGCCTTTGCCTGAGACTTAAATCTGGCTGAGTAAAGATATACTTCAGACTTTGATGATTGGTGTAAATCTCACAACGATTACCTAGGAGGTAATGTCGCCATGTCTTCAGTTCAAGGACTACTGCTGCAAGCACCAAATCGTGCGTTGGATAATTTTCTTCCCGTGGATGCAATTGTCGGGATGCATAGGCAATCACCTGTCGATCTTGCAAAAGAACACATCCCAGTCCTTGTCTTGAGGCGTCGCAGTAGATGACAAAGTCTTTAGAGAAATCAGGTGGCACAAGAACGGGAGCTGATGTGAGACGTCTTTTCAATTCCTGGAAACTATGCTCACATTGTTGCATCCACTCAAACTTCTTATCCTTGTTGAGAAGCTCCGTCAAAGGCTTAGCAACCTTGGAAAAATTCTCGACGAAATGACGGCAATAACTTGCTAAACCAAGGAAACTCCTAACTTGCTTAACTGTTTCAGGCGGAGTCCAGTCAAGGATGGCTTGAACTCTCTCGGCATTGACTACAATACCCTTACCAGAAATCACATGGCCCAGATAGGTCACTTCTGGTAACCAAAATTCACACTTGGAAAACTTGGCGTAAAGACGGTGCTCTCTGAGTTTTTATAGCACAAGTCTCAGATCCTCAACATGCTCTGCTTCATTCTTTGAGTAAATTAGTATATCATCAAGGTAAACCACGACAAACCTATCAAGATACTCCAGGAAGTTTGAGTTCATCAAACGAGAAAATGTGGCTGGAGCATTGGTCAGACCAAAGGACATGACCGTGTACTCATATTGTCCATAATGAGTAACAAAATTTGTCTTGGGAATGTCTCCATTCTTGATTTTGATTTGATGGTAGCCTAAACTCAGATCCATTTTGGAAAAGACCGAGGATCCAGCAAGTTGATCATACAAATCGTTGATCCTGGGAAGCGGATACTTATTCTTTATTTTGACCAGATTGACAGGTCGGTAATCTACAACCATCCGATCTGTTCCATCCTTCTTCTTGACAAAGAGACAGGACAAGCCCAAGGAGAAGAGCTGGGATGGATGAAACCCTGTTGCAAGGACTCATCAAGTTATTTCTTAAGCTCGGCTAACTCCAAGGGTGCCATCTTACAAGGTCTTCTGGGAATTGGAACAGTTCCAGGGATGAGATCTATTACAAACTCTACATCCCTATCAGGAGGAATGCCTTGGAGTTCTTCTGGAAAAACATCCAGAAAATCTCGGACTACCACAATATCTTCAAACTCAGGGAGAGGATTGTCATTTAATTAATAGAGCTGACGTTCTGCAACTCGTGTTGAAACATTGACTATCTTTCCAGATGGATTGGTAAGCTGAACTGGCCTGGTGGAACAATCAATCTTGGCATGGTGAGCTGTCATCCAATCCATACCCAAGATGATGTTAATATCTGAAGGCTTGAGAGATATCAACGAAGCAAGGAATACCATCTATCAACATGAATTCCATTTCCATGGATTATTCTTGTGGTTTGCCATCTAGACCCTAGAGTATGAATTTCAAGAGCAGTTGGCATATCACAAGATGACATGTCATGCAATCGGGCATAGTTTTCAAAGATGAAAGAATGTGAGGACCCAGTATCGAACAAAACTGATGCAGGATGACAATTGACAAGAAGTATTCCAAGAACGACATCTGATTCATCATGTGCTTCTTTGGTTGAGACGAGATTCACGCATCCATATTTACTGATGGCTTGCTTGACATGAGTTGTCTTGACTGATGGCCTGTCATGACCATAAGACTTCCCAGACTGAGTGCAGTTTCGAGCAACATGTCCTGGCTCTCGACACTTGTAACAAATCACTTGGGTTGAATGTGGAACTGTATTGACAAATGGTCCACCATTAAGCTTGGGAGGAACATATGATGAAGCTGGGCGAGACGCCACACAAGAGGGCCTCAGGACATATTCACGTGGAAGTGCTGAGTTAGAAACCCAAATCCGACGCTTTTGAGATCCAGAACTAGAAGAAGGGCCATTGACACGGGTGTGCTTTCGAGACTTTTCATAAGTTATCTGAGTTGTCTCTGCATTGATGACCTTGTTCAGCAAAACCTGGAAGGTAGCGCAATCGTGTAAGTGAAGCTCACGACGCAACTTTGGGTTGAGACCCTTCCTGAACCTAGTCTGCTTCTTGGCATCGGTGGACACTTCTCCTATGGCGTAACGAGCAAGGTTCCCAACCTCTTAACTGTAAGCATCAATAGTCATTGTGCCCTGGATGAGATTACAAAACTCTTCTGTCTTGCGATCAATAAGACCCTGAGGAATGTAGTGCTCCCGAAAAGCCTCACATAATTCTTTCCAATAAGTGAGATGTCCAGTTGGACGCATAGCCTCGTAGTTTTCCCACCATAAACTAGCAGGACCTTCCAGATGGTATGCAGCAAAAGTGACCTTATCAGCTTCGGCTACTCTAGCAGAATGTAGCTTACGTGTCATACTACAGAGCGAGTCATCTGCATCAAGTGGCTCAATGGAGTGATGGTAGGTTGGTGGGCATAGCTTGATGAAGTCATGGATGGTCACTGAGCCATTACTTTGATGTCCGGTGTTCTCCTCAATACGTGTCAACAGGCGGTTGGACTCATGCTTATTCCTCTCAGCGTCTAGCATTAACTTTGCCAACAAGGGTGAGTCAGACATAACTTCATCATATTTGGTTCTAAAACTTTGGCCCTTCTTGCGACCAATGGCAGCTTGGGTACTGCAAGACATCCTGATGATCAGAAATAGGATTGATCAGGGTGACATTCCAGATAGATAGAAGAGAATGCAAAAGCATTAGATCTTCAAAGAAATCCTAGGGAAAATTGGACAACATAACGGCTGTGCAGCCATGAAATATGATGCAACCTGCATGAAAACTGACAACACAATAATGGATTCCGATGGCGACATCAATCCAAGAGGACAACAACTTTCCTATAAGTCCCCAGCATAGCAACTCGTCACCCTAATGAATAGGTGAGAAAGCCTAATTCTTAATTCCCATAGCATAGTAAAAAAGGTGGCTCAGAATAAGAATGACATGAGGAAAGGAGTAAAATGAGCCTTATGTTCCCTTCCACAAACAATTCCCTTAGACTCAACATCGACCATTTTGGCTTGGTTATCCTAGAGGCAGTCAAGCTCTGATACCAACGCTATCGGGACCCTGATCCTAAGTCATAAAAACCCAGCCTGTAACACATCACATCACCTTGCGGCCTCACGCATGGTAAACTCCACGGCTGCCACCTTACCTTGGCCGGGACCGTTTGCGTCTTTTCGCTCACGTATGTGAATGTGTCGCTAGCATTCGAACGACAAAGAACCCGGGTCGACATGACTAGTTATAAACCCAAGTGGCACATCCGTACAGGGACAAGCATACATAACCCAGCAAAGCAGGTGTCGGTCATCAGCGGGTGTAGATAAGTCGTAGCAAGCTACATGGACTCCATTACACCGCGTGACATTTCCCCGAGGGGTCAGACACATCAGCAAAGAAGGATACATGCCGGTTAATCAATGTGTCCGGAGCAGTAGCAGGCTATGAAGGCTCGATGGAAGCACAAAGTGGCATTTCCCTATAAAGAGTACTACTAAGGCACATAACTAGGTGTCGAATCCCACACATATAATGCATTTCATAACATACACACAATATACATGATATGTGTAGATACAACATGGCATCACAACATAACCCCATGACTCAAGCTTTTATTAAAGACTCATAAGAATCAACATAGTATGATATTACAAACAGGGGTCACAAGACCCAACACTCAAGTCATACAAACAACAAGCGGAAGCAACATGTCTGGGTACATACATCTAGAAAGGAAAAGGCTGAGAAAGGCTGTCTATCTACAAGACCCTCCATAGGAACCAGACCTCTGTCTGGGATTTCCAAGCTATTCAGTCAACATCTATCTTACTGTCGTTACCACTAGCGAAACTGGGGTCTCCTATGCAAAAACATAAGTTAAGCAACAGTGAGTACAGAGGTACTCAGCAAGACTTACATCAGAGCTAACTACATATGCATCAGTGTCAAAAGGGGTTGGTGGGGTTCAACGCAGCAAGCCTGCTTTAACTATGTGGCTATCATGTACTACGTCTACGAGTAGTTTAAAAAAATGCAGGAAAGCGCTCACGAGTCCACTAACTAGGCTCCACAACAATACACCACCTTGGGTCCACTCTCGTCTCCCTATGAGAGAGCCATCCATAACACTCACACTTATCTTGAATATTTTATAGTATCCATTCAAGTTGTCTATGACCATATAAATTTCCAAGTAGTCCATATCCGCGGACGCGTCTATTCGAATATATTTGATTAACCTGCAGGGGTGTACTTCTTCACACACGCTCCCACCACTTATCACCCTACGCACGTCATGCATCTCAGCAACCTTCAAACGGAAGCACTGGCGTGGGTGTCGGCCACGACCTAACCAACTACACAAGACTCTAGTCCAGGTTTATTGCCTATTTGAGACTGAACCCGCAAGGAAGTCCGTCCTAGGTTTCCTCTACGGCCCCAAACGATGTGTACACGGTTCCCAAGGCCACCTCGATGGATGGTACTACGCTTGGTACACCGGGACACGATGCCTAGTCTGTCCCAAGCCCACCTGTACGGGGTGCCACTCGGTAGACTACGAGCATGTCCTACAAACACCAGAAACTAGTTGCAACTCCTGGACAGAGACCTAGGTTATTAATAAGCCGAGAGAGTCAATTAAGGATCCCAATGTGCGGTGGTTGCTAGTCTTGGATAACATACACGGGACTTAGTTCTTAAGGACAATCCCAATGAGACAACCAGCCATGTACTCCAACATAGCCTCTCATCGGTACCTTTACCAAATCAAATTCAACACTTATCCTTTTGTCACTAGAACACATTCATTCACTTCAGTTCATCACCCAGATGAAACAGGCCCGATACAACTTTAAGCATAGCCCGATACAACCCAGATGAAGGAGTTATTGTGTTAGTGTGATGTGATAGTAACATCAGCAGGTCAAACGCCAGCCCAGGTCAAACCTGACGGCAGGGACCCACATGTAAGTGACTTTGGTGGCTAATGATGTCTTTATTTAAACCTAACGTTTAATTAATAGGCAGGGCCCACATGTCATCGACTCTGGGGGGGAGGGGTTACTTAGGCACAGGGGTTAGCGTTAGACGTCGTCTCGCCGGAGTGCTGCCGGCGACGACCACGTCCGACCGTGGTTGGTCACCGGAAAAACGTCTCCGACCACCATTCAGGGCGCGGAGCAGCGCAAATGGAGGAGGGAAGGGAGCCGCACCCGTTCCTGCACGTAGAACGGCGAGGGACGGTCCGTAGTGTCGCTGACGATGACGGCTACGACGGATGAGGCTCGGCCAAGAGGGGCTCCTCGCCAGAGAGAGCGTGAGGAGGAGCTGGGGGCCGGGGCGGCACTTACGGGCCCTCACGAGCACGCTGCGATGCCGAGCCGGCCGAGGTAGAAGCCCTGGCCACGGCGGCTATTGCCGACGGCAGGAGCTCAGGCTCCGCGATGGGAGGTGGCTAGAGAAGGGGAACAGCATCGAGGAGAGGGGGAATGGAACAAGGGCCTCACCCAGACCTCGTGGCACCGGTGGCAAGGTGAGGGGCGCACCGGAGGCGGCGAATCGGCGGTGGCCGAAGCTCCTAGGAGAGAGAGATCCATGAGGGGGGGGGAAAGAAGAACGAGAGAGAGAGAGAGAGAAGGAAAGAGATGAGGCGGAGTGGGATCGAGGGCGGCTCAACTTGAGGAGATAAGGGAGAGGAGGGGCGACGAGGCAGGTAGGTAGCTGCCGGTGTGGCGCGCCCGCAGCATGCCGTGGCCACCTTCTCCTCTGCCTACTTGCAGAGGAAGAAGAAGATAGGGATGGCTCGGTGGTGGGCTGGGCCGGCCAGTGACGCCAGGTAACTCTTCTTCTTCTTTTTTTCTTTTTCTCATTTTCTATTATTTTTTTGCAATATGTTTGAATTTGGTTTATCAACCAAAACATTTATAAAAATCTTCGGACTTTTCTCTGTGGCACTAGAATAATTATTCCAAAAGTCGTGACCAAGTTTCAGATTTATTGAAGTTATAACATGTTTTTAAAATTTTATAAATTCAAATCAAAAGGATATTGATTTAATTCAATGAAAAAAGTGTCATGGAAAATATGCATCATCTCTGGTTTATGTTTCCACATTTATCCAAAAATGATGAACATTTTAGGATACCACTTTGGTTCATTGAAAATGTTATTGGTTGAACCTATTTGAATTCAAATGTGCTAGGGCTTTTGATCATCCCCAATTCATATTTAAAGAAAAAAGATTAAATATGATGCAATAAACAACCATGAACCCTAGTGCAAGTTAAAAATAGGGATGTCACAACTTGTTCCGGTAAGCAATTATATCTAGTATCATGTCGGTATATCTGTTCCTGGCATCATTGTTAAACAAAGAGGGTGGAGGCAACAAAATAACACCACGAGTCTTCTTGTTGTATACTAAGTTATAACGAATGTGCTGCGTAGGCTTAGGTTCATCAATGAACATGGGCTCTATCATGGACTCGTGATCAAGATAAACTTTAGGCAAAATGTAAGCAGGGGCATATGGTAGCATTAAAACGTTTTGATAACCAAGTGGCATAAATGCCACCATGAACCTTGCCCTTGGTTCAGTTAAGATTCAAGAGGCGCACGACAATAGGTCCTAAGTTTTAAGTGTAATCACCACAAAGTGCGCGACACAAAATAGAGAGGGTGGGGGCACTATGACCACCACCCTCACTCATAGCAATTAAACATTTCTCTATGAATAAAGCGAAGTAGTCCATAGAAGGAAAATTTAAACTGGTGGCCCTGGCGTTTGATACGCCCGTAGTTTCTCCTATAGTTAAGGTAAGGAGGAATCCCCCGAACTCCTCTGGTTTAGGATCACGTATTCCCCCATTAGAAGGAAGCAAGCATATTTCACAAAATTTAGAGAGTGTTATTTCAGAATGTGTTGCATATAGATCAAAGCGTACCATGGGAGTATCAGGCCTGTTTATGAAATATAAATTTTACACAAAGGAATTTGTAAGGAGATAATATTGATCACACTCATCTGTGAGGAAGTTGGTCACCCCGGCATTTGCAATTAATTGCATGAACCCTTGATGGAAACCCGCTTTGCTCAAGAAAGGTACATGTGGCCATTTGCATGGCCTAACTTCCGCGTTGCGAAAGATGTTGACGTCTCAGTACCGTGTTGTCTCAACAACTCCTTTGGTACTTCGGCTTGAAGAACCACTCCTCAGGAAATTCATTTCCTATGAAAAAAATTCTGAAAAAATTGGACCATAAGATTATGTCAATATAACTTTACAAGATTGGTAGCAACTACTCATATAGATGTCTAGAGGCCATTCAAGCATTCATACTACTTGGAACTCAAAGAATTCAACGTGCAAACTCATTTTCAGTACCACCAAGTGTAGAAAAATATTCAAAATATAAAGGACTAATGAATAAACTAATTGGAGAAACGGGGAGTCACATACCAAGGAATAATTATTCAAAATAGTTTTAGAAACGGAGTTGTGAGCAAAGAGATCTAAAATTTTAGTTTAGGGAGCAAGACCACGAGAGAGAGTGTGTGTATGAATTTTTGCTGGAGGTAAGTGATGACATGGGCTGAAGATATAAGGTAGCGGTCCCTGTGGGCCCCGCAAGCTATCACGACGCGCACAGGGGGGTGGGTGTGCCCTGTTGGCTTGTGCCCATAGGTGCATCCCCCTCATGTGTTTTTAGCGCCAAAAATTCTTAAATATTCCATAAAAATTCATTTTAAAACTATGTGGCAGTATGAGACTTTTTATATTTGGGCATTTTCTATTGCACGGAAAACTCATAAGACTCGATAATCATGGCATTATGTTTTATTTAACTAAGGCTAACAGAGGGTAAACGAATAGTACAAAAAGTTGTGCATACTAAATTCATTGATCACATGTCTTTCAAAAAGGATCCATTAATAATGTTGATCAAGTCTTATTAATAACCGTTTCTGATTGATATGAAACCGAAGAATTTTAGTATAACACTAAGTTACCTCAATGGGGATTTCCATGTCCACAACAATAAGAATATCATATTTCTTATTTGCAATAGGAAGAGGAAATTTAAAACCTCCAATGATAATCGTGACACTTGGCTCAATGACATTAATATTATTAACCCAAATTTGCTTCTTCAGGAAATGCACAGTACGTTGTTTGCCATTGACATGATAAGTGACCTTATATTTATGGCAATCGCTAAAAGCCCCTGCGGTATTTAAAAAAGGTCTACATGGTTAATCAACATGTTTTCATCCTCTCGCATATCAAGAATAACAAAGTCTCTTAAGATAGTAACATTTGCAACTACAATACTGACTTCCTTGTAAATTCCAATAGGTGAAGTAGTGGATTTATCAACCATTTGCAAATATAGGTAAAGTAGGTGTAAGCCTATTCAAATCAAGTCTTTTATATAGAGATTAATGCATAACACTAACACTAGCTCCTAAATCACAAAGAGTAGTTTTAACATAGTTTCACTTAATGGAGAAAGGTATTGTGGGTATATCGGGATCTCCCAATTTCTTAGGGAGTCCACCATCAAAAGAATAATAGGGAAGCATAGCAGCAATTTCAATTTCAGGTATTTTGTTTTGTTGGTAATAATATCCTTCATATATTTAGCATACAGAGGCATCTTTAAAATCTTAGTCAAGCGAGTCCGCAAAAAGAAAGGTCTAGTCATTTCAGCAAAACATTCAAACTCCTCCTCGTCCTTATTCTTAGAAGGCTTACGAGGGAATGCCATGGGTTTTTGAACCCATCGCTCTATTTCTTTACCATGTTTTCTGGCAACAAAGTCTTTCTTTTCGTAACATTTATTTTTAGGCAGCGGGTTATCAAGATATTCAGGTTCTGTTTCGACATCATTATCATTTTATTTATTATTGTCTAGCTTGGCCTCTATGTGAACATCATCATTATCATTATTATTTTCACTATCACTAGGTGAATGTTCACTACCATGTTGTGTCTCAACATCAGAAATAGAAGCATTATTTGAGTCTGAGTAGGTTTTTCTATAACAGGTTCACTAGAAGCATGCAAAGTCCTATGATTTTTCTTTTTTGTTTTCTTCTTAGATGGACTAGGTGCACTATCAATAAATCTTTGAGCATCATGTTCAATTATTTTGGTATGGTTTATATGTCCATAAGCATCACGAATTCTTATTGATACTTATGTTATTCTTGTCCATTATCCCTGATTATGATATAATTTGTATGCCTTTTCTCTCTGAATCTGCAAGGTACACTCAAAGAGGAAATCACTGGAAACTGGAATTTTTGACCTGAAAACCAAGAAAACAGCAGAAACTTCACTAGAGGTCAAATGACCTGAAACTTCTTGCAGACATTTTGTAGAACATATAAGAATTATTGGGCCAAAAAATATATCAGAGGGGGGCCACCTGCTCGCTACGAGCCAACAGGGCACGCCCCCACCCCATGGCGTGCCTTGTTGCCTCGTTGAGGCCCAACATGTCTCTTGACCCCATCTTCTCCTATATGGTGTTTCTTGACCTAGAAAAATAAATCATAATCATACATTCAAGATGAAGCGCCACCGTCTCGAGGTGGAAACCTGTGCATAGGCCATTTTGCTCTCCGATAGGGAGATTATCCCGAGGAAATTTCTCTCTAGGAGGGGAGATCGAATCCATATTCATTACCAATGCTTCATGGGAGGACCAATCTTTGTCAACGTATTCACCAGCACCATATCTTGTATTCAATCATTGTACCAAAACCTCACATTGGTATGTTAGGGTTGCTAGTAGTGTTGATTACATCTTGCAGTTGATGCTTGTTGGTTCACTGTGTGGAAGATATTATGTTTAGATCCTAGGTCACCATTATTATACCTCTGATCTTGAACATGTTTCGGAGGTGTGATTAGTTAATATTGTTCCTAAATACATGGGAGAAGTCTTGTTATAAGTAATCATGTGAAGTTGGTATTCATTCGATATTTTGATTGTATGTATGTGGTAGCTTCTCTTAGTGGTGTTGTATGAATGTCGACTACACGACACTTGACCGTGTTACGGGATTAAGGGAAGGCATTGTGGAGTAACAAGTATATGATGGGTTGCGAGAGTGACATAAGCTTAAACCCTAGTTTATGTGTTGCTTCATAAGGGGCTGATTTGGATCCACACGTTACATGCTATGGTTAGTTTTATCTCAATTCTACTTTCGTAGTTGCGGACGCTTGGGAGAGGAGGTAGTCATAAGTGGTTTGCTTGATCAAGTAAGAACAATACCTTAGTATCGGTCCACCGACATACCAAATTATAAAAGTAGCCAATGTAAACCAACTCAATATGATGAACATGACTAGGCATAAATTCCCATGTGTCCTCGGGAGCCTTGCTTCATATAAGAGTACTTTCCGGTATGTTCCTTCCTCTAGAAAGGATTGGGGTATCTTGTTGCACACTGGCTACTACTATTACTTGTGTCTTGTGACGAATTATCTTGCTACAAAACAATCTACTACTGTTGCTCACAACATTTGCAGAGAATATCTTGCTTAAAACTGCTTATCATTTCCTTCTGCTCCTCGTTGGGCTCGACACTCTTTCTTATCAAAAGGACTATGGTTGACCTACGATACTTTTGGGTGATCAAGAATCTTTTCTGGTGCTGTTTCTCGGGAGTGAAGTTCCTCTGGTAAGTGGAAATTGGTAAGGAAACATTTTTAGTATGTGCTTAAATTTACTGTTGCTTGTTACTATGGACGGTCACCCTTTGAGTGGCTTGTTTGGGCATCTATGCGTCGAACGGAAGTGGAAAACATTACCTCTCAACCTATTGAACCTACTGAAAATATTTATTATGATATTACTTGAGTAAGTTAGAGAAACTAATAGTTAATCCTTATGATGGTACAACTTATCCCGATTACCATTTGATATATGTCGATTAGGTTTGTGTATTATTTAAGATTGTAGGTTTACCTGGAGAGAAAGTTAATAAGAAATGTTTCCCTTTATCCTTGGAGGGAAAATCATTTATGTGGTACAGTCTATTGGATGATATTGTATCATGGGATTGGAATCGCTTGAAGCTCGAATTTCATGACAAGTTATATCCTATGCATCTAGTCCATCGTGATCAGAACTTTATGTATAATTGCTGGGCACGTGAAGGAGAAACTAGTTCTCAATGTTGGGGGAGGATTTAATCTATCATGCACACCTAACCCAACCATGAGCTCTAAAGAGAAATGATTATAAAAAAAAATTATACTCGGCTTTCTCATAATGATCAAGTACAACTCGGTTCTTCTTCTACTATTTTCTACATGAAGAGGACTATTGAATTCAAATGGGATATTTTGTAAAGGATTAAATGCAACTCTCAAGATTGGGAATTCGACAAAGCTAAAGAGTTAGATATAAAGCTTAAGCTTGATTGTATTAAATCTTTTATGGAAATACATATCTTCCGTGAGGTTAGCAATAAATATGGTCTTGACTCTAAGATAGTATCTTGTTTCTGTGAATCATTTCCTACTCATGTTGATCATTAGATAGGAACCTATTACACGGCTATTGAAAAATTATTAGGAGAAGTGGTTTAAATATTATACGGCTATTGAAAAATTATTAGAGGAACCTATTACAATTAAATAGGAACACTTGTTTATCATGTTGATCCAGTCATACCTACTACTTATATTGAGAAACCTACTCTTTATGTTAGGATTAGGGAACATGCTAAAGCTACAACTATGGTTAATAAAAATCATGTTAGAATACCTAATCCATTTGAACAAATAAATGTGGAACCTAATATTTCTGTAGTTAAAGATCTCTTGTTTGATACTAATACTGACGGGAATGTTATTTACTTTAGTGATGAAGCTGCTAGAATTGCAAAGCGTGTTAGAAATAAGAAGGACAAGCTAGATAAAAGCAAACTAGTTATTGGCATGCATGTTGTTTCTGTTAAGATTGGAGATCATTGCTATCATGGTTTATGTGACTTGGGTTCTAGTATTAGTCCTATACCTTTTACCTTATATAAGTAAATTATGAATAATATAGGACCCTCTAAGATTGACGATATTGATGTCACTATTAAACATGCAAACCGAGATACTATCTCGCTGCTTGGGATTGTTAGAGATGTTGAAGTCTTGTGTGAAAATGTCAAGTAACGCACTAACTTCTTAGTACTTGGTTCTGAACAAGATAAATTTTGTCAAACTATATTTCTAGACCTTTCTTGAATACTGTTAATGCTAAAATTAATTGTGCCACAAATAAAGTTAAAATAAGCTTTGGAAGGAGTCTCGTGACTTTAATTTCTCTAAATTTGGTAGATAACAACACGAGAAGGAGTTATCTAATAAATATGAAATTACTGGTCTTGCTTCTGTTGTTGTGCCTCCTACAAATCCGATAAAACCATATTTGCTAGATCATGAGAATGATAATCATATGAATGAAATAAATGAGATAGATTATATATTTCTTAGACAAGCACCTATCCTCAAACATAACTTGCCTCTTGATATCTTAGGGGATCCTCCTCCACCAAAAGGAGATTCCGTGTTTGAGTTAAAGAAATTACCTGATACTTTTAAATATGTTTATCTTGATGAAAATAATATATATCATGTTATTATTTGTGCTAACCTTTCAGAGCATGAATAAAAGAGGCTACTCAAAACTCTCAAGAAGCACAGGGCTGCTATTGGATATACTCTTGATGATCGTAAGCGCATAAGCCCCACTCTATGTCAGCACAAGATTAATATGGATCCAGATGCTGAACCTCTTGTTGATCATCAACACCGCTTAAATCCTAAGATGAAGGAAGTGGTAAGAACTTAAATACTAAAGCTTCTAGAGGCAGGTATAATTTATGTTATTGCTGATAGAATATGGGCACGTCATGTTCATTGTGTTCTAAGAAAGGAGGTATAACTATTTTTCCTAATTATATAAATGAACTTATTCCACAAAGAATAGTAACTGGTCATAGTATGGTAATTTATTTTAGGAAATTGAATAAAGCTACGAGAGAAGATCATTACCCCTTGCCTTTTATTGATCAAATGTTAGAAAGACTATCTAAGCACACACACTTTTATTTTCCTGATGGATATTCTGGTTTCTCTCAAATATGCCTGTCAAAAGAGGACCAAGACAAAACTACTTTCACATGCCCTTTTGGAACCTATGTTTATAGACTTATGCCCTTTGGTTTATGCAATGCATGTTCTACCTTTCAAAGATGCATGAATGCTATATTCTCTGGCTTTTGTGAAAATATTGTTGAGGTTTTCATGGATGATTTTTCTATTTACGGGACTTCTTTTGATGATTGCTTGAGCAACCTTGATCGAGTTTTGTAGAGATGTGAATAAACTAATCTTGTCTTGAACTCAGAGAAGTGCCACTTGATGGTGAATGAAGGTATAGTACTTGGGCATAAAATTTATGAACGAGGCACTGAGGTAGACAAAGCTAAAGTTGATGCAATTGAGAAAATGCCATGTCCTAAAGATATCAATGGTATAAGAAGTTTCTTTGGTCATGTTGGTTTTTATAGGTGTTTCATTAAAGATTACTCAAAGATTTCCAGGGCACTAACTAGTCTTCTTCAAAAACATATTCCTTTTGTTTTTGGTGATGATTGTATAGAAGCCTTTGAAATACTTAAGAAAGCCTTGATTTGTGCACCTATTGTACAACCCACCTAATTGGAATTTACCATTTCAGATTATGTGTGATGCTAGTGATTATGTTGTTGGAGATGTTCTAGAGCAAAGAGTAGACAAGAAATTGAATGTTATTCATTATGCTAGTAAAACCCTAAACATCGCTCAAACAAATTATGCTACTACTTAGAATGAATTTTTAGTAGTTGAGTTTGCTTGAGATAAGTTTGGACCTTACATTGTTGATTCCAAAGTTACTATTCACATGGATCATGCTGCTATTAAATACCTTATGGAAAATAAAGATGCTAAACCTGGACTTATTACGTGGGTGACTTTACTTCAATAGTTTGACTTGGATGTCATCGATAGGAAGGGAGCTGAAAACCCTATAGCAGATAACTTGTCTAGGATGGAAAATGTTCTTGATGAACCAGTGCCTATTGATGATAATTTTTCTAATGAGCAACTTGCTGCTATAAACACTTCGCATAGTGCTCGGTATGCATATTATGCTAACTACATTGTCGCTAAAGACATACCACCTAATTTCACCTTGCAATAAAAGAAAAAACTAGTTTATGATTTATGACATTCCTTTTGGGATGACCCGCATATTTACAAAGAAGGGGTGGATGGTGTTATTAGATGTTGTGTACCTAAGCATGAATGTGGACAGATCCTATGGAAGTCCCACTCGGAAGCCAATGGAGGACACCATGCTGGTGAGAGAACTGCACACAAGGAACTACAATCCGGTTTTTATGGGCCCACTCTTTTGAATATGCAAGTAAATATGCCCTTTATTGTGATGAGTGTCAAAGAATTGGCAACGTTGGTACACATCAGGAAATGCCTACGAATTATTGACTTTCTATTGGACCATTTGATGTTTGGGCTTTGATTATATGGGACCTTTTCCTTCCTTTAATGGGTACACTAATATTTTAGTTGTTGTTGATTACATTACAAAGTGGGTAGAATCTATTCCAACTAGTAGTTATGATCTTAACACTTCTATTGAAATGTTTAAGGATATTATCTTCCCGAGGTTTGGAGTCCCTAGACATTTAATGACCGATGGTGGTTCACATTTCATTCATGGTGCTTTCCATAAACTTCTAGCTAAATATGATGTTAACCATAGAATTGCATCACCTTATCACCCTCAATATAGTGGCCAAGTTGAGTTGACAATTGAGAAATAAAACTAATTTTGCAAAAGACTATTAATAGATCTAGAAAGAATTGGTCCACGAAACTTGACGATGTTCTATGGGCTTATAGAACTGCTTACAAAAATCCCATGTGAATATCCCCTTATAAAATGGTCTATGGAAAAGCTTGGCCTTTACCTCTTGAGTTAGAACATAAACTTATTGGGAAGTTAAATAAATTAACTATGACTTTAAACTTGCTGGTGAAAAGAGGCTATTTGATATTAGCTCATTAGATGAATGGAGTACACAAGCTTATGAAAATGACAAGCTATTTAAGGAAAAAAGTTAAAAGATGGCATGAAAAGAGAATCCAAAATGGGAATTCAATGTAGGATACCTAGTTCTTTTGTACAATTCTCAATTCTGATTTTTTGCACATAAGCTTCTCTCCAAATCGGAAGCCCGCTATGTCATTGGGGAGTCTATCGCTCTGGTGCTATAAAGATTAACAACTTCAATGGCAAAAATAAGAGAGTGGTAAATGGGCAAATAATTATACACTATATCTTAGGTATGACCCTTAACGTTGAAACTAACATTAGCAAAGTTATGACTTCGGAAGAACATATAAGGGAGACCTTCCGGAACATCCCAACAAGCTGAAAAGGGGGTAGGTATGTGATACCAGAAGTAAATTGACTCCAAAAATTCCCAAAAAATATTTACTATTGGTTTTCGTATATTAGAAAAATTACAAAAGTAAAAAATGAATCAGGGGGCCCACCAGGGGGCCACGAGCCAACAAGGCGTGACCACCCCCTGGCCATGCCCTATTGCCTCGTGGGGCCCTCGTGTGCCTCCCGGACTTTGATTTCTTCATGGAATCATATTCTAAGCTAGAAAAATCATTAAACATACTCCCGTATGTTTTTACCACCACATTGCAAGTTTCTCCTTTATTCTTTTTTCGAGTTGCTTTCCTGACAAATTTGAGACAATATGTCATCGCAAGACTCGAGAGGAGAAAGCTACATTTCAGATCACCTGCCAACCCCCAAGTCTATGGGGATATGGATCCTCATGGGTGGTCAACACAGGAAGAAGTCAAGGCTGATCTGAAAAGGATTGATCCCTCAAGTGTTGATGAAGAAGAAGTACCTCTACCTCAACCTTGGGATATGCACGTGGAGTTCAAAAAGTCAAGTTTCCCCAACAAGGTTATACTTTCCAATACTCGATTTTCCCCTTATGGACGTATGCACGTAGACACCACTGTTGCCTTAGCCACAAAAAACATCGTCTGATGGAAGGAGAAATGATAATCACCAACAAACTCCACAAGGAGAATCTGGACCTTAAGCGAAAGGTTGATAAGCTAAATGAGGAGATCCGTACACTAAGGGGCATCATTGCTAAAAGTATCACATCATCACCACCATCACCCCACTACTAGGAAAAGGCTTGCTAATGGCGCACCTATTTTTGCTACTAATGGCGCACTATAGGTGCGCCACTAGCATCACACCATTAGATTTTTTTACTAATGGCACACCACAAGTGCGCCATTAGTATCTGGTATATTAATGGCGCACTAGGTAGTGCGCCATTAGTATTGCTCACGGTGCGCCATTAGTATCTGGTATACTAATGGCGCAGGAAGTAGTGCGCCATTAGTATAGATCCTGGTGCGCCATTAGTATAGATCCCGGTGCGCCATTAGTATAGATCCTGGTGCGCCATTAGTATAGATCCTGGTGCGCCATTAGTATGCCTCCCAGGGCCATATTTACCCATATGCTATGGCTTACTAATGGCGCACTAGTGTGCTGAGTGATGCGCCACTAGTGTGCTGAGTGATGCGCCACTAGTATGAATATTACGTATTTATTTTATTTTTTCTGATATTTGCACAGATTACAAAATATATTATTGCACACAATATAGATAGCACAACATATAAACAACAGATTTATTGAATACAATAGAAGATTAGTCTCCGAATACAATTCATCATATTAGTCTCCGAATTTAAAATACCGAACAAAGTTAGTACATTACAAGTCTCGAGACCGCGAGTAGCGAGTTTGTCTTCAAATTACAAGTCGATATCGACCATCTAAACTACCATCACATAGAAGAGAGCTGCGGTCATCACAATGAGAATAATCGCAATGAAACTAGTCTACATCCGGTTCCTCCAACGCTCCCTCCTCTCTCCCGCTAGATAGCGCGCGTATCCAATTTCCACCTCCGCCCTTGTGGTGTACCCTTTGTAACTGTTACCGATGAATCGGTGAACCTGTCTCCGACACTCCTCCCAGTCGTCGTAGACTCCGGGAACCTTACCCTTGTACACGACATACAACGGCATCTCTATGCACTAGCCAAACAAAACGTTAGTAGCAATTCACAGAGACATACAAGTTCATTAAAGTTTAATATTACAACTATAACAGCACGATTCATGGTCCTACTAATAAATAGCATCGATTATATATAAGTTGGACGACTGTCCAAACCAAAGAGACATACCAGTTCATTAAATTTTAATATTGCAACATGCATTAGTAGCGATTCACGGGAACGTGGATGAAGCCGCCGTCTTTCGTGATGGTCATGAAATTGCGGTCGTTGTCAGCCTGCATTTGTAGCATTGTATCTATCTCACTATTGGACAGCGGAGATCTGAGGTAGAACTGCCCCGAGGTACGAAGGACATCTTGATGGATGATTTCCGCAAACTCCGACTGGATGCGAAAGAATTCTTGTCTGATGTCTGCATCCTGGATTCCCGACAAGCGTGCGGCCCAATCTTTGAGAATATTTGGTAGCCGAAGGTGATTACTGTCCCGTATGATCGCCCGCATGTGATGGAGGGCGTAGTAGGCATCATTCTGACTGCCAGGCGGCTGCTTGACGCAGGCGAACATCGTATTGTGGGTGAACACGTGCTTGCCGTGCCTGAGACTTGTCCTGCTGAAGGTGCCTCCAGATATGGCGTAGCCGGGAAGAGCTTCATCAAGAACTTTCTTGATATTTGTGTAGTCTTTTTTTGACTGACGGTTCGAGTCGAAATACGTGGTCATGGAATATTTCAGGCTTAAGAGGATGAGTGTGCAACGTGTGTCACTGCAAAAAACACGGAATGTTAGATCAAAAAAGGACGATCAAAATCTAAGAAATCATATGTTAAGTGGCGATGAGGGGATAACTTAACAGGGAAAGTAAGGCACGAGGAAGTTATCCTTTTCTGAGTTTTCCAGAATGACGCCTTCGAGGTATGAACTCGCGACTTGCCGGTCCCCAGCGCTGCCCAAGATCTTGGCACACATATAGAAGGGGTCGACTATCACTAGGTCCGGGGTCTTGTCTCTAATGATCCGCATCTCCATACTCAGCGAAAATAGCCGAACGAAGGTGTAGTGTAGTGGATGAAGGTTAAACATAGCGAAGATGTCAGGAAACCACAGGACGATCATACCCCCGATGGCGCTATCGACAAATCCCTTGCCCTTTGGCACCTTGGCCACGAAAACCGGGTATGCCACATTATTCTCGGAGAGACGCCGCTTCTCCAAACAAAGAACATTGTCATGCAGACTCCGCATAGCACCGGTTGCAACATTGAGCAGATTAGTCGGTAGCATCGGCCTACCCGCCACATGCACCCTCCTCGAGATATCCTTAGGTGAAGGTGGCCCGTCCAGAGCACGGATCATACTCAGTGCCGGCTGGCTCGCACCCTTGTTAGTCTTTCTTTTCTGTCCCTTCTTCTGCTGATGTAATGGGATCGAGTTCATCTGCTCAGAGACCACCTTCTTGAGTGTGTTGGGGCTGATAATATTTCGCACCTCGGCTATCTGAGGCTCGGTGAAGGCGGCAGCTGGAGGCGTCTCCTCAAAACTAAACGCCAGACAACGCCTATTGCAATTGGGTTTCTCCGCGGTACCAGCTAGATCGCGGTCGTCTTTTGCGGGGTTGGGTTGTTGAGAAGGAGGCCCCAAGAATTCCTCACCGTACCCATGTTCGGCAAAGCACTTATCAACCTTGGTAAATGTACAATCGTCGTCATCGTCGTCGTCCGGATCCTGTGCCATATGCATGTCCGGATCCTGTGCCATATGCATGTCCGGTAGCGTTGCGGCGGTCTTGCCATGGCTTGGCGCCGGCACAACTGGCGGTGTTGTCTGT
Source organism: Hordeum vulgare subsp. vulgare (assembly GCF_904849725.1). Lineage (NCBI taxonomy): Eukaryota > Viridiplantae > Streptophyta > Magnoliopsida > Poales > Poaceae > Hordeum > Hordeum vulgare. The sequence goes on from NC_058519.1 coordinate 396,551,946, forward strand.
GGGGTGGTGTCCCCCGCCCCCAAACGAATCTGGCTCTTCGGCCAAAGCAAGGGCCAGCTTAAGCAGGCGCTGAGGGTCATCACATCATCTTTGTCGGCCTCAACGGGGTGGAACGGAGGTAACAAGTCGTCGCAGCCTAGCAGCACCCGAACCAGTTGAACCCTATACGTGGTGGGTGGCATCGGTTTACCATGGAACATGGGGTTGCCCGGTTGAACAATTTTGCCCTTGGCGACATCGATCAACTCGCCGCCCATGAAGTGCAGGAGGGTGCATGGAACGTCGGCGCCGGCGCCCTGCGAAAACATGTAGGCATCAGGGGATGCCCAGTCAAAAGCAAGGAGATGAAGTCATCGGCCGAGAGAGGCCTAGTTACCGTGATGGCGTCGAGCTTGGCTAATGTCGAGGCACCGCCAACGGCGGGCGTTCAAGTGACGGAGGGGCCGCTTGCTGCCGAGGTGCCGGCCTGCGCCGGAGACACCAATGGCGCCGGTGCCGGAGAGACCAATGGTGTCGCCTGCGCGTTGTCCGAGTTGCTGGCCGTGAAGCTGGGAAACGGGGGCGGCCCCTGTTGGCCGCCCGCAATCCACGCCTGCAGCCCCTAAATCAAGGTAGGCACAATGGCGGTGATCACCCCTCCCACTTGGTGTTGCACTAGCTCTTGGACCATCTCTGGAATCCGCGCCACTTTTGCCTTGAGTTCTTCAACCTCCCGCGACTGGCTTTCCAAGTTGGTATTTCTCTCCTTTCGCCCACCAGCGTTATAGTATGACGACCATTTCGTGGACAAGCCTTTGCCAGCCACATGACCAGCTGACGACGGCTTACTGGACTTATCCTTGTTTTTCATTATGTTAAACGCCCTATTTAAATTGGTGTCCCAATGGGAGCTGTGAGACGACCCCGCGCTACGGCTTTCAGTGTCCTGCGGAAGGAATGAGCCATTTAGAAATTTGGCTTCATTAATTAGAATGCAACCATATGGAGCTAATTACGTGGGGTGTATTCCTTACCAGAACACGCTCAAGCGCCCTAGTCTTCGCATCCGTGGTAAGCTCCTTTGTTACTGGGTCCACCTTGTACCGGGCCCTGACATAGTTCCTGGTCTGCTTGTCACCGTATTTCTCGAAGTAGGGTGGTAGGCCTTGCTCGGCACGCTCCGCGTCCTCCTTGTCCCATATAGGTTCCGCCACTCTGTAACCGCCGGGACCGAGTTGGTGGACCCCCTAAGTTCAACTCCCGCATTTCTTTCCCCCATTGACTTGATTCCGCGGTTGCCTTGCTCTCGCACTTGATCTTGAACTCCTTGTAGTCATCTTCGCTGATCGAAGGATTTTTCGCCTTGATCTTCTCATAACTATCACCTTTGTCAATCATTCTCTTCACCACGCTTCTCCAAGTAGACAGGGCCTTGCTCATCTTTGTGAGGGCGGCACTGTTCACTTTATTCCTTGAGAGGCATGTGTTTGCAATGTCAACGGGGAACATGTATCGTTCGTGCAGCTTCGTGAAGAGGAGGTTGCGCAAATTCCCTCGGTCCTTATGCCTTAGGTTCTCGGTGTTGATCGAGGCAGTGCTCCGGAGAATGCACCCGAGCTGAACCGCGTACCCCTTGACTATTTCTTTGGGTGCCGTTGGATACCCGTCGGAGTTCACTTCAGTAAATTCCTCCTTTACGGTGCTGAGCACGTTCGGGCGCCGGTCCTTCCGTTGCCTGTTCGATTGGCTACCATCTGTGCGTGCGCTGCTATCATCAGTGGTGGCATCCTCGGCGGCACCATCAGTGGTGTGATCCCCGACGCCACTAGGGGTTGTGTACTCGGGATCGGTGTCTTCCGCGGCGTCCTCATAGCGGTGAGGTTCTTCCTCCATCTCCTGGGACAGCTCCCAGAATGGCTTGCCCGAACCGCCGGCCTCATCGTTGTGGGCCATGTTTTGCTCTAAATAGGAAAGAAGTTTGGTCAAAAAGTTGGTATTTTCAAGGAACAAGATCATGGTGTCATCATTTAGGGTTTGTCGACACCGAGGCATCCTAAAAGCTAAGCTTTTATCATTTAGGGTTTGTCGACGCCGAGGCACCCTAAAAGCCTAAGCTTTCATCATTTAGGTTTTTATCAACACCGAGGCACCCTAAAAGCCAAGGTTTTATATTTAGGGTTTGTCGACGCTAAGGCACCCTAAATGCTGAGTTCAGTTTTCATCATTTAGGGTTTATTGATGCCGAGGCACCCTAGGTTGACTGATATATATGGGTATCTTCTAATAATATACCCTATCAAGAAAAGGGAAAGAGAATTCTAAGTTGGGCCTAATCACTTGGCTCTATTGCCACCTATGGTTTAATGCAGCAAGAATAAAGGGGCAGTTGATTCTACTTAATTAAGTACTAAGATACCCCGGCCCATGCATTAGTCGCGAGTACCCCATATGTCCTATTTTTAGCAAAGTCATGCTAAAATTCACGGAAAATTTCACCATGACCTTTGCTGAAAATAGGACATATGGAGTACCCGAATTTGCCGGAACGGAAGTTAATCGACATTCCGGCAAACTCAAGGGCCTCTCGGGGTACGTGCAAAATCATCACGACACGATGGTCGGAGAGCTCGGAGAAGGGTGAGCCCGGGCTCAGAAACGAATATACCAAACTACTAATACTACTACCAACTTTCTTGCGTGTGCACAACTTTCTTCAACCACCTTTATTATGTTGCAGAGTCATATAAGGATGGAACTGATAAGAAGAAGGTTAAATACAACATGTTAAATATGAAATCTGCAAGAAATCTTGGCAGGCTAGTGAAATAAGCCTCTTGTATCAATGCTAGTGAAATAAGCGGGGAGAGTCACATTATGTATATTTAAGCCCAGGGGGTGATGGAAGTAGAACAAATGACATCTCCACTAGAGTGCCAATTCTGGTTTTGGAGCATCGGGTTCGGTGGCTGACCATGGGCATAACTAGTTAGTAGTATGAGTTTTTGTTTTACAGAGTTTCAAGAACCAAGATGTGTCTCCTGTATCAATGCATTTCAGAGTCTTAAAATCACTGCTTAATAGACCTTGAAATGACAGAGATAGGTAGGCCTTTTGTAGTTTGGTTGTCGTCGGTATACTATATGCTGATGGGGAACAATGATGCTTTATGTCTTCTCTTCATGCCTGCTTGCTGTTTTATTTATGCTCCATGTTTTTGTCAGATGATTGCTCCATTTGTTCTGACGTTGGCAGGCAAACGGACTATTTACTCTTGAACTGGCTGGGTTAATGTCTTACAACCTATGTGCAAATATTACTTGGTAGTTGTTGGTTCTTGCAATAACTGTTTCGCACCTAGTTTATCGTAGTCTTAAATCATACTGTATGACGTTTAGAAGTCGTCATAGAAAAACTGATATTCTCGTAGATAGAACAACGTCAGCTATCAGATTCCTTCTATTAAATTGGGTCGTTAGTGTTCGGGAATAAGGACTTGGCTATGTAAGACCTATGAACAAACCATGAAAGGTTTCTGCTGTTGTCATGTTCACATCGTACTTACTTATTATAGCTCATAGCATTCGTTGTGGTGAAATGAATAAAATGCAAATGAAACGAAAAAGCTACAACAGAAGTGATTTTAAGTTTCCGTTGGGGGCCTTTGACAGGAAAACACAGGCAGGACTGAATAATAGACAAGAATGGCTTCTACTGGCGTGAAAGATTTCTACCGGCAGAAGAAGAAAGGAGGTGCCGGCAAAACTTCAGCATCTTCTAAGAAGAAACCACAGAATTATACTGGAGGGGCCTCTGTTGGGGCCTCAAATAAGGCTCAAATTCGCATTATCACTTACGCACGCACCTACCTAGATCTGAGGCACGCATTTTCCAATCTGAGGCACAACCGAAGGAAAACAAAATGATTGTGAAACATGCTCGAAAAGGGGTGGATACAATCTGGACCATATGGCGTTCAAAAGATAATCTGGACCATATCAAGTAAATGTCATGCTTACTAGTTCTTTACCTTTTCTACTACAGTTTACTGAAATTTTACCTAGAATAGGCATGAATCATACATTCATTGATGAAACAATCTGTCTGGATCTCGTTGTCAAATTGAGAGGCATGGTTCCTGCCGAGAATTGCCTCATGGACACCAGCACACGCACAAAGTAGCAGCCATCAAATTGAAAAATAGTTCTAGAAGCATATGGGCCTAGAAAACAAAAAGAAACGTGGTTTCGTACTTTGGGTTCAGATTTGGTTTGTGGCTGCTGAGTGCTAATCCCCTCCCTTCTTTGTTTTCTCTCCGTCCCAAAAACTGATGTACAACTGTAGTGTGCTGCCGGCTACTAATAGGAGGAGCAGCACGGGCCGACCACGAGCGGGAACGGCAGCAGCATGTTCGGTCTCAGGTCGAGGACGCGGGCGGCGAGCTCCTAAACCTAACCCTAGGTCTACTACTCACCTCGTCGAAGCCCAACCACGAACAGGTCGGTGGCGCGACCATAGAGGGGACAAGCTATAGGTGGAGGAGGACAGCGGGCTCCGGAAAAACCGATCCCCCACGCCTCCGGCGCGGCCGCTGGGCTGGGCTGGGCGGCGGCCCTCTGGATCGAGCCGGGCGGCGCCGGAACCCGGGCCGAATCCCACGAACCAAGAAAGAAAGCAAGCAGGTTCGGTGGCGGTCGGCGAGCGGGGAGACGGCGGGCTGTGCCTGTTGGTGGAAAGGGGGTAGGGGGGAGGCCACGGGAGAAGAGAGGAGGGTGCAAGGGCAGCCGGCTTAGGAATGGCGCACGCCGAGCGGTGCGCCATTAGAATGTTTTTTATATAGTAATGGCGCATGTATATGACGTGCACCTTCTCTATGTTGTTAACCTCCGAAGTAGCAGCGCAGTGGTGCGTGGGTTTTGCCTCCTAGCAGGAGGTTGCGGGTTCGAATCCTCTTCCCCCCTCTTTTTTTTTCCTTTTTTTTCTATGCATTGTTTTCTTGTGCTGGTTGCACCTTGGTTTGAGAAGTGCCTAGTATTTTTTTTATGTTTGCAAGTAGATGCCTAGTATTTTTTTTTGATGTTTGCAATTAGATGCCTCTGAATATCTAGTGCCTCACAACAACATCTAGTGCCTAGTATTTTTTTTGCATTGTTTTCTTGTGCTGGTTGCACCTTGGTTTGAGAAGTGCCTAGTATTTTTTTTTGATGTTTGCAAGTAGATGCCTAGTATTTTTTTATGTTTGCAATTAGATGCCTATGAATATCTAGTGCCTCACAACAACATCTAGTGCCTAGTATTTTTTTTTGATGTTTGCAAGTAGATGCCTATGAATAGGAGTTGAATCTTGTGAATAGGTGTTCTAGTGGTAAGTATGCCGACGGCGGCGGCGGTGGAGCGGGGGAGGGTGCGGGGGGTGCTCGACGGCGAGGGGGATCTTGCGATGGGTGATAGCGATAGAGATGGAGGGGATCAAGATCGAGTGTCCTCATGAATATTCAATATTTTTTCATATTGAATCTGAAAAAATATCATCAAATTTGAAAATGTTGAAATACAATCGAGAAATGAAGGCTACAATTTAAATACAATCGATCTTAGCTAGCTATTTGTTCACAATCTTCTTGCCCTTATTTTTCGTAAATGGAGTCCTTCTCTTGAACGGACGTCCTTTAGGTAGGGTGGTCCTGCTTCTTCTTGTGGTGTATGCTGGTACTTCATCATCGTCGTCATGTTCCATCTTCGGGTCGCCGTACTTGTCGAAGTCTTGCTCATTGGCGACTCCATCTATTCCGATGATCTTCCTTTTGCCTCTCCTCACGACAACACGACTGGGCTTTGGCGGGTCGGTAATGAAGAAGCATTGGTCCACTTGGGAAGCCAGTACCCATGGCTCATTTTTCGCGGTGACGTTTGCGCCCGTGGTCTTGGATTTGGCTTCGGGTATAACCATGGTGGTGAAATACCGGTCTTCTTTTATGACGCTCTTGGCCCATCTGACACGAAACATCGGGACCTTCTCTCGAGCGTAGCTCAGCTCCTAGACCTCCTCGATCCTTCCGTAGTATCTGTCCTTGTCTATACCAGTGTAGGATTCCATCATTACCCCGGAGTTCTGATAACCATCGCTCTTCATATCCTTTCCCTCGGTGTAGAATGTGTAGCCGTTGGTATCGTACGCCTCATACGTCATCAGGTTGTGCTCGGCGCCCTGTGACAAGGCGAATATACGTCTGCGAAAGAATCCTCATGTAAAGGGTACGACGGAATCTTCTGCTTGAACCAACGCGTGAAACATGCGTTGTGCTCTTTGATTATATCTCTGTCCGTCCTCTATTGGCCTCGGTCATTGTACGTCTTTTCAATAAATGTTTTGTGCTCTACGACCCAAGGATCGACCACATCTACGTGTTGTAGCGCGACTAGGTTTGCTCTTTCAAAGTCGGCGAGTCGACCCTCGAAGTCAACAGGCATTTCGCGGCGACCCTCACGGTGACCCCATCCTGCGAGCCTGCCGAGGTGCCTGTTGATGGGCAGACCAACGGGGTTCTCGATTCCTAGATAATTCGTGCAGTAGGAGATGCACTCTTCGGTCAGAAAGCCCCTGGCTATGCTTCACTCTGGATGTGACATGTTGCGAGCGTATCCTTTGATGACACCATTCATCCTTTCGAACGGCATCATGCTGTGCAGGAACGTCGGCCCGAGTTGGATGATATCCTCCATGATATGGACCAGCAGATGCACCATAACGTCGAAGAATGCGGGTGGGAAGTACATCTCAAGCTCGCATAGTATCACCACGATCTCTTCCTGTAGCCTTCTGAGTTGCCTCACGCCAACCGACTTCTGAGAGATGACATCAAAAAAGTTGCATAAGACAAATAGCGTTTCACGGACGTGCGCGTTCATGATCCCACGGATTGCAACTGGAAGTATTTGCGTCATCAGCACGTGACAGTCGTGAGACTTCATCCCGCTAAACTTCTGCTTCGTTGAGTCTAGGTATCTGCTTATCTTCCCAGCGTAACCATAAGGAAGTTTTACTCCTACGAGGCAGGTGAAAAACCGATCGATCTCCTCCTGACTTAGAGTGAAGCACGCGGGAGGGAAGTCATTTCCGGTCTTCTTGGACTTTTTGCCTTTGCGACGACTTTCCGTGTCCTGCTTCACCTCATCATCATCATCATCATCATCATTATTATTAGCGTGAAGCTCCTCCCTGATGCCCATTGATTTCATGTCTGCCCTTGCTTTCGGTCTATCTTTGGTCCTCTCTGGCATGTTGAGCAGGGTACCAAGCAGACTCTCGCACACGTTCTTCGTGATATGCATGACATCAAGGCTGTGAGGCACACGGAAGATCTTCCAGTACGGCAAGTCCCAGAAAACAGACCTCGTTTTCCCTACCTTCAGCAGCGGCTCTGGCACCTTTCGCTTCTTTCCCGGCTCTGGCGCCTTTCCCGGCGGTGGGCACTCTTTCCAATTTTTCAACAGCTCGTATATTTCCTCGCCGCTCCTCATAAGGGGGCGTCTTCGGGGTTCGGTTTCACCATCGAACAGATCCTTGCGTTTTCTCCATGTGTCATCGTCGCGAAGCCACCTTCGATGTTCCATGAACACGGTTTTTGAAGACCCGGGATCTCTATCTAGCTGGCGATAAATTGTGTCATCCATGCACCTGACGCATCCAGAAAATCCGTGGACCACCTGCCCCGCGACATATCCGTAACCGAGATAGTCGTGCACTGTCGTGAGCAGTGTGGCTCTCATAGGGAAATATTCTTTCTCTGTGGCGTCCCACGTATTGGCTGGCGTTTTGCACAGCATGTCTAGCTCCTCTTTCAGCAGCCCCAGATATAGATTGATGTCGTTCCCTGGTTGTTTCGGCCCTTCAAGTAGCATACTCATGTGAATGTACTTCCTCCTCATGCACAACCAGGGGGGAAGGTTGTACATCCACACAAACACAGGCCAGGTGCTATGTGTGCTTCTCTGGCTGCCAAACGGATTGACTCCATCGGTTCTCGCGCCCAGCACGATGTTCCTTGGATCGTCCCCAAATTCTCGGTATTCGTAGTTCAACGCTTGCCACTCGCTCGCATCCTTAGGGTGACTCAACATATTGTCTTTTTTATTTATCTCCGGATCATTTCCGTCATCTTCTCGCTTTTTCTCCTCTCTATCCGCGTGCCAACGCAGGAGCTTTGCTACCTTAGGGTCCGCGAAATACCGTTGCAGACGAGGAGTGATCGGAAAGTACCACACCACTTTTCGAGGAGCTTTCTTCCTCTTCTTGTATCGACTGACGCCGCACACCGGACATATGGTAGACTCCGTGTGCTCGTCCCGATAAATGATGGAATTGTTCATGCACACATGGTATTTCACGTGCGGTAAATCCAGAGGACACACGATTTTCTTCGCCTCCTCGAAACTGGTCGGGCACTTGTCCCCTTGGGAAGACGTTCGTGCCAGAATGACATGTTCTCGTCGAAGCATGCGTCGGTCATTTGTGTTTTACCTTCATCTCCAGAGCCATGCGTGTTACTTTCAGGCGGGTATCCTCGGGCCTGCATCCTTCATACAATGGAGTAACCGCGTCTATCTCCAGTTGATCCAGCTTGACTTTCTCTCGGGCGGCAGCTCTTGCGTTATCCGTCTGCTTGAGAAGTAACTCTTGAATATGAGGGTCCTGCACCCAGGCCATCGATGGTCCATCGTCATGTGCTCCGGCATCTTCATCTTCATGATCATGCCTTCGTCTGCTCCGGCATATTCCTCATCATCATGTCCGACATCTTCTACATGATGACTATGTCCTGGAGATTCTTCGTCTTCTCGCCGCGGTTGTCTTGCTCATGCCCTTCCTCATTTCTTTCCCGGCCCCCATGGACGACTTCATAATCATCTTCACCACCTTGCCACCGATAGCCATCCATGAAACCACGCAAGAGCAGGTGGTCCGGCACCTTTAAGGAATCCGGGTCCATAAGGCTCTTCAGCTTGCATCTTCGACACAGACGTCTTATCTCCGTCTCGTTCTTTTGAAGCATCTCGGCCTTCGCGGAGCTCAAAAACCTATTCACGATGCCTTAGGTCATCGTGCGGACCATGGTCGCCTGCGGGGTAGAGCAAAACGATATTTTAGAACCAAAATTTTTTTTGGCATGACTTTGCCTAAAAATAGGACAAAAAAGAATGCATAGTGCCAAATTCTCGCCGAAACAGAAATGAATCAACATTCCGGGAAAATATTGGCAACTATCGCATTTCAAATACCGGTACCTGCAAACACAAACATATATGCAACACCACAAACATATGCAACATAACAAACATACGTAGATCTAGCTAGGCCATAAAAAGTGCGTGTGCACGTTGTTGGAGGGAGAAAAAAGTAGATCTACAACATAAAAGCTTTCCCCTTACTTACCTATCAAAAAAGGTAATTTAACCACTTAATTTGGGTGAATCTATGATGCAAATGAGGTGAGGAGGAGGAGGCACCCGAGACAAGCTTGGAGGAGGAGGTGGAGAGAATGAAACCATCTTTGAGGTAAATAATTTGGGTGGCAATAACTATGAAGCCCCCATCCTCCTATGTGTGCGGCGAAAACACTAGCTCCAAAAATATGCAATGAGTGTGAGCAATCATAAAATACTAAATGATAGTTGAGTATGTGAACTTGCTATAATGAAAGCTCTCACATAGACTATTCTCTGGAATATGATGAATTGTGATTGTCTTAATAACTAAGAATGTAGTTTGATGATTGTCCATAGTGTTTATGCTTCACACTTCATTGTCGTGGCTGGATTATTACTTTCTTATGAGAAGCTATATGATGAAAAATTGCTAATATGTTAATATTCATCACGCCCTCATGTACATATTTTTTTATCGACACATCTCTCTCAAATTTTGTGGTCATTATTACCAAGTTCGGCTTTCGCTTGAGGGCAAGCAAGTTCTAAGCTTGGGGGAGTTGATACATCCATTGTGCATCATTAATTGTTATCTATATTTATGTTATTCTTTTGCATTATTCCTAATTATGGTATAATTCTTATGCCTTTTTTCTCTGAATGTGCAAGGTACATCAGAAAGATGGAAGTAACTAGAAACTAGAATTCTTGACCTGAAAACCAAGGAAACGGCAAAAAATCGCTTGACTCCAAATGAGCTGAAACTTCACAAAGAATTTTTATGGAATATATAAGAATTGCTGAGCCAAAATTATACCAAAGGGGGTCCACATGTTGGCCACGAGCCAACAGGTCGCGGCCACCCCCTCGGAACTTTGTGTTGCCTCGTGGGGGCCGAGCAGGTCTACCGATCGCCCTCTTCTCCTATATGGCGTGTTTTACCTAAAAAATCATACGCATACTTTCAGGATAATAGGTGCATACAACTTGAAAGATAGGATCCAAATCACTCTTATATTCATGTAAACATAATAGGTTTGGATCTGAAATCATGGCATAGGGCCCTAGTGATAAGAATTAAGCATAGCAAAGTCACAGCTACATCAATCTCAAAACATAGTGGATACTAGGGATCAAGCCTTATCGAAATAACTCGACTACATGATCAATCTGATCCGATCTGATCACCGTCCAGCAAGCCTACAAAGTAATTACTCATTCCCGGTGGTGAGCATCATGGAATTGTTGATGGACAAGGGTTGGTGATGACGACATCGATGATTCCCCCAAACGGGCTCTAGATCGCCCCCCGTCCCCAAGGAAGTACTTGAGGTGGTCATGGCTCCATCTCCTGAAACGCGATGAAATCTTATCTGCGATTGTTTTGCTCCGAAGAAGTGAATTTATAGGACTGAAAGTAGGGTCGTGAGATCCATGAGGAGCATGCAGGGGGTGGGCTCACCCTATTGGCTTGTGTCCCACAGGAAGCCCCCTCCGTCCGATATTCGCTCCATAATTCATTATATATTTCAGAAATAATTAACAAAAAGTTTCGTCCAACTCTGAGAATTTTTTTTCTCCACCAAAATAACACCATGGTAGTTATGCTGAAAACAATGTCAATCCTGGGTTAGTTCCATTCAAATCATGCTGATTAGAGGCCAAAACTAGAGCAAACGTGTTTGGAAAAGTAGATACGTTTGAGACGTAACAATGGTTCACGCTCATGTATTGAGTGACTAATAAAACGTTGAAGCACTTTAATAAATACGATCCAATTGTGTGGCTTAACACCGTGGTGCTTGACATTTGTTTTATGTGTGAAGACGAAGCCATGTCTTGCTAATAAGATAAAATGAATGGGTGATAAAAATTCTTTAAGGATCATATATTTTGAACATTGATAATTATGTTACTTATGCTCATGTATATTACTATATTAATGTTTGTTAATAATTGTTTCTCAATGATCATAGCTACAAGAGATTACATGTTGGGTAGCATGTCACATCAAAAATTCTATTTTATCATTTACCTACTCAAGGACGAGAAGGAATTAAGCTTGGGGATTATAATACGTCTCCAACATATCTATAATTTTTATTATTCCATGCTATTATATTATCGTTCTAGGATGCTTTTTAGGCATTTACTTGTTGATTTTTATTATTTTTCAGCACTATGCTGTTAACTCAGTGCCAAGTGCGAGTTGCTATTTTCTACATGTTTTTGGCTTTTCACGAATACTGTACAAAACGAAGTCCAAATACCCCAAAACTTTTTGCTGATTTTTTCCGGACAAAAAAGGACGTGGAAGCTTCGGAGGAAGACCGGAGGCCCCACGGAGTGGTGCCAAGACAACAGGGCATGCCGATGCAGGTGGCCGCACCCTAATGGCTTGGGGGCACCTCCCTTGGCATCTAACATTGCTCTCCATCCTATAAATTCTCATTAATCCCAAAAAAAATAGGGAGCTACCAAAATACGTTTTCTGCCACCACAAGCATATGTTCCGCCATGTGCCCATCTGGGGCCTTGTTTCGGTGGCCTGCCGAAGGGGAGATCGATCATGGAGGGCCCTAACATCATCCTTGCTGCTCGCATGGTGATGTGTGAATAATTCACGACAAACCTATGGGTCCATAGCTAGTACCTAGATGGCTATCTCTCTCTCTATGATCTTGAGTACAAAGTTCATCGCATCTTCACGATATAACCATCTTGTGTGGTGGGTTTGTTGGGATCCAATGAATTGTGGATTTATGTTCAAATTATTCATGAGATTATATTGAGTTCCTTGTTGTTCTTTCAAATATATGCATGATTATGCTAGATTCGTAATTTTCTCTGATCTATCGTTGTAGTTTGGACAACTAAATTGATTTATGTGCAGCGCGAGAGGTATGTTGTGGTGAGTTCAATCTTATGGTGCTATATATCCCAATGACAAATTAGGGGACACGGCATGTATTTCTATTTCTACCACTAAGGATAAAAAGATGTGGTTGATTCATATTAATAGGATTTTCATTGTCTACATCATGTCATTATTGTCCAAGCATTACTCAGTTTTACTTAATACTCTAGATGCAAGTTGGATAGTGGATGATGGGTGGCGTAATAGTAGTAGATGTAGGCAGCAATCGTTCTACTTGCTTACAGACGTGATGTATATATGTAATGATCATTGCCATAAATAAAGATTGCGTAACTATGCGACTTTCTATCAAATGCCCAATAGTAATTTGTTTTCCCACTGTATGGTTTCTACGAGAGAGAAGCCTCTAGCAAAAACTATGCCCCCTAGGTCTATTCACAAATATAAATGAAAAAAATACAAAATACCTTGTTTTTCTTATTTATTTTATACTTATATTTATCAAACTATCCAACGACACTACTTATGGCTTGCAAGGAATGAGTACAAGGGGATTGATAATTATGTCCGCGTTGGCTACAATTATGTACACGCTGAATACGAGAAATTGCGTGGTTCTCCTATTGGTTCGATAACCTTGGTTCTCATTGACGTAAATACTTTTCTATAGTGTGCTACATCAGCCTCTCCTATTCGGGGAAAAACCCAACGCAGATCACAAGCATCACTGTTGGATTCAGTTTTTACTCTACACATTACCCATTTACCTTGGCTAGCGCTGTGAGGTCATGGGCTCATGGACAATTGCCACCAGTGAATTTTGATGATTTTAGAGGCACGTGCATCGCATAGGGTTAGTCTAGCTATACAATCTCGCACAGTTGTTTCATCCGATTCATTTTCTATTTACGTAACATCATTTGGGGAAAACGGCAAAACATGAGAGGTTCAGAATACAACCACAACACATAGTGGCTCAAATTCACAACTTTGATGTCACGAAAAGGTTGGTGTCATGTTCAAAATACAATTTAAAACTTTGAGGTGGCACATGATGCATGCATACCTAGAAGCATCCATAAAAAAGGGTTCATGACATAAACATAGGGTGTCGGCCCCTCCACTTGTGCGAGAGGAGGTAATCCTCTGAAGGCATGACCTAGCTCAAACTTTGTTCAGAATTTAGCCATCGCTTGTTGTTAGAGAAATTTTAGAATCTATACCTTTAGTCAAACTGGCCCCTTTTGTTGTCAGTCAAGGGGATAGACCGTGAGGGCCCGTTGGTGGGAGCGTCATCGAAAATCGGGTGAGAGGGACCAGAAGACAACCTCCACCCGCACGTGGCCAAATATATGTAGAAAATGGGTGGTGAAATGTTTAAATACACAACGCACAACTTTAATGTGACACCTGACTCAAAAACTAGACATGCAGTCCTTGGATATGTATACTAGGAGGTTAAGGTCGTAGGGTGCCTCCACCCACACAAACACAAACTTTGTGTCAACGGGTCACATGCACTTAGAATATAGTCAAACATCATATCACCATGATCTACCATAACACAGGACCAAGCGAATCTATCTCTATCGAACTACCACTCTTGCTGTCCATCAAAAAGTGATCGATAGTGCCGGCCCATAGATGGGCCATTCATCGAAAACCACACGAGAGTGGCCAGAAGACAAGAACCACATGCATGCGTGTATGTATGAAGAGGTGGTGCATAATTTGCGTTTTAAATACCCAATGTACAACTTTGGTCTGTATCCTACCGCTCACGAATCGGACAACCCCCATGGAAGCTAGGTAATTAAGGATGATGCACGCAGGGTGTCGGTCCACCTACCATTTCGAGCACGTGGGAGGGAATTAATCATGAGCAGTGCGAGCTCGAACTTTGCTCGGACATCACCATGACCCACCATAACATGAACCTAGACAAATGCATTCATGTTCAAACAACTCTCATGGCCGTTCAAAGGGGTGATATATAGACCCTAGGGCCCACCTATTGGCAAGTCGTAGGAATCCACACAAGGGAGATGTGGTTAATTAGAAGACCACCACCACCTGCATGCGTCCCAAATATATGTAATCATGGGTGATGCAATGTGCTCAAATACTCAAAGCAAACTTTGACATGGCACCAGCTAGGTGCCTCACAAACCAAAAAATCCCTAGGAAGTGAGGTTTAAGACATATGTTGTGAGTTCCCCGACTTTGAGCTGGCAGGAGGCAATCCAACGCATGTGTACAAACTTTTGTTAGACATGCATGCCACCATGATCTATCATAATATAACAAAGAGGGGTCTATCATGGTCAAACCTTCTTGACGTGGGTCAAAGGGATATACATACCAGTTACATCCATTCAGAGTTAGATAATTTTGACGTGTGCCTCCAAATGTTTGTCAAGAGTGTAAAAAGCATCTTTGAAATAAAATATATTCACATATGATCCAAAAAACAACATGCATATTATATGTTGAAACATAGACTGTTATTGAAGTCAATAAAAAGGCAAACCATATGTTGAAACAACAAAATTTTCCAACCTTCTGATTGTGGGTCAAACGGATGGACTATACCAATTAGTTTCATTCATACTTAGATAATAATGGCGTGTGCCTCCAAAAGTTTGTCATGAATGCAACAAATCACTTGCAAATAAAATACATGCACATATGCTAAACAAATACATGCACATTATATGTTGAAACAACAAATCTTTGCAAAATCAATAAAAAGGCACACCATATGTTGAAATAACAAACTTTCAAAAGAACAAATAACAAAAAAATTATACTAATAACAAGTAGTTGGAGCAAAATAAACTATATTGAGGATCCAAAGATTGCAAAAAGGATCATATGGCTCAAAGACATAAAAAGAGTGAGGTGGGCAGCCAAAAGATACCAATTGGAACAAACAATCACATGATCCTACGAGCCACCTGAATAAAATATATTATGATATGGGCAAAGGAGTGTTTGAAAGAAACTAGGGAATCTCCCCAAATTTTGTGCACTATTAAGAATTGTTGTATTTGTATACAAGTGCACGGAATAGGATCATCAGTCCCCCAAAATCAATACAAACACACAACAAGTTCAAGCAAGTAGATAAGACAATAAGCATAGCACTTGCAACCAACATGTGGTTGAGAAACATGTAGAAGTGGAAATTTGAGAGTAGGCCCAACCTAACGATGTGTGTGATCATGGAAAGGCACTTGAGAAGACTAATGTAAGGATGGGCATTAAGCATCAACATATTCTTGAAGAAATGAGACACAAATTGCAAGACATATCGTTCCCACACACACACACTACTAGGAAACGGATACACAAGCTTACTGATAAAAAAATCAAGTACCAAAGCTTGTGAAACGCATGCTCAAGGTAATAAATAATAGCCTTGTCAAGAGGAGGGATACCAATCGAAATGGCAAAACCCTCATCAATACAAGCATGAGGAAAAATAATTTTCACCCCTAATGAGTGCATCAAGATGCAAGGATATAAGATTCACACTCAAGACAAATTCTTTCACGAAACCACCAAGGAAATAAAAACGGGATGCAACGGTCGATGTGAAAGAAAGGAGGATATCAACTAGAGATGTAACTTCTCTCATGCGTATAAGATTATATGTAGAAGACAATCATGATGATATGTATCCACAACGAAGGATGTACACATGAAATAGTTGCAAGAAATAACAAACAAGATATCCAAAAGGAAGTCATAAATATACCAATAAGATCTTTAGTTGAAAGCATAACACATGGACTAATATTTTCTTATTTTACATACATGAACTCCCATCATGCGAACATCAAAGACATGACAACTAGAAATGAGAGATCATCGTTGGGATGCTTTGAGAAAGGAAACAAGTACCACAAGAATGAATTAAGAAAATCATGCCATGATGATACCTACAAAAGGTTGAATGCATGAAATGCATGCATGAAGAAGATACTTGTTACCGAGATGGCATTGGATCGATGTAGTATAAATGGTTCATTGATCATCCTAGCTTCGCTCCAATAAGCACATGGTGTCAACACCTTCCTTGTAAGTGAGCTGAACATCCAATGCATATCCAATTGTTCCTAGAATAAAAACACAAACAAAATGGTACCAAAAATCATTAGACCAGAGAGTTAGAGAACCAAAAATACATTGGACAAACTCCACATAAATTTATGACATGCACACTTTAGCTAATTTATGACATGCTGGAGTTTCCACTATATATTGGATCAAACAAAGAAAGCATGCCAAGGAAAGTACATATAGTAAATATGCATGCTCAAGCCTTTCAAGAACCAAATCAACACATAGTTCATAACATACCAAGAGACAAGGTATCAAGTGAGAATAATATACCAAATAAAAAATTATCACTTGAAGGATAACAATTAAAAGATACATCAAGGAATGAGATATTCGTTGACACATGCCAAATAAAAGGTAACAAGAAACCAATTGAAGGAAAACAAACAACATCTATCAAGTTCCCAAAAGATATCTATGTTCCTAAAAACAAAACACTTGGCATATTTTCGTGATGGAACAAAGCACCATAAAGAAAAGGCTTGCTTCCCACCAACACACACTTGATGGGGATCAAAAGATTTTATGATAAACACATAAAGAGAGTGTGGTAAAGCCAATATGATAGCTCCCCCAAGAAATGTGCATTATATAGAATTTCATTAGAATAAAAAATGTACAAGATGGGATCATCACTTTCCCAACATCTATAGAAGCACTAGATATGCTCAACAAGGTCCACAAGAGCCAAGGAAGCCAAATGGATAAACGAAATCTAATGTAAAGATTATTTACCAATTTCTACCATGAAAAAGAATACCAATTGTCACAGGACAACAAGTAATTCAAAATAATTCCCATTGGTAGATTTCAAAGATATCCAACATCATTTTCACTCCTAAATCATAAGCAAATGATACTTGTAGATATAACATGCCACCTAGGAACAAGAAAATTTACAATATCATTTCTATGTGACAGTACCTCAAATGTACATATTTTATTGGCTTGTAATACGCACATGTATAGAATATTACCCCCCATAATGTGAAAGATCAAAATAATTAACAAGTGTCAAATGAAATCCAACAAGAGATAATTAATGAACAATTTAGAATTTGAATTTCTCATGAGCAAGAGATACCACATAGAGACTAGATGATCTTGTAATATCAATTCTAAGTGGTATTCCTCATGTATACCCATTTGCAAGATTGTGAGGTGAGCAAAGCACATCCCTCCCCCAAAATTGGATCATCCATTAATATCTCAAAAGAGCCAACTAAGATACACACAAAATGCAAAAAAGGCTCAACTCAAGACTCACACATAATATGATATGCAACCCACCATACATACTTGATTACTCAAGATAGAAAAATAGGAAGCACAACTTATACATACACATGCAAGGTACAAAACCACAACATGAAAAGGGGCAACTAACTATCAACATAAGAAATTTTAATTACAAGTTACTCCAAGGATGCGCATTGGTTATAAGATAGAAATTTGATGATCCAAATGACTTGGCTTGAGACAATATAACTGATGAAAACCCCTTAATTCTTCATGTGGTAGCCAAGTAACCAATGCCTTCCAACATCACATATTGATCAAGTTTGAGCTTGTTGGGCCCCAATTAAGTTGGGTCCTAAGAGGTTAGTGTCACATCCCTGATACCTTAATCAAGTTAGCTTTGTGCTCATGTTTTCTTTGCATTGCATCTAGGAAATTTTCAACAAAAATAAAGTAAGAGGTGAAGGAAAGCTCAAAACCCTAGCCACTTCTTAAGATAAAGTAAAATTCAAACTAGTTAAAATCAATGAACCCAAAATGGCCTCAAGAAAAGTTCCATCTTTCTGATAAATCATGAAAGTAAATAAGCAATGAAGAAAACCTTTTTCTTGACACTTTAAGCGTTTTAAATAAATGCAAAAAGCTACTAGTTTCAAGTTTTAAATTTGACATCAGAAACTTTAAGCTTCCAAAAATGTTGAAAACTTTAGGAATGGTTGGAAATATTCCAACAAATATTCTGGGGTGGTCAACATAGTCAATTTGGGAGCTGAAATAAATAGTAAGTTATTGAAATAGCAAAACAGAAACAAATAAAAAAAACAAAAGAGAAAGAAAAGAGGAAACCTTACTTGTCACCTCAGGAGGCCCAGCCCACCAGGGGCAGGGTTGTCTTCTTCCTCTGCCGTATGGCAGAGGGGAGATCGACCACGGCGTCCCCCTCCACCTCCTGCTTCGCCGTGGCGAGCTCCAGAGCCCCCCCAGGACAGCGCGACAGCGGGGATATCCACCCCGAGCCCGTCCCTATCCGTTCCCCAGCTCCAGTTCCCCCCTCCTCTTGGGATCTCTCCTCCCTCCTTCTGCTGCCATTGCCAAGAGCCCGAGCTCGAGCCGCCGCGCCTCTAGCCATAGGACCTCCCCTCCGAGTAGTCGAGTAGCTTCGCCTCGTCGAGTTGGTTCTCTCTGCCACGGCCGAAGTCTCCCCGAGCTCTGCAACGTCCCCAACGCCATCGTCTTCAACCTTCGGTCGCCTGCAAAACGATGGTGAAACGCCGGCAATAGCCCTTCCCCGAGCCGTCTAAGCCCTTCTCTGCACTCCCCGTGAGCCTGCGATCATTTCCCCTCTCCTTCCCCTCGGATCCGTGCCCCTTAGCCACTGAACCATCGAACCCGTACTTCGGCAGCCGCCCCGGCTCGTCGCCGGCTTACTCCAGCCACCTATAGCCCTCCCTGAGGCCAGCGCTGGATGAGGCCGAGCCTGGAGATCACTCCAGTGCTCTCAGCATTCTTTTCCGAGCACCACAGCATGTTTTAGCATGTCTCCGGCGAGGTTCTGCCGCGGATCTGGACGCTGCCGGCCAGGTTCCGACGAGGAACGACGTGGCCAGCCTAACCCAGAAGTTTAAAGCCTAAACACTCACTGACAGTGGGCCCAAGGCCAAGTCAAACCCAATTAGGGGCTGGTCAGCGCGAGATTAGCCCCTGAGACGCTGACCAGTGGGCCCCCCGTGTCAGGTTTGACCTGATCAGGTCAGTTGACCTGCTGATGTCAGGCTGACGCAATAAAGGGGTTTTCTAGTATAAAAATAATTCCACAAATGTTTAAAACTTCTAAAATTCATAGAAATTAATCTGTAACTCCAATGAAAATAATTTATATATGAAAAAGTATCAGAAAATTTCAAGGAATCTGAATATGTCATTTTCAAACATGTTTGAAAATGTTACAGAACCCAAACATGTAGATTAGTGAATAAGTTAATTCTTATAAGTACTTTATAAATAGAATTTGGAAAATATTTAAATTTCACTATGAATGACATGATCAAACACTGTCCTAATTACAAACCAGCAACCTAACATGTCATTCCATGCATGTTAATATCAAGTTGATCTGAGCATCAGGTCGAATCAATTAAAATGGTATCCGAGAATACCTTGTTTGGAGTGGTATTTGAATTTGGTTCAAATCAACTTCAAACCTAATACATGCTAGCTATAATTGTATATCACCTTGCATTCTCATGCCATGCTCATGCATCATCTTGATTGCATATGTTTGTTATTGATTGTTGTCATTCCTTTCGGTAGGCTCCGCTCCCCCGGATTCCACCGAATATCCGTCTGACGTATATTGTCCCTCCTCTGAGCAACAAGGAAAGCAACCATTTTTGATCATCCCGATAAATCCCATGTTCTTGCTCCTGCACTTACTTATTGCATTAGGATCAAATGCTTCAACTGCTTTTGCCACGTTAGTTGAACCCACTTCCTTTGCATGACCTATCCTTGTCACGGTAAATAGCTGAACCTTGCAACCTAGCATACCTGGTAGTTGCTTGAGCCATGATGTGCCTTATCCTGCTATGCATGCTATGCTTAGAGTTGTGTATGGTCTGTCATTTGGGAAATGAACAGAAATGTGAGAATGTGTACGGTAAGCAAAGTTTGTGTGTTGAACCTAATTTGGTAAAGGTACCGGTGAAAGGCTGTGTAGGAGTACATGGCGGGTTGTTTCATTGGAACCGTCCTTAGGAACTGAGTTCCGTGTATGTAATCCAAGACGAGATACTACCACATGCTGGGCCCTGAAATATGACCCCGCTCGGCCCATTAATCGCTTAGTACTCGGTCCTGGAGTTGCAAGTAGTTTCTGGTGTTTATAGTTATGCTGGAGGCCGTGCATGGTGCTGACCTGAGAGGTGGGCTGTGATGCGGTAGGCAGTGGCACGGTGTACCAAATGGCACCCAGATGGTGGGCTTGGGAACCCTGCGCACATCATTTGGGGCCATGGCGGAAACCTCGACCGGACTTCCGTGCGGGTTACCCTCAGATAGGCGATAGACCTGGACTAGGTACTAATATGGTTAACGATCGTTGCCGACTCCCTCGTTGGGCTTCCGCTTGAAGGTTGCCGAGGTGCATGACGTGCACATGGCGGTAAGCGGCGAGAGCGTGTGTGATGAAGTACACCCCTGCAGGGTTATGATCTATTCGAATAGCCACGTCCGCGGATATGGACTACTTGGAGACATATGTTGTTCGTAGATAACTTCAATGGCTACTCATAAAATTGTCAAGATAAGCGTGAGTGTCGTGGGCGGCATATCCGTATGGAGACAGAATGATTCCACGATGGTGTATTGTTGTGGTGTTAGTGGACTCGTGTGCGAGAAATTAAGTTGTCAAAATTATTTAAAAATGCAAGTTGTCTAGCCACGAGTCAAATGCTGGCTTTCCGCATGAAACCCCACCATACCTTGTTGATACATTGCATGAGTAGTTAGTTATCCTAAAGTCTTGCTGAGTACCTCCGTACTCATGTTTGCTTAATAAATGTTGCAGAGGTTGCTAATGACCCTAATGGAGGGTTCTTCATAGACATCGACGACGACGAGTAGCTGGTGTCCCAGCTATGATCTGGCCCTAGGTTGGGTCTGTAGTATAGTCAGGCCATGTGCCTTCTAGTTGCACCTGTCTGTACACAGACTGCTATTATGTGTCGTGAGACCCTTACTGTGTAATATTATGTGTGTGGCTCTTCCGAGCCTCTTAAATAAAGCTTGTATGTTTATGGTTATGTTGTGATGCCATCGATGTATCTATACATATCGGTATGCCATGCGTACGTGTGTCGTACTTGATACGTATGGTGTTTTATTACCTAGTCGTGAATTTTAGTAGCACTCCTTAAAGGGAAATGCCCCTTTGTGATCCAACGAGCCTTGGTAGCTCGCTACTGCTCCGGACACATTGGTTGACCGGCATGTGTCCTTCTTAGCTGCTGTGTCTGTCCCCTTTGGGGAAATGTCACGCGATGTAATGAAGTCCTTGTAGCTTGCTACGACTCGTCTACACTCGCTGGTGACCGACACCTGCTTTGTTGGGTCATGTATGCCTGTCCTTGTGCGGTACTGCCACTTTGGTTTATGACTAGACTTGTCGATCCGGGTTCTTTGACATTGGAATGCTAGCGACACTATTGCATACGTGGTTCAGAAGAAGCAAACGGTCCCGGCTAAGGTAAGGCTGCAACCATGGAGTTAACCGTGCATGAGACCGCAAAGGAATGCGATGTGTTACAGGCTGGATTCCTATGGCTTAGGATCGGGGTCCCGACAGGGTTGGTATCAGGGCCTGACTGACTGTAGGATTACTAAGCCAAACTAGTCGAAGTTCAGTCTAGAGTTGCTTTAGTTATATATAAGGGAATTGTTTGTGGAAGGGAACGTAAGACTCTTGTTCTCTTCTCAAATTATTCTATTCTGGTCATCCTCGTCTTTTCTGCGGGAATTAAGGACTAGGTTACTCATCGTCTTCTAGGCTCGTGTTTCTGATCGGTAGATTATAGGACTACGGGTCAAGAGATATTTGGGTTTCTTTTATTCCTAGGAAAAAGGAAGTACGTTTGATGATCAAAGAGTTGAACTTGATAGTTGAGTGGTTACGCTATTCCATTTTGGGTTGTCTCAAAATTTGTTTTTGAGCATTTACAGCCGTTATGCTGCCCAATTTTGCATTCGGAGCTCTAATGCTTTTGCATTACTCTGTATTTAAAGATGCCTGGCCGTCCTTCTCGTCAGGTGATACGTCTGACCAGGTGCATTGATGTACCGGGTCATACGGCCATGCTGGTCAGGGTGATGTCGGTGTGCGGTTACCGCTGGTACCCTGAGTACACAGTGGAGGAACAGTACCGAGACTTCAACCAAAGCCAGTATATCTGCACTGTTAGGGTATTTCCAGACTACCCTGGAGCCGAGGAGCCAATCCATTGGTCCTATGGGTTGGGAGTCACTGTTGACATGGCAGTACAAGATGCTGCCTATTCAATGCTGACCATTATGAGAGCGAGATATGCACTGCTGCAGAACTCATAATTCTGCTATGTTCCGGTCTCTCAGCCTGGTGAAGAGGGATACCTCAGTGGAGTCTATTTTGATTCTTCTATAGAGGATCCACTACTGCAGTCCACTGTTGGGATGCTAGAGAACAGGGACACGGATGCTCGTGCTCTCCGCATGGAGCTTTATGATACCCGTGCCCGTCTGTGGACGGCTTTGACGCAGCTGGCACCGGTAGTCCAGACAGGGAACGGAGATATGGAGATGCTGAACCCTGTTAGGACCCATCTTCCGGCCCACGTTGACCGGCCAACTATAGGAGGAGTTACCCCTCTTCGGGGACCCCTCTTACCACCAGTGAGGGGACCAAGGCCACATCCGTGTCCTTATGGATCCCAGCGATCTCAGGCTAGAGTGTTTCCTGATCCGCAGGTTGAGCTTCCAGGTCATGGAGGTAATCTCTATGAGATGTTCTATGCCGATGCCTGAGCTATGAGCGGAAGGATAGTATGGTAGTAGCCATGCGTTCACAGTCCTGCGTGACTTGTGAAGTATGCCTGTGATGTGAAATGAATTCCGGAGGCCTAGATAAATAATGTATAGGAAGCTTGTAAGCCTCTGATGAGTAGTTTCATAATTTCAGTAGTTTGCTCTTCGGTTAAGGTTGTACTGAACTATGTAAGGGTGTGTATGAACCATGGTGTATATATAGCAGTTGCTTGTTACCATGTTGTTTGGATATTCATTTCCGCATTCCGTGTGTTCAGTACATTCTTAATCCATAGCTAGTATTTATATGATATTGATCTAAGCTGTGAGTTTGTTTGTCAGGATGGTGTTCACCAGGTTGAACCGTGCCCCTGCTCATGAGCAAGGAGAGGGTAGTCAAGCATCGCAGGAAGACCTGCCTCACCCGCCCTCTCTGGTGGAAGTTATGCTTGAGGCAGAGAGAAACAAAAGGGAGACCAACTGACTGTTAGAGCGTATTGAGCAGAATACGGCTCGTCAGCCTAGGAATGTTGCAGTGTCCCTCAACGACTTTGTGAAGCTGAATCCTTGAAAGTTTCATAATTCCGTCGATCCCCTCGACGCTGATGACTAGCTGTGCAGCATCGCACACAAGATTCGCTCTGCGAATGTTTCTGAGGCCGACAAGGTGACCTTTGCGGCATATTTCCTGGAAGGACCCGCCAATATGTGGTGTGAGAACTTTGAAGCTATGCGTCCTGCTGAACCAGCAGCCACATGGGCAGACTTCAGTGCAGCGTTTCGTCTGCACCATATTCCAGAGGGCCTGATGGACAGAAAGAGAGAGGAGTTCTGTGCCTTCACTCAGGGCAAGTTGACTGTGGATGACTATAGCCGCGAGTTTGGTAACCTCGCCCGCTATGCAACAGAGGAGGTGTCTATTGATGCCAAGAAGCAAGCAAGATTCCGTAAGGGTCTGAGCCCTGAGCTTCGTCGTGATCTGCGCCTCCACGAGTGTGCAAGCTTTCAAGCCCTGGTCAACAAGGCGATCAGTGCTGAGACTAGTCATTCTGACTTTGAAGCCACAAGGAAGCACTCCCGTGACTTTGGCTCGTTTTCTGGTTCCGCGTATCCAAAACGCAGGCTGTGGGTTCCGAACAGTTCCCTGCCGCCAAGATACACTCCGAGGCCATCCTATGTGGCGCCTCAGACGAATCAGCCTAACCCTCTAGCAAAAAACTTATGGTGGTCCAGCTAGCAATGCTGCACCACGTGCCAACCAAGTGATATGCTACAAGTGTGGAGAACCGGGGCACTATTCCCGTGAGTGTCATCAAAATGTGGGTGCCAAGCAACCCGGAAAGTCCGTCGGGCAAGGCAAGTCGGGCAAAGCTTACTATGTAAAGCCGACTCCTGCACGTGGCCGCATGAACTATGTCTCAGCAGATGAAGGTGCAGAGGATCCCGACGTCATGCTGGGTACGCTTCTTGTTAATCATCACCCAGCATCTGTTCTTTTTGACACTGGGTCTTCTCATTCCTTCATTTCAGAAAGTTATGCACAGCTGCATAGCATGTCTTTTTGTGATATGCCAATTCCAATGGTTGTCCAAACTCCTGGTAGTAAATGGCAAACCTCTAGGATAACCTATGACAATGAAATTCTAGTAGACATGCTAGTTTTTCTAGCCTCATTAATAGCCTTGAAATCTTCAGATATTAATATCATCTTGGGTATGGACTAGATGTCAGCTCACTATGCCAAGATTGATACTCATTCTAGAAATGTCCAGCTTACCCATCCCTCGGGTGAGATAGTAAATGTCTCTACTCGAGTTGCCAAATGCCAACTCTATTCCTTAAATGCCAACCCTCTTCCGGAACTTGAAGACATTCCGGTAGTTCGTGACTTCCCGGATGTTTTTCTAGAGGAACTGCCAGGAATTCCACCTGACAGAGATGTAGAGTTTGTGATAGATCTTGTTCCGGGAACTGTCCCAATAGCCAAAAGACCTTATAAGAAGGCACCCCTGGAGCTAGCCGAACTTAAGAAGCAACTAGATGAGGCCTTGAATAAAGGTTTCATTCGTCCTAGCTCTTCTCCTTGGGCTTGCCCCGTCCTCTTCGTCAAGAAGAAAGACGGAACGGATCGGATGGTTGTAGATTACCGACCAGTTAATCTGGTCACCATAAAGAACAAGTATCCACTCCCTAGGATCAACGACCTGTAGGATCAGCTCGCTGGGTCCTCAGTCTTCTCCAATATGGATTTGAGGTTGGGATACCATCAAATCAAGATCAAGAACAGGGACATTCCAAAAACGGCTTTTGTTACTCGTTATGGCCAATACGAGTACACCGTCACGTCCTTCGGTTTAACCAATGCCCCAGCCACCTTCTCTCGTTTTATGAATTCAATCTTCATGGAGTATTTGGATAAATTCGTCGTGGTATACCTCGATGATATTCTCATCTACTCGAAGAACGAACAAGAACATGTCGAGCATCTAAGGCTGGTATTGATGAAACTTCGAGAGCATCGCCTTTATGCCAAGTTTTCAAAATGTGAATTTTGGTTACCAGAAGTGACCTATCTAGGTCACGTAATCTCTGGTAAGGGTATTGCTGTCAATCCCGAGAGAGTTCAAGCTGTCCTTGATTGGACTCAGCCTAAATCGGTTTAGCAAGTTAGGAGTTTTCTTGGTCTAGCGAGCTATTGTCGCCGCTTTGTCGAGAATTTCTCCAAGGTTGCAAAGCCTCTAACTGAACTCCTCAAGAAGGATAAAAACTTCGAGTGGACACCACAGTGTGAGCATAGTTTTCAGGAACTGAAAAGACGCCTGACTTCCGCACCTGTGTTGCTACCACCAGATTTTTCTAAGGACTTTGTTATGTATTGCGATGCCTCGCGACAAGGATTAGGTTGCATTCTCATGCAAGATCATCATGTGATCGCATACGCATCTCGACAGTTGCATCCACATGAGGATAATTAGCCCACACATGACCTTGAGCTTGCAGCCGTGGTCCATGCACTAAAAACCTGGCGACATTACCTTCTCGGTAATCGTTGCGAAATATTCACTGATCACCAAAGTCTGAAATATATCTTCACCCAGCCGGATTTGAATCTCAGGCAAAGACGATGGGTTGAGTTGATCTCAGATTACGACTTAGGGATAACTTACACCCCGGGAAAGGCCAATGTTATGGCCGATGCACTAAGTCGTAAATCTTATTGTAACAATTTGATGCTACAGCAAGGTCAACCACATCTCTATGAGGACTTTCGGAAGTTGAATCTTCATATTGTTCCTCAAGGATTCCTTTCTACCCTGGTGGCGAAGCCTACCCTTAAGGATCAAATAATAGCTGGCCAAAAGCGTGACAAGGGTATATCACGGATCAAGGAGAATATTTTTAGCGGAAACGCTAAAGAATTTTCCATGAACGATCAAGGTGTTGTGTTCTTCCAGAATTCTAGTGGTTCCTAAGAACCTACATCTAAGGCAGTTAATCCTTAAGGAGGCCCATAATTCTCCTCTCACCATTCATCCTGGTAGTACTAAGATGTATCAGGACCTACGCCAGAGGTTCTGGTGGACTAGGATGAAGAGAGAAATTGCTGAGTTCGTTGCTAACTGCGACGTTTGTCGTCGAGTTAAGGCAGAACATCAAAGGCCTGCTGGCACCCTTCAACCTCTAGCTATTCCTGAATGGAAATGGGATAAAGTTAGTATGGATTTCATTACCGGATTTCCCAAGACCAAGAAAGGAAATAATGCTATCTTTGTGGTCATTGACCGTCTTTCCAAAGTGGCTCATTTTCTTCCCGTTCGTGAGAGTATAACAGCTAGCCAGCTAGCAGAGCTATATATCTCTCGAATAGTGTCTCTTCATGGTGTTCCCCTGGAGATTAACTCGGACCGTGGAAGTATCTTTACTTCTCGCTTCTGGGAAAGTTTTCAGAATGCCATGGGGACTCACTTATCTTTTAGCACTGCTTTCCATCCCCAATCAAGTGGTCAAGTAGAAAGAGTGAATCAAATACTAGAAGATATGCTCCGAGCTTGTGTTATATCGTTCGGTATGAATTGGGAGAAGTGCCTTCCATTCGCCGAATTCGCTTATAACAATAGTTATCAATCAAGCTTGGGCAAAGCTCCTTTTGAAGTTCTCTATGGACGAAGATGTCGAACACCTCTTAATTGGTCAGAAACCGGGGAGAGGCAACTCTTTGGCCCGGACATGATCCAGGATGCACAAGAGCAGGTTCGCATTATTCTTGAAAAGTTGAAAACAACCCAGTCTCGTCAAAAGAGCCAATATGATCGTCATCATAAGGCTGTGACCTTTGAAGTTGACGAGAAGGCTTACCTTCGGGTTACACCTTTGAAGGGTACCCATCGATTCGGTATCAAGGGCAAGTTGGCTCCTCGTTACATTGGTCCTTTTCGCATTCTTGCCAAACGAGGAGAAGTTGCCTACCAGTTGGAACTTCCTCCACATCTTTCCAAGGTTCATGATATCTTCCACGTCTTGCAACTCAGGCGTTGTTTTTCGGATCCTATCCGTGAAGTGGACCACGAAACGCTTGATCTCCAAGATAACCTTTCATACCGAGAATACCCCGTGCGTATTCTTGATCAAGCTGAGCGTACCACTCAACGTCGAAACCTTAAGTTTCTTAAAGTTCAATGGTCAAATCATTCTGAAAAGAAGGCAACTTGGGAAAGAGAGGATCGTCTCTGACTTGAGTATCCTGCGTTATTCCCGACGACTTCTAAATCTCGGGACGAGATTCTTTTGAGTGGGGGTGAGTTGTCACATCCCTGACACCTTAATAAGGTTAGCTTTGTGCTCATGTTTTCTTTGCATTGCATCTAGGAAATTTTCAACAAAAATAAAGTAAGAGGTGAAGGAAAACTCAAAACCCTAGCCACTTCTTAAGATAAAGAAAAATTCAAACTAGTTAAAATCAATGAACCCAAAATGGCCTCAAGAAAAGTTCAATCTTTCTGATAAATCATGAAAGTAAATAAGCAATGAAGAAAACGTTTTTCTTGACACTTTAAGCATTTTAAATAAATGCAAAAATCTACTGGTTTCAAGTTTTAAATTTGAAATCAGAAACTTTAAGCTTTCAAAAATGTTGAAAACTTTAGGAATGGTTGGAAATATTCCAACAAATATTCTGGGGTGTTCAACATAGTTTTTACAAACTATTTGGGAGCTGAAATAAATAGTAAGTTAATGAAATAGCAAAACAGAAACAAATCAAAAAAAACAAAAGATAAAGAAAAGAGGAAACCTTACGTGTCACCTGAGGAGGCCCAGCCCACCAGGGGCAGGGTCGTCTTCTTCCTGTGCCTTCTGGCAGAGGGGAGATCGACCACGGCGGCCCCCTCCACCTCCTGCTTCGCCGTGGTGAGCTCCAGCGCCCCCCAGGACAGCGCGACAGCGGGGATATCTAGCCCGAGCCCCTCCCTATCCGTTCCCCAGCTCCAGTTCCCCCCTCCTCTCGGGATCTCTCCTCCCTCCTTCTACCGCCATTGCCAAGAGCCCGAGCTTGAGCCACCGCGCCTCTAGCCACAGGACCTCCCCTCCGAGTAGTCCAGTAGCTTCGCCTCATCGAGTTGGTTCTCTCTGCAACAGCTGAAGACTCCCCGAGCTCTGCAACGTCCCCAACGCCATCGTCTTCAACCTTCGGTCGCTGGCAAAACGACGGTGAAACGCCGACAATAGCCCTTCCCCGAGCCGTCTAAGCCCTTCTCCGCACTCCCCGTGAGCCTGCGATCATATCCCCTCTCCTTCCCCTCGGATCCATGCCCCCTAGCCACTTAACCATCAAAACCGTACTCCGGCAGCCGCCCCGGCTCGTCGCCGGCTTACTCCGGCCAACTATAGCCCTCCCTGAGGCCAGCGCTGGATGAGGTCGAGCCTGGAGATCACTCCAGTGCTCTCAGCATCCTTTTTCCAGCACCACAGCACGTTTTAGCATGTCTCTGGCGAGGTTCGGACGCAGATCTGGTCGCCGCCGGCCAGGCTCCGGCGAGGAACGACGTGGCAAACCTAACCCAGAAGTTTAAAGCCTAAACACTCACTAACAGTGGGCCCAAGGCCAAGTCAAACCCAATTAGGGGCTGGTCAGCGCGGGATTAGCCCCTGAGACGCTGACTAGTGGGTCCCCCCTGTCAGGTTTGACCTGATCAGGTCAGTTGACCTGCTGATGTCAGGCTGACGCAATAAAGGGGTTTTCTAGTATAAAAATAATTCCACAAATGTTTAAAACTTCTAAAATTCATAGAAATTAATCTGTAACTCCAATGAAAATAATTTATATATGAAAAAGTATCAGAAAATTTCAAGGAATCTGAATATATCATTTTCAAACATGTTTGAAAATGTTAGAGAACCCAAACATGTATATTAATTAATAACTTAATTCTTATAAATACTTTATAAATAGAATTTGGAAAATATTTAAATTTCTCTATGAATTACATGATCAAACACTGTCCTAATTATAAACTCGCAACCTAACATGTCATTCCATGCATGTTAACATCAAGTTGATCTGAGCATCAGGTCGAATCAATTAAAATGGTATCCGAGAATACCTTGTTTGAAGTGGTATTTGAATTTGATTCAAATCAACTTCAAACCTAATACATGCTAGCTATAATAGTATATCACCTTGCATTCTCATGCCATGCTCATGCATCATCTTGATTGCATATGTTTGTTATTGATTGTTGTCATTCCTTTCGGTAGGCTCCGCTCCCCCGGATTCCACCGAATATTCGTATGACGGATATTGTCCCTCCTCTGAGCAACAAGGCAAGCAACCATTTTTGATCATCCCGATAAATCCCATGTTCTTGCTCCTGCACTTACTTATTTCATTAGGATCAAATGCTTCAACTGCTTTTGCCACGTTAGTTGAACCCACTTCCTTTGCATGACCTATCCTTGTCACAGTAAATAGTTGAACCTTGCAACCTAGCATTCCTGGTAGTTGCTTGAGCCATAATGTGCCTTATCCTGCTATGCATGCTACGCTTAGAGTTGTGTATGGTCTGTCATCTGGGAGATGAACAGAATTGTGAGAATGTGTTCGGTAAGCAAAGGTTGTGTGTTGAACCTGATTTGGTAAAGGTACCGGTGAAAGGCTATGTAGGAGTACATGGCGGGTTGTTTTATTGGAACCGTCCTTAGGAACTGAGTTCCGTGTATGTAATCCAAGAAGAGATACTACAACATGTGGGCCCTGAAATATGACCCCGCTCGGCCCATTAATCGCTTAGTACTCGGTCTAGGAGTTGCAAGTAGTTTCTGGTGTTTATAGTCATGCTGGAGGCCGTGGATGGTGCTGACCTGAGAGGTGGGCTGTGATGTGGTAGGCAGTGGCACGGTGTACCAAGTGGCACCCGGATGGTGGGCTTGGGAACCCTGCGCACATCGTTTGGGGCCATGGCGGAAACCTCGGCCGGACTCCCGTGTGGGTTACCCTCAGATAGGCGATAGACCTGGACTAGGTACTAATATGGTTAACGGTCGTGGCCGACTCCCTCGCTGGGCTTCCGCTTGAAGGTTGCCGAGGTGCATGACGTGCACATGGCGGTAAGTGGCGAGAGCGTGTGTGACGAAGTACACCCCTGCAGGGTTATGATCTATTCGAATAGCCGCGTCCGCGGATATGGACTACTTGGAGACATATCTTGTTCATAGATAACTTCAATGGCTACTCATAAAATTGTCAAGATAAGCGTGAGTGTCATCGACGACATTTTCCGTATGGATACGGAATGATTCCACGATGGTGTATTGTTGTGGCGTTAGTGGACTCGTGTGCGAGAAATCAAGTTGTCAAAATTATTTAAAAATGCAAGTTGTCTAGCCACGAGTCAAATGCTGGCTTTCCGCATGAAACCCCACATTACCTTGTTGATACATTGCATGAGTAGTTAGTTATCCTAAAGTCTTGCTGAGTACCTCCGTACTCATGTTTGCTTAATAAATGTTGCAGAGGTTTCTAATGACCCTAATGGAGGGTTCTTCATAGACATCGACGACGACGAGTAGCTGGTGTCCCAGCTACGATCTGGCCCTAGGTTGGGTCTGTAGTATAGTCAGGCCATGTGCCTTCTAGTTGCACCTGTCTGTACTCAGACAGTTTTAAACTCTTCCGCAGGCATGTAACTGAATGACTGCTATTATGGGTCGTGAGACCCTTACTGTGTAATATTATGTGTGTGGCTCTTCCGAGCCTCTTAAATAAAGCTTGTATGTTTATGGTTATGTTGTGATGCCATCGATGTATCTATACATATCAGTATGCCATGCGTACGTGTGTCGTACTTGATATGTATGGGGTTCGATTACCTAGTCGTGAATTTTAGTAGCACTCCTTATAGGGAAATGCCCCTTTGTGATCCAACGAGCCTTGGTAGCTCGCTACTGCTCCGGACACATTGGTTGACCGGCATGTGTCCTTCTTAGCTACTGTGTCTGTCCCCTTTGGGGAAATGTCACGCGATGTAATGAAGTCCTTGTAGCTTGCTACGACTCGTCTACACTCGCTGGCGACCGACACCTGCTTTGTTGGGTCATGTATGCCTGTCCTTGTGCGGTACTGCCACTTTGGAATGCTAGCGACACTATTGCATACGTGAGCAAAAGACGCAAACGGTCTCGGCTAAGGTAAGGCTGCAGCCGTGGAGTTAACCGTTCGTGAGACCGCAAAGGAATGCGATGTGTTACAGGCTGGATTCCTATGGCTTAGGATCGGGGTCCCGACAGTTAATCACAATAGGCTTGACAACCCAAATGGTACTTTTCTTGACACCACTTTGAGTAACGACAAACTTGGCAAACACATTGCCGACCATATCCTTCCTAAGAGAATAGATTTCATAAATTAGAATAGGGTTGGATAAGGTACCATTAGTGCATGAAGAAGCGACATGACCTTTCTCATGAAATAAGTAGCAACGTCTACTATTCACTTTGTTCTCACTTGATTTCTCAACAAAAGAAGCATTAACTTGAGTCTTATTGGGAAGTGGCCTTTATAGAACCTGCGATTGAGCATGAGATTGAACTTGTAGCACCTTCCCTTGTTGCTTGTCACTATGAGGTTTCTTATTTAATGGGCAAGATCTAACGTGATGCTATGCATTCTTGTACTTCAAGCAAACAATCCTGGCTGAGTTCTTGATTTGTTCTTGGCCCTTCTTCTTGTTTCTCTTGGACTTATTCTTCTTATTGGAGTTGAATCCAAGTACACCTTTCCCATTTAAGGATTTCTCCACACTCAATATGTTGTTTAGTTTGGACTTCCCTTCATGACTCTTTTCGAGGTATTTCATCATAGAAGTGACTTGAGCCTTGAGCTCTTTGATTTCCTATACATGGTTAGTATCAACACAAGTACAAGAGGAAATAGAAGCTTTATTGTTAGAGAAACAAGGCAAGGAAAGCAATTCATCGCA
Source organism: Hordeum vulgare subsp. vulgare (assembly GCF_904849725.1). Taxonomy (NCBI): domain Eukaryota; kingdom Viridiplantae; phylum Streptophyta; class Magnoliopsida; order Poales; family Poaceae; genus Hordeum; species Hordeum vulgare. The sequence goes on from NC_058519.1 coordinate 396,584,616, forward strand.
AGAAGTACCAATGTTATGAGTAGATGAATTACGAGGACTAGCACATGACAATGTAGCATTTAGACTAGAAGTAGTGTTAATATCCACATGAGGCTCACTTTTATGTTACCTTGGTAGTAATACTATTAGCGTCAAAACCGGCGCATCTTGGGTACGCACTACTGGAAATCAGTTTTTTGCCGTCTGCCAAATCTTTGCCGTCTGCTAGCTGATGTCAAAGAGTGTATTTGCCGTCAGCTCCCACAAAGCAGATGGCAAAGAACTGGCTGATGGAAAAGAAGGTCTTTGCCAGCAGTCAATTCTTTGTCGTCTTCCGCAGACGGCAAAGAAGGGGACAGCAGATGGCAAAGATGCTCATCTGGCCGGGGAACCCTTAGGTCAAACTACGCACTTCTTTGCCATCTGCCGGCTGACGGAAAAGATGCCAGACGCAGACGGCAAAGAGTATGGACCCTTTGCCATCCGCGAGCAGACGACAAAGTAGATGAATCTACCAACATCCGTCCCAATCCTCTCCCCGTCCCGATCCTGTCAAATGCCAGCCTCCATCGCCCTCCTCTCCTTCAACCCCCCATCGCCGCCACCAGGTCGCGCCGCCACCCCCGGCGCCTCCTCGGGGGCCCACAGCCCCACCGCCGCCGCCCCGGTACCCACAACTCCTCGGCGGCGCCGCCCCACCGCCCCTGGTGCCACCCCCGCAGCCCCACCTCCGGCGCCGCCGCCCCAGACACTGCCCCGCAGCCCCACCTCCGGCGCCGCCGCCCCAGACACTGCCCCGCAGCCCCCGGCGCTGCCCTGGTGCCTCACATCCCCGCCGTTGCCGCCCCGGTGTCCCACAGCCCCCTAGCGCCGCTGCCCCGCCACCCCGAGCCCCGCCACCAACGACGCCACAGCCGCCCCTCCCGGTGAGCCCCACCCCCCCTCGCTCGGGAAAATTAACTATTTGGTATTTACTTTTTTGGAATTAGATTATAACTAGAAAGTTGATTTTTTATTGTTGTTGTAGTAGTTGTTCTTGTTATTCTAGTTGTTGTATTGTAGTTGTTGTAGTAGTCGGTTTACCGGTTGATGAGCCCTATATTATTAGCTTTTCATATAAAGACCATCTGCCACTAGTTAGTTAGCTTAATAGAAAGAAGAGGAAGAAGAAGGGAAGAAGATAAGAAGAGAAGAAGGGAAGAAGAGAAGAAGAAAAAAAACAAGAAAGGAGAAGAAGAGAAAAAAAAAGAATACGTAGAAGAAGAGGATAAAGAAAAATAGAAATAGAAATAAGAGGAAAAAGAAGAAGAAGAAGAGGAGAAGAGGAAAAGAAAGAGTAAAAATGAAAAGAAGAAGAAGAGAAGAAGAAGGAGAAGGAGGAGGAGGACAAGGAGCCCTCCTTCTTCTCCTTCTTCTCCTTCTTCTCTCCTCCTTATTTTTTAGCTTGTTTAGGTAACTATCCTCCAAAATGACATAATAATCTAAAAACCTTGGTTAGCTCATGAATATTATATATTTTAATCTTTATTATTCATGTACATATTATTATTCATGTATATATTATTATTCATGTCAGTTATTCAATTTTTTTGTTGTACTAATTTCTTTTAATCTTTATCATGGCAGCTCACCAGGTGTTGAAAGATGGTGGGCGCTGGTCCAGATCGCTCGACGGGTTCTTCCCAGGCGCCCCGCATGAGGGGTGGAACTTCCCCATCCACCCCTATCTCTCCGTAGAGCCTTGGCAGAGAGTCTGTCGACACCACCCGTGGGTTCTTCTTCGTCGGCGGCATTGCCCACTAGGAGAGGATCCAGGGAGAGGTGGTAGCCGCGGAAGATCCAGGAGGACTGTTGAGCCGTCCTTACCACCACCACCAGCTCATTCACCCAAGCATTGGACAACTATGGTCGACCCGTTTGCGGAGGAGGCTACGGGGACTCCGGTCCAGGAGCCTGGTGTTGACGGGCATTCGTCCCATGAGACTCCGGTCCAGGATCAGCCTCGGGTCGAGGTGCATTCGGCCCACGAGATTACGGTTCCGGAGGCTTCACCCGACGTGGAGAGGTCCGGATGGGATGCCTGGCCGCATGAGACCGAGTTGCCGGATTGGACCGAGGGTCCGGGTGGCTCAAGGGGCGGGGATGCCGGGGATGAGTTTATGGATAGTGAGGTCGATGTGCAGGTGGACGGGGCCACCGTGTACAAGCGTGGTAGTACACGTATCCCAGTCGTGCCGGCTACCCGCGAGCAGAGGCCGGTGATTAAACCTGAAGGAGATAGGTAAGTACATTTACTCTTTTTTTATCTTTTGCCTTCAAGTTTGTGCAAATATCTAATCCGTTGACCTTATCATACTGCACGGGATGGGCAAACCCTTGTGTAGTCTGCAAGCCGAACTCTATCCTTGGTGTGCTTTGCCGGACAAATTTCCCGGGGTTTGTCACGTTGCCTGGTGAGGGTCAGGTTCCTACACTAGGATTTTCCTGGGAGCACTACCAGGCTGCGCAGGCCCCGCCGGAAGAGATTCTAGATGGTGTCTTGTGCCACACGAGGGCCGAGATGGTGATCAAGAGGTTTTGGGTAAATTATGCTTTTACACAATCTAAAATTAATAATATAGCTAATTATTGTACTAATCGGTGTTTTCACGTTTGATTCCAGACCTTCTATAGGTGTGAGGATGGATATGAGGAGGATGAGGCCAAGGTTCTCGAGGCCGGGTGTAGGCGGTTACTACAGAACTTACGCCACGAGGCTCGGCCTCAGGCTATTCAAGACTACTACGCCACGTGTGGTATTAAGAAGCAGAAGAAGGATTGCCGCGGAAATATTCTGAAGAAGGAGCAATACATGAAGGTAATTACCTATTCTTAAGTCCTTCTACGTAGTTTTCTTGATTTCATTCATAGGCGTAGCGCTCAAATTGTTTTCTAATAACTTAAGGTGCCCCCGAGATGGTGTGCGGATAAGATGGATTGTTGGGAGGTGTTGGTTGATGAGTGGTGCACAGGCAACTGGCGAGCCGTCCACGACAATGCGAAGGATCGGCGTAGCCAAATGGTTGGTGTGCCACATCATCAAGGTAGCGCCAACTTACTTCAGTTCGGACGAAACTGGGTATGTGATTTGCTTCATTATTCATGCAATTCATTCTTCATGCTAATATTTTGTTCCTTCCTTTTAGGCGCATCACAATAAGACGGAGATGCCACACTTGTACGACCTTTATGGCATGGACCTTACTGCCTCGTACAAGAAGGCGAATGCATTCTCTGAGTCTGACCTGGATGATCCGAATAACTTCACCAACATATCATCCCACCACAAGCTCGTGACATACAGGGACACGGGGAAGGCTAGGAAAGGGGATGACTTGAACCCGAGCGAGGAACCTTTGGATCCAGAGCTGGTGATGATATCTGGTGGCGGGAGGCCCCATGGCTCGATAGCCATTGGAGATGGGATAATATGTTGTGCACTCACTCTCCCGGAGATCAAGGCGCGTCAGTCGAGCAGTTGTGCTGAGATAAGGGTCCTCCACGGCCAGCCGATCTTGCCGTCGAGGTTAGTTGTACGGACTAAGAAAACTTTCATCCATTTCATTATGTGTGTCACCATAGATCATTACTGTGGTAACGAGGAATGGTGTTTCAGGCTGCTCTTCAGAAAGAGAGAGCGGAAAACCAGGCTGCTGTTGAGAAACAAAGATTGGCAAGCCAGGCTGCTCTTCAGGCTGCTCTTGATGAGAGGGACCAGACCACGGCACGATAGATTGAGGAGGAGAGGGCCCGGAATGAGGCGGGTCAACGGGCCCTGTAGGAGCTTTTTGTGGTAATTTTTTTCACATTAGCCAAATCATCTGTGTAATGTCTGTTTCATTACTAACTAATATGACCCACTCTTCAGGGTCTGTGCGAGAAGAGCGGTCAAGTCCCTCCGCCGATGCCCGTCTTCTCTTCGATTGGCACGATGAGATTCATTATAAACTAGTATTAATAATTGAGTGTCATCATGCTAACTGAGACATTGCAAAATATCGTTTCTACAGAATAACTCCCGAGCGGCATCGCACGGCCCTTCTCCAGGGCAACCATCTCCAAACGAAGTCGCCGCGAGCAACCATGGTGTTTCTCCTCCTTGATGACCACTACGATAAGTTTCTCTTCTCCTCTTTCATATTCTCCTTGCCTTAATTTCGCCAACAATGACATAATTACCCCATTTAGCTCCAAAATGCCATAATAACCTCAAAATGGCATAAGAACCTTGGTTAGCTCATGAATATTATATTCTTAGATTGATTTCCTCTAAAATGGCATAATTAGCCCATATAGCTCCAAAAAGACTTAGTTAGCTAATTGAGCTCCAAAAAGAGGAGAAGAGGAGAAGAAATAGCAAAAATGAAAAGAATGAAGAAGAAGAAGAAGAGAAGAAGGAGAAGGAGGAGGAGGAGGAGGAGGATAAGGAGGAGAAGGCCAAGGACCTTCTAGTCCTTCTCCTCCTTCTTCTTGATTTCTTCTTCTTCTCCTCCTCCACTTTCTTCTCTTCTTTCATATTCTACTTGCCTTAATTTCCCCAACAATGACATAATTAGCCCATTTAGGTCCAAAAAGACATAGTTAGCTAATTTAGCTCCAAGAAGAGGAGAAGAGGAGAAGGAATAGGAAAGATGAAAAGAAAGAAGAAGAAGAAGAAGAGAAGAAGGAGCAGGAGGAGGAGGAGAAGGCCAAGGACCTTCTAGTCCTTCTCCTCCTTCTTTATTTCTTCTCCTTCCAAACAAAACATAGTTGGCTAATTTAGCTCCAAGAAGAGGAGAAGAGGAGAAGAAATAGGAAAAATTAAAAGAAAGAAGACGAAGAAGAAGAAGAGAAGAAGGAGAAGGAGGAGGAGGAGGAGGAGGAGGAGAAGGAGGAGAAGGCCAAGGACCTTCTAGTCCTTCTCCTCCTTCTTCTTTACTTCTTATTCTTCTTCTCCTCTTTCATATTCTCCTTGCCTTAATTTCCCCAACAATGACATAATTAGCCCATTTAGCTCCAAAAAGACATTATAAGATCAAAATGGCATAAGAACCTTGGTGATCTCATGAATATAATATTCTTAGCTTGTTTTCCTCTAAAATGGGATAATTAGCACATATAGCTCCAAAAAGACATAGTTAGCTAATTGAGTGTAGCGACCCGACTCAATACGAGTCAAGCCTTTGGTGTTTTCCGTACCATGCCGAGATCATGCTGGTACACACTCAGTACATCAATGTATATATCAAGAGTTCAATCACACAACTTTATTAATCGAAATCTCATAGTACTTATTACAATAATGAATTACAATAAAGTGGCTGAAAGCCATCTCATGAGATATCTAACGAAGACTAGCGGAAGCATCACGTAGACGAGTCCATCCGACTCCAGGGCATGTCGTTGAGCTTAGATAGTAGCCTCACTCCTAGTCGGAAAAGTACTCTGCAACATGATACGTTGCAGCCGTGTAGGTCAGCATATGGAATATGCCGGCAAATCATCAAGAAAGGGGAAAAATAATAACCAACTATCTCTACATGCATATTTGGCAGATGGGGCTATAAGTTTTTCATCAAGCCAATTTTCTCCTACAACAAGAGAGGGCTGAAAGCGAAATATTACTACATTGTTTGTTGTTAATGAGATGGTTCCGCCAACCAATTCTCGTACCCGAGTTGTTGACAATTCCCACAACATTATTAAGTTGTGTCGAGAGTTCAGGGAAATTTCAATGCCTTCGGCTAAAGTTGTCCATGACCATGGACACGGCTAATCGATTAGGTTTGGGCACTCTGCAGAGTTTTGCACACGTTCCCCAGAAGATTTGATCGCCTCCGAGTATTTCCTCGCACTTCAGGGTGTTTGAAGACCGGATGATCAAAACATGGTCTTTCAACGGGTCCCTCTGAATCCGTGTCGGTGCCCATCCATTCCTACCGTTCTTCTACATCTGCTAGCACCGCCTGTCCAGAGTCGCCGCGTTGTCCAACCAAGCCATAGCCCATAATGACTTGTGGCTGTGCAGGTAAGCCTCGGGTCTTGAAGCCTCCGCCCGTCTCTTCGAGCCTGGGTGAAGCTTTCCGCAAGATGTCATGGCACGTCTCCAGCATCCCGGGGTCGTCCACTTGGTTTCTCTAGGGAGCCCGTCAAACCGTCCTTCACCCAGAGTTACATTTCTTCACGAGGTCTTGAAAATCTTGACTTAACCAGTCTTGGTTATTTAATTATCCTCGCATCACTCGTGTTATGCACTGAACCAGAATCCCGTCTACTCAAGCATAGAAATATGAAATTTCTCGTCCCGGGCCAAGTATCGGGGTTGTTGTGTGCCGACCACATGATACTACAATCTATAACTATAATTTCCAAGTACCTACTCAGCATGCAATTGGGCAAATAAAGGTGAAACTACCATGCATAGAAAACATAGGCGAATAGTATGATCAAAATGACTTGCCTTGATGATAGTTGTCTTGATCTAGCGCTTCTAAGTAACAAGCTTCGCACTCCGGGTGATCTACCGATACAAACAAATACACACCATAAGCACTACAATCATCAACAAGTAAAATACATCACAAGCATAAAGTAGCTATGGCATAAAGTGAAAGAATTCACTTCACCTAACTAAGGAAGTATTTGTTTCTGTTAAAACCCCAAGTAACAATATTTAAAAAAATTTGAAACTTATACTACAGTAATATATAATCACTAGGAAGTAGTAGCAAAAAGAATCAAATTAAAAGCTATTTTAAACTCCTGGAATAAGCAAAACAAGGTTTATACTAAATCTAATCTAATTCAAATTTTAAAATTTCAAACATAGACAAATTATATGTTTTTAAAAGCTACACAACAATTGTGATCTACTAGAAACAGTTTCAACTCCATTGGAATTCGGGATCAAAAGCTATGATCGAAATAAGATTGGAACTTTCTCTGTTTTCTAATCTAAAACAGAAAAAGAAGAAAACCTACTAGTCGACAGGGGGTTAGGTGGCAGCTTCTCGTTGGCCTAGATGGTGTGTGCTGCGGGGCTATCTAGCAAACGACCGGTATGTAAGCAAAAGCATCGGGTAACTAAGAAGTGGAGAAAAACCGGTTCAGTTTTTGTCTAAAGACCGAAGAGGTAACTTGTTCTAATCTGGATCGTTGAGTTTAAATCGTACGGTTAAGAGGGGTGAGGGTGTAGCTCACAGAGGTGCTGCCGACATTGTCTTGACTCCGGCGAGCAGGAAGGTGACGAGGTCGGGGCTGCATCTCCGGCGAGTCTCCGGCGAGGCCGAGTACACCAGAGGATGGCGGAGGGGCTCCTCCGATGGATGGCGGCGACGGCAAGGCGAGAGGTCGAGGGGGGGGGGGCGTGGTGCTCGAGCTTCTCGGGCTCCTCGAACGGCCGAACTCCGGCGAGGCGTGGGGTGGCGAGGAGGCGGCGAGGGCTCGGGCTAGGGGGGAAAATGGGTTGCAGGGGCGGTGGGTGAGCTCATGGCGGCGTCGGTTGGGGCCGGGAGGCGAGGGGTGGCGCAGGGTGGCGAGGTGGTGTTCTGGCGTGGGGAGGAGGGGGCCGAGGGGGGGCGTGGATGTGGCGGTTTATATAGGGGGCGAGGGAGGTCGAGAGAAGGAAGGGGGAGGCCGAATCGGGGGGATCCGTCGGATCCCGGTGAGGCACGAAGGCCACGCCATGGCTGCGCGCTGGGAAGGAAAAAGTCACGGGAGAAGAAAAGGAAAGAGGAAGAAGAAGGAAGGAATGAAAGAAAAAGAAAAAAAGAAAAAGGAGAGGGGGGGTGCGTGCGTGGGGAGGAGATGGTGGCGGTTGGCTAGGGATCTGGATCCCTGGTGATGGGGGGTCTTTTTTTTTTAAACAGCAAGAAAAGAATAAAAGGAAACAACATAAAAACAATTTATATGGGGTATTATATACCAAAATTTTCAGAAAAATATTTCCTACTCGTTTATCATTTTTCCAACACCAAAATAAAAACTTTTAAAAAATGTTTTTTCAGAAAAATCCCTAAGGCTTTATTTTCTTTTTTTGGCAATTAATTTCTCCATAAAACTTTGGTTTCTCTTGGCTCAAATATTTTCAAAAGTGCCTCACATTTTGGAGGGTCATATTCCTCCTCTCTTTCTTGCTTGCAAGAAATTATTTCCCGACACTTCTTGCACGAAGAAAACAAATAGAAATGCAAAAGAAAAATTTGAAAGAATTCAATTGCAAATCTTTATTGCCATTCAATATGCCTATATGCTTAGCTACAATTGTAAAACATTCCCAATTGGGAAAATTTGGATGTTACAAACCTACCCACCTTAAGATGAATCTCGCCCTCGAGATTCGGGTTGGCTAGAAAATAGGTGCGGGTGGTGTCGACGAAGATCTTCTTCTCGTTCCCAGGTGGCTTCTTCCTCGGTGTGGTGGCTCCACAACACCTTGCAGAACTTGATGATCTTGCTGCGGGTAACTCTGTTGGTAGTCTCGAGAATCTTGACGGGTTTCTGATCATACGTCAGATCACTGTCAAGCTGTATGGCCTCTAGGGGCACTGTATCTCTCAACGAAACATCAACCATCTCAGCGTGGCACTTCTTCAACTGGGAAACATGGAAGACATCATGAACTCCGGACAATCCTTCCGGCAGTTCCAGTTTATATGCAACTTCGCCTCTACGTTCAAGAATTTTGTAGGGGCCAATGAAACGGGGTGCTAACTTTCCTTTCACACCAAATCTCTTGATTCCTCGAAGTGGAGACACCCGAAGATAGGCTCGGTCTCCCACTTCATATGTTACTTCCTTGCGTTTGCTGTCAGCATAACTTTTCTGCCTGGACTGAGCTATTTTGAGTCGGTCTCGAATCAGCTTGACCTTCTGTTCAGAATCTCGGATAAGGTCGGGACCAAAAAGTTGTCGGTCTCCAACTCCATCCCACATCAACGGTGTTCTCCACCTCCTTCCGTATAGAGCTTCGAAAGGGGGCATCTTCAGACTGGTCAAATAGCTGTTGTTGTATGAGAACTCGGCATAAGGCAAATTGTCATCCCAACTAGACCCATAGTCTAGTGCGCAAGCTCTCAACATGTCCTCCAGAATCTGATTGACTCTCTCGGTCTGTCCATATGTCTGTGGGTGAAAAGCTGTACTGAACTCCAATCTCGTTCCCAAGGTTTCATGCAGTCGGTGCCAAAATTTTGATGTGAACTGAGTCCCTCTTTCTGACACAATACTCTTCGGTACTCCATGCAGACATATGATCCTGGTCATATATATCTTGGCCAGCTTGGCACTCGTGTAAGTAGTCTTCACTAGAATGAAGTGAGCTACCTTGGTCAAACGATCGACCACAACCCAAATAGAATCATAGCCAGAACGGGTCCTAGGTAATCCTGTGATGAAGTCCATACCAAGCTTTTCCCATTTCCACTCGGGTATAGGTAGAGGTTGAAGCAAACCTGCTGGCTTCTGATGCTCGGCTTTTACTCGCTGACAAACATAGCATATTGCTACAAACTCGGCAATGTCTTTCTTCATTCCTGTCCACCAAAAACTTTCTTTCAGATCCAGATACATCTTGGTGTTGCCGGGGTGTATCGAGTACGGGGAACCATGGGCCTCCTGAAGTATCAACTTCCTGAGTTTGGGCTCATTGGGCACATAAATGCGATCCTCAAACCATAAAGTTCAGTGTTCATCCTCACGAAAACCTTTAGCCTTCCCGTCTTTCATATTCTTCTTAATCTCAGCTATCTCCTTGTCTGATTTCTGTGCTTCGTGGATCTTTTCTGTCAAAGTGGACTGAATTTCTAGTTTGGCTACAAATCCTGTTGGAACTATTTCCAATTTGACCTTTCGGAGATCATCGGCTAACTCCTGGGGTAATCCTCCCGCTATGAGTATGTTCACATAACTCTTGCGGCTCAACGCATCGGCTGCAACATTTGCCTTGCCTGGGTGATAATGCAAGCTCATGTCATAGTCCTTGATCAATTCTAGCCAGCGCCTCTGTCTGAGGTTCAACTCCTTCTGCGTGAAGATATATTTCAGGCTCTTGTGATCAGTGTAAACATCACAACTGTTTCTGATCAGGAAATGTCTCCAGGTATTGAGAGCATGTACTACGGCTGCTAGCTCCAAGTCATGCGTGGCATAATTCAACTCATGGGGTCTGAGCTGTCTGGATGCATAGGCTACAACTTTACCTTCTTGCATGAGCACTCCTCCGAGTCCTTGACGAGAAGCGTCCCAGTAAACCTAGAAATCCTTCCGAATGTTCGGCAATATCAGCACTGGGGCTATAACCACACGTTTCTTCAACTCTTGAAAACTGGATTCACATTCCTCAGTCCAAACATACTTGGACTCCTTCTCCAACAACTCTGTCATGGGCTTGGCGATCTTTGAGAAATTCTCAATGAACCTCCGGTAATATCCGGCAAGTCTGAGGAAACTGCGGATCTCCTTAACTGAAGTGGGTGCTGCCCATTCGGTGACTGCTGCGACCTTGGCAGGGTCCACTGCTATTCCTTCTCCTGAAATGACGTGTCCGAGGAATCCGACTTCCTTCAACCAAAATTCACATTTGCTAAACTTTGCATACATCTGATGCTCTCCAAGTTTCTCCAGAACTAGACGCAGATGTTCCTTGTGTTCCTCCTCGTTCTTGGAGAATATCAGTATGTCATCGATGAACACCATGACAAACTTGTCCAAGTATTCCATAAATACCTTGTTCATCAGATTCATAAAATATGCCGGAGTATTAGTCAGTCCAAATGACATGACCGTGTACTCATACAAGCCGTACCGAGTGGTGAAGGCTGTCTTGGGTATATCCTGTTCACGAATCTTCAGCTGATGATACCCGAATCGAAGATCGATCTTGGAGAATATTCGGGCTCTAACTAACTGGTCAAACAGATCATTGATCATCGGCAAGGGATACTTGTTCTTGATGGTCACCTCGTTCAATGCACGATAATCGACAACCATTCTCAAGGACTTATCCGTCTTTTCAACCAAGAGCACTGGGGCTCCCCAAGGTGAAGAACTTGGGCGAATATACCCTTTGTCCAACAACTCCTTAATTTTCTTCTTGATTTCTACCAAGTCATTTGCGGGCATCCGATAGGGTCTCTTGGATATCGGGGCTGTTCCGGGTAATAGCTCAATCAGGAACTCAATCTCTCTGTCAGGTGGCATGCCCGACAATTCCTCTGGAAATACATCTGGGTATTCTTGTACAATCGGTACTTCCTCCTGGACTACTCCCGTGAGAGAGTTTTCTGGTTTACTCCGTGTCGGGCGCTGAGACACGTCCTTAATCCGCTTTTGCTCGGGGGTGGTGAGCAAAATAGACTTAAGGGCACAATCAATATTCCCTTCGTACCTGGCCAACCAATCCATACCTAGGATTACATCCAATCCCTAAGACTCTAATACGATGAGGTTGGTGGGAAACTTATGGTTGCCGATGTTGAGACTCAAATCCTGGCATCCTATCCCGGCTATCATCATGCCTCCTGGGGAGCTGACCTTAATAGGCTGGCTGAGGGTTCTAGTTGGCAAACTATACTTTTCCACAACTACCCTTGATATGAATGAATACGTTGCACCAGAATCAAAAAGTACCAATACTGGACGTGAATTTAGCAGAAACTTACCAACCACAGTATCGGGGTGATCATAGACCTCTTCAACATCAATGTGATTCACCTCAGCTCGAGGAAAAGGATTGGGCTTCTTTGCTGCAGAGTTGCCGTTGCCGCTTGCATTTCCCTGCTTGTTCTGGGGACATTCAGTGGCATAGTGCCCCGTCTTCTGACACTTGAAGCAGGTGATGTGATTCAGATCCTTCTGAGCTTGAGCTGAATAATGCTGAGTGTCGGTACCGCCATTCTTGACGTTGCTGTTGTTGCGGTGGTTCCCATTCCTCTATGGTTGTGGCCTCCATGGTTGTGCAGTGGGTGGTTATGCTGGACGTGTCCTCCAAACTTACCGGATCCAGCCCCGGTATTCCCTCAATAGGGGGTGTAGCGAGGCTTCTGCTGAGTGCCGGAGTTGAACTTTCCATTGCCATACTTCCACTTGCGGTTCTCCATCTGCTGATGTTTCCCCTCCAAGATGAGGGCCTTATCTACCAACTCCTGGTAGTTGTTGGAGTTGGTTACAGTCAGCTGAGTGCTCAGCTCATCATTGAGTCCCTCCAAGAACTTTTCCTGCTTGGCCGCATCATCAGCCACATCTCCACGTGCATAACGGGCAAGCATGCTGAATTCATCGACATACTAAGCCACAGAGCGATTTCCCTGGTGTAAGTTGCAAAACTCACGCTTCTTCAGACTCATTGCACCAGCTAAGACATGTGCGGTGCGGAAGGCTTGCTTGAACTGCTCCCAAGTGACTCCAGCAATGGGGTATGTGGTGGTGTAGTTCTCCCACCATGCAGCTACAGGGCCTTCAAGTTGATGCGCGGCAAAGCGCACCTTCTTAGCTTTAGTAGAACCAGCAGTGATTAGTTCCTACTCCATCTTGAGGAGCCAATCATCTGCCACAATGGGCTCAATGCTGCTGGAGAAATTCGGAGGGTTCAACCTCAGGAAACGGGTGAGATTGTCGGCCTGGGGTGGATGATGGTTGTTGTTATTGTTCTGGTTCTGGATGATCAGCTGCATCAGGGTATTCTGTTGCTGAATCAACTAGGTGAGTTCCGGAGGGAAGTTGGAAGCAGGGGCACGTCTCGGAGGCATCTGGTGTTTGTAGATGGGTGAGATTAGCATAGAACAATGGTCTAAAGAGTAATTACACTGCCCATATGAAATGCAACAACAAAGTATCACACCACACATTTTATTCAATACCATCACAAAAGGTTCACACACGGGGATACAAAATTCGATAACCTAAACATCGGCCTAAGCGTTTAACGATAAGATAAATTTGGTGGACTAGTCTAAGTGTCCTCCTCAGAAAAGCATGGTGGTGGGTCCTTCGGTGGAGCTTTCTTCATAGTCCTCCTCATTGCTGATCAAGGGGGCTACGTCTCCTTCGGGATGAAGGTTCTCGCACATGTCCAGTTCCTCCTTCAGGTATGCGACTCGAGTGTTGAGCTTCTCGATCCTCTCCATAAAGTCCTTCACCTCCAATTCGTGCTCATAGTGGGCTTCCCGGGCTGCTTCTTTGAGTTCGAGTTTTGCGGAGCGACAATTGCTTGATCTTCCTGGCGTCCTTGATCACACGATGCTCCAGAGTCCAGCTGTGCTTCTCCAAGGTCTGGGCATAGGACAGGAGAGCGTCCTTGGTATTGCTTGAGATGATTTCTCCATCTTCTCCTCTCCGAGATACCGTGAATAGGTTCGGTGAAATAGGGCAGCCTCTGTACACTTCCTTGATACGTCCGAGTGCACAATGGACCGCCATGTCCCTTCCGAGAATCTAGTTGGGTCCGATGAACTTGAAGTCCACAGGCTCAGTGCGCGGCTCGAATGTCCTTCCGGGAACGTGCACCTCAATCCTGTAGCATGAATCCTCCGGGTAAGACGAAGTAGGCTTCCCTGTGATAGTCGGCAGAGCAATCCTCAAGTCCTTGGTGATCTGTATCAGCTCCTTTCCAAAAGGCATAGTGGCATCGGGCTGGCAAAACTCCATGAACTTAACGGGGATGAAGGTGGCCATCTAAAACATTGGAAAATCGAAGAGAAGTCAGAAATGATCAGAAGAGGAAATAGAGGATTTATAGACATAAGAAAATAGTTTTCTTCCTAAGGCTTTTCCATTCCTAGAGGTTACGTCCTACGGTCAGCGTGTGCTCTGAATACCATATCTGTAGCGACCCGACTCAATACGAGTCAAGCCTCTGGTGTTTTCCGTACCATCCCAAGATCATGCTGGTACACACTCAGTACATCAATGTATATATCAAGAGTTCAATCACACAACTTTATTAATCGAAATCTCATATCGAGTACTTTATTACAATAATGAATTACAATAAAGTGGCTGAAGGCCATCTCATGAGATATCTAACGAAGACTAGTGGAAGCATCAAGTAGACGAGTCCATCCGACTCCAGGGCATGTCGTTGAGCGTAGATCGTAGCCTCACTCCTGGTCGGAAAAGTACTCTGCAACATGATACGTTGCAGCCTTGTAGGTCAGCATATGGAATATGCCGGCAAGTCATCCAGAGAGGGGAAAAATAATAACCAACTATCTCTACATGCATATTTGGCAGGTGGGTCTATAAGTTTTGCATAAAGCCAATTTGATCGCCTCCGAGTATGTCCTCGCACTTCAGGGTGTTTGAAGACCGGATGATCAAAACATGGTCTTTCAACGGGTCCCTCTGAAGCCCTGTCGTTGCCCATCCATTCCTACCGTTCTTCTCCATCTGCTAGCACCACCTGTCCAGAGTCGCCGCGTTGTCCAACCAAGCCAGAGCCCATAATGACTTGTGGGTGTGCAGGTAAGCCTTGGGTCTTGAAGCCTCCGTCCGTCTCTTCGAGCCTGGGTGAAGCTTTCCGCAAGATGTCATGGCACGTCTCCAGCATCCCGGGGTCGTCCACTGGTTTCTCCAGGGAGCCCGTCAAACCGTCCTTCACCCAGAGTTGCATTTCTTCACGAGGTCTTGAAAATCTTGACTTAACCGGTCTTGGTTATTTAATTATCCTCGTATCATTCGTGTTATGCAGTCAACCAGAATCCCGTCTACTCAAGCATAGCAATATGAAATTTGTCGTCCCGGGCCAAGTATCGGGGTTGTTGTGTGCCTACCACATGATACTACAATTTATAACTATAATTTCCAAGTACCTACTCAGCATGCAATTGGGCAAAGAAAGGTGAAACTACCATGCATAGAAAACATAGGCGAATAGTATGATCAAAATGACTTGCCTTGATGATAGTTGTCTTGATCTAGCACCTCTAAGTAACAAGCTTCGCACTCCGGGTGATCTACCGATACAAACAAATACACACCATAAGCACTACAATCATCAACAGTAAAATACATCACAAGCATAAAGTAGCTATGTCATAAAGTAGCTATGTCATAAAGTGAAAGAATTCACTTCACCTAACTAAGGCAGAATTTTTTTCTGTTAAAACCCCAAGTAAAAATATTTAAAAAATTTTGAAACTTATACTACAGTAATATATAATCACTGGGAAGTAGTAGCAAAAAGAATCTAATTAAAAGCTATTTTTAAACTCCTGGAATAAGCAAAACAAGGTTTATACTAAATCTGATCTAATTCAAATTTTAAAATTTCAAACATAGACAAATTATATGTTTTTAAAAGCTACACAACAATTGTGATGTACTAGAACAAGTTTCAACTCCATTGGAATTCGGGATCAAAAGCTATGATCAAAATAAGATTGGAACTTTCTCTGTTTTCTAATCTAAAACAGAAAAAGAAGAAAAACTACTAGTGGACAAGGGGTTAGCTGGCAGCTTCTGGTTGGCCTAGATGGTGTGTGCTGAGGGGCTATCTAGCCAACGACCGGTATGTAAGCAAAAGCACCGGCTAACTAATAAGTGGAGAAAAACTGGTTCAGTTTTTGTCTAAAGACCGAAGAGGTAACTTGTTCTAATCTGGATCGTTGAGTTTAAATCGTACGGTTAAGAGGGGTGGGGGTGTAGCTCACACGGGTGCTGCCAACGTTGGCTTGACTCCGGCAAGCAGGAAGGTGACGAGGTCGGGGCTGCGTCTCCGGCGAGTGTCCGGCGAGGCCGAGTACACCAGAGGATGGCGGAGGGGCTCCTCCGACGGATGGCGGCGACGGCGAGGCGAGAGGTCGAGGGGGGGCGTGGTGCTCAAGCTTCTCGGGCTCCTCGAACGGCCGAACTCCGGTGAGGCGTGGGGTGGCGAGGAGGCGGTGAGGGCTCGGGCTAGGGGGGAAAATGGGTTGTGGGGGCGGTGGGGGAGCTCGTGGCTGCGTTGGTTGGGGCGGGGAGGAAAGGGGTGGCGCAGGGTGGCGAGGTGGTGTTCTGGCGTGGGGAGGAGGGGGGCCGAGGGGGGCGTGGAGGTGGCGGTTTATATAGGGGGCGAGGGAGGCCGAGAGAAGGAAGGGGGAGGTCGAATTGGGGGGATCCGTCGGATCCCGACGAGGCAGGAAGGCCACGCCATGGCTGGGCGCTGGGAAGGAAAAAGTCACGGGAGAAGAAAAGGAAAGAGGAAGAAGAAGGAAGGAATGAAAGAAAAAGAAAAAAAGAAAAAGGAGGGGGGGGGTGCGTGCGTGGGGAGGAGATGGTGGCGGTTGGCCAGGGATCTGGATCCCTGGTGATGGGGATCTTTTTTTTAAACAACAAGAAAAGAATAAAATTAAACAAAATAAAAATAATTTATATGGGGTATTACATACCAAAATTTTCGGAAAAATATTTCCTACTCGTTTATCATTTTTCCAACACCAAAATAAAAACTTTTAAAAAATGTTTTTGAGAAAAATCCCTAAGGCTTTATTTTCTTTTTTTGGCAATTAATTTCTCCGTAAAACTTTGGTTTCTCTTGGCTCAAATATTTTCAAAAGTGCCTTACATTTTGGAGGGTCATATTCCTCCTCTCTTTCTTGCTTGCAAGAAATTATTTCCTGACACTTCTTGCACGAAGAAAACAAATAGAAATGCAAAAGAAAAAGTTGAAAGAATTCAAATGCAAACCTTTTTGCCATTCAATATGCATAGATGCTTAGCTACAATTGTAAAACATTCCCAATTGGGAAAATTGGGATGTTATATTGAGGTCCAAGAAGAGGAGAAGAGGAGAACAAATGGGAAAAATAAAAAGAAAGAAGAAGAAGAAGAAGAAGAGAAGAAGGAGAAGGAGGAGAAGGAGCCCTCCTTATTCTCCTTATTCTTCCCTCCTTCTTCCCCTCTTCTTCTCCTTCTTGTTCTCCTATTCTCCTTCTCCTTATCCTTCTCCTTCTCCTCATCCTCCTCCTCCTCCTCCTCCTTATTATTGTTTTTTCTTCTCCTTCTTCTCTTCTTGCTTCTTCTCTCTTTTCTTCAATTTAGCTTATTTGTCAGATATATGTTGTTGTTCTTATTCTTCTAACTTTCTTATTCCCATTTTTCATATTGGATGTAATACATGCATGGAAGCTGGCATTGGAGTGCTTTACTTCCCGTTTTTATTTGAGTTGTTGAACAATGTGGAACTATATGTATATGTATATATGGATGAACAATATATGTGCAACTATATGTATGTGTATATGGATGAAAGTTTGTATGTGTTGGTTCTTTTGATATACGGGATGTACGTTGATGAACAAATGGCATTGATGAGCTTAATATGTATATCATATATGTGTTGTGACCTATTTATCATATATGTGCTATGAATTATATATATATGTGCTGTGAAATAAAAAAAAAACAAAAATGTGACAATATAGGCTCTTTGCCGTCTGCCAGCTGATGGCAAAGGCCTTTGCCATCAGCTGACCGACCGCAAAGGTGCCACATGGCACCCAGCTGTGCTCCCTGGGTGTCCATATAGTCTCTTTGCCGTCTGCTACCTGGGGGGCAGCCGGCAAAGAAGAGGGCACAGAGGAGGAGGAGGAGGGGTAGACAAACGGCAAAGAGTGGAGGGGGGAGGAGGTGGAGGCAGACAACAAAGAGTGGAGGTGGAGGCAGACGGCAAAGAAGAGGGCGAGGCAGACGGCAAAGCTGCCGTTAGCGCCTAATGGAGGCAACGCCTGTCGGCTGCCGTCTCGACCTCTTTGCCGACTGCTCTTATGAAGCGCTGACGGCAAAGCTCTTTGTCGTCCACTTCGGTGAGGCTGACGGCAAAGAAGCTACAATGCCGTCATAGGCTGACGCAGAATTTTTGCCGACATGAGTTTTCTTTGGCGTGTGTGTATTACACTTTGCCGTGTGTGTATTGCTCTTTGCCGTCTGTGATGGCAGCCGACAAAGAAGCTGATTCCTGTAGTGATGGGGTCCCACGTTGTGGACCTTGGATAGATGGGTTAAAGGCACGAAGGAGATGATGTTTTACCCAAGTTCAAGCCCTCTCGATGGAGGTAAAACCCTACGTCCTCCTCTTGTTTATAATGATGATGGAGTATCTAATAAAGAGTTGATCTACCTCGAGATTGTTTGCTGTTGTCTAAACCCTAAGAGTAATGATCATAATCTATGATCATATGAGATTGTCTATCAACTATCTTGGCCACATTTAATATAATGCACCATAGGCCTAGGATAATAAGAGTCCCAGTCGGCTACGTTGGTGTAGAGGACTTGGAAACTAGTTCAATAAATATTGCCATCGCTGATCTTGAGGATCGCTAGGGTCTATCCAAAGAGTTCACACGTGGGTCATCTGAGGAGGCCCTTTAAGTTATTGGCCTTTATTAATGCCTTGTAATTTTTCATGCCACACTTCGGGTTTGAAATGTTTCCCGTGTGATGATATCCTCTTGCTTCCGAGCTCCAAGTCCTAACTGCATCCGAGGTGTCCTCTTGCGTTTGAGCTACAACGCTGGAAGGCATTCGAGGTCTATTTTCGTAGCCGAGCTCCAACGCTTGTCAGCATCCAAGGTGTCATAGATTACCTCGGTCTGTGAAAATTTGAAGGAATTCACCTGAGCTTAAATGCCGGAACAGCCTTTAATGGAGCCAGCCATTCGTATATGAACTATAGGCCGGACAGCTTCCGAGGTGGTGTACCACCTCAAAAGTTGGCTGATTTTTTGTGGATATATAGCTAGTAGCCCTCAAGGTGCGTGTCAGTTTAAGACCTGAGATGCACTTGAAGGAAAAAATAAAACCGTTGGTCCAGTAGCCCCTAAGCCTGAGGTCAATTCGCGAAATTGGCTTGAGGATCAATTCCTTGCTCATCATCAAACTTTAGGAATTAAAACGTGGTGTGCAGTATCCCCCAAGTATCAAGTTGGGTGCGGCCGACCGACCTGAGGATCAACTCTTCTTGGAAACTGTATTGCACTTGTTGTGTGCGTTTCGATAATGCCAAGGTGCAGGTCGGCAGGGAAGATGCCGAACTACAGGTCAAAAAATATTTTCTGGTTCGTGTAATTTATTCTCTCACGAGGTTAATAACTAGTAGGCCCTGAGACTTGGGTTGGGGAACTTGGCCGATCCTAGGATCGTATCTCCTCGGGAACTATTTCATCCTTTAATTATGTTTTGACAACACCAAGGTGGAGGCCGGCAGGAAAGATGGCGAACTGTGGGTCGGAAAAGATTTTTCGAGCAGAACCACCATGCAGAATACCTCAAACAAGAGCATTTCCTGCCTCATGAGGATTGAATCTCCTCGGGAACTAGTCCAAATAACATGTGCATTCGACAATGCCAAGGTGTAAATCGGCAGGAAAGATGCCGAGCTGTGGGTCAGAAAAGAACCCATGAGCTGAATTATTATGGAGGGCACCTCGGTCATGAGGATGCCCCGCCTCTTAAAAGAAAAACATAAAAGTAGATTAATGGTGCCATAAGCAAGTCAATACCAAAAACTTTAGCAAAACATTACGTTTTGGACTAAATCAAGTTTAATTCACGTGTGCAATAGTCGCCGAGACTCAGGTTCGGTGCGGTCGACCGACCTGAGGATCAAATCTCCATGGAAACCATATTGCACTTTGAATTTTCTGCATTGAATAAGCAATTAAGTAGCCCCCAATCCTTAATTTGGGACGGGTGGTTTAATTAAGGATCGATACTTGTTTGACACAAACTTTTTTACATTTAACTCAATTTAAGTGTAATGATTCTATGTATCCAAGTACTATACATCATTAATGCTCGGATCCGCATTGGACAACACTTTGTTGACCTACCGTCGTCTTCAACCTCCTGGTCTAGTAATCGAGGAGTGTTTGTCCTACTTTATAAAGCATTTATAGGGGCAAATATTCATGGCAAACAAGGCAATCCGGCAATACGGTTTTATAAACAAAGGTACACGGAGAGATTACTTACTTATCATAAAAACATCTTCCGGGAAACATAGTTCACTTATAAGTTCCTTTTCCCAAGATATCAAATTTGACCATGATCTTGAAACCTCAACCCCGATTAATGCGGGAGGAAAATATTGAGGATTTAATTAGAGAAATGTTCCCAAACTCTCTGGTCTTTAATGAACCAAAATTTTCACTTTCATCGTTGCTGACAAATTAGATTCTTAAGATGGCTAGCTTACGGCTTCACCCAGTATGAGGTACTAACATGGATGACCCAGAAGTAACAATCACACAGGTGCTCCCTTTACCCCATAGCCCAATAATCGCGAACATAGGGGGTAAGCACACGAGCCACGCAACCCAGCTTGGCCAAAATCTTAGGTCAAATTGATGCATATTTATGGCTTTCTAACGACGATTATGAAAGGAAACACTTGCATACTGAATACAAATGCTTTTATGCTATATGCTATTTTGACTCCTTTGTGACCATTTATCATTTGAGGGTGGCCCATTGTCGGCTTCTACCCCTTTGTAGATGCAACGCAGGGTGTCACCACAGTAACAAGACAACCCTTAGCCGATGTCTCGGTGCTCGTAGGCGGTTGTGTTAGCGGAAACAAGGCAATCGGATATCTAGGCTTTATAACTTTCACTTAGTCATAGGAGCCTAAAATTAGGAGGGCTAGTTACTAGCTCATACGTCTCCAATGCATCTATAATTTTTGATGGTTCCATGCTATTATATTATCTTCTTTGGATGTTTTATATGCATTAATATGCTATTTTATATCATTTTCGGGACTAACCTATTAACTCAGTGCCTCGTGCTAGTTTCTGTTTTTTCCGTGTTTTTGACCTTTTCAAGAAAAGAATATTAAACGGAGTCCAAACGCAATAAAACCCGCGGGATGATTTTTTCGATAACAGAAGATACGCAAAGGACTTGAGAACCAAGGTAGAGACCTCGTGGGAGGTCACAAGCCCCCTAGGCGCGCCCTAGGGGGGGCCTGGCAGGCTTGTGGGCCCCACATGCCTCCTTTGCCCTACCTCTTTTGCCTTAAATTCTCTAAAATCCCGAAACCAAAGAACAGAGCCACGAAAATACTTTTTCGCCGCTGCAAGCTTCTGTCTCTGCAAGATCCCATCTGGGGACCGCTCTGGTGCCCTGCCGGAGGGGGATTCGGACACGGAGGGCTTCTTCATCAACACCATTGCCTCTTCGATGATGCGTGAGTAGTTCACCACATACCTTCGGGTCCATAGCTAGTAGCTAGATGGCTTCTTCTCTCTCTTGGATCTTCAATACAAAGTTCTCCATGATCTTCATGGAGATCTATCCGATGTAACCTCCTTTTGCGGTGTGCTTGTCGAGATCCGATGAATTGTGGATTTATAATCAGATTATCTACTAATATTATTTGAGTCTCCTCCAATATCTTATATGCATGATTTCGTATCCTTGTAATTCTCTTCGAGTTATGGGTTTCGTTTGGCCAACTTGATCTATAATTCTTGCAATGGGAGAAGTGCTTGGTTTTGAGTTCATACTGTGTGGTGTCCTCACCTAGTGACAAAAGGGGTAGCGAGGCATGCATCATGTTGTTGCCATCAAGGGTAAAATGATGGGGTTTATATCATATTGCATTAATTTATTCCTCTACATCATGTCATCTTGCTTAAGGCGTTACTCCATTTGTTATGAACTTAATACACTAGATGCATGCTGGATAGCGGTCGATGTGTGGAGTAATAGTAGTAAATGCAGACAGTATCGGTCTAGTTGTCTCGGACGTGATGCCTATATGTTTGATTATTGCCTTAGATATCATCATGATTTTGCGTGATTCTATCAATTGCTCGACAGTAATTCGTTCACCCACCGTAATACTTGCTATCATGAGAGAAACCTCTAGTGATCACTATGGCCCCCAGGTCTATTTCACATCATATATTCAGATCTACAAAAATACCAAAAATATTTTGTTGCACTTCTCACCTTCAGATCTCACCTTGCAAATAATCGTGAAGGGATTGACAACCCCTTTATCGCGTTGGTTGCAAGTTTGTTTGTTTTTGCGCAGGTTCATTGCTCCCTCATCTTGATACTCCTACTGGATTGATATCTTGGTTCTCAAACTGAGGGAAATACTTATCACTACTTTGCTGCATCACCCTTTCCTCTTCAAGGGAAAAACCAACGCAAGCTCAAGAAGTAGCAAGAAGGATTTCTCGCGCCCTTGCCGTGGAGTATTCAAAGTGAAGCATATCTACCAAGTAACTATCGCAAACTCATCTCTTGAATTTACATTATTTGCCTTTTGCCTCTCGTTTTCCTCTCCCCCACTTCTAAAAGGATTATCCGAAAATACCAAAAAGATTTTCCTTTTTATCCGCTCTTCTTCCGTTCGCCTTTTTGTTGCTATGTTTGCTTGTGTTGCCATGTTCCTTCTATTTGCTTGCATCTTTGCTTGCTAAAAATCTATTGATATGGATCCTCATCCACTTGCTAATCTTTTCAAAAGACCAAATTATGATGAACAATTTGCTAGTGAGGTGGATGCACTTGACTATATTTATGAAGTTTTGCTTGAGATGCGTGAATCTAAAAATTGTGATGAAGAAATTTATGAGGTGATTCACGAGGACTCCTTGAATGAAAATCATGATTGCAATGGTTTCACTATAAAGTCTATTAATGTCAATCATGCTAAAAATATGCAAAACCCTAAGCTTGGGGATGCTAGTTTTGTTATGTCCACTACTTGTTGCAATGATCATGATTGGGGTGATGATTTTTCTTATGATCTTGAAAATTTGGTTAAGCCTCATGATGAATATGATATTTATAATAATGTTTGCAATAATATTGAAAGTGGGTTTGGAGAAGTCACGACTTTAGTTGATGATAATCCGACTATTTTTGAAGAGCGTGAACTTTGCATGCATGTGGATCATGAAAAGAATGTCCTATGTGATAGCTATATTGTTGAATTTTAATATGATCCCACATGTAATTATTATGAGAGAGGAAAATATGGTTGTAGAAATTTTCATATCACTAAATTACCTCTCGTTATGTTGAGATTGATATTGTCTCTTTCTTCTTCCTTGCATATGGTAGTTATTGCTTGTCTTGATAATTTGTTTTCCTATAAAATGCCTATGCATAGGAAGTATGTTAGACTTAGATATGTTTGTCACATGTTTCATGATGCTCTCTTCGTGTCCGATTGCTATCTTTTATGTGAGCATCATTCAATTATCAATGCCTAGCTAAGGGCGTTAAATGATAGCGCTTGTTGGGAGGCAACCCAATAAATAAATTTATTTTTTCTTTTCACATTCCGTTTTGTTGAGTCCACACCATCATAATTCTGTTATGATTATGATTTTTGTTTTTAGTGTTTGTGCCAATTAGAACCTTTATGATTGGTTTTGGTGATAGTTGTTTAATCATGCTGAAAAAGATAGAAACTTTGTGCTCACGGAATTATTCTTAATTCCTATACAGAAAGAGCTTTTGATTTAATTGTTTTTTATGCTGATTGATATGAAAATTGTCCTAATTTTCATAAATTTTCAGAATTTTTGGGATACCAGAAGTATACGAAATATACAAATTGCTACAGACTGTTCTGTTTTTGACAGATTCTGTTTTTGTTGCGTTGATTGCTTATTTTGATGAAACTATGGTTAGTATCGGGGGGGGGGGGTACTAGCCATGGAGAAGTGATAATACAGTAATATAACATCAATCTAAATGGAAATCAAGTTTACTACAGTACCTACAAAGTTGGTAGTTTGTTTTCTTATGCTAATGATATCACGAGTTTCTGTTGAAGTTTTGTGTTGTGAAGTTTTCAAGTTTTGGGTGATGTTCTTATGGACAATGGAATAAAGAGTGGAAAGAGCTTAATCTTGGGGATTCCCATGTCATCTCAAGCCAAATTCAAGGACACCAAAAATCTTATGCTTTGGGATGCCCCGGGAAGGCATCCCCTCTTTCGTCTTCAATCCATCGGTAACGTTACTTGGAGCTATATTTTTATTTACCAAATGATATGTGTTTTGCTTGGAGCGTCATGTATCATAGGAGTCTTTTCTTTTTGGTTTGTCGCAATCATCCTTGCTGCACACCTTTTTGAGAGGGACATGCACACATCGTGAATTTGCTAGAATGCTCAACGAGCTTCACTTATATCTTTTGAGTTAGGCAATTTAGCTCGCTTGTGCTTCACTTAAATCTTTTTAGAGCACGGCGGTGTCATATTTTGTAGAAATAACAACTCTCGATCTTCAGTTATATCATTTTGAGAGTGCTCTTTCTAAGTAACTTGGCAATTGGCGTGTGCTATGAAATTAGTCCTAAATATGATAGGCATCCAAAGAGGATATAATAAAAACTTACATATTCAAGTGCATTGATTAGTAAGAGAAGTTTGATTCCTCACAAATAGTTTTTAGATATGGATATGGTGATATTAGAGTTATGTTAGTAGGGCGTTGTGAATCTAGAAATACTTGTGTTGTAGTTAGTGATTCCCGTAGCATGCACGTATGGTGAACCGCTATGTTAGGAAGTCGGAGCATTATAGATTTATTGATTGTCATCCTTTGTGTGGCGGTCGGGATCGAGCGATGGTTAACACCTATCAACCCTTCCCCTAGGAGTATGCTATTAGCACTTTGTTTTGATTACTAATAAAACTTTTGCAATAAGTATATGAGTTCTTCATGACTAATGTGAGTCCATGGTATACATGCACTATCACCTTCCACCATTGCTAGCCTCTCTAGTGCCGCGCAACTTTCACCGGTGCACAAACCCACCTTTTACCTTCCTCAAAACAGCCACCATACCTACCTATTATGGCATTTTCATAGCCTTTCCGAGATACATTTCCATGCAACTTCCACCGTTCCGTCTCATGACATGTGTTGTCACTTTCATATTGACTTTTCATGATCGTAAGATAGCTAGCGAGATGTTTCAACGTCATATGCTAAGCTAGATCGTTGCACATCCCGGTACGCTGCCGGAGGCATTTCATATAAGTTCATTATTGTTCTAAGTATTGAGTTGTAAGTAAATAAAAGTGTGATGATCATCATAATTAGAGCATTGTCCCATGTGAGGAAATAAAAAGAGGCCAAAGATTCCCACCAAAAAAAGAAAAGAAAGAGGGCAAAGAGCCCAAACAAAAAAAATGATGAGAGAAAAAGAGAGAAGGGACAATGCTACTATATTTTTCCAAACTTGTGCTTCAAAATAGCACCATGTTCTTCATGATAGAGAGTCTCTTGTTTTGTCACTTCAATATACTTGTGGGGATTTTCATTATATAACTTGGCTTGTATATTCCAATGATGGGCTTCCTCAAAATTGCCCTAGGTCTTTGTGAGCAAGCAAGTTGGGTGCACACCCACTAGTTTTCTTTTTGAGCTCTCATACACTTATAGCTCTAGTGCATTCGTTGCATGGAAATCCCTACTCATTCACATTGATATCGATTGATGGGCATCTCCATAGCCCATTGATACCCGAGTCGATGTTACCATCTCCTCCTTTTTCCCTCACAACCTCCACCACACTCTATTCCACCTATAGTGCTATATCCATGGCTCACGCTCATGTATTGCGTGAGAGTTGAAAAAGATTGAGAAAGTAAGAGTGCGAAAACAACTACTT
This sequence comes from Hordeum vulgare subsp. vulgare, assembly GCF_904849725.1. Classification (NCBI taxonomy): domain Eukaryota; kingdom Viridiplantae; phylum Streptophyta; class Magnoliopsida; order Poales; family Poaceae; genus Hordeum; species Hordeum vulgare. The sequence continues at coordinate 396,610,239 of NC_058519.1, forward strand.
GGACAATACCGGGGTTTCACTACAAGGAATATGCTAATACACGACGCTATTTTTTCGTCGCTACATCGTCACAGTTTTTAGTTTACGACGATCTCACAACGAAAAACCAAGCGTCGAAAACGGAGCGTCACAAATGAACAACAGCGATGTTTTGATCAAAATCGTCGTAACTTCTACGACGATTCGCTGATTGTCGTAACCTTTACGACGATCCTAAATCATCGTTGGCAATCTAACCCAGTCCTGCATGGCAGTCCTACGTGGCAAAATTACGGCGAAATGAAAACATCATAGTTGAAATTAGCCCAACCCATTTCAACTGATCACATGGGCTGGTTTTATTTTTTTGGGCTTTTTCTTATTGGGCTTCTTTTTGGGCCTTAGCCTTTTTACACCCACTTCTAGTATTTTTTTAATTTTTTTTGTATCATTATAATTTGGGCCGTGGCCTTTTAGTACCCAAATACATTTGATCCAGTTTCAGTTTTGGCCATTTTTTCATTTTTGAATTCAACAATTTTTTATTCCTGAACTTGGTTTCATTTCTATTTGTTGGGCCTTTTCAACCCAACTTTTTGTCCGATATTAAATCCAACATTATTTCATATTCAAATCAAGAAAATGCCAAGTCGAATTAAAATCATCCATCATATAACATCACATAATACATCTTCCAGGTTTACATAACACAATAACTCATCTCATGAATACATTTCCTTACACACGAATATAGCAAGAACGAACAAAATTGCACAAGAAAAAGTTGATTTGAATGTCCCAAGTAGGCATCATCGACATCTTCTTACCCCTTTCCTAGCAATAGAAAAAGAGACAAAACAAAAAACATTAAACAGTCCAATAACAAATCGATAAACAAGGACCTAGTTCATGGGCACATGGAACAGTGGACTTAGGACACAATTAACGACATCTAGTTTATAGCAACCATTGAAGAGACACGTAACCACAAGGTAATGAAAGCATCTACTGGACATAACAATGAGCATGACAAATATAGAAGGGGCAATTGCCCAGATTTTCCTATGCAACTATGTGGGAGCACATTCCGCAGAACACTCTAAGGCAAACAAATTCGCCAGCATTAATATGCAAAGACGACGACAATGTCGCCGACTTGTCGACAGGCACCTAGATCTCATGACTGGAGCAAGTAAAATTAGCCACTAAGCACCATTGAAGATACACATAATGATGTACAAGCCTACAAGGTAATGAAAGGACCCCCACAAATTAAACTGCCAAAAACGTCTTACATTTGTGAACCGAGGGAGTACTCCAGATCTTATGTGCATATTGTTGATTTTGCGGGGGCCTAATACAATTGTGGTGTATGCACTGCCTTGTAAACACGAGTGCTAACTTATTATGATTCACCAAAGCTTGTTTGCACAAGGAATGGCTTTAGTTACTTTCAAAAAAGAAGGGATGGCTTTAGTTAGATTTTCCTACTCAGCCAAAGGGCTTGGCCAAAATCACTGCAGCATATTCTACTGCTGATTTTACAGTAATTTTTTGTCAACAGTTTTAGTTGAACAGTTTACTCTTGTTCCAATGCGCTCAAGAGATGGTTGTTCAACACATTTAGTTATCCTATTTCACAGCAATGGCCTAACAGCGAGAGGAATTATGATATTCACTTATCTTGTACCAAAGAATCCACTGCTTTCTGCAGTCCATTTTTCTGAATGGAACTACTAATATTACTTGACAGGATTTGATACGATTAATGCATGCACTACATGCTGCTGCTGCTGCATGCAAATTTTGTGAACCTGACTATTTTTGAATCGAAGTAAAAGATTTGCCCCACTCACTAATTAAGAAGATGATGGAATAGATGGTTCATCATTTGGCTGGACCCATAGCTCGTTAGATTGTTTTACATAATGTTATATTAGATCACATGAGTGGTAGGCGACTACCTTCTCCATAGGGGGACTTCCTGGTGGTGATGTTGAGCACCTTGGTAGGCATCCTGGCGGGGCCCTTGACCTTGAGCTGCTTCTCCTTGGCGCCCTTCACCAGATCGGAGCACAGTGCAAGCAAACGAAGCGGCTACGCAACGCGGACAGCAAAAAACGCAAATAGTTTTGCAAGGTACCTAGAAAGAGAGGAGCATACTCATCATCTGTTCTAGAATAAGAATTCGGAAATGGTTACTAGTTTATTGGGCTTTTTTGGGTATTCAATGAATCTGTGGAATATTGTAAATTTTATGTAAGCTCCTTTGATTATATTAATAAGTTTCAGAAAATCTCTCCTATACTAAAATCCTGAAAATATTCACAGTTGCAATATAACTAGTTTGCATGGTTTACTTTATTTAGCAAATAAATCAGAAGAGAACATTGGGAGTAGACGAGTAGTGAATGTTCAATATGAGTAAATCTAAGATCCTGGTTTCCTGTATTTACCAAATAAATTATCTAGCACGCATCGAACCCCACCGGCACACGCATGAACCACGCAGCAAACAGGTCGACAGGAACGAGAGAGAGGTACTAAAGTAAAGATGAGATAGGATGGTAAAACAGTTTGTGAAAAAACTGACCTAAGTAGGTGAAGAAATCTCAAGATCAATTAAACACTTTTTGCATAAGCCAGTCCCACGTGTACCTAACTTTGCCGCTGCACGTTCAATGCAAAGATTGTCGATGAGGATGCAGGCTAGTGAATGAGGACATTGTTCGCATCTATAGTTCCAGTCCGAAATTTATTCGTCAATATATCAGAACAGGACCATGCAATCTACGTTTATCTGACTAGCAATTATTGAGTGGACAACAATGAAACATATCTTAGTTGGTATGCGAGTGTCTTCTTATAGCCCGAGTGCAGTACACCCATTTTTCTTTGATATAAATGCTTGTGGTAGTTGTTGACATGCAACCATACATCCACCATACGGGGAGCAAACATTAACTGTGGACTGCTGCATAAAACCGAAAAGTGCATCACTCTAAAGCAGGACATAGTTACTGATTTGCTACTGAAAAAAATACATGCATAAGAAACTGCTGATTGCAGGGCCTTCATGTCCTACTCCTTATTCTCCTGGGCGTGCCCCTTCTTCTCCTGCAACGGCAGGAACGGCAGGTCAATAACAATAACAGTTTGACATACTCCCGGGAAGCTTCAATTTACTCCATTTCATTGATCAACAACTTATGCTAAGGACAACGTTCTATCGAACAAATCCATTTATTTGATCCAACAAGTCTTAATAGATCAGTTTGACACCTGCAACATCAGATATTAGAGAAGAATGAATATGACAACAGCAATAGCAGTTTGCCACCAGCATACAATTTTTTTTTTGAGTAGCTATCATGTTCAATAATCAAACTAGATCAAATACATGCACTGGAATACACTTCTCCACTGCTTGTTTAATTAAAGTAACAGAACTACTAATGCTACTTCAAGCAAACAAGCAGTTCAAGCAAACAAGCAAGAACATGAAAATCTGATAGTAACAAACAAGCACATGATAATCTGAATCTCGGGAGAAAAAAGGAGACTACTCCTAGTACGTGTGTGCAAGCAAATCACAGCAAGCAAATGTGTAGAGAAAAGAAGAGAGCTTGTACTCCCAGTACATCATCATGGCAGTGCACCAGAGATTCTCAAGTTAAAAATACACCCAGGGGTAGATGAGAGAGTATCATGAAGGTTCAGTTTAATTTCAATAAACTATTAACTAAATGCTCCAAAATGGGCATGCACGGTGTTGTTTAAACAAAGGAGACGATGATTGTACAACTCAAATCTGAGATCAAGCCAACCCGGACCACCTCCAAACTGGAAAATCCATCGAGCAACGGCTTCAGAACAGAGAATGGCATGGCCAAGCCCCTACGATCAGTAAGTGAGTTCAGAGACAGCACCCTGCATCTAAGCAAAAGTACCAAGTATTTCTGAATGTCAACCTCACGCTACAAAACAGAGCCAAACATAATTTACCAGACACAACCGATTTGTGATATGCATACAGGTGGGAGCGCGGCCAAACAAATAACACCGTGCGGAGGTAACTAATTAACATGGGTTAATACCTGAGATGCGGGGCTTTAGAGGAAACGTACAACCAGGGATGTGAAGAGCCTGAGCAGATTCAGGGCCGGTGGCTTCTGCGAGGATGAAAACAGTTAGGCGGGTGAGCATCTAGGAACGGCGGGAACGCATTGACACCAACGGGGCGAGAAAGGCAGCCGAGGCGGTCGAGGGCCTGACCGGTCTCCCGGATCCATAACCCCATCGTGTAAGATGCTTTCACAATCTCTCAAGGCTGCAGCGGCGGCAGGCAAGATTGCAGATGCGGCGACTGCGGCGTCGGTGGCCTTGCGTTTGTTTTCGGCGCCATCTTCCGGAGCTCGGACTCCAGCTCGCGATGCGCATCGTCGAGATCGATGGAGCGGGGAGCCCCGACGACGGCGAGCAGGGCCGATCGCGCGGAGGGGGTGGGGCGGCCGCGCACGCACTCCACCGTCTCGAGCTGGATGTTGAACTCGACGACCTTCTTGAGGCCCGTGCAGCCGCATTTGCGCGCGTGGTGGCCCAGCAGGCCCCAGCCGAGCGCGGCGCCGTCCGCGATGGCCCCCGCGAGCGGCGCGGTCGAGAGGAGTTGGTGGAGAAGGTGGTGGTGCGTTTGGCAGCCGACGGTGGTAGGGTAGTTGGTGGAAGGGAGCGGCCGAAGGAGCCGTGGTTGGAGGCGGCGGCGAGGGGAGAGGGAGGTGGGTGGCAGATTTGGATCTGGAGACGAGTAGGGTTCCTGTGCGCGAGAGAGAGGGATGGATGGATGGATGAACGCCATGTCATCGATCCATGTCACAACCAATTCTACCAATTAGAATAAAGCATATGTAATTGTATTTTTCCTATTGTTTTGCTTCTAATTTTTCACATGATAAAATCTAAATATAATATTTTGGAGTATACAAGTTTGCATCTTGGAATTACAAATAATGTTGCCAAAGGGACTTTTCATTTTCTTTGCACAAAAAATCGATTTTCCATTTTTCGAGTGCCCAAAGTAAGTTTTTTTGTGAAGGACCTACCAAATATTTTTTGCAAAATTGGACCAAATTATTTTTCTAAAATTTTAAGTCTTATTACATGTACAATTGACCAAATGGTTTGGTGCCAAAAGCTTTTGATCCACCTCTCGTGAAAAAGACAAATTTCCTTTGATTCAGCTCGAAGCAGGTCAAATTTCAACTACAACTGTTTGATAGATTGCTCTTTAATTTTCCCAAAAAATATTTCTAAGTACATAATTATCTATTTAATTATAAAAACACCAAAAAAATTGCAAGAGTCAAGCCCTAGCTACGAATGGTCATACCCGCCGCTTGAACCGCATTTCGAAACATGCATGAAAAATTAAAAAAAAATCAGAAAAATGAAAAACCGTCGCACTGTGTCATTATATGTGACCAAGTTACCAGGAAAAATAATAAAGTTTTAGTATGGCAATTATTTAAAAAATATGTTCTCAGATATGGGCTATCATGTGTGAAGATTCATGTCTTTCAAGCCAAATGATCAATCTGATGGCCACATTCATGACATAGTTTGTTCAAATGATCTAATATTGTGCATAAGGGTTTGTATTGGAAGGGCAAACAATGTTGCTTAAGGAAGTTTTCATTTTCCTTGTATGAAAAATTCATTTTCCATTTTTCGAGTGCCCAAAATGAGTTTTTCTGTGAAGGACCTACCATATATTTGTAGCAAAATTGGACCAAATCATTGTTCTAACATACTAGGACATATTTAATGTACAATTGACCAAATGGTTGGGTGTTAAAGGATTCTATCGACCTCTCGTGAAAAAGACATCGTTGAATCAGCTGAAAACTGTCAAATTTGAACTGCAACTACATTATAGTTTGCTCTTTAGTTTTCCTAAAAATAATTTCTAGGTACACAAGTATCTATTTAATCATAGAAACACCAAAATATTTTCAACATTCAACTACTAGGTAGAAACGGTCATACCCGCTGTTTTGACCGTGTTTTGAAATGGCCATGAAAAATTCCAAACAAATTCAAAAAAATGGAAAACCATTGCATTGTGTCATTATATGTGACAAAGTTATGAGGAAAAATAATAAAACGGTAATGCGACAATTATTTTAAATAAGTGTTCTTAGAAATGGGCTATCATGTGTGAAGATTCATGACTTTCAAACCAAATGATCAATCTTATGGCCACATTCATGACATAGTTTGTTGAAATGATATAATATTATGCAGAAGGGTGCATATTGGAATGGCAAACAATGTTGATTAAGGAAGTTTTCATTTTCCGTGTATGAAAAATTCATTTTTCATTTTTCAAGTGACCAAAATGAGTTTTTTTATGAATGACTTACCATATATTTGTTTCAAAATTGGACCAAATCGTGTTTATAAAATAGTAGTCCATATTTAATGTATAATTGACAAAATGGTTGGGTGTTAAAAGCTTTTATCCACCTCTCGTCAAAAAGACAAATTTATATCGATTCAGCTGGAAGCGGGTTAAATTTCAACTGCAGTTGCATTATAGTTTGCTCTTTATTTTTCCCAAAAATAATTTATAAGTATATAAGTGTCTATTTAATCATAAATACATGGTGTGGTGCCTTGACGTCGAGGTTTGGATGGTGGTCGAGGGCCCCAACTCGAGATCGCGTGAACTTGCATGCCAGCCGCATGGTCACCGCCTGACCGTTGCGTTACCACGCGTTCTAGGTGGAATAGGCATGTCTGGTGGGTTGGACAATCCCTCGGTAGGTGTTAGCAAGAAGAATAAAATAGAAGAATCTCGCGAGGAGACTGATCTAACCTCAAACATGAATTAGCAGCCAAGTGTTTGATTAGCGGTGCGGGTAATTCACATAGCCAATGGGACTAAATTTTCGATGAGGATGATCATCTACTAAGGGGACTCTCTTGGCAAATTTTTAGCTCAAATGGATGAATCTAGGCGTCACTTGCTTTGCAAAGTAACACACTATGCTGACATGTGGATGTTGAAGTTGGGATCAAATGAATGAATGGATTGAGCTAAAATTTGGTGTATGATGTTAATTTGGGCATATGAAGGCACTGTATAAAAATTATACCATTTGGACATGCCAAAGTGACACTTCCTTCACAATGTGCCAATCTGGACAAAAAATGGTAATTGAAACTGGGCTCAAATGATGATTGGATTGAGCTGAAATTTTGAGGAGGAGGATAACTTGGGCACATTAAAGTACTGTAAAAATTTCATAAAATTTGGATAAACAAAAAATTTACTTCCTTCACAATGCTCTCTACTGAACAGAATATTGGGAAAAATATTGAGGGAAACTGGCTGAATTAAAATGAGCTAAAATTTTGTGGAGTGAGGTTATATGGTGAATGCCATCCAGTGGTAAATTGTCATCAACTATAAAGCAATATAAAATGTAGTTTCTTCACAAAATGAAAATATTACCACAAACAAAGATTGGATGATGAGCTCACATGGATTGTTAGATGTGGCTAAAATTTTATGTAGAGCTATATTTTGGGCACATAGATGATGTGGAAAAAATTCAACTCATCGGGATATTCCTATCTAGTACTTCCTTCACAAAGTTGTTAGCTGAACACAAACTTTGGAAATTTGCTGAGAAAGATTTACTAGGCAAATCGTTACAAAAGTTTTCATGAGGCAATGATTTGGATAGGAAAGAGTGCCCAAAAAATATGAGGGTAATCAAAGAAATATAAATAGCACTTCCTTCACAAAGTGCTATTTTGAACAAAATAGGAAAATGAATATTGCTGAATTTTTTTTGAACTATGGAAGGAAGGGTTTTCACATATTTGAGAAATATATGATCCAAAGTATTTATGAGATTTTTTGAGAATTTTTGGAATGACAGAATAGTAGGTTGCTTCACAAACTAGGATGAGGTGGGATAGAATGGACCCACGAGTGACATGTCAACATAGTTAGAACGTGTTACGACATTTTTATAATCGTCGTATAAGTTATGACGATCTCATCTTATGCGGTTACGACGTTTTTGACTCACATCGTCGTAATTTATATGTAGATTTGATCCCCTCAAACGGTTTACGACGATCTCTGATGAAATCGTCATAGATTTATGACGAATTCATCAACGACATCTTAAAAAACGTCATGTATGAGCATATTTCTTGTAGTGTTTTGCATGATTTAAATTCGTTGTGTGGGGATGATGGAGCATAGCCAGACTATATGATTTTGTAGGGATAACTTTCCTTGGCCTTGTTATTTCAAAAGTTCATGATTACTTTGCTAGTATGTTTGAAGTATTATTGTTTTCATGTCAATAATAAACTACTGTTTTGAATCTTACGGATCTGAACAGTCACGCCACAAGAAAGAAGTTACAGAAGAACAAATATGTTAGGTAGCATTCCACATAAAAACTTTGATCTTTATCACTTCCCTACTCGAGGACGACCAGGAGTTAAGCTTGGGGAAGCTTGATACGTCTCCAACGTATCTATAATTTTTGATGGTTCCATGCTATTATATTATATTCTTTGGATGTTTTATATGCATGAATATGCTATTTTATATCATTTTTGGGACTAACCTATCAACTCAGTGCCTAGTGCCAGTTTCTATTTTTCCGTGTTTTTGACCTTTTCAGAAAAGAATATTAAATGGAGTCCAAACGGAATAAAACCTGCGGGATGATTTTTTCCATAACAAAAGATACGCAGAGGACCTGAGAACCAAGGTAGGAGACCTCATGGGAGGTCACAAGCCCCCTAGGCGCGCCCTAGGGGGGGCCGTGCCTGGCAGGCTTGTGGGCCCCACGTGTCTCCTTTGCCCTACCTCTTTCGCCTATAAATTCTCTAAAATCCCGAAACCAAAGGACAGAGCCACGAAAATACTTTTGCGCCACCGCAAGCTTCTGTCTCCGCAAGATCCCATCTGGGGACCGCTTTGGTGCCCTGCCGGAGGGGGATTCGGACACGGAGGGCTTCTTCATCAACACCATTGCCTCTCCGATGATGCGTGAGTAGTTCACCACAGACCTTTTGGGTCCATAACTAGTAGCTAGATGGCTTCTTCTCTCTCTTGTATCTTCAATACAAAGTTCTCCATGATCTTCATGGAGATCTATCCGATGTAACCTCCTTTTGCGTTGTGTTTGTCGAGATACGATGAATTGTGGATTTATGATCATATTATCTATGAATATTATTTGAGTCTCCTCTGATCTCTTATATGCATGATTTCGTATCCTTGTAATTCTCATCGAGTTATGCGTTTTGTTTGGCCGACTTGATCTATAATTCTTGCAATGGGAGAAGTGCTTGGTTTTGGGTTCATACCGTGCGGTGTCCTCACCTAGTGACAGAAGGGTTAGCGAGGCACGCATCGTGTTGTTGCCATCAAGGATAAAAAGATGGGGTTTATATCATATTGCATGAATTTATCCCTCTCCATCATGTCATCTTGCTTAAGGCGGTACTCCGTTTGTTATGAACTTAATAAACTAGATGCATGCTGGATAACAGTCCATGTGTGGAGTAATAGTAGTAGATGCAGACAGTATCGGTATACTTGTCTCGGACATGATGCCTATATGTCAGATCATTGCCTTAGATATCGTCATGATTTTGCGCAATTCTATCAATTGCTCGACAGTAATTCGTTCACCCACCGTAATACTTGCTATCACGAGAGAAGCCTCTAGTGAACACTATGGCCCCCGGGTCTATTTCACATCATATATTCAGATCTACACAAATACCAAAAATATTTTGTTGCACTTTTCACCTTCAGATCTCACCTTGCAAATAATCGTGAAGGGATTGACAACCCCTTTATCGCGTTGGGTGCAAGTTTGTTTGTTTTTGCACAGGCTCATTGGTGCCTCATCTTGATACTCCTACTGGATTGATACCTTGGTTCTCAAACAGAGGGAAATACTTATCGCTACTTTGCTGCATCACCCTTTCGTCTTCAAGGGAAAAACCAACGCAAGCTCAAGAAGTAGCACTAGCCCCCAGCTAGTGTCCGACGTGAGCCGAGGTCAATCCATTAACACTCTTGCCAAATTTATGAAAGGCCCACTGGGTAACCTGTACCAGTCTATAGTTCGACACAGTAATCGGATCACTAACCAGTTTGCACCCATTGTGACAGTCAGTTTTCGACTTTCTCCACTTACGTACTTGACCGGCTAAATTGGAAGTACAATCGCAGTGGTTCTCCCTTTACACACCTAGCTGAACAAAGCGAAATATAGGAGGCAATCACAGGAGTAGGGCAATCCTACTATTGACTGAAGAAACAATTCTAAACTGATGCATATAAAGCAATATCTGAGAATCCAAGGTGCAGGTAGGCAGGGAAGATGTCGAACTGTGTGATGGTAAATATTTCCCCAGCTTAACTATTACTTAGGGCACCTCGGTGAATAGGATGTTCCTCCTCTTAAAAACATTCAAGAGGTTAAAACTTTCATAAGCTAAAAAAACCAAAAAATTATGTACGGACTTGACGTCTTAATTAAATCAAATTTTTTAGTGCCAATTAAAAATTGGTCTTTAAAAAATATGTGCTTCGGTGGTACTTTAACATGATATATCCTATCTCCACCCTTCAAGCACGAAAGCCTTTGGCTTCAACAACCATATCCGGAAGGTGAAGTGTTTCTCCGAGGCCTATTTAGCGGACTAAACTCGAGCGAATTTACAAAGAAACCAGGCTATCCGGATGTTGACCACACACTAGTGTCGGAAAAAGGAGTACTAGAAAAAGTCTTTGCAACTACGAAGAAGAAAACATTTATTTATAAAACAGTTCATATAAATTTAAGAGCCCCCGGTTAACATGGGTAAAGGAAGTGTTTTAAACAAACAAAGCTTTTAACAAGCTAAGTTTATAAAAATCAACTTTTGTGTTTAATGCAAATATAATGCTTGGCTGAACCGCATAGAAATAAAAAATTGAAAAAAGGTAGAGCATCAAAGCGACTTAGCTGGTTTATGTGCTCGGTGTGACGTGGTCCGAGCTTGCAGCAGTCCGAGGTCGCAGCCCCCAAGCGTGTCACGAGGTAGCCGATGAAGAGTTTGGCTTGGTAAAGTGACAACACAACACTTCTGAAAGTCCGAGATGAAAACCCCATTCTAGCCGAGGAGACAGAGTAGTTGAACAGTGTAACGGCAAAGCCCCCACGTTAGTCGACGATGTCGACGATGCAATATGGTTGACAGAGGCGTGACGATGACGTCGGCGCACATAAAATAGTGCAAGCCAAAAATAATATCAAATAATAATAATAATTGTCTACTTAATGAACTGAAGGGAAGTAAATATTTAGAAAAAATATAGCCTGAGCGCCGAGGTGCCCGAGCAAAGAGCTTGGCCTGATGTAGTCGCGATGCGGCACGACCAATGTGGCGAGGCGAAGCCCTGAGTTTAGCCGAGGTGACGAAGTTGTTCCGATAGTGACGCCGAAGTCCTTGGATCAGGTTGATGAAGAGATGTCAGAGCTCCCGGTCTAGTCCATGTGACGGAGTAGATCGGTAAGGCGAAGTTAGAGCCCCCTGACACCGACGTGTTGAAGCAAGTCAGCATGGCGGACGACGGCTTGAAGCGACTGCTCGGCGATGCTGGTGCATGTAGAGGGACACGGTTAATGTTAGCTTGATGAAGCAACGACGCGTCCTTCCCATGCAACCCGTGGGTGAAGAGGTCCTCTTAATGAGTATTCGTCCCTTGCCATGCCGAACTCTTGGTCGGCTGACCGAGATGGTTGTCGTTGGCTCGATAGAGCAACGGCATAGTCGATGCCGACATAGCTTAGAACATATGGAGCAACATTATCGGGCCGGTTTGACACCGGCACAAGGGTGAAGATTTCCTTGAAAAAAGCACAAAATTTATGGACATGTGTTTTAGAACAACAAATAATACCTTAAAAAATTCCTTCAAAAATGATTTCCGAAACCGCGTTCATGAAGAAAGATGAACTCGGGTCAGATTTGTTTTTACGAAGAAAGCAGATCAAAAAGTCTTTGTATTCATCGCATGTTTCCTGGAGTTTCGATGGTAGGATCGGGCTGAACATTAGAGGGGTGATATATATAAAAAATTGACAGCCGATGAACGGTTGGATTTTCCAAAGAATTTCTAAACGATATACTGGATCCCTCGCCCTAAACTCATCCAGATTATCGTCCAGATTCTACACGGCTCCGGTATATCGGAGATCTCTCGAGATTCCTCCATCGGAACGCGACGAAATTTTTCAAGGTTGTTGTAGATATAATTCCGCACAATTCTATCGAAGCAATCGTCAAAGTGACACTCGAGGAAATAGGGACAACGAACACAAATTAGCTTTCCAAAAAAAACTGCAATCAATGTGCAGAGGAGCGAGCAATCCTTGTGTCGATCACACATCGGAACTCTGAATGAAAGCATCAATCTCGGTGTCAAAACCGACGGATGTCGGGTAGGGGGTCCCGATCTGTGGACCTTGGATTGATGGGTTAGACGGGACGAATGAGATGATGTTTTACCCAGGTTCGGGCCCTCTTGATGGAGGTAAAACCCTACGTCCTGCTCTTGCTTATATTGATGATGAAGTATCGAATAGGTAGTTCATCTAGCTCGAGATCGTATGTTATGGTCTAAACCCTAAGAGTAAAGATCGTAATCCATGATCATATGAAATTGTCAATCAACTAGCCTGGCCTCGATTTAGATAATGCACCATAGGCATAAAATAACAAGAGTCCTAGTCGGCTATGCCGGTGTAGAGGAGTCCTTATCTTGATCACCAAGTCTTGTGGAATCTTCTTCGTATATGTTACCGACTGACCGGAGTAGCCCTGGAGTCCAACCCGTAGAGATAGGCCGACGGACCAAGGACCCCTTAGTCCCGGACTGGCTCAATAGCCTCATGAGATGACTTTAGCACACTATGGAATACAAGAAGATCACCATGAGAGCTCGAGAGCTTTTCATGTCTTTCTTCTAATTTCCCATAGTTGCTAGATAGCAACGCCACTTGAGCCCCTAGCTCAACAATCTCCTTTGATATGGATGCTTCATTAGAAATAAAGTTAGTAGCACATGTATCATTATTAACAACAAGAGAAGAAGGCAACTTGGCAAGCTCTTTTGCATAAGAATCTTCAAGTTGAGCATTAGACTCGGTGAGTTCGATGAGCAAAATAGATACATTTTTATCATGGCAACAAGATATGCAAGGACTATCAACACAAGCATATGAAACATTGAGAGTGCTCGAAGTGCTAAAGTCCAAAGATGAAGCATTGCTGTAAGATTTTGATGAAGGATCATAAAAAATAAGCCCACTTCATCATTACAATGATCACCACTACTCACCATATCATTACCTTGTGGCAATCCACTTCTACATGAAGTAGATGAAGTTGATAAGATAACACGACCAAAGTTGGAGGGAGAAGAATTATCCCTGCAAATCTTGGACACACCATATTTATCTTAAAGCTTTGTTCACTACTCATGAGCATCCTAGAACGACATGAGTTGAAATCTAACTACATTCCCAAAAGCATCAAAAAGAACATTATAAGCTTGAGCATTGAGATAAGAGTTTTTCTCATCCTCTAAAGATAGGTTTTGAGAATACTTTGGAGGATAAAAACCCATATCTGCAATTTTCTCTAATGTTGGGTTCATGACCTTAAAGAGACTAAGCATCCAAATTACCCAAAGATAAAATTTTGTGCCATCAAAACTAACAGTGCTAGAGAATCCTAATCCCTAGTAGACATCCTTACTCTATTAAGAGACCTAGCTATGATACCAATTGATAGGTCTTGGATATCGTCTAGAGGGGGGGTGAATAGGCGCTTTAAAATGTTTTCTATTTAGACTTGAGCAAATGCGGAAAACTAGCATTTAATATGTCAAGCACAAAACCTAAAATAACTAGGATCACCTATGTGCAACAACTTAGGCTAAGCAAGATAAACAACTAAGTGATAGCATGATATATAACAAGAAACAATATAGCGATCAAAATGTAAAGTGCATAAGTAAAGGGCTCGGGTAAGAGATAATTGAGGCATGCGGAGACGACAATGTATCCCGAAGTTCACACCCTTGCGGATGCTAATCTTCGTTTGGAGCGGTGTGGAGGCACAATGATCCCAAAGAAGTCCCTAGGGCCACCGTAATCTCATCACGACCTCGCACAATGCAAGAACTCGTAATCCCATGAAGGGACCCTTATGGGCGGTCACCGAACACGTACAAACAAGGTTGGGGCAATCTCCACAATTTAATTGGAGGATCCAAAAAGCACTGCGAGGCGTCACCACAATGGATTGTGGCTCCGAGGTGACCTCAGAAGCTCGGTGGAATATCCACAACCTAATTGGAGACTCTGACGCTAGCTCGGAGTACACCATAATGATTGAAATCCGAGGCACCACCATCCCGTGGCGAACTTCTCATAGGCTTCTGAAACTTCACTTCCACATATCATCATGGAAAACTCAAACCGATGCAACTAATGGAATGGCAAGAACACATAGAGTTTTCAAGTTCCTCACACTCAAATCCTACCACTACAAAGAAAGGTATGGAGGAATATGGTAGGAAGAACAAGGAGCTCACAAAGAACTCCAATATCTAGATCCAAGGGGTTCCCCTCACATAGAGGAGAAAGTGATAGGTGGAAATGTAGATCTAGAACTCCTCTCTCTTCTCCCTCAAGAACTAGCAAGAATCATTGGAGGGGTTGAGAGATAGCAAGCTTGAAGAAGGTCAACGATGGGGGAAGAAAACGAGCTCAAACTATAGGGACCATTGGGGAAGAAGGCCCCCTTAAATAGGCATCCCAAAATCCAACCGTGAGGACCACAAGCCGTGCTCAATCGGTATTACCACTCAGGGGAGCGGTAATACCGCTTAGCACTGTCAAAACAAACCAATGATACAGAAAAACATGAGTGATGGTTTTTCCATAGGGGTAGTACTACTCGGGGGAGAGGTTGTACTGCTTGAGAGGTACTACCGCTCGGGGGAGAGGTACTACCACTCTCTACTACCCCTCTACTACAGCTCAAGCAGATTGGGCACTGAAAGCATAAAAGAAGTGTAAGTGCAAGTGGTAGTGGTCACCAGAAGTTCCTCCTAAGAGGTACTATCGCTCGGGGGAGAGTCACGAGGTACTACCACTCTCTACTACCGTTTAGAGTAGTATTTCAACCCATGCAAAACCGAAACCGCCATAACTTTTGCATACGGACTCCGGATTGAGCAAACTCAAGCTTGTTGGATAGATGACGATGGAGAATAAATGCCAATAGGATAAGGAAGATGACCTTGCCAAGAATTATCCGGAAAAATCTCCAACATAGAAAACAAAAATGTGATACATACGAAAGCTGATTTCGATGAGCTTGAGCTTATCACGATGGACACCATAAGCTCCAAAACTCCCAAAGCGAAAAGCCAAACAAGCACCAAGAAAGATGATGATTCCAAGGATGCAATGGTTTGAGCTCTCAATGAACGATACTATCAAGCTACTCATTCGAGAGAGCCCCTTGATAGTACCGCTATCGATCCTTGAACCCGGTCTCCCAACTAACACTGTGAGAGCGCTAAAATACAAAACGTATCAAGGACAAACCTTTTCCTTGATCATGGTCCACTTGAGCTAGATGATTGCGATCTTCTCCACCTCAAGATGGAACACCTTTCTTGATTGCGCTGGCTCGATGAAGAATTAGATTTCTCCCATGTACTCCAGTATGGGTGGGCCACTCTTTGGCACATCTTCACATGTCCATTATCACCATAATGGATGGAAAGTTTCAAGCATGTGATATCCTCATGATGCTACACTTTCACTTGCTCACCTTAACCTTGATGACGAACACCACTTGATGTCATCCTCCATGGATTGTATGGGATCTTGCTCTTGATGCAAGCCCATGGAAATATACCTAACCCCACAAAGAACACTCACAAAGATCATGGGTTAGTACACAAAGCATAATGGACAATACTTACTGTACCATTAGATAACTTGATACCACTTGGTACATCTTCTACTCTCTGTGTGTTCGTCAACTTGAATCACTCTTTGTATTGATCAACCTTGTATCTTATAATTTCTTCATAAAGATGATGTATTGAGGGCAACCATGAATGTTCACACCATCTTCTTCTTCAAGACATGCTTACAATAAGCGCAACTCTCGCATGACCAATCTTTGGATAAACCCTTAAATACCACCTTGATCATCACATAAACTCCATGAAACAAAGAACTGGACTTCATGAAAGGCCTATGGACAAATCCTTCGAATATAACTCAAGGGAACTATTAGTCCATAGTGAATGTCATCAGTTACCAAAATCACACATTAAGAAATATGCTCTAACAAGGGGGCTCGAGCGTGTCAAAGAACCCCCTAGATTCTCCACTAGGTGAAACGACATTTGATGCCTCTTCTCATGTTGATTAATTTTCTGGAGTCAACATTGGGCAATATGGGTGCCACACTTAAGTATGGAATTATAAAGGGCTCCTTGTTTCCCTTTTTATACATTAGTTGAGTTTTCTAGGCATTTAATGTGCATAATTTAAATTTGAACTACAAGCAAGTGCTCCAGTGCACCAAAATAGGTTGAAAAATCAAATATTTGTCCTTGATTGCACATTTTTGGGGGCAACATAGACCAAGACGAGTGGTGTGCTAAAATATAGAATTATCGAGGGCTCCCTTGGCTTTTTTATGCATTAATTGAGTTTTCTAGGCATTTAATATGCATAATTAAAATTTCAATTACAAGCACGCACTATAGTTCACCAATTGGATTGAAAAATCATGTTTATGTCCTTGGTTGCATGTTTTTATGTCTCATGCAAGGAATGTGAATGAATTACAATCATCTCGGCGTTGTGTCTTGGCCGCAAGCATTGCAAATATTGGTTTCTAAATTACCGTAAATCCAAAAATCGCTTAAATTCACGAAACTTATCATGGTATCATGACACGACACATATATACCGTGGTAATTTTTTGTCCAATTTGGGTCAAGTTTTGTGACAAGCCTCTTAAAAACCGAGGCTTATCACAAGAGGCCTCAAAATTTGAATATATCTCTTTTTAAATTGTAGTAAATCGAGAACTTGCCTGAAATTAATGAAACTTGGCATAATGTCATGACATGGCACATATAGTCCATGGTATCTTAGGTTGTCCAACTAGAAAGAAGACACACACATTAACGAGCAATGTAGGGATTTTGGAACAAATAGCAACTATGTTATTATCACAAACGGTTGCATTATTTGAATCTTGGGCGTTGCACTAAACATTTACGTGCCGCCACATGTCCATTTTTTTATTGGAAACAAGCTCTCATGTGGGAAGCTATTTGATTAGACGGGACTCATGCGAGAAGTATGCAACGCGGGCTCAACAGGAAGCATGCAAGATGTCAGCCGCACAAGCTCCACGGGACGTGTGCGAGCTATCCGTCATACAGGATCGATAGGAGGCATGCGAGCAGTCCACTGCGCAGGCTCACTTAGAAGCGAGTTTGTTGACCTCCAGCAGCCACCCGCCTTGCTCCCAAATTCTCCATTAATGGAGGACGAGCTGCTATTTATCTTGAAATTAATGCACCTGAATGAAGGGAGTAATTTTCTTGCCGCCGCATGGCCTCGCTCAAAGTCAACACTGTTTTGTTCATGCCTCGCTGAGAACGTGTTGTTTTCATTGTTTTAGACTCATATACATGTACCCACGAATGAAAAAACATGACGACACATTGACAATTACAATGGATAATAATTGTCTTACATATTCTGGCTAATTTATATTTCCACATGCGACAATGCCAGAAAGAAAAGGGCAAAAGAAGAAGGACGACGTAGAAGAAGGAAGACACAAACGACGATGTGGGCTGTTGCTCTCCACTTCTTAATGGATTGCTAGGCACGGAGTTCCGCCATGTACTTCTTCATAGCCTCCATGACCTTCATCTCGTCTCTCCTCTCCTACACCATATTGCGCATTGCGTCCATGGCGTAGGGATTTTCATGGCGAGCTTCGATGGTCTCCTTCACATCCGCATGGATTTGCGTGATAGCAGCCTCATAAGTCTCCAACGTATCTATAACTTTTGATTGTTCCATGCTAATATATTATCATTTTAGAATACTTTTGGGGTATTTACTAACCAATTTATATTATTTTTTAGCAATAAACTATTGACCCAGTGCCGAGTGCGAGTTGTTGTTTTCCGTATGTTTTTCACTTTTCAGACTTTCAATACCAAACGAAGTCCAATTGACCTGAAACATTCTCAAGATTTTTCAGGGCTAAAAGAAGACCAAGGAGTATCGGAAGAAGGCTCGAGGCCTGAGAGGGGCCCACAAGCCAACTAGGTGCACCCTGTGTGCACCCTGATGGCTTGTGCCTCACTCGTGGCCTTCCTGATTTCGTGCTCTAGCATATAAATTATCATCAATTCTGAAAAACCTATAGGAGGTCATGATTACGAGGTGATGTATATACTTCTCGCCCCTCGTTGGATACCCCAAGTGGAAGGTGGAGATGTAGTCAGCAGCAAATTTCCCTTACACGGAGACTGTAAGGTTTATCGAACCAGGAGGACTCCTAGGCTCCACAAGTAGGTGTCTTCCACCCTGGCGCTAGCAGAAGACGTGCACCTACACACACAACAAATAACTTTGCTCCCAACGAGTACAGAGAGGTTGTCAATCGCTCCAGCCTTGTAGTTTGCAATGGATCAAAACAAAAGCAGGAAGGTAATAGTGATTGCAACGGAAAAGTAAAGAAAGCGGTAAATGATGGAGGTGTAAACAATGATGGTGATATGGACCAGAGTCACATGACGTTCACTAGTGATGTCTCTCTCCCGAAAGACGATAAACAACTATGCTAGGGTAAACAAATCACAGTTGGGGAATTGACAGAATTATGATCGCACCGCTGATACGTCTCCATCGTATCTACTTTTCCAAACTCTTTTGCCCTTGTTTTGGACTCTAATTTGCATGATTTGAATGGAACTAACCCAGACTGACGCTGTTTTCAGCAGAATTGCCATGGTGTTGTTTTTGTGCAGAAATTAAAGTTCTCGGAACGTCTTGAAAATTTACGGAGAATATTTTTGGAAAATATGAAAAATACCTGCGCAAAGATCCACCGGAGGGGGTGAGCCAGTGGGCCACAAGCCCTGTGGCCACGGCCACCCCCCCTAGGCCGCGGCGTCAGGGCTTGTGGGGCCCACGTGGCTCTCCCGCCCCCAAACTTAGCGCTATTTATTCCCTTTCCTCCTGGAAAAAAATCAAGAGAGAAGATTTCATCGTTTTTTGCGACACGGAGGCGCCGCCACATCCTGTTCTTCATCTGGAGGCCAGATCTGGAGTCCGTTTTGGGCTCCGGATCAAGGAGATCGTCGCCATCGTCATCATCAACCTTCTTCCCTCTCCAATTCCATGAAGCTCTTCCTCGTTCGTGAGTAATCTATTCATAGGCTCGCTGGGCGGTGATGAGTAGGATGAGATCTATCACGTAATCGAGTTAGTTTTGACGGGGATTGATCCCTAGTATCAACTATGTTCTGATATTGATGTTGCTACTACTTTGTCATGCTTAATGCTTGTCACTAGGGCCCGAGTGCCATGATTTCAGATATGAAATTATTATGTTGTCACCAATATATCTGTGTTTTAGATCTGATCTTGCAAGTTGTAGTTACCTACTACGTGTTGTTATCCGGCAACCCCGGAGTGACAATAACCGGAACCACTCCCGGTGATGACCATAGTTTGACGAGTTCATGTGTTCACCAAGTGCTAATGCGTTGGTCCGGTTCTTTATTAAAAGGAGAACCTTAATATCCCGTAGTATCCATTTGGACCCTGCTGCCACGGGATGGATGGACAATAGATGTCATGCAAGTTCTTTTCCCTAAGTACGTATGACTACACACGGAATACATGCCTACATCACATTGACGAACCGGAGCTAGCCACATATCTCTCCGTGTTATAACTGTTGCATGATGGATGTCATCCAACGAATCACCGATCCATTGCCTACGAGTTTGTCCCACTGCTGCTGTTACTTGTTTTGCTCTGCTGCTGTTACTACTGTTGCTGCTACCGTTACTTGCTTTGCTCTGCTGCTGTTACTACTCTTGCTGCTAATGTTACTTGCATTTTCCTACTGCTGGTGCCACTACTGTTGCTACTGCTGTTACTTGCTACTGTTGCTACTTGCTACTGTTGTCACTACTGTTGATCCTTGCCACGGCTGTTACTCGTTACACTGCTGCTATCTGCTACAATACTTTTCTAGCGCCATTGATACAACCGTTAGGAATAGTCTGCCTTGTCACCAGATCGTTTCTGGCACCCTTGCTATCATACTACTTTGCTGCTTATACCTTGCTTGCAGACACTAATCTTCCACGTGTGGTTGAATCTGACGCATTCAGCTGCTAATACTTGAGAATATTCTTTCACTTCCCGTCGTGCGAACCAACAAATTTGGGTTGAATACTCTACCCTCGAAAACTGCTGCGATCCCACGCGCTGGTGGGCTATTGCAAGACAATTTATAATTGTTGAGCAACTGGAAGTAGCTATTTTCTGGCTCCGTTGCCGTGGAGGCATCAAGTCAGGAATAGCTGCACGTCAACAACATTTTTCTGGCACTGTTGCCAGGGAAGGATTCTATACTCTCTGAGTCACTTGGGATTTATATCTGCTGATCACTATGAAGAATCTGAAAGATCCAAAAACCAAAGTCTTGCCCTCAACTACGAGGGGAGGTAAGGAACTGCCATCTAGCTCTGCACTTGATTCACCTTAAGTTATGAGTAAGTTTGCGACACCACCTCCTGCTAGAAATCTTGATATGTCGCCTGTTCTTGATGATGCTTACGATGCTAGAGATGATATGCCTCATACTGCTAGAGATGTTATGCCTGATACTGCTAGAGATGCTATGCCTGATACTGCTAGAGATGCTATGCTTGATACTGCTTTGCCTGATGATGCTAGAGATGCTATTTTGCCTGTTGATGCTATGTTTGATGATGCTTATGATGCTGCTATGCCTGATACTGCTAGAGATGCTATGCCTGATACTGCTAGAGATGCTATGCCTGATACTGCTAGAGATACTATGCTTGATACTGCTTTGCCTGATGATGCTAGAGATGCTATTTTTCCTGATGATGCTATGCTTGATACTGCTAGAGATACAACTTTGCCGGATGTGCCACTAGGGGCATTCCTTAATGCTCATATTGCTAGAGTTACTGCCAATGCTCGTGATCCTTCTGAAACTGCCGACACTATTGAGATAGAACCTGCTTTTGCTCCTGCTAGATCTAGCTCTAATAGATATGAATTTCCTGATATACCTGAGGGTTACGTTAAGGAGGGAGAAATAGCTGAGGATTTTCTTGCGTGTAAGGATGCCTATGACGCTGAGAAATTAATTCTCAAGTGGAAGGAAAAATCTCTGAAAGCTAGGATGAAATACGACACGAAGTTTGCCACTTCACCTATCTTTATCACCGACGAGGATTATGAATTCTCTGTCAACCCTGAGATAATTCCAGTTGCTGTTACTTTTACTTCCTTTCCTCTGCTGTTGTTACTACTCTTGCTGCTACTGTTACTTGCTTTGTCCTGCTACTGCTGCCACTACTGTTGCTAGTGCTGTTACTTGCTACTGTTGCTACTTTCTACTGTTGTCACTACTGCTGTTCCTTGCCACTGCTGTTACTCGTTACACTTTTCTGGCTCCGTTGTCGTGGAGGCATCAAGTCAGGAATAGTTGCACGTCAACAACCGCAATGCTAATTATGCTCCTTGATAGTTAGAGGTTCAGTAGTAATGGGCAGTACACCAAGATAAGTAGACCATTTATTCATCATCCTCTACTTACTAATCATCCACCTTGAGATATATATCCAGAACATCTCTCCGGTATTAAGTTGCGAGCCCCACCCAAAGTGTAAACTCAAAGCAACGGACAACTGCATTAACGAACTATGTGTAAGGTAAACAATCCTTGCAACCGTGGTCACAAGCATCGTTGTTTTCTCCCTGGTGGGAACAAGCACATCACCTAGTCTCATGTTTTTGTCACTCAATCTAGACATCGAGGGTCCCGAACCCATAATCATGCATAACGCTCCCTCTTGGAGTTACAATCTACTACTTGGCCAAAGCAATAAAAAGCAACGGAGAACTTGCATGAATCACTAAGGAACATAATATAAAAGGATAATCAAATATATAACTCATAACAATCCGAACATAATCTCATAATCCATAGGATCCCAACAAACCGAGCATAGCAATAGCAAGAGAATTACATAGATGCCTTGATCATGTAGGGCAGCTCAAAAGGACTAACCGAGCATAGCAATAGCAAGAGAAGGCATCACATACCTACTGGTCGTGGACACATGGTCCAAGGGAAACTACTCACGGCACATCCGGGAGGCATCCATGGTGGTGGAGAAGCTCCCAGAGGACAATCCTCCCTCCGACGGGGTACTCGGAAGAGGTCTCCTCACGCTCCCGATCTCGGAAGCGCTGTGGCGGCGGAATGATGTAGAAATTCGTGATTCCAGATAGTCTCCGAGGGTTTCCTCTTGGGACTCTAAATATAGGCCAAAGGAGGTCACGGGAGCAGGTGGGACCCAACAAGATGACCTCCTGGCGTGGACTAGGGCCTGGCCGCGCCAGCAGGCTGCCTGGGAGGCCCCTGGCCCCCTTATGGCCCCCCTTCGGTGATCCGGAAGCTTCTGTTTCGCTCAATATTTTTATATTTTTTCTGGATTTTTTCGGGCTTCGGAAAATTGGGTAAAATCCCGTGTATAATAGACATGAGTAGATAGAAACTGGCACTGGGTGCACTGAGTTAGTAGGTTAGTCCAAATATGTGTAAAATGATATAAAAGTGTAGGAAAACATATAACAATGTCACCCAAAAGGTCATGGAACAAGCATAAATTGTAGATACGTTTGGGACGTATCAACATCCCCAAGCTTAATTCTGCTCGTCCTCGAGTAGATAAATGATAACACAATAATTTCTATGGTGACATGATAACACACATATAAGAACTTCAAAGTAAAGTAAGTGAGATATGCAATTCAAATCAAGACAATAACAAGCAAGAGTCTATATCTAGTATTGAATTTAGCAAAGTAAGAACATAAATGTGCAAGAGCTCTCGCTGTCCGTGACTCGAATGTCTCCAAATGGTGTTTGCGTGCAAGAAGTGGGAGATGGGTTGAGATCATAATTTTTTTAATTGAGAACTCAATCTACTAAACCTCACACTTAGTCTCCTTCGGAATCTTATTTTGACTCATCCCCGGACCACTTGTCACGCACAAGTTAAAATGATCCTCTCCCTTTCGACTTTGAGCTCTCATGCAATGGATGAGAGTAAGCAAGATATGTTGGTACTTAGAATGGAAAATAGAATAATGATGGGGAAGGAAGACAAAAAGGTGTGAAAGGCTCACATCAATGAGGACAACCATAGGCGAGCGAAAGGCAAATGATAGATATGATGTGAGGAGTAGGGATTGCCATGTAACGGATGCACATATGAGCTAAAGTAAGATCTCCAATGGAACTAGTGGGGGTGCATCGAACTTATTTTCTCATGAAGACCTAGAGATCATTTGAGGATGCTCATCATTGGAATATGCAAGCCAAGTTCTATAGTGTAAGGATCCCCACATAGTTATGCGTTAATGATAATCTCTATGTATTACCAATATAGCAATGGAGTACATGTGTGGATCTTTCAAAAGGAATAGTAGTGTTGCCCCATTCTCTCTTTTTATTTCTCTTTTTATTTCTTTTTCTTTTTCTCTTTTTTTGTGGACTCTTTGGCTCTTTCTTTTTATCTCTCATTTGTCCTCTCACTAGAGGAATCAGCTTCTTTGCCGTCTGCCATCACCGACGGCAAAGACAAAATCCCGGACGGCAAAGACAAAATCACAGACGGCAAAGATTCTCATGGCCGGCAAAATTTCTGCGCCAGCCTACGACGGCATAGTACCTTCTTTGCCGTCTGCCCCCCCCCCAAAGCGGACGACAAAGCTCTTTGCCATCAGCTTTCCTTAGGAGCAGTCGGCAAAGTGCTCGAGACGGCAGCCGACAGGCGTTGCCTCCGTTAGGGGTTAACGGGGGCTTTGCCGTCTGCCTCCCCCTCCATCTTTGCTGTCAGCCTTGAAAGGACGTGGATGTCGCCTAGGGGGGGGGTGAATAGGCACTTTAAAATAATTAAGGTTTAGGCTTGAACAA
This sequence comes from Hordeum vulgare subsp. vulgare, assembly GCF_904849725.1. Taxonomy (NCBI): domain Eukaryota; kingdom Viridiplantae; phylum Streptophyta; class Magnoliopsida; order Poales; family Poaceae; genus Hordeum; species Hordeum vulgare. The sequence continues at coordinate 396,634,635 of NC_058519.1, forward strand.
ATGCGGAATAAAACTAACGTTTAATATGTCAAGCACAAAACTTCAAACAACTAGGCTCACCTATGTGCACGAACAACTTATGCTAAGCAAGATAAACAACTAAATGATAGCAAGATATATCACAAGAGAGAATATGGCTATCACAAAGTAAAGTGCATAACTAAAGGGTTCGGGTAAGAGATAACCGAGGTACGCGGAGACGATGATGTATCCCGAAGTTCACACCCTTGCGGATGCTAATCTCCATTGGAGCGGTGTGGAGGCACAATGCTCCCCAAGATGCCACTAAGGCCACCGTAGTCTCCTCACGCCCTCGCGCAATGCAAGATATCGTGATTCCACTAAGGGACCCTTGAGGGCGGTAACTGAACCCGTACAAATGGCAAACCTTGGGGGCGGTCACCGAACCCGTACACGTGGTAACCCTTGGGGGCGGTTACCGGTACCCGTACAAATTGCTCGAGGCAATCCCCACAACCTAATTGGAGACCCCGACGCTTGCCCGGAGCTTCACACCACAATGATTGAGCTCCGAGACACCACCAAGCTTCTAGGACGCCAAAGCATCCGCGAAGAACAATATTTAGGGTACTAAGTACCAAAGGTAATAAGCTTCTCAAACTTCACTTCCACGTATCACCGTGGAGAACTCAAACCGATGTAACTAATGCAATGGAAAGAACACACGAAGTGGTCAAGTCCCTCACACTCAAATCCCTCCACAACAACGAAAGCTATGGAGAGATATGAGAGGAAGAACAAGGAGCTTACAAAGAACTCCAAGATCAAGATCCAAGGGGTTCCCCTCACATAGAGGAGAAACTGATTGGTGGAGATGTGGATCTAGATCTCCTCTCTCTTTTCCCTTAAGAACAAGCAAGAATCATTGGAGGGATTGAGAGTAAGCAAGCTCTAAGAATGTTAACAATGGAGGTAGAACAAGAGCTCAACGGATAGATAAGGCCAAGGGGGAAGAAGACCCCCTTTATATAGTGGGGGAAGGAATTATACCGTTACCCTCACTTACAGCCCGTGCCCAGCGGTACTACCGCTGGCTCCAGCGGTACTACCGCTGACCCTCCGGCGGTACTACCGCTGGCTGCAACGGTACTACCGCTGACCCTCCAGCGGTACTACCGCTGGCTGCAGCGGTACTACCGCTGAGCCCATGATAGCGCAAAGATACTACCGGGCCAACCACCGCCAAGAAAGTCTTCGCAAAAATGTCCGACGTAGTACAACCACAAAGATGACGGTACTAAAAACATGGAGCGGTACTACCGCTAGCCAGGGGCAGTACTACCGCTGGGACAGCGGTACTACCGCCAGCTCTAGCGGTACTACCGCTAGGGCCAGCGGTACTACCGCTCGCCAATGAAACAGCCATAAATTTCGCATACGAGCTCCGAATCGAGCAAACCCAAGCTTGTTGGATTCAGGACGACAAGAGCTATCCAAACAGCGAAATGTGACCATCAGATATGAAAATCTTAAGACCATGCAGATATGAAAATGCTAATGATATAGAGATGTGAGTCCTCTATGAATGAAGAACCGGCAAAAACTCCAACATCGAAAACATCATAGTAGACGCATATGGACTCCGTTTTCGATGAACTCGAGCTTGTCACGAAGATGACCATAAGCTCTAAAACTCACAAAGAGAAACACCAAACAAGAACCAAGAAGTATGATGCAAGCATGCAAATGGTTTGAGCTCTCAACGAATGATACGATCAAGCTACTCACTTGAGATCCCCCTTGATAGTACAACAGTCTATCCTAAACATAAAACCTATCAATGGCAAACCTATACCTTGCACCTCGTCCTCTTGAGCTAGATGATGATGATCTTGGCTTCCTCAAGATAGACCACCTTTCTTGATTGCGTTGGCTTGATGAAGACTAGTTGATTGCTCCCCCATATTCACTATGGGTGAGCCACTTTTCAGCATATCTTCACAAGTCCATTGCCACCACAATGGACGGCAAGCTTCAAGCATGATATCTTCATGCTGATCCACTTGAACTTGCAGATCGCAATCTTGATGACGATCACAACTTGACGTCATACTTCATGGGTTGTATGAGATCTTCCCTTTGACGCAAGCCCATGGAAACACACCTAACCCCCACATAGAACTCTCATGAAGACCATGGGTTAGTACACAAACATGTAATGGACAATGCTTACCATACCATGGGATCACTTGATCCCTCTCGGTACATCTTGTACGCTTTGTGTGTTGATCATCTTGATTTACTCTTTGTCTGAGATCTTGATCAACCATGTGTCTCTATGACCATTCTTTGGATAATACCTTGAATACCATCTTGGTCATCATATAAACTCCTTGAACCCAACAGATGGACTTCAAGAAGTGCCTATGGACAAATCCTATAAATATAACTTAAGGCAACCATTAGTCCATATGAATTGTCATCAATTACCAAAACCACATATGGAGATATATGCTCTAACAAGCCTCCCCCTCCATCTTTGCCGTCTGCCTACTCCTCCCCTCCCCCCTCCATCGTTGCCGTCTGCCTCCCCCCTCCATCTTTGTCGTCTGCCTCCCCCCTCCATCTTTGTCGTCTGCCTACTCCTCCCCTCCCCCCTCCACTCTTTGCCGTCTGCCTCCTCCTCCCCCCTCCTCTGTGCCCTCTTCTTTGCCGTCTGCCCACCCTGGAGGATGACGGCAAAGAGACTATATAGACACCCCAGGATGCACAGCTGGGTGCCATGTGGCACCTTTGCCATCTGCCAGCTGATGGCACAGGTCTTTGCCATCAGCTGGCAGACGGCAAAGAGCCCATATAGTACCTGTTTTTTTAATATTAATTCACAACATATATATATATATATATATATATATATATATATATATTTGACAGCACATTTATATAATTCACCACACATATATGATATATAGTTCACCACACATATACTTGCCAACACATATATATAATTCACCACACATATATGATACAGATATAAATCAATGTACATCCCCATATATCCAAAGAACCAACATACATAGTATTGCACTGTTTATCCATATATACATATGCATATAGCTCGACATTGTTCATCAACTCAAATGAAAACTAGATGATATACATATAAAGTTCATCCATCGACATTGTTCAAGTCCATGAATGCGAGCTTGCATGCATGTAGTATATCCAATCTGCAGAAATGTGAATAAGAAAGTCAGAAGAAGAACAAAATATGATGTTTTTCAGCTAATTATCTCATTTTTAGTGGAAAACAAGCTAAGAATATAATATTCATGAGCTAACCAAGGTTCTTATGCCATTTTTAGCTTATTATGGCATTTTGGAGCTAAATGGGTTAATTAAAGAAAGGATAATATGAAAGAGGAGAAGAAAGAGGAGGAGGAGGAGAAGAAGAAGAAATCAAGAAGAAGGAGGAGAAGGAGGAGAAGAAGGAGGAGGAGAAGGACTAGAAGGTCCTTGGCCTTCTCCTCCTCGTCCTCCTTCTCCTTCTTCTCTTCTTCTTCTTCTTCTTTCTTTTCATTTTGCCTATTTCTTCTCCTCTTCTCCTCTTCTTGGAGCTAAATTCCCTAATTATGTCTTTTTTGAGATAATGGGCTAATGATCCCATTTTAGAGGAAAACAAGCTAAGTATATAATATTCATGAGCTAACCAAGGTTCTTATGCCATTTTGAGCTTATTATGGTATTTTGGAGCTAAATGGGATACTCATTGTTGGGTTAATTAAAGCAAGGATAATATGAAAGAGGAGAAGAAAGAGGAGGAGGAGGAGAAGAAGAAGAAATCAATAAGAAGGAGGAGAAGGAGGAGAAGGAGGAGGAGGAGAAGGACTAGAAGGTCCTTGGCCTTCTCCTCGTCCTCCTCCTTCTCCTCCTCATTCTCCTCCTTCTCTTCTTCTTCTTCTTCTTTCTTCTTTCTTTTCATTTTGCCTATTTCTTCTCCTCATCTCCTCTTCTTGGAGCTCAATTACCTAATTATGTCTTTTTGGAGCTAAATGGGCTAATTATCTCATTTTAGAGGAAAACAAGCTAAGTATATAATATTCATGAGCTAACCAAGGTTCTTATGCCATTTTGAGCTTATTATGTTATTTTGGAGCTAAATGGGCTAATTATGTCATTGTTGGGTTTATTAAAGCAAGGATAATATGAAAGAGGAGAAGAAAGAGGAGTAGGAGGAGAAGAAGGAGAAATCAAGAAGAAGGAGGAGAAGGAGAAGGAGGAGAAGGACTAGAAGGTCCTTGGCCTTCTCCTCCTCCTCCTGCTGCTCCTCCTCCTTCTCCTTCTTCTCTTCTTCTTCTTCTTCTTCTTCTTTCTATTCATTTTGCCTATTTCTCCTCCTCTACTCCTCTTGTTGGAGCTAAATTACCTAATTATGTCTTTTTGGAGCTAAATGGGCTAATTATCCCATTTTAGAGGAAAACAAGCTAAGTATATAATATTCATGAGCTAACCAAGGTTCTTATGCCATTTGGAGCTTATTATGGTATTTTGGAGCTAAATGGGCTAATTATGTCATTTTTGGGTTAATTAAAGCAAGGATAATATGAAAGAGCAGAAAAAAGAGGAGGAGGAGGAAAATAAGAAGAAATCAAGAAGAAGGAGGAGAAGGAGGAGAAGGAGGAGGAGGAGAAGGACTAGAAGGTCCTTGGCCTTCTCCTCCTCCTCCTCCTCCTCCTCCTCCTACTCTTCTTCTTCTTCTTCTTCTTCTTCTTTCTTTTCATTTTGCCTATTTTGTCTCCTCTTCTCCTCTTGTTGGAGCTAAATTACCTAATTATGTCTTTTTGAGCTAAATGGGCTAATTATCCCATTTTAGAGGAAAACAAGCTAAGTATATAATATTCATGAGCTAACCAAGGTTCTTATGCCATTTTGAGCTTATTATGGTATTTTGGAGCTAAATGGGCTACTCATTGTTGGGTTAATTGAAGCAAGGATAATATGAAATAGGAGAAGAAAGAGGAGGAGGAGGAGAAGAATAATAAATCAAGAAGAAGGAGGAGAAGGAGGAGAAGGAGGAGGAGGGGAAGGACTAGAAGCTCCTTGGCCTTCTCCTCCTCCTCCTCCTCCTCCTTCTCCTCCTTCTCTTCTTCTTCTTCTTCTTCTTCTTCTTTCTTCTTTCTTTTCATTTTGCCTATTTCTTCTCCTCATCTCCTCTTGTTGGAGCTAAATTACCTAATTATGTCTTTTTGGAGCTAAATGGGCTAATTATCCCATTTTAGAGGAAAACAAGCTAAGTATATAATATTCATGAGCTAACCAAGGTTCATATGCCATTTTGAGCTTATTATGGTATTTTGGAGCTAAATGGGCTAATTATGTCATTGTTGGGTTAATTAAAGCAAGGATAATATGAAAGAGGAGAAGAAAGAGGAGGAGGAGGACAAGAAGGAGAAATCAAGAAGAAGGAGGAGAAGGAGGAGGAGGAGAAGGACTAGAAGGTCCTTGGCCTTCTCCTCCTCGTCCTGCTCCTCCTCCTCCTTCTCCTTCTTCTCTTCTTCTTCTTCTTGTTATTCTTTCTTTTCATTTTGCCTATTTCTTCTCCTCTTCTCCTCTTGTTGGAGCTAAATTACCTAATTATTTCTTTTTTGAGCTAAATGGGCTAATTATCCCATTTTAGAGGAAAACAAGCTAAGTATATAATATTCATGAGCTAACCAAGGTTCTTATGCCATTTGTAGCTTATTATGGTATTTTGTAGCTAAATGGGCTAATTATGTCGTTGTTGGGTTAATTAAAGCAAGGATAATATGAAAGAGGAGAAAAAAGAGGAAGAGGAGGAGAAGAAGAAGAAATCAATAAGAAGGAGGAGAAGGAGGAATAGGAGGAGGAGAAGGACTAGAAGGTCCTTGGCCTTCTCCTCCTCCTCCTCCTCCTTCTCCTCCTTCTCTTCTTCTTGTTCTTCTTCTTCTTCTTTCTTTTCATTTTGCCTATTTCGTCTCCTCTTCTCCTCTTGTTGGAGCTAAATTACCTAATTATGTCTTGTTTGAGCTAAATGGGCTAATTATCCCATTTTATAGGAAAACAAGCTAAGTATATAATATTCATGAGCTAACCAAGGTTCTTATGCCATTTGGAGCTTATTATGGTATTTTGGAGCTAAATGGGATAATTATGTCATTGTTGGGTTAATTAAAGCAAGGATAATATGAAAGAGGAGAAAAAAGAGGAGGAGGAGGAGAAGAAGAAGAAATCAAGAAGAATGAGGAGAAGGAGGAGAAGGAGGAGGAGGAGAAGGACTAGAAGGTCCTTGGCCTTCTCCTCCTTCTCTTCTTCTTCTTCTTCTTCTTCTTTCTTTTCATTTTGCCTATTTCGTCTCCTCTTCTCGTCTTGTTGGAGCTAAATTACCTAATTATGTCTTTTTTGAGCTAAATGGGCTAACTATCCAATTTTAGAGGAAAACAAGCTAAGTATATAATATTCATGAGCTAACCAAGGTTCTTATGCCATTTTGAGCTTATTATGGTATTTTGGAGCTAAATGGGCTACTCATTGTTGGGTTAATTAAAGCAAGGATAATATGAAATAGGAGATGAAAGAGGAGGAGGAGGAAAAGAAGAAGAAATCAAGAAGAAGGAGGAGAAGGAGGAGAAGGAGGAGGAGGAGAAGGACTAGAAGGTCCTTCTCTTCTTCTTCTTCTTCTTCTTCTTCTTCTTCTTTCTTTTCATTTTGCCTATTTCGTCTCCTCTTCTCCTCTTTTTGGAGCTAAATTACCTAATTATGTCTTTTTTGAGCTAAATGGGCTAACTATCCCATTTTAGAGGAAAACAAGCTAAGTATATAATATTCATGAGCTAACCAAGGTTCTTATGCCATTTTGAGCTTATTATGGTATTTTGGAGCTAAATGGGCTACTCATTGTTGGGTTAATTAAAGCAAGGATAATATGAAATAGGAGAAGAAAGAGGAGGAGGAGGAGAAGAAGAAGAAATCAAGAAGAAGGAGGAGAAGGAGGAGAAGGAGGAGGAGAAGGACTAGAAGGTCCTTGGTCTTCTCCTCCTCCTCCTCCTCCTCCTTCTCCTCCTTCTCTTCTTCTTCTTCTTCTTTCTTCTTTCTTTTCATTTTGCCTATTTCCTCTTCTCATCTCCTCTTGTTGGAGCTAAATTACCTAATTATGTCTTTTTGGAGCTAAATGGGCTAATTATCCCATTTTAGAGGAAAACAAGCTAAGTATATAATATTCATGAGCTAACCAAGGTTCTGATGCCATTGTGAGCTTATTATGGTATTTTGGAGCTAAATGGGCTAATTATGTCATTGTTGGTTAATTAAAGCAAGGATAATATGAAAGAGGAGAAGAAAGAGGAGGAGGAGGACAAGAAGGAGAAATCAAGAAGAAGGAGGAGAAGGAGGAGGAGGAGAAGGACTAGAAGGTCCTTGGCCTTCTCCTCCTCGTGCTGCTCCTCCTCCTCCTTCTCCTTCTTCTCTTCGTCTTCTTCTTCTTCTTCTTTCTTTTCATTTTGCCTATTTCTTCTCCTCTTCTCCTCTTATCCTCTTGTTGGAGCTAAATTACCTAATTATGTCTTTTTGGAGCTAAATGGGCTAATTATCCCATTTTAGAGGAAAACAAGCTAAGTATATAATATTCATGAGCTAACCAAGGTTCTTATGCCATTTGGAGCTTATTATGGTATTTTGGAGCTAAATGGGTTAATTATGTCATTGTTGGGTTAATTAAAGCAAGGATAATATGAAAGAGGAGAAAAAATAGGAGGAGGAGGAGAAGAAGAAGAAATCAAGAAGAAGGAGGAGAAGGAGGAGAAGGAGGAGGAGGAGAAGGACTAGAAGGTCCTTGGCCTTCTCCTCCTCCTCCTCCTCCTCCTTCTCCTCCTTCTCTTCTTCTTCTTCTTCTTTCTTCTTTCTTTTCATTTTGCCTATTTCTTCTTCTCATCTCATCTTGTTGGAGCTAAATTACCTAATTATGTCTTTTTGGAGCTAAATGGGCTAATTATCCCATTTTAGAGGAAAACAAGCTAAGTATATAATATTCATGAGCTAACCAAGGTTCTTATGCCATTTTGAGCTTATTATGGTATTTTGGAGCTAAATGGGCTAATTATGTCATTGTTGGTTAATTAAAGCAAGGATAATATGAAAGAGGAGAAGAAAGAGGAGGAGGAGGACAAGAAGGAGAAATCAAGAAGAAGGAGGAGAAGGAGGAGGAGGAGAAGGACTAGAAGGTCCTTGGCCTTCTCCTCCTCGTGCTGCTCCTCCTCCTCCTTCTCCTTCTTCTCTTCATCTTCTTCTTCTTCTTCTTTCTTTTCATTTTGCCTATTTCTTCTCCTCTTCTCCTCTTCTCCTCTTGTTGGAGCTAAATTACCTAATTATGTCTTTTTTGAGCTAAATGGGCTAATTATCCCATTTTAGAGGAAAACAAGCTAAGTATATAATATTCATGAGCTAACCAAGGTTCTTATGCCATTTGGAGCTTATTATGGTATTTTGGAGCTAAATGGGTTAATTATGTCATTGTTGGGTTAATTAAAGCAAGGATAATATGAAAGAGGAGAAAAAAGAGGAGGAGGAGGAGAAGAAGAAGAAATCAAGAAGAAGGAGGAGAAGGAGGAGAAGGAGGAGGAGAAGGACTAGAAGGTCCTTGGCCTTCTCCTCCTCCTCCTCCTCCTTCTCCTCCTTCTCTTCTTCTTCTTCTTCTTCTTCTTCTTTCTTTTCATTTTGCCTATTTCGTCTCCTCTTCTCCTCTTGTTGGAGCTAAATTACCTAGTTATGTCTTTTTTGAGCTAAATGGGCTAATTATCCCATTTTATAGGAAAACAAGCTAAGTATATAATATTCATGAGCTAACCAAGGTTCTTATGCCATTTGGAGCTTATTATGGTATTTTGGAGCTAAATGGGATAATTATGTCATTGTTGGGTTAATTAAAGCAAGGATAATATGAAAGAGGAGAAAAAAGAGGAGGAGGAGGAGAAGAAGAAGAAATCAAGAAGAATGAGGAGAAGGAGGAGAAGGAGGAGGAGGAGAAGGACTAGAAGGTCCTTGGCCTTCTCCTCCTCCTCCTCCTCCTTCTCCTCCTTCTCTTCTTCTTCTTCTTCTTCTTCTTTCTTTTCATTTTGCCTATTTCATCTCCTCTTCTCCTCTTGTTGGAGCTAAATTACCTAATTATGTCTTTTTTGAGCTAAATGGGCTAACTATCCCATTTTAGAGGAAAACAAGCTAAGTATATAATATTCATGAGCAAACCAAGGTTCATATGCCATTTTGAGCTTATTATGGTATTTTGGAGCTAAATGGGCTACTCATTGTTGGGTTAATTAAAGCAAGGATAATATGAAAGAGGAGAAAAAATAGGAGGAGGAGGAGAAGAAGAAGAAATCAAGAAGAAGGAGGAGAAGGAGGAGAAGGAGGAGGAGGAGAAGGACTAGAAGGTCCTTGGCCTTCTCCTCCTCCTCCTCCTCCTCCTTCTCCTCCTTCTCTTCTTCTTCTTCTTCTTTCTTCTTTCTTTTCATTTTGCCTATTTCTTCTTCTCATCTCATCTTGTTGGAGCTAAATTACCTAATTATGTCTTTTTGGAGCTAAATGGGCTAATTATCCCATTTTAGAGGAAAACAAGCTAAGTATATAATATTCATGAGCTAACCAAGGTTCTTATGCCATTTTGAGCTTATTATGGTATTTTGGAGCTAAATGGGCTAATTATGTCATTGTTGGTTAACTAAACAAAGGATAATATGAAAGAGGAGAAGAAAGAGGAGGAGGAGGACAAGAAGGAGAAATCAATAAGAAGGAGGAGAAGGAGGAGGAGGAGAAGGACTAGAAGGTCCTTGGCCTTCTCCTCCTCGTGCTGCTCCTCCTCCTCCTTCTCCTTCTTCTCTTCGTCTTCTTCTTCTTCTTCTTTCTTTTCATTTTGCCTATTTCTTCTCCTCTTCTCCTCTTCTCCTCTTGTTGGAGCTAAATTACCTAATTATGTCTTTTTTGAGCTAAATGGGCTAATTATCCCATTTTAGAGGAAAACAAGCTAAGTATATAATATTCATGAGCTAACCAAGGTTCTTATGCCATTTGGAGCTTATTATGGTATTTTGGAGCTAAATGGGTTAATTATGTCATTGTTGGGTTAATTAAAGCAAGGATAATATGAAAGAGGAGAAAAAAGAGGAGGAGGAGGAGAAGAAGAAGAAATCAAGAAGAAGGAGGAGAAGGAGGAGAAGGAGGAGGAGGAGAAGGACTAGAAGGTCCTTGGCCTTCTCCTCCTCCTCCTCCTCCTTCTCCTCCTTCTCTTCTTCTTCTTCTTCTTCTTCTTCTTTCTTTTCATTTTGCCTATTTCGTCTCCTCTTCTCCTCTTGTTGGAGCTAAATTACCTAGTTATGTCTTTTTTGAGCTAAATGGGCTAATTATCCCATTTTATAGGAAAACAAGCTAAGTATATAATATTCATGAGCTAACCAAGGTTCTTATGCCATTTGGAGCTTATTATGGTATTTTGGAGCTAAATGGGATAATTATGTCATTGTTGGGTTAATTAAAGCAAGGATAATATGAAAGAGGAGAAAAAAGAGGAGGAGGAGGAGAAGAAGAAGAAATCAAGAAGAATGAGGAGAAGGAGGAGAAGAAGGAGGAGGAGAAGGACTAGAAGGTCCTTGGCCTTCTCCTCCTCCTCCTCCTCCTTCTCCTCCTTCTCTTCTTCTTCTTCTTCTTTCTTTTCATTTTGCCTATTTCATCTCCTCTTCTCCTCTTGTTGGAGCTAAATTACCTAATTATGTCTTTTTTGAGCTAAATGGGCTAACTATCCCATTTTAGAGGAAAACAAGCTAAGTATATAATATTCATGAGCTAACCAAGGTTCATATGCCATTTTGAGCTTATTATGGTATTGTGGAGCTAAATGGGCTACTCATTGTTGGGTTAATTAAAGAAAGGATAATATGAAATAGGAGAAGAAAGAGGAGGAGGAGGAGAAGAAGAAGAATTCAAGAAGAAGGAGGAGAAGGAGGAGAAGGAGGAGGAGAAGGACTAGAAGGTCCTTGGCCTTCTCCTCCTCCTCCTCCTTCTCTTCTTCTTCTTCTTCTTTCTTCTTTCTTTTCATTTTGCCTATTTCTTCTCCTCATCTCCTCTTGTTGGAGCTAAATTACCTAATTATGTCTTTTTGGAGCTAAATGGGCTAATTATCCCATTTTAGAGGAAAACAAGCTAAGTATATAATATTCATGAGCTAACCAAGGTTCTTATGCCATTTTGAGCTTATTATGGTATTTTGGAGCTAAATGGGCTAATTATGTCATTGTTGGGTTAATTAAAGAAAGGATAATATGAAATAGGAGAAGAAAGAGGAGGAGGAGTACAAGAAGGAGAAATCAAGAAGAAGGAGGAGAAGGAGGAGGAGGAGAAGGACTAGAAGGTCCTTGGCCTTCTCCTCCTCCTCCTCCTCCTTCTCCTCCTTCTCTTCTTCTTCTTCTTCTTCTTCTTCTTTCTTTTCATTTTGCCTATTTCGTCTCCTCTTCTCCTCTTGTTGGAGCTAAATTACCTAGTTATGTCTTTTTTGAGCTAAATGGGCTAATTATCCCATTTTATAGGAAAACAAGCTAAGTATATAATATTCATGAGCTAACCAAGGTTCTTATGCCATTTGGAGCTTATTATGGTATTTTGGAGCTAAATGGGATAATTATATCATTGTTGGGTTAATTAAAGCAAGGATAATATGAAAAGAGGAGAAAAAAGAGGAGGAGGAGGAGAAGAAGAAGAAATCAAGAAGAATGAGGAGAAGGAGGAGAAGGAGGAGGAGGAGAAGGACTAGAAGGTCCTTGGCCTTCTCCTCCTCCTCCTCCTCCTTCTCCTCCTTCTCTTCTTCTTCTTCTTCTTTCTTTTCATTTTGCCTATTTCATCTCCTCTTCTCCTCTTGTTGGAGCTAAATTACCTAATTATGTCTTTTTTGAGCTAAATGGGCTAACTATCCCATTTTAGAGGAAAACAAGCTAAGTATATAATATTCATGAGCTAACCAAGGTTCATATGCCATTTTGAGCTTATTATGGTATTTTGGAGCTAAATGGGCTACTCATTGTTGGGTTAATTAAAGCAAGGATAATATGAAATAGGAGAAGAAAGAGGAGTAGGAGGAGAAGAAGAAGAATTCAAGAAGAAGGAGGAGAAGGAGGAGAAGGAGGAGGAGAAGGACTAGAAGGTCCTTGGCCTTCTCCTCCTCCTCCTCCTTCTCTTCTTCTTCTTCTTCTTTCTACTTTCTTTTCATTTTGCCTATTTCTTCTCCTCATCTCCTCTTGTTGGAGCTAAATTACCTAATTATGTCTTTTTGGAGCTAAATGGGCTAATTATCCCATTTTAGAGGAAAACAAGCTAAGTATATAATATTCATGAGCTAACCAAGGTTCTTATGCCATTTTGAGCTTATTATGGTATTTTGGAGCTAAATGGGCTAATTATGTCATTGTTGGGTTAATTAAAGAAAGGATAATATGAAATAGGAGAAGAAAGAGGAGGAGGAGTACAAGAAGGAGAAATCAAGAAGAAGGAGGAGAAGGAGGAGGAGGAGAAGGACTAGAAGGTCCTTGGCCTTCTCCTCCTCCTCCTGCTCCTCCTCCTCCTTCTCCTTCTTCTCTTCTTCTTCTTCTTATTCTTCTTCTTTCTTTTCATTTTTCCTATTTCTTCTCCTCTTCTCCTCTTGTTGGAGCTAAATTACCTAATTATTTCTTTTTGGAGCTAAATGGGCTAATTATCCCATTTTAGAGGAAAACAAGCTAAGTATATAATATTCATGAGCTAACCAAGGTTCTTATGCCATTTCGAGCTTATTATGGTATTTTGTAGCTAAATGGGCTAATTATGTCGTTGTTGGGTTAATTAAAGCAAGGATAATATGAAAGAGGAGAAAAAAGAGGAGGAGGAGGAGAAGAAGAAGAAATCAAGAAGGAGGAGAAGGAGGAGAAGGAGGAGGAGGAGAAGGACTAGAAGGTCCTTGGCCTTCTCCTCCTCCTCCTCCTCCTTCTCCTCCTTCTCTTCTTCTTCTTCTTCTTCTTCTTCTTCTTTCTTTTCATTTTGCCTATTTCGTCTCCTCTTCTCCTCTTGTTGGAGCTAAATTACCTAATTATGTCTTTTTTGAGCTAAATGGGCTAATTATCCCATATTAGAGGTAAACAAGCTAAGTATATAATATTCATGAGCTAACCAAGGTTCTTATGCCATTTGGAGCTTATTATGGTATTTTGGAGCTAAATGGGCTAATTATGTCATTGTTGGGTTAATTAAAGCAAGGATAATATGAAAGAGGAGAAAAAAGAGGAGGAGGAGGAGGAGAAGAAGAAATCAAGAAGGAGGAGAAGGATGAGGAGGAGAAGGACTAGAAGGTCCTTCTCTTCATCTTCTTCTTCTTCTTCTTTCTTTTCATTTTGCCTATTTCGTCTCCTCTTCTCCTCTTGTTGGAGCTAAATTACGTAATTATGTCTTTTTTGAGCTAAATGGGCTAACTATCCCATTTTAGAGGAAAACAAGCTAAGTATATAATATTCATGAGCTAACCAAGGTTCTTATGCCATTTTGAGCTTAATATGGTATTTTGGAGCTAAATGGGCTACTCATTGTTGGGTTAATTAAAGCAAGGATAATATGAAATAGGAGAAGAAAGAGGAGGAGGAGGAGAAGAAGAAGAAATCAAGAAGGAGGAGAAAGAGGAGAAGGAGGAGGAGGAGAAGGACTAGAAGGTCCTTGGCCTTCTCCTCCTCCTCCTCCTCCTCCTTCTCCTCCTTCTCTTCTTCTTCTTCTTCTTTCTTCTTTCTTTTCATTTTGCCTATTTCTTCTCCTCATCTCCTCTTGTTGGAGCTAAATTACCTAATTATGTCTTTTTGGAGCTAAATGGGCTAATTATCCCATTTTAGAGGAAAACAAGCTAAGTATATAATATTCATGAGCTAACCAAGGTTCTTATGCCATTTTGAGCTCATGATGGTATTTTGGAGCTAAATGGGCTAATTATGTCATTGTTGGGTTAATTAAAGAAAGGATAATATGAAATAGGAGAAGAAAGAGGAGGAGGAGTACAAGAAGGAGAAATCAAGAAGAAGGAGGAGAAGGAGGAGGAGGAGAAGGACTAGAAGGTCCTTGGCCTTCTCCTCCTCCTCCTGCTCCTCCTCCTCCTTCTCCTTCTTCTCTTCTTCTTCTTCTTATTCTTCTTCTTTCTTTTCATTTTTCCTATTTCTTCTCCTCTTCTCCTCTTGTTGGAGCTAAATTACCTAATTATTTCTTTTTGGAGCTAAATGGGCTAATTATCCCATTTTAGAGGAAAACAAGCTAAGTATATAATATTCATGAGCTAACCAAGGTTCTTATGCCATTTCGAGCTTATTATGGTATTTTGTAGCTAAATGGGCTAATTATGTCGTTGTTGGGTTAATTAAAGCAAGGATAATATGAAAGAGGAGAAAAAAGAGGAGGAGGAGGAGAAGAAGAAGAAATCAAGAAGGAGGAGAAGGAGGAGAAGGAGGAGGAGGAGAAGGACTAGAAGGTCCTTGGCCTTCTCCTCCTCCTCCTCCTCCTTCTCCTCCTTCTCTTCTTCTTCTTCTTCTTCTTCTTCTTCTTTCTTTTCATTTTTCCTATTTCGTCTCCTCTTCTCCTCTTGTTGGAGCTAAATTACCTAATTATGTCTTTTTTGAGCTAAATGGGCTAATTATCCCATATTAGAGGTAAACAAGCTAAGTATATAATATTCATGAGCTAACCAAGGTTCTTATGCCATTTGGAGCTTATTATGGTATTTTGGAGCTAAATGGGCTAATTATGTCATTGTTGGGTTAATTAAAGCAAGGATAATATGAAAGAGGAGAAAAAAGAGGAGGAGGAGGAGGAGAAGAAGAAATCAAGAAGGAGGAGAAGGATGAGGAGGAGAAGGACTAGAAGGTCCTTCTCTTCATCTTCTTCTTCTTCTTCTTTCTTTTCATTTTGCCTATTTCGTCTCCTCTTCTTCTCTTGTTGGAGCTAAATTACGTAATTATGTCTTTTTTGAGCTAAATGGGCTAACTATCCCATTTTAGAGGAAAACAAGCTAAGTATATAATATTCATGAGCTAACCAAGGTTCTTATGCCATTTTGAGCTTAATATGGTATTTTGGAGCTAAATGGGCTACTCATTGTTGGGTTAATTAAAGCAAGGATAATATGAAATAGGAGAAGAAAGAGGAGGAGGAGGAGAAGAAGAAGAAATCAAGAAGGAGGAGAAAGAGGAGAAGGAGGAGGAGGAGAAGGACTAGAAGGTCCTTGGCCTTCTCCTCCTCCTCCTCCTCCTCCTTCTCCTCCTTCTCTTCTTCTTCTTCTTCTTTCTTCTTTCTTTTCATTTTGCCTATTTCTTCTCCTCATCTCCTCTTGTTGGAGCTAAATTACCTAATTATGTCTTTTTGGAGCTAAATGGGCTAATTATCCCATTTTAGAGGAAAACAAGCTAAGTATATAATATTCATGAGCTAACCAAGGTTCTTATGCCATTTTGAGCTTATTATGGTATTTTGGAGCTAAATGGGCTAATTATGTCATTGTTGGGTTAATTAAAGAAAGGATAATATGAAATAGGAGAAGAAAGAGGAGGAGGAGTACAAGAAGGAGAAATCAAGAAGAAGGAGGAGAAGGAGGAGGAGGAGAAGGACTAGAAGGTCCTTGGCCTTCTCCTCCTCCTCCTGCTCCTCCTCCTCCTTCTCCTTCTTCTCTTCTTCTTCTTCTTATTCTTCTTCTTTCTTTTCATTTTTCCTATTTCTTCTCCTCTTCTCCTCTTGTTGGAGCTAAATTACCTAATTATTTCTTTTTGGAGCTAAATGGGCTAATTATCCCATTTTAGAGGAAAACAAGCTAAGTATATAATATTCATGAGCTAACCAAGGTTCTTATGCCATTTCGAGCTTATTATGGTATTTTGTAGCTAAATGGGCTAATTATGTCGTTGTTGGGTTAATTAAAGCAAGGATAATATGAAAGAGGAGAAAAAAGAGGAGGAGGAGGAGAAGAAGAAGAAATCAAGAAGGAGGAGAAGGAGGAGAAGGAGGAGGAGGAGAAGGACTAGAAGGTCCTTGGCCTTCTCCTCCTCCTCCTCCTCCTTCTCCTCCTTCTCTTCTTCTTCTTCTTCTTCTTCTTCTTTCTTTTCATTTTGCCTATTTCGTCTCCTCTTCTCCTCTTGTTGGAGCTAAATTACCTAATTATGTCTTTTTTGAGCTAAATGGGCTAATTATCCCATATTAGAGGTAAACAAGCTAAGTATATAATATTCATGAGCTAACCAAGGTTCTTATGCCATTTGGAGCTTATTATGGTATTTTGGAGCTAAATGGGCTACTCATTGTTGGGTTAATTAAAGCAAGGATAATATGAAATAGGAGAAGAAAGAGGAGGAGGAGGAGAAGAAGAAGAAATCAAGAAGGAGGAGAAAGAGGAGAAGGAGGAGGAGGAGAAGGACTAGAAGGTCCTTGGCCTTCTCCTCCTCCTCCTCCTCCTCCTTCTCCTCCTTCTCTTCTTCTTCTTCTTCTTTCTTCTTTCTTTTCATTTTGCCTATTTCTTCTCCTCATCTCCTCTTGTTGGAGCTAAATTACCTAATTATGTCTTTTTGGAGCTAAATGGGCTAATTATCCCATTTTAGAGGAAAACAAGCTAAGTATATAATATTCATGAGCTAACCAAGGTTCTTATGCCATTTTGAGCTCATGATGGTATTTTGGAGCTAAATGGGCTAATTATGTCATTGTTGGGTTAATTAAAGAAAGGATAATATGAAATAGGAGAAGAAAGAGGAGGAGGAGTACAAGAAGGAGAAATCAAGAAGAAGGAGGAGAAGGAGGAGGAGGAGAAGGACTAGAAGGTCCTTGGCCTTCTCCTCCTCCTCCTGCTCCTCCTCCTCCTTCTCCTTCTTCTCTTCTTCTTCTTCTTATTCTTCTTCTTTCTTTTCATTTTTCCTATTTCTTCTCCTCTTCTCCTCTTGTTGGAGCTAAATTACCTAATTATTTCTTTTTGGAGCTAAATGGGCTAATTATCCCATTTTAGAGGAAAACAAGCTAAGTATATAATATTCATGAGCTAACCAAGGTTCTTATGCCATTTCGAGCTTATTATGGTATTTTGTAGCTAAATGGGCTAATTATGTCGTTGTTGGGTTAATTAAAGCAAGGATAATATGAAAGAGGAGAAAAAAGAGGAGGAGGAGGAGAAGAAGAAGAAATCAAGAAGGAGGAGAAGGAGGAGAAGGAGGAGGAGGAGAAGGACTAGAAGGTCCTTGGCCTTCTCCTCCTCCTCCTCCTCCTTCTCCTCCTTCTCTTCTTCTTCTTCTTCTTCTTCTTCTTCTTTCTTTTCATTTTTCCTATTTCGTCTCCTCTTCTCCTCTTGTTGGAGCTAAATTACCTAATTATGTCTTTTTTGAGCTAAATGGGCTAATTATCCCATATTAGAGGTAAACAAGCTAAGTATATAATATTCATGAGCTAACCAAGGTTCTTATGCCATTTGGAGCTTATTATGGTATTTTGGAGCTAAATGGGCTAATTATGTCATTGTTGGGTTAATTAAAGCAAGGATAATATGAAAGAGGAGAAAAAAGAGGAGGAGGAGGAGGAGAAGAAGAAATCAAGAAGGAGGAGAAGGATGAGGAGGAGAAGGACTAGAAGGTCCTTCTCTTCATCTTCTTCTTCTTCTTCTTTCTTTTCATTTTGCCTATTTCGTCTCCTCTTCTTCTCTTGTTGGAGCTAAATTACGTAATTATGTCTTTTTTGAGCTAAATGGGCTAACTATCCCATTTTAGAGGAAAACAAGCTAAGTATATAATATTCATGAGCTAACCAAGGTTCTTATGCCATTTTGAGCTTAATATGGTATTTTGGAGCTAAATGGGCTACTCATTGTTGGGTTAATTAAAGCAAGGATAATATGAAATAGGAGAAGAAAGAGGAGGAGGAGGAGAAGAAGAAGAAATCAAGAAGGAGGAGAAAGAGGAGAAGGAGGAGGAGGAGAAGGACTAGAAGGTCCTTGGCCTTCTCCTCCTCCTCCTCCTCCTCCTTCTCCTCCTTCTCTTCTTCTTCTTCTTCTTTCTTCTTTCTTTTCATTTTGCCTATTTCTTCTCCTCATCTCCTCTTGTTGGAGCTAAATTACCTAATTATGTCTTTTTGGAGCTAAATGGGCTAATTATCCCATTTTAGAGGAAAACAAGCTAAGTATATAATATTCATGAGCTAACCAAGGTTCTTATGCCATTTTGAGCTTATTATGGTATTTTGGAGCTAAATGGGCTAATTATGTCATTGTTGGGTTAATTAAAGAAAGGATAATATGAAATAGGAGAAGAAAGAGGAGGAGGAGTACAAGAAGGAGAAATCAAGAAGAAGGAGGAGAAGGAGGAGGAGGAGAAGGACTAGAAGGTCCTTGGCCTTCTCCTCCTCCTCCTGCTCCTCCTCCTCCTTCTCCTTCTTCTCTTCTTCTTCTTCTTATTCTTCTTCTTTCTTTTCATTTTTCCTATTTCTTCTCCTCTTCTCCTCTTGTTGGAGCTAAATTACCTAATTATTTCTTTTTGGAGCTAAATGGGCTAATTATCCCATTTTAGAGGAAAACAAGCTAAGTATATAATATTCATGAGCTAACCAAGGTTCTTATGCCATTTCGAGCTTATTATGGTATTTTGTAGCTAAATGGGCTAATTATGTCGTTGTTGGGTTAATTAAAGCAAGGATAATATGAAAGAGGAGAAAAAAGAGGAGGAGGAGGAGAAGAAGAAGAAATCAAGAAGGAGGAGAAGGAGGAGAAGGAGGAGGAGGAGAAGGACTAGAAGGTCCTTGGCCTTCTCCTCCTCCTCCTCCTCCTTCTCCTCCTTCTCTTCTTCTTCTTCTTCTTCTTCTTCTTCTTTCTTTTCATTTTGCCTATTTCGTCTCCTCTTCTCCTCTTGTTGGAGCTAAATTACCTAATTATGTCTTTTTTGAGCTAAATGGGCTAATTATCCCATATTAGAGGTAAACAAGCTAAGTATATAATATTCATGAGCTAACCAAGGTTCTTATGCCATTTGGAGCTTATTATGGTATTTTGGAGCTAAATGGGCTAATTATGTCATTGTTGGGTTAATTAAAGCAAGGATAATATGAAAGAGGAGAAAAAAGAGGAGGAGGAGGAGGAGAAGAAGAAATCAAGAAGGAGGAGAAGGATGAGGAGGAGAAGGACTAGAAGGTCCTTCTCTTCATCTTCTTCTTCTTCTTCTTTCTTTTCATTTTGCCTATTTCGTCTCCTCTTCTCCTCTTGTTGGAGCTAAATTACGTAATTATGTCTTTTTTGAGCTAAATGGGCTAACTATCCCATTTTAGAGGAAAACAAGCTAAGTATATAATATTCATGAGCTAACCAAGGTTCTTATGCCATTTTGAGCTTAATATGGTATTTTGGAGCTAAATGGGCTACTCATTGTTGGGTTAATTAAAGCAAGGATAATATGAAATAGGAGAAGAAAGAGGAGGAGGAGGAGAAGAAGAAGAAATCAAGAAGGAGGAGAAAGAGGAGAAGGAGGAGGAGGAGAAGGACTAGAAGGTCCTTGGCCTTCTCCTCCTCCTCCTCCTCCTCCTTCTCCTCCTTCTCTTCTTCTTCTTCTTCTTTCTTCTTTCTTTTCATTTTGCCTATTTCTTCTCCTCATCTCCTCTTGTTGGAGCTAAATTACCTAATTATGTCTTTTTGGAGCTAAATGGGCTAATTATCCCATTTTAGAGGAAAACAAGCTAAGTATATAATATTCATGAGCTAACCAAGGTTCTTATGCCATTTTGAGCTCATGATGGTATTTTGGAGCTAAATGGGCTAATTATGTCATTGTTGGGTTAATTAAAGAAAGGATAATATGAAATAGGAGAAGAAAGAGGAGGAGGAGTACAAGAAGGAGAAATCAAGAAGAAGGAGGAGAAGGAGGAGGAGGAGAAGGACTAGAAGGTCCTTGGCCTTCTCCTCCTCCTCCTGCTCCTCCTCCTCCTTCTCCTTCTTCTCTTCTTCTTCTTCTTATTCTTCTTCTTTCTTTTCATTTTTCCTATTTCTTCTCCTCTTCTCCTCTTGTTGGAGCTAAATTACCTAATTATTTCTTTTTGGAGCTAAATGGGCTAATTATCCCATTTTAGAGGAAAACAAGCTAAGTATATAATATTCATGAGCTAACCAAGGTTCTTATGCCATTTCGAGCTTATTATGGTATTTTGTAGCTAAATGGGCTAATTATGTCGTTGTTGGGTTAATTAAAGCAAGGATAATATGAAAGAGGAGAAAAAAGAGGAGGAGGAGGAGAAGAAGAAGAAATCAAGAAGGAGGAGAAGGAGGAGAAGGAGGAGGAGGAGAAGGACTAGAAGGTCCTTGGCCTTCTCCTCCTCCTCCTCCTCCTTCTCCTCCTTCTCTTCTTCTTCTTCTTCTTCTTCTTCT
The DNA here is from genome assembly GCF_904849725.1 of Hordeum vulgare subsp. vulgare. Classification (NCBI taxonomy): domain Eukaryota; kingdom Viridiplantae; phylum Streptophyta; class Magnoliopsida; order Poales; family Poaceae; genus Hordeum; species Hordeum vulgare. Next base: position 396,655,027 of record NC_058519.1, read on the forward strand.
TCTTCTTTCTTTTCATTTTTCCTATTTCGTCTCCTCTTCTCCTCTTGTTGGAGCTAAATTACCTAATTATGTCTTTTTTGAGCTAAATGGGCTAATTATCCCATATTAGAGGTAAACAAGCTAAGTATATAATATTCATGAGCTAACCAAGGTTCTTATGCCATTTGGAGCTTATTATGGTATTTTGGAGCTAAATGGGCTAATTATGTCATTGTTGGGTTAATTAAAGCAAGGATAATATGAAAGAGGAGAAAAAAGAGGAGGAGGAGGAGGAGAAGAAGAAATCAAGAAGGAGGAGAAGGATGAGGAGGAGAAGGACTAGAAGGTCCTTCTCTTCATCTTCTTCTTCTTCTTCTTTCTTTTCATTTTGCCTATTTCGTCTCCTCTTCTCCTCTTGTTGGAGCTAAATTACGTAATTATGTATTTTTTGAGCTAAATGGGCTAACTATCCCATTTTAGAGGAAAACAAGCTAAGTATATAATATTCATGAGCTAACCAAGGTTCTTATGCCATTTTGAGCTTAATATGGTATTTTGGAGCTAAATGGGCTACTCATTGTTGGGTTAATTAAAGCAAGGATAATATGAAATAGGAGAAGAAAGAGGAGGAGGAGGAGAAGAAGAAGAAATCAAGAAGGAGGAGAAAGAGGAGAAGGAGGAGGAGGAGAAGGACTAGAAGGTCCTTGGCCTTCTCCTCCTCCTCCTCCTCCTCCTTCTCCTCCTTCTCTTCTTCTTCTTCTTCTTTCTTCTTTCTTTTCATTTTGCCTATTTCTTCTCCTCATCTCCTCTTGTTGGAGCTAAATTACCTAATTATGTCTTTTTGGAGCTAAATGGGCTAATTATCCCATTTTAGAGGAAAACAAGCTAAGTATATAATATTCATGAGCTAACCAAGGTTCTTATGCCATTTTGAGCTTATTATGGTATTTTGGAGCTAAATGGGCTAATTATGTCATTGTTGGGTTAATTAAAGAAAGGATAATATGAAATAGGAGAAGAAAGAGGAGGAGGAGTACAAGAAGGAGAAATCAAGAAGAAGGAGGAGAAGGAGGAGGAGGAGAAGGACTAGAAGGTCCTTGGCCTTCTCCTCCTCCTCCTGCTCCTCCTCCTCCTTCTCCTTCTTCTCTTCTTCTTCTTCTTATTCTTCTTCTTTCTTTTCATTTTTCCTATTTCTTCTCCTCTTCTCCTCTTGTTGGAGCTAAATTACCTAATTATTTCTTTTTGGAGCTAAATGGGCTAATTATCCCATTTTAGAGGAAAACAAGCTAAGTATATAATATTCATGAGCTAACCAAGGTTCTTATGCCATTTCGAGCTTATTATGGTATTTTGTAGCTAAATGGGCTAATTATGTCGTTGTTGGGTTAATTAAAGCAAGGATAATATGAAAGAGGAGAAAAAAGAGGAGGAGGAGGAGAAGAAGAAGAAATCAAGAAGGAGGAGAAGGAGGAGAAGGAGGAGGAGGAGAAGGACTAGAAGGTCCTTGGCCTTCTCCTCCTCCTCCTCCTCCTTCTCCTCCTTCTCTTCTTCTTCTTCTTCTTCTTCTTCTTTCTTTTCATTTTGCCTATTTCGTCTCCTCTTCTCCTCTTGTTGGAGCTAAATTACCTAATTATGTCTTTTTTGAGCTAAATGGGCTAATTATCCCATATTAGAGGTAAACAAGCTAAGTATATAATATTCATGAGCTAACCAAGGTTCTTATGCCATTTGGAGCTTATTATGGTATTTTGGAGCTAAATGGGCTAATTATGTCATTGTTGGGTTAATTAAAGCAAGGATAATATGAAAGAGGAGAAAAAAGAGGAGGAGGAGGAGGAGAAGAAGAAATCAAGAAGGAGGAGAAGGATGAGGAGGAGAAGGACTAGAAGGTCCTTCTCTTCATCTTCTTCTTCTTCTTCTTTCTTTTCATTTTGCCTATTTCGTCTCCTCTTCTCCTCTTGTTGGAGCTAAATTACGTAATTATGTCTTTTTTGAGCTAAATGGGCTAACTATCCCATTTTAGAGGAAAACAAGCTAAGTATATAATATTCATGAGCTAACCAAGGTTCTTATGCCATTTTGAGCTTAATATGGTATTTTGGAGCTAAATGGGCTACTCATTGTTGGGTTAATTAAAGCAAGGATAATATGAAATAGGAGAAGAAAGAGGAGGAGGAGGAGAAGAAGAAGAAATCAAGAAGGAGGAGAAAGAGGAGAAGGAGGAGGAGGAGAAGGACTAGAAGGTCCTTGGCCTTCTCCTCCTCCTCCTCCTCCTCCTTCTCCTCCTTCTCTTCTTCTTCTTCTTCTTTCTTCTTTCTTTTCATTTTGCCTATTTCTTCTCCTCATCTCCTCTTGTTGGAGCTAAATTACCTAATTATGTCTTTTTGGAGCTAAATGGGCTAATTATCCCATTTTAGAGGAAAACAAGCTAAGTATATAATATTCATGAGCTAACCAAGGTTCTTATGCCATTTTGAGCTTATTATGGTATTTTGGAGCTAAATGGGCTAATTATGTCATTGTTGGGTTAATTAAAGAAAGGATAATATGAAATAGGAGAAGAAAGAGGAGGAGGAGTACAAGAAGGAGAAATCAAGAAGAAGGAGGAGAAGGAGGAGGAGGAGAAGGACTAGAAGGTCCTTGGCCTTCTCCTCCTCCTCCTGCTCCTCCTCCTCCTTCTCCTTCTTCTCTTCTTCTTCTTCTTATTCTTCTTCTTTCTTTTCATTTTTCCTATTTCTTCTCCTCTTCTCCTCTTGTTGGAGCTAAATTACCTAATTATTTCTTTTTGGAGCTAAATGGGCTAATTATCCCATTTTAGAGGAAAACAAGCTAAGTATATAATATTCATGAGCTAACCAAGGTTCTTATGCCATTTCGAGCTTATTATGGTATTTTGTAGCTAAATGGGCTAATTATGTCGTTGTTGGGTTAATTAAAGCAAGGATAATATGAAAGAGGAGAAAAAAGAGGAGGAGGAGGAGAAGAAGAAGAAATCAAGAAGGAGGAGAAGGAGGAGAAGGAGGAGGAGGAGAAGGACTAGAAGGTCCTTGGCCTTCTCCTCCTCCTCCTCCTCCTTCTCCTCCTTCTCTTCTTCTTCTTCTTCTTCTTCTTCTTTCTTTTCATTTTGCCTATTTCGTCTCCTCTTCTCCTCTTGTTGGAGCTAAATTACCTAATTATGTCTTTTTTGAGCTAAATGGGCTAATTATCCCATATTAGAGGTAAACAAGCTAAGTATATAATATTCATGAGCTAACCAAGGTTCTTATGCCATTTGGAGCTTATTATGGTATTTTGGAGCTAAATGGGCTAATTATGTCATTGTTGGGTTAATTAAAGCAAGGATAATATGAAAGAGGAGAAAAAAGAGGAGGAGGAGGAGGAGAAGAAGAAATCAAGAAGGAGGAGAAGGATGAGGAGGAGAAGGACTAGAAGGTCCTTCTCTTCATCTTCTTCTTCTTCTTCTTTCTTTTCATTTTGCCTATTTCGTCTCCTCTTCTCCTCTTGTTGGAGCTAAATTACGTAATTATGTCTTTTTTGAGCTAAATGGGCTAACTATCCCATTTTAGAGGAAAACAAGCTAAGTATATAATATTCATGAGCTAACCAAGGTTCTTATGCCATTTTGAGCTTAATATGGTATTTTGGAGCTAAATGGGCTACTCATTGTTGGGTTAATTAAAGCAAGGATAATATGAAATAGGAGAAGAAAGAGGAGGAGGAGGAGAAGAAGAAGAAATCAAGAAGGAGGAGAAAGAGGAGAAGGAGGAGGAGGAGAAGGACTAGAAGGTCCTTGGCCTTCTCCTCCTCCTCCTCCTCCTCCTTCTCCTCCTTCTCTTCTTCTTCTTCTTCTTTCTTCTTTCTTTTCATTTTGCCTATTTCTTCTCCTCATCTCCTCTTGTTGGAGCTAAATTACCTAATTATGTCTTTTTGGAGCTAAATGGGCTAATTATCCCATTTTAGAGGAAAACAAGCTAAGTATATAATATTCATGAGCTAACCAAGGTTCTTATGCCATTTTGAGCTTATTATGGTATTTTCGAGCTAAATGGGCTAATTATGTCATTGTTTGGTTAATTAAAGAAAGGATAATATGAAATAGGAGAAGAAAGAGGAGGAGGAGTACAAGAAGGAGAAATCAAGAAGAAGGAGGAGAAGGAGGAGGAGGAGAAGGACTAGAAGGTCCTTGGCCTTCTCCTCCTCCTCCTGCTCCTCCTCCTCCTTCTCCTTCTTCTCTTCTTCTTCTTCTTCTTATTCTTCTTCTTTCTTTTCATTTTTCCTATTTCTTCTCCTCTTCTCCTCTTGTTGGAGCTAAATTACCTAATTATTTCTTTTTGGAGCTAAATGGGCTAATTATCCCATTTTAGAGGAAAACAAGCTAAGTATATAATATTCATGAGCTAACCAAGGTTCTTATGCCATTTCGAGCTTATTATGGTATTTTGTAGCTAAATGGGCTAATTATGTCGTTGTTGGGTTAATTAAAGCAAGGATAATATGAAAGAGGAGAAAAAAGAGGAGGAGGAGGAGAAGAAGAAGAAATCAAGAAGGAGGAGAAGGAGGAGAAGGAGGAGGAGGAGAAGGACTAGAAGGTCCTTGGCCTTCTCCTCCTCCTCCTCCTCCTTCTCCTCCTTCTCTTCTTCTTCTTCTTCTTCTTCTTCTTTCTTTTCATTTTGCCTATTTCGTCTCCTCTTCTCCTCTTGTTGGAGCTAAATTACCTAATTATGTCTTTTTTGAGCTAAATGGGCTAATTATCCCATATTAGAGGTAAACAAGCTAAGTATATAATATTCATGAGCTAACCAAGGTTCTTATGCCATTTGGAGCTTATTATGGTATTTTGGAGCTAAATGGGCTAATTATGTCATTGTTGGGTTAATTAAAGCAAGGATAATATGAAAGAGGAGAAAAAAGAGGAGGAGGAGGAGGAGAAGAAGAAATCAAGAAGGAGGAGAGGGATGAGGAGGAGAAGGACTAGAAGGTCCTTCTCTTCATCTTCTTCTTCTTCTTCTTTCTTTTCATTTTGCCTATTTCGTCTCCTCTTCTCCTCTTGTTGGAGCTAAATTACGTAATTATGTCTTTTTTGAGCTAAATGGGCTAACTATCCCATTTTAGAGGAAAACAAGCTAAGTATATAATATTCATGAGCTAACCAAGGTTCTTATGCCATTTTGAGCTTAATATGGTATTTTGGAGCTAAATGGGCTACTCATTGTTGGGTTAATTAAAGCAAGGATAATATGAAATAGGAGAAGAAAGAGGAGGAGGAGGAGAAGAAGAAGAAATCAAGAAGGAGGAGAAAGAGGAGAAGGAGGAGGAGGAGAAGGACTAGAAGGTCCTTGGCCTTCTCCTCCTCCTCCTCCTCCTCCTTCTCCTCCTTCTCTTCTTCTTCTTCTTCTTTCTTCTTTCTTTTCATTTTGCCTATTTCTTCTCCTCATCTCCTCTTGTTTGAGCTAAATTACCTAATTATGTCTTTTTGGAGCTAAATGGGCTAATTATCCCATTTTAGAGGAAAACAAGCTAAGTATATAATATTCATGAGCTAACCAAGGTTCTTATGCCATTTTGAGCTCATGATGGTATTTTGGAGCTAAATGGGCTAATTATGTCATTGTTAGGTTAATTAAAGAAAGGATAATATGAAATAGGAGAAGAAAGAGGAGGAGGAGTACAAGAAGGAGAAATCAAGAAGAAGGAGGAGAAGGAGGAGGAGGAGAAGGACTAGAAGGTCCTTGGCCTTCTCCTCCTCCTCCTGCTCCTCCTCCTCCTTCTCCTTCTTCTCTTCTTCTTCTTCTTATTCTTCTTCTTTCTTTTCATTTTTCCTATTTCTTCTCCTCTTCTCCTCTTGTTGGAGCTAAATGGGCTAATTATCCCATTTTAGAGGAAAACAAGCTAAGTATATAATATTCATGAGCTAACCAAGGTTCTTATGCCATTTCGAGCTTATTATGGTATTTTGTAGCTAAATGGGCTAATTATGTCGTTGTTGGGTTAATTAAAGCAAGGATAATATGAAAGAGGAGAAAAAAGAGGAGGAGGAGGAGAAGAAGAAGAAATCAAGAAGGAGGAGAAGGAGGAGAAGGAGGAGGAGGAGAAGGACTAGAAGGTCCTTGGCCTTCTCCTCCTCCTCCTCCTCCTTCTCCTCCTTCTCTTCTTCTTCTTCTTCTTCTTCTTCTTTCTTTTCATTTTTCCTATTTCGTCTCCTCTTCTCCTCTTGTTGGAGCTAAATTACCTAATTATGTCTTTTTTGAGCTAAATGGGCTAATTATCCCATATTAGAGGTAAACAAGCTAAGTATATAATATTCATGAGCTAACCAAGGTTCTTATGCCATTTGGAGCTTATTATGGTATTTTGGAGCTAAATGGGCTAATTATGTCATTGTTGGGTTAATTAAAGCAAGGATAATATGAAAGAGGAGAAAAAAGAGGAGGAGGAGGAGGAGAAGAAGAAATCAAGAAGGAGGAGAAGGATGAGGAGGAGAAGGACTAGAAGGTCCTTCTCTTCATCTTCTTCTTCTTCTTCTTTCTTTTCATTTTGCCTATTTCGTCTCCTCTTCTCCTCTTGTTGGAGCTAAATTACGTAATTATGTCTTTTTTGAGCTAAATGGGCTAACTATCCCATTTTAGAGGAAAACAAGCTAAGTATATAATATTCATGAGCTAACCAAGGTTCTTATGCCATTTTGAGCTTAATATGGTATTTTGGAGCTAAATGGGCTACTCATTGTTGGGTTAATTAAAGCAAGGATAATATGAAATAGGAGAAGAAAGAGGAGGAGGAGGAGAAGAAGAAGAAATCAAGAAGGAGGAGAAAGAGGAGAAGGAGGAGGAGGAGAAGGACTAGAAGGTCCTTGGCCTTCTCCTCCTCCTCCTCCTCCTCCTTCTCCTCCTTCTCTTCTTCTTCTTCTTCTTTCTTCTTTCTTTTCATTTTGCCTATTTCTTCTCCTCATCTCCTCTTGTTGGAGCTAAATTACCTAATTATGTCTTTTTGGAGCTAAATGGGCTAATTATCCCATTTTAGAGGAAAACAAGCTAAGTATATAATATTCATGAGCTAACCAAGGTTCTTATGCCATTTTGAGCTCATGATGGTATTTTGGAGCTAAATGGGCTAATTATGTCATTGTTAGGTTAATTAAAGAAAGGATAATATGAAATAGGAGAAGAAAGAGGAGGAGGAGTACAAGAAGGAGAAATCAAGAAGAAGGAGGAGAAGGAGGAGGAGGAGAAGGACTAGAAGGTCCTTGGCCTTCTCCTCCTCCTCCTGCTCCTCCTCCTCCTTCTCCTTCTTCTCTTCTTCTTCTTCTTATTCTTCTTCTTTCTTTTCATTTTTCCTATTTCTTCTCCTCTTCTCCTCTTGTTGGAGCTAAATGGGCTAATTATCCCATTTTAGAGGAAAACAAGCTAAGTATATAATATTCATGAGCTAACCAAGGTTCTTATGCCATTTCGAGCTTATTATGGTATTTTGTAGCTAAATGGGCTAATTATGTCGTTGTTGGGTTAATTAAAGCAAGGATAATATGAAAGAGGAGAAAAAAGAGGAGGAGGAGGAGAAGAAGAAGAAATCAAGAAGGAGGAGAAGGAGGAGAAGGAGGAGGAGGAGAAGGACTAGAAGGTCCTTGGCCTTCTCCTCCTCCTCCTCCTCCTTCTCCTCCTTCTCTTCTTCTTCTTCTTCTTCTTCTTCTTTCTTTTCATTTTTCCTATTTCGTCTCCTCTTCTCCTCTTGTTGGAGCTAAATTACCTAATTATGTCTTTTTTGAGCTAAATGGGCTAATTATCCCATATTAGAGGTAAACAAGCTAAGTATATAATATTCATGAGCTAACCAAGGTTCTTATGCCATTTGGAGCTTATTATGGTATTTTGGAGCTAAATGGGCTAATTATGTCATTGTTGGGTTAATTAAAGCAAGGATAATATGAAAGAGGAGAAAAAAGAGGAGGAGGAGGAGGAGAAGAAGAAATCAAGAAGGAGGAGAAGGATGAGGAGGAGAAGGACTAGAAGGTCCTTCTCTTCATCTTCTTCTTCTTCTTCTTTCTTTTCATTTTGCCTATTTCGTCTCCTCTTCTCCTCTTGTTGGAGCTAAATTACGTAATTATGTCTTTTTTGAGCTAAATGGGCTAACTATCCCATTTTAGAGGAAAACAAGCTAAGTATATAATATTCATGAGCTAACCAAGGTTCTTATGCCATTTTGAGCTTAATATGGTATTTTGGAGCTAAATGGGCTACTCATTGTTGGGTTAATTAAAGCAAGGATAATATGAAATAGGAGAAGAAAGAGGAGGAGGAGGAGAAGAAGAAGAAATCAAGAAGGAGGAGAAAGAGGAGAAGGAGGAGGAGGAGAAGGACTAGAAGGTCCTTGGCCTTCTCCTCCTCCTCCTCCTCCTCCTTCTCCTCCTTCTCTTCTTCTTCTTCTTCTTTCTTCTTTCTTTTCATTTTGCCTATTTCTTCTCCTCATCTCCTCTTGTTGGAGCTAAATTACCTAATTATGTCTTTTTGGAGCTAAATGGGCTAATTATCCCATTTTAGAGGAAAACAAGCTAAGTATATAATATTCATGAGCTAACCAAGGTTCTTATGCCATTTTGAGCTTATTATGGTATTTTGGAGCTAAATGGGCTAATTATGTCATTGTTGGTTAATTAAAGAAAGGATAATATGAAATAGGAGAAGAAAGAGGAGGAGGAGTACAAGAAGGAGAAATCAAGAAGAAGGAGGAGAAGGAGGAGGAGGAGAAGGACTAGAAGGTCCTTGGCCTTCTCCTCCTCCTCCTGCTCCTCCTCCTCCTTCTCCTTCTTCTCTTCTTCTTCTTCTTATTCTTCTTCTTTATTTTCATTTTTCCTATTTCTTCTCCTCTTCTCCTCTTGTTGGAGCTAAATTACCTAATTATTTCTTTTTGGAGCTAAATGGGCTAATTATCCCATTTTAGAGGAAAACAAGCTAAGTATATAATATTCATGAGCTAACCAAGGTTCTTATGCCATTTCGAGCTTATTATGGTATTTTGTAGCTAAATGGGCTAATTATGTCGTTGTTGGGTTAATTAAAGCAAGGATAATATGAAAGAGGAGAAAAAAGAGGAGGAGGAGGAGAAGAAGAAGAAATCAAGAAGGAGGAGAAGGAGGAGAAGGAGTAGGAGGAGAAGGACTAGAAGGTCCTTGGCCTTCTCCTCCTCCTCCTCCTCCTTCTCCTCCTTCTCTTCTTCTTCTTCTTCTTCTTCTTCTTCTTCTTTCTTTTCATTTTGCCTATTTCGTCTCCTCTTCTCCTCTTGTTGGAGCTAAATTACCTAATTATGTCTTTTTTGAGCTAAATGGGCTAATTATCCCATATTAGAGGTAAACAAGCTAAGTATATAATATTCATGAGCTAACCAAGGTTCTTATTCCATTTGGAGCTTATTATGGTATTTTGGAGCTAAATGGGCTAATTATGTCATTGTTGGGTTAATTAAAGCAAGGATAATATGAAAGAGGAGAAAAAAGAGGAGGAGGAGGAGGAGAAGAAGAAATCAAGAAGGAGGAGAAGGATGAGGAGGAGAAGGACTAGAAGGTCCTTCTCTTCATCTTCTTCTTCTTCTACTTTCTTTTCATTTTTCCTATTTCGTCTCCTCTTCTCCTCTTGTTGGAGCTAAATTACGTAATTATGTCTTTTTTGAGCTAAATGGGCTAACTATCCCATTTTAGAGGAAAACAAGCTAAGTATATAATATTCATGAGCTAACCAAGGTTCTTATGCCATTTTGAGCTTAATATGGTATTTTGGAGCTAAATGGGCTACTCATTGTTGGGTTAATTAAAGCAAGGATAATATGAAATAGGAGAAGAAAGAGGAGGAGGAGGAGAAGAAGAAGAAATCAAGAAGGAGGAGAAAGAGGAGAAGGAGGAGGAGGAGAAGGACTAGAAGGTCCTTGGCCTTCTCCTCCTCCTCCTCCTCCTCCTTCTCCTCCTTCTCTTCTTCTTCTTCTTCTTTCTTCTTTCTTTTCATTTTGCCTATTTCTTCTCCTCATCTCCTCTTGTTGGAGCTAAATTACCTAATTATGTCTTTTTGGAGCTAAATGGGCTAATTATCCCATTTTAGAGGAAAACAAGCTAAGTATATAATATTCATGAGCTAACCAAGGTTCTTATGCCATTTTGAGCTTATTATGGTATTTTGGAGCTAAATGGGCTAATTATGTCATTGTTTGGTTAATTAAAGAAAGGATAATATGAAATAGGAGAAGAAAGAGGAGGAGGAGTACAAGAAGGAGAAATCAAGAAGAAGGAGGAGAAGGAGGAGGAGGAGAAGGACTAGAAGGTCCTTGGCCTTCTCCTCCTCCTCCTGCTCCTCCTCCTCCTTCTCCTTCTTCTCTTCTTCTTCTTCTTCTTATTCTTCTTCTTTCTTTTCATTTTTCCTATTTCTTCTCCTCTTCTCCTCTTGTTGGAGCTAAATTACCTAATTATTTCTTTTTGGAGCTAAATGGGCTAATTATCCCATTTTAGAGGAAAACAAGCTAAGTATATAATATTCATGAGCTAACCAAGGTTCTTATGCCATTTCGAGCTTATTATGGTATTTTGTAGCTAAATGGGCTAATTATGTCGTTGTTGGGTTAATTAAAGCAAGGATAATATGAAAGAGGAGAAAAAAGAGGAGGAGGAGGAGAAGAAGAAGAAATCAAGAAGGAGGAGAAGGAGGAGAAGGAGGAGGAGGAGAAGGACTAGAAGGTCCTTGGCCTTCTCCTCCTCCTCCTCCTCCTTCTCCTCCTTCTCTTCTTCTTCTTCTTCTTCTTCTTCTTTCTTTTCATTTTGCCTATTTCGTCTCCTCTTCTCCTCTTGTTGGAGCTAAATTACCTAATTATGTCTTTTTTGAGCTAAATGGGCTAATTATCCCATATTAGAGGTAAACAAGCTAAGTATATAATATTCATGAGCTAACCAAGGTTCTTATGCCATTTGGAGCTTATTATGGTATTTTGGAGCTAAATGGGCTAATTATGTCATTGTTGGGTTAATTAAAGCAAGGATAATATGAAAGAGGAGAAAAAAGAGGAGGAGGAGGAGGAGAAGAAGAAATCAAGAAGGAGGAGAAGGATGAGGAGGAGAAGGACTAGAAGGTCCTTCTCTTCATCTTCTTCTTCTTCTTCTTTCTTTTCATTTTGCCTATTTCGTCTCCTCTTCTCCTCTTGTTGGAGCTAAATTACGTAATTATGTCTTTTTTGAGCTAAATGGGCTAACTATCCCATTTTAGAGGAAAACAAGCTAAGTATATAATATTCATGAGCTAACCAAGGTTCTTATGCCATTTTGAGCTTAATATGGTATTTTGGAGCTAAATGGGCTACTCATTGTTGGGTTAATTAAAGCAAGGATAATATGAAATAGGAGAAGAAAGAGGAGGAGGAGGAGAAGAAGAAGAAATCAAGAAGGAGGAGAAAGAGGAGAAGGAGGAGGAGGAGAAGGACTAGAAGGTCCTTGGCCTTCTCCTCCTCCTCCTCCTCCTCCTTCTCCTCCTTCTCTTCTTCTTCTTCTTCTTTCTTCTTTCTTTTCATTTTGCCTATTTCTTCTCCTCATCTCCTCTTGTTGGAGCTAAATTACCTAATTATGTCTTTTTCGAGCTAAATGGGCTAATTATCCCATTTTAGAGGAAAACAAGCTAAGTATATAATATTCATGAGCTAACCAAGGTTCTTATGCCATTTTGAGCTTATTATGGTATTTTGGAGCTAAATGGGCTAATTATGTCATTGTTGGGTTAATTAAAGAAAGGATAATATGAAATAGGAGAAGAAAGAGGAGGAGGAGTACAAGAAGGAGAAATCAAGAAGAAGGAGGAGAAGGAGGAGGAGGAGAAGGACTAGAAGGTCCTTGGCCTTCTCCTCCTCCTCCTGCTCCTCCTCCTCCTTCTCCTTCTTCTCTTCTTCTTCTTCTTATTCTTCTTCTTTCTTTTCATTTTTCCTATTTCTTCTCCTCTTCTCCTCTTGTTGGAGCTAAATTACCTAATTATTTCTTTTTGGAGCTAAATGGGCTAATTATCCCACTTTAGAGGAAAACAAGCTAAGTATATAATATTCATGAGCTAACCAAGGTTCTTATGCCATTTCGAGCTTATTATGGTATTTTGTAGCTAAATGGGCTAATTATGTCGTTGTTGGGTTAATTAAACCAAGGATAATATGAAAGAGGAGAAAAAAGAGGAGGAGGAGGAGAAGAAGAAGAAATCAAGAAGGAGGAGAAGGAGGAGAAGGAGGAGGAGGAGAAGGACTAGAAGGTCCTTGGCCTTCTCCTCCTCCTCCTCCTCCTTCTCCTCCTTCTCTTCTTCTTCTTCTTCTTCTTCTTTCTTTTCATTTTGCCTATTTCGTCTCCTCTTCTCCTCTTGTTGGAGCTAAATTACCTAATTATGTCTTTTTTGAGCTAAATGGGCTAATTATCCCATATTAGAGGTAAACAAGCTAAGTATATAATATTCATGAGCTAACCAAGGTTCTTATGCCATTTGGAGCTTATTATGGTATTTTGGAGCTAAATGGGCTAATTATGTCATTGTTGGGTTAATTAAAGCCAGGATAATATGAAAGAGGAGAAAAAAGAGGAGGAGGAGGAGGAGAAGAAGAAATCAAGAAGGAGGAGAAGGATGAGGAGGAGAAGGACTATAAGGTCCTTCTCTTCATCTTCTTCTTCTTCTTCTTTCTTTTCATTTTGCCTATTTCGTCTCCTCTTCTCCTCTTGTTGGAGCTAAATTACGTAATTATGTCTTTTTTGAGCTAAATGGGCTAACTATCCCATTTTAGAGGAAAACAAGCTAAGTATATAATATTCATGAGCTAACCAAGGTTCTTATGCCATTTTGAGCTTAATATGGTATTTTGGAGCTAAATGGGCTACTCATTGTTGGGTTAATTAAAGCAAGGATAATATGAAATAGGAGAAGAAAGAGGAGGAGGAGGAGAAGAAGAAGAAATCAAGAAGGAGGAGAAAGAGGAGAAGGAGGAGGAGGAGAAGGACTAGAAGGTCCTTGGCCTTCTCCTCCTCCTCCTCCTCCTCCTTCTCCTCCTTCTCTTCTTCTTCTTCTTCTTTCTTCTTTCTTTTCATTTTGCCTATTTCTTCTCCTCATCTCCTCTTGTTGGAGCTAAATTACCTAATTATGTCTTTTTGGAGCTAAGTGGGCTAATTATCCCATTTTAGAGGAAAACAAGCTAAGTATATAATATTCATGAGCTAACCAAGGTTCTTATGCCATTTTGAGCTTATTATGGTAATTTAGATCTAAATGGGCTAATTATGTCATTGTTGGTTAATTAAAGCAAGGATAATATGAAAGAGGAGAAGAAAGAGGAGGAGGAGGACAAGAAGGAGAAATCAAGAAGAAGGAGGAGAAGGATGAGGAGGAGAAGGACTAGAAGGTCCCTGGCCTTCTCCTCCTCATGCCGCTCCTCCTCCTCCTTCTCCTTCTTCTCTTCTTCTTCTTCTTCTTCTTCTTTCTTTTCATTTTTCCTATTTCTTCTCCTCTTCTCCTCTTCTCCTCTTGTTGGAGCTAAATTACCTAATTATGTCTTTTTGGAGCTAAATGGGCTAATTATCCCATTTTAGAGGAAAACAAGCTAAGTATATAATATTCATGAGCTAACCAAGGTTCTTATGCCATTTGGAGCTTATTATGGTATTTTGGAGCTAAATGGGTTAATTATTTCATTGTTGGGTTAATTAAAGCAAGGATAATATGAAAGAGGAGAAAAAATAGGAGGAGGAGGAGAAGAAGAAGAAATCAAGAAGAAGGAGGAGAAGGAGGAGGAGGAGAAGGACTAGAAGGTCCTTGGCCTTCTCCTCCTCCTCCTCCTCCTTCTCCTCCTTCTCTTCTTCTTCTTCTTTTTCTTCTTTCTTTTCATTTTGCCTATTTCATCTCCTCTTCTCCTCTTGTTGGAGCTAAATTACCTAATTATGTATTTTTTGAGCTAAATGGGCTAATTATCCCATTTTATAGGAAAACAAGCTAAGTATATAATATTCATGAGCTAACCAAGGTTCTTATGCCATTTGGAGCTTATTATGGTATTTTGGAGCTAAATGGGATAATTATGTCATTGTTGGGTTAATTAAAGCAAGGATAATATGAAAGAGGAGAAAAAAGAGGAGGAGGAGGAGAAGAAGAAGAAATCAAGAAGAATGAGGAGAAGGAGGAGAAGGAGGAGGAGGAGAAGGACTAGAAGGTCCTTGGCCTTCTCGTCCTCCTCCTCCTCCTTCTCCTCCTTCTCTTCTTCTTCTTCTTCTTCTTCTTTCTTTTCATTTTGCCTATTTCATCTCCTCTTCTCCTCTTGTTGGAGCTAAATTACCTAATTATGTCTTTTTTGAGCTAAATGGGCTAACTATCCCATTTTAGAGGAAACCAAGCTAAGTATATAATATTCATGAGCTAACCAAGGTTCATATGCCATTTTGAGCTTATTATGGTATTTTGGAGCTAAATGGGCTACTCATTGTTGGGTTAATTAAAGCAAGGATAATATGAAATAGGAGCAGAAAGAGGAGGAGGAGGAGAAGAAGAAGAATTCAAGAAGAAGGAGGAGAAGGAGGAGAAGGAGGAGGAGAAGGACTAGAAGGTCCTTGGCCTTCTCCTCCTCCTCCTCCTTCTCTTCTTCTTCTTCTTCTTTCTTCTTTCTTTTCATTTTGCCTATTTCTTCTCCTCATCTCCTCTTGTTGGAGCTAAATTACCTAATTATGTCTTTTTGGAGCTAAATGGGCTAATTATCCCATTTTAGAGGAAAACAAGCTAAGTATATAATATTCATGAGCTAACCACGGTTCTTATGCCATTTTGAGCTTATTATGGTATTTTGGAGCTAAATGGGCTAATTATGTCATTGTTGGGTTAATTAAAGAAAGGATAATATGAAATAGGAGAAGAAAGAGGAGGAGGAGTACAAGAAGGAGAAATCAAGAAGAAGGAGGAGAAGGAGGAGGAGGAGAAGGACTAGAAGGTCCTTGGCCTTCTCCTCCTCCTCCTGCTCCTCCTCCTCCTTCTCCTTCTTCTCTTCTTCTTCTTCTTATTCTTCTTCTGTTTTTTTATTTTTCCTATTTCTTCTCCTCTTCTCCTCTTGTTGGAGCTAAATTACCTAATTATTTCTTTTTGGAGCTAAATGGGCTAATTATCCCATTTTAGAGGAAAACAAGCTAAGTATATAATATTCATGAGCTAACCAAGGTTCTTATGCCATTTGGAGCTTATTATGGTATTTTGTAGCTAAATGGGCTAATTATGTCGTTGTTGGGTTAATTAAAGCAAGGATAATATGAAAGAGGAGAAAAAAGAGGAGGAGGAGGAGAAGAAGAAGAAATCAAGAAGGAGGAGAAGGAGGAGAAGGAGGAGGAGGAGAAGGACTAGAAGGTCCTTGGCCTTCTCCTCCTCCTCCTCCTCCTTCTCCTCCTTCTCTTCTTCTTCTTCTTCTTCTTCTTTCTTTTCATTTTGCCTATTTCGTCTCCTCTTCTCCTCTTGTTGGAGCTAAATTACCTAATTATGTCATTTTTGAGCTAAATGGGCTAATTATCCCATATTAGAGGTAAACAAGCTAAGTATATAATATTCATGAGCTAACCAAGGTTCTTATGCCATTTGGAGCTTATTATGGTATTTTGGAGCTAAATGGGGTAATTATGTCATTGTTGGGTTAATTAAAGCAAGGATAATATGAAAGAGGAGAAAAAAGAGGAGGAGGAGGAGAAGAAGAAGAAATCAAGAAGAAGGAGGAGAAGGAGGAGGAGGAGAAGGACTAGAAGGTCCTTCTCTTCATCTTCTTCTTCTTCTTCTTTCTTTTCATTTTGCCTATTTCGTCTCCTCTTCTCCTCTATTTGGAGCTAAATTACCTAATTATGTCTTTTTTGAGCTAAATGGGCTAACTATCCCATTTTAGAGGAAAACAAGCTAAGTATATAATATTCATGAGCTAACCAAGGTTCTTATGCCATTTTGAGCTTAATATGGTATTTTGGAGCTAAATGGGCTACTCATTGTTGGGTTAATTAAAGCAAGGATAATATGAAATAGGAGATGAAAGAGGAGGAGGAGGAGAAGAAGAAGAAATCAAGAAGGAGGAGAAAGAGGAGAAGGACTAGAAGGTCCTTGGCCTTCTCCTCCTCCTCCTCCTCCTCCTTCTCCTCCTTCTCTTCTTCTTCTTCTTCTTCTTTCTTCTTTCTTTTCATTTTGCCTATTTCTTCTCCTCATCTCCTCTTGTTGGAGCTAAATTACCTAATTATGTCTTTTTGGAGCTAAATGGGCTAATTATCCCATTTTAGAGGAAAACAAGCTAAGTATATAATATTCATGAGCTAACCAAGGTTCTTATGCCATTTTGAGCTTATTATGGTAATTTGGATCTAAATGGGCTAATTATGTCATTGTTGGTGAATTAAAGCAAGGATAATATGAAAGAGGAGAAGAAAGAGGAGGAGGAGGACAAGAAGGAGAAATCAAGAAGAAGGAGGAGAAGGAGGAGGAGGAGAAGGACTAGAAGGTCCCTGGCCTTCTCCTCCTCGTGCTGCTCCTCCTCCTCCTTCTCCTTCTTCTCTTCGTCTTCTTCTTCTTCTTCTTTCTTTTCATTTTGCCTATTTCTTCTCCTCTTCTCCTCTTCTCCTCTTGTTGGAGCTAAATTACCTAATTATGTCTTTTTCGAGCTAAATGGGCTAATTATCCCATTTTAGAGGAAAACAAGCTAAGTATATAATATTCATGAGCTAACCAAGGTTCTTATGCCATTTGGAGCTTATTATGGTATTTTGGAGCTAAATGGGTTAATTATTTCATTGTTGGGTTAATTAAAGCAAGGATAATATGAAAGAGGAGAAAAATAGGAGGAGGAGGAGAAGAAGAAGAAATCAAGAAGAAGGAGGAGAAGGAGGAGGAGGAGAAGGACTAGAAGGTCCTTGGCCTTCTCCTCCCCCTCCTCCTCCTTCTCCTCCTTCTCTTCTTCTTCTTCTTTTTCTTCTTTCTTTTCATTTTGCCTATTTCATCTCCTCTTCTCCTCTTGTTGGAGCTAAATTACCTAATTATGTATTTGTTGAGCTAAATGGGCTAATTATCCCATTTTATAGGAAAACAAGCTAAGTATATAATATTCATGAGCTAACCAAGGTTCTTATGCCATTTGGAGCTTATTATGGTATTTTGGAGCTAAATGGGATAATTATGTCATTGTTGGGTTAATTAAAGCAAGGATAATATGAAAAAGGAGAAAAAAGAGGAGGAGGAGGAGAAGAAGAAGAAATCAAGAAGAATGAGGAGAAGGAGGAGAAGGAGGAGGAGGAGAAGGACTAGAAGGTCCTTGGCCTTCTACTCCTCCTCCTCCTCCTTCTCCTCCTCCTCCTCTTCTTCTTCTTCTTCTTTCTTTTCATTTTGCCTATTTCGTCTCCTCTTCTCCTCTTTTTGGAGCTAAATTACCTAAGTATGTCTTTTTTGAGCTAAATGGGCTAACTATCCCATTTTAGAGGAAAACAAGCTAAGTATATAATATTCATGAGCTAACCAAGGTTCTTATGCCATTTTGAGCTTATTATGGTAATTTGGATCTAAATGGGCTAATTATGTCATTGTTGGTGAATTAAAGCAAGGATAATATGAAAGAGGAGAAGAAAGAGGAGGAGGAGGACAAGAAGGAGAAATCAAGAAGAAGCAGGAGAAGGAGGAGGAGGAGAAGGACTAGAAGGTCCCTGGCCTTCTCCTCCTCGTGCTGCTCCTCCTCCTCCTTCTCCTTCTTCTCTTCGTCTTCTTCTTCTTCTTCTTTCTTTTCATTTTGCCTATTTCTTCTCCTCTTCTCCTCTTCTCCTCTTGTTGGAGCTAAATTACCTAATTATGTCTTTGTTGAGCTAAATGGGCTAATTATCCCATTTTAGAGGAAAACAAGCTAAGTATATAATATTCATGAGCTAACCAAGGTTCTTATGCCATTTGGAGCTTATTATGGTATTTTGGAGCTAAATGGGTTAATTATGTCATTGTTGGGTTAATTAAAGCAAGGATAATATGAAAGAGGAGAAAAAAGAGGAGGAGGAGGAGAAGAAGAAGAAATCAAGAAGAAGGAGGAGAAGGAGGAGAAGGAGGAGGAGGAGAAGGACTAGAAGGTCCTTGGCCTTCTCCTCCTCCTCCTCCTCCTTCTCCTCCTTCTCTTCTTCTTCTTCTTCTTCTTCTTCTTCTTTCTTTCCATTTTACCTATTTCGTCTCCTCTTCTCCTCTTGTTGGAGCTAAATTACCTAATTATGTATTTGTTGAGCTAAATGGGCTAATTATCCCATTTTATAGGAAAACAAGCTAAGTATATAATATTCATGAGCTAACCAAGGTTCTTATGCCATTTGGAGCTTATTATGGTATTTTGGAGCTAAATGGGATAATTATGTCATTGTTGGGTTAATTAAAGCAAGGATAATATGAAAGAGGAGAAAAAAGAGGAGGAGGAGGAGAAGAAGAAGAAATCAAGAAGAATGAGGAGAAGGAGGAGAAGGAGGAGGAGGAGAAGGACTAGAAGGTCCTTGGCCTTCTACTCCTCCTCCTCCTCCTTCTCCTCCTCCTCCTCTTCTTCTTCTTCTTCTTTCTTTTCATTTTGCCTATTTCGTCTCCTCTTCTCCTCTTTTTGGAGCTAAATTACCTAAGTATGTCTTTTTTGAGCTAAATGGGCTACCTATCCCATTTTAGAGGAAAACAAGCTAAGTATATAATATTCATGAGCTAACCAAGGTTCTTATGCCATTTTGAGCTTATTATGGTAATTTGGATCTAAATGGGCTAATTATGTCATTGTTGGTGAATTAAAGCAAGGATAATATGAAAGAGGAGAAGAAAGAGGAGGAGGAGGACAAGAAGGAGAAATCAAGAAGAAGGAGGAGAAGGAGGAGGAGGAGAAGGACTAGAAGGTCCCTGGCCTTCTCCTCCTCGTGCTGCTCCTCCTCCTCCTTCTCCTTCTTCTCTTCGTCTTCTTCTTCTTCTTCTTTCTTTTCATTTTGCCTATTTGTTCTCCTCTTCTCCTCTTCTCCTCTTGTTGGAGCTAAATTACCTAATTATGTCTTTTTGGAGCTAAATGGGCTAATTATCCCATTTTAGAGGAAAACAAGCTAAGTATATAATATTCATGAGCTAACCAAGGTTCTTATGCCATTTGGAGCTTATTATGGTATTTTGGAGCTAAATGGGTTAATTATGTCATTGTTGGGTTAATTAAAGCAAGGATAATATGAAAGAGGAGAAAAAAGAGGAGGAGGAGGAGAAGAAGAAGAAATCAAGAAGAAGGAGGAGAAGGAGGAGAAGGAGAAGGACTAGAAGGTCCTTCTCTTCATCTTCTTCTTCTTCTTCTTTCTTTTCATTTTGCCTATTTCGTCTCCTCTTCTCCTCTTGTTGGAGCTAAATTACGTAATTATGTCTTTTTTGAGCTAAATGGGCTAACTATCCCATTTTAGAGGAAAACAAGCTAAGTATATAATATTCATGAGCTAACCAAGGTTCTTATGCCATTTTGAGCTTAATATGGTATTTTGGAGCTAAATGGGCTACTCATTGTTGGGTTAATTAAAGCAAGGATAATATGAAATAGGAGAAGAAAGAGGAGGAGGAGGAGAAGAAGAAGAAATCAAGAAGGAGGAGAAAGAGGAGAAGGAGGAGGAGGAGAAGGACTAGAAGGTCCTTGGCCTTCTCCTCCTCCTCCTCCTCCTCCTTCTCCTCCTTCTCTTCTTCTTCTTCTTCTTCTTCTTTCTTCTTTCTTTTCATTTTGCCTATTTCTTCTCCTCATCTCCTCTTGTTGGAGCTAAATTACCTAATTATGTCTTTTTGGAGCTAAATGGGCTAATTATCCCATTTTAGAGGAAAACAAGCTAAGTATATAATATTCATGAGCTAACCAAGGTTCTTATGCCATTTTGAGCTTATTATGGTAATTTGGATCTAAATGGGCTAATTATGTCATTGTTGGTGAATTAAAGCAAGGATGATATGAAAGAGGAGAAGAAAGAGGAGGAGGAGGACAAGAAGGAGAAATCAAGAAGAAGGAGGAGAAGGAGGAGGAGAAGGACTAGAAGGTCCCTGGCCTTCTCCTCCTCGTGCTGCTCCTCCTCCTCCTTCTCCTTCTTCTCTTCGTCTTCTTCTTCTTCTTCTTTCTTTTCATTTTGCCTATTTCTTCTCCTCTTCTCCTCTTCTCCTCTTGTTGGAGCTAAATTACCTAATTATGTCTTTTTCGAGCTAAATGGGCTAATTATCCCATTTTAGAGGAAAACAAGCTAAGTATATAATATTCATGAGCTAACCAAGGTTCTTATGCCATTTGGAGCTTATTATGGTATTTTGGAGCTAAATGGGTTAATTATTTCATTGTTGGGTTAATTAAAGCAAGGATAATATGAAAGAGGAGAAAAATAGGAGGAGGAGGAGAAGAAGAAGAAATCAAGAAGAAGGAGGAGAAGGAGGAGGAGGAGAAGGACTAGAAGGTCCTTGGCCTTCTCCTCCCCCTCCTCCTCCTTCTCCTCCTTCTCTTCTTCTTCTTCTTTTTCTTCTTTCTTTTCATTTTGCCTATTTCATCTCCTCTTCTCCTCTTGTTGGAGCTAAATTACCTAATTATGTATTTGTTGAGCTAAATGGGCTAATTATCCCATTTTATAGGAAAACAAGCTAAGTATATAATATTCATGAGCTAACCAAGGTTCTTATGCCATTTGGAGCTTATTATGGTATTTTGGAGCTAAATGGGATAATTATGTCATTGTTGGGTTAATTAAAGCAAGGATAATATGAAAAAGGAGAAAAAAGAGGAGGAGGAGGAGAAGAAGAAGAAATCAAGAAGAATGAGGAGAAGGAGGAGAAGGAGGAGGAGGAGAAGGACTAGAAGGTCCTTGGCCTTCTACTCCTCCTCCTCCTCCTTCTCCTCCTCCTCCTCTTCTTCTTCTTCTTCTTTCTTTTCATTTTGCCTATTTCGTCTCCTCTTCTCCTCTTTTTGGAGCTAAATTACCTAAGTATGTCTTTTTTGAGCTAAATGGGCTAACTATCCCATTTTAGAGGAAAACAAGCTAAGTATATAATATTCATGAGCTAACCAAGGTTCTTATGCCATTTTGAGCTTATTATGGTAATTTGGATCTAAATGGGCTAATTATGTCATTGTTGGTGAATTAAAGCAAGGATAATATGAAAGAGGAGAAGAAAGAGGAGGAGGAGGACAAGAAGGAGAAATCAAGAAGAAGCAGGAGAAGGAGGAGGAGGAGAAGGACTAGAAGGTCCCTGGCCTTCTCCTCCTCGTGCTGCTCCTCCTCCTCCTTCTCCTTCTTCTCTTCGTCTTCTTCTTCTTCTTCTTTCTTTTCATTTTGCCTATTTCTTCTCCTCTTCTCCTCTTCTCCTCTTGTTGGAGCTAAATTACCTAATTATGTCTTTTTGGAGCTAAATGGGCTAATTATCCCATTTTAGAGGAAAACAAGCTAAGTATATAATATTCATGAGCTAACCAAGGTTCTTATGCCATTTGGAGCTTATTATGGTATTTTGGAGCTAAATGGGTTAATTATGTCATTGTTGGGTTAATTAAAGCAAGGATAATATGAAAGAGGAGAAAAAAGAGGAGGAGGAGGAGAAGAAGAAGAAATCAAGAAGAAGGAGGAGAAGGAGGAGAAGGAGGAGGAGGAGAAGGACTAGAAGGTCCTTGGCCTTCTCCTCCTCCTCCTCCTCCTTCTCCTCCTTCTCTTCTTCTTCTTCTTCTTCTTCTTCTTCTTTCTTTCCATTTTACCTATTTCGTCTCCTCTTCTCCTCTTGTTGGAGCTAAATTACCTAATTATGTCTTTTTGGAGCTAAATGGGCTAATTATCCCATTTTAGCGGAAAACAAGCTAAGTATATAATATTCATGAGCTAACCAAGGTTCTTATGCCATTTTGAGCTTATTATGGTAATTTGGATCTAAATGGGCTAATTATGTCATTGTTGGTGAATTAAAGCAAGGATAATATGAAAGAGGAGAAGAAAGAGGAGGAGGAGGACAAGAAGGAGAAATCAAGAAGAAGGAGGAGAAGGAGGAGGAGGAGAAGGACTAGAAGGTCCCTGGCCTTCTCCTCCTCATGCTGCTCCTCCTCCTCCTTCTCCTTCTTCTCTTCGTCTTCTTCTTCTTCTTCTTTCTTTTCATTTTGCCTATTTCTTCTCCTCTTCTCCTCTTCTCCTCTTGTTGGAGCTAAATTACCTAATTATGTCTTTTTCGAGCTAAATGGGCTAATTATCCCATTTTAGAGGAAAACAAGCTAAGTATATAATATTCATGAGCTAACCAAGGTTCTTATGCCATTTGGAGCTTATTATGGTATTTTGGAGCTAAATGGGTTAATTATTTCATTGTTGGGTTAATTAAAGCAAGGATAATATGAAAGAGGAGAAAAATAGGAGGAGGAGGAGAAGAAGAAGAAATCAAGAAGAAGGAGGAGAAGGAGGAGGAGGAGAAGGACAAGAAGGTCCTTGGCCTTCTCCTCCCCCTCCTCCTCCTTCTCCTCCTTCTCTTCTTCTTCTTCTTTTTCTTCTTTCTTTTCATTTTGCCTATTTCATGTCCTCTTCTCCTCTTGTTGGAGCTAAATTACCTAATTATGTATTTGTTGAGCTAAATGGGCTAATTATCCCATTTTATAGGAAAACAAGCTAAGTATATAATATTCATGAGCTAACCAAGGTTCTTATGCCATTTGGAGCTTATTATGGTATTTTGGAGCTAAATGGGATAACTATGTCATTGTTGGGTTAATTAAAGCAAGGATAATATGAAAGAGGAGAAAAAAGAGGAGGAGGAGGAGAAGAAGAAGAAATCAAGAAGAATGAGGAGAAGGAGGAGAAGGAGGAGGAGGAGAAGGACTAGAAGGTCCTTGGCCTTCTACTCCTCCTCCTCCTCCTTCTCCTCCTCCTCCTCTTCTTCTTCTTCTTCTTTCTTTTCATTTTGCCTATTTCGTCTCCTCTTCTCCTCTTTTTGGAGCTAAATTACCTAAGTATGTCTTTTTTGAGCTAAATGGGCTAACTATCCCATTTTAGAGGAAAACAAGCTAAGTTTATAATATTCATGAGCTAACCAAGGTTGTTATGCCATTTTGAGCTTATTATGGTAATTTGGATCTAAATGGGCTAATTATGTCATTGTTGGTGAATTAAAGCAAGGATAATATGAAAGAGGAGAAGAAAGAGGAGGAGGAGGACAAGAAGGAGAAATCAAGAAGAAGCAGGAGAAGGAGGAGGAGGAGAAGGACTAGAAGGTCCCTGGCCTTCTCCTCCTCGTGCTGCTCCTCCTCCTCCTTCTCCTTCTTCTCTTCGTCTTCTTCTTCTTCTTCTTTCTTTTCATTTTGCCTATTTCTTCTCCTCTTCTCCTCTTCTCCTCTTGTTGGAGCTAAATTACCTAATTATGTCTTTTTGGAGCTAAATGGGCTAATTATCCCATTTTAGAGGAAAACAAGCTAAGTATATAATATTCATGAGCTAACCAAGGTTCTTATGCCATTTGGAGCTTATTATGGTATTTTGGAGCTAAATGGGTTAATTATGTCATTGTTGGGTTAATTAAAGCAAGGATAATATGAAAGAGGAGAAAAAAGAGGAGGAGGAGGAGAAGAAGAAAAAATCAAGAAGAAGGAGGAGAAGGAGGAGAAGGAGGAGGAGGAGAAGGACTAGAAGGTCCTTGGCCTTCTCCTCCTCCTCCTCCTCCTTCTCCTCCTTCTCTTCTTCTTCTTCTTCTTCTTCTTCTTTCTTTCCATTTTACCTATTTCGTCTGCTCTTCTCCTCTTGTTGGAGCTAAATTACCTAATTATGTCTTTTTGGAGCTAAGTGGGCTAATTATCCCATTTTAGCGGAAAACAAGCTAAGTATATAATATTCATGAGCTAACCAAGGTTCTTATGCCATTTTGAGCTTATTATGGTAATTTGGATCTAAATGGGCTAATTATGTCATTGTTGGTGAATTAAAGCAAGGATAATATGAAAGAGGAGAAGAAAGAGGAGGAGGAGGACAAGAAGGAGAAATCAAGAAGAAGGAGGAGAAGGAGGAGGAGGAGAAGGACTAGAAGGTCCCTGGCCTTCTCCTCCTCGTGCTGCTCCTCCTCCTCCTTCTCCTTCTTCTCTTCGTCTTCTTCTTCTTCTTCTTTCTTTTCATTTTGCCTATTTCTTCTCCTCTTCTCCTCTTCTCCTCTTGTTGGAGCTAAATTACCTAATTATGTCTTTTTCGAGCTAAATGGGCTAATTATCCCATTTTAGAGGAAAACAAGCTAAGTATATAATATTCATGAGCTAACCAAGGTTCTTATGCCATTTGGAGCTTATTATGGTATTTTGGAGCTAAATGGGTTAATTATTTCATTGTTGGGTTAATTAAAGCAAGGATAATATGAAAGAGGAGAAAAATAGGAGGAGGAGGAGAAGAAGAAGAAATCAAGAAGAAGGAGGAGAAGGAGGAGGAGGAGAAGGACTAGAAGGTCCTTGGCCTTCTCCTCCCCCTCCTCCTCCTTCTCCTCCTTCTCTTCTTCTTCTTCTTTTTCTTCTTTCTTTTCATTTTGCCTATTTCATCTCCTCTTCTCCTCTTGTTGGAGCTAAATTACCTAATTATGTATTTGTTGAGGTAAATGGGCTAATTATCCCATTTTATAGGAAAACAAGCTAAGTATATAATATTCATGAGCTAACCAAGGTTCTTATGCCATTTGGAGGTTATTATGGTATTTTGGAGCTAAATGGGATAATTATGTCATTGTTGGGTTAATTAAAGCAAGGATAATATGAAAGAGGAGAAAAAAGAGGAGGAGGAGGAGAAGAAGAAGAAATCAAGAAGAATGAGGAGAAGGAGGAGAAGGAGGAGGAGGAGAAGGACTAGAAGGTCCTTGGCCTTCTACTCCTCCTCCTCCTCCTTCTCCTCCTCCTCCTCTTCTTCTTCTTCTTCTTTCTTTTCATTTTGCCTATTTCGTCTCCTCTTCTCCTCTTTTTGGAGCTAAATTACCTAAGTATGTCTTTTTTGAGCTAAATGGGCTAACTATCCCATTTTAGAGGAAAACAAGCTAAGTATATAATATTCATGAGCTAACCAAGGTTCTTATGCCATTTTGAGCTTATTATGGTAATTTGGATCTAAATGGGCTAATCATGTCATTGTTGGTGAATTAAAGCAAGGATAATATGAAAGAGGAGAAGAAAGAGGAGGAGGAGGACAAGAAGGAGAAATCAAGAAGAAGGAGGAGAAGGAGGAGGAGGAGAAGGACTAGAAGGTCCCTGGCCTTCTCCTCCTCGTGCTGCTCCTCCTCCTCCTTCTCCTCCTCCTCCTCTTCTTCTTCTTCTTCTTTCTTTTCATTTTGCCTATTTCGTCTCCTCTTCTCCTCTTTTTGGAGCTAAATTACCTAATTATGTCTTTTTTGAGCTAAATGGGCTAACTATCCCATTTTAGAGGAAAACAAGCTAAGTATATAATATTCATGAGCTAACCAAGGTTCTTATGCCATTTTGAGCTTATTATGGTATTTTGGAGCTAAATGGGCTACTCATTGTTGGGTTAATTAAAGCAGGGACAATATGAAATAGGAGAAGAAAGAGGAGGAGGAGGAGAAGAAGAAGAAATCAAGAAGAAGGAGGAGAAGGAGGAGAAGGAGGAGGAGAAGGACTAGAAGGTCCTTAGCCTTCTCCTCCTCCTCCTCCTCCTCCTTCTCCTCCTTCTCTTCCTCTTCTTCTTCTTTCTTCTTTCTTTTCATTTTGCCTATTTCTTCTCCTCATCTCCTCTTGTTGGAGCTAAATTACCTAATTATGTCTTTTTGGAGCTAAATGGGCTAATTATCCCATTTTAGAGGAAAACAAGCTAAGTATATAATATTCATGAGCTAACCAAGGTTCTTTTGCCATTTTGAGCTTATTATGGTATTTTGGAGCTAAATGGGCTAATTATGTCATTGTTGGGTTAATTAAAGCAAGGATAATATGAAAGAGGAGAAGCAAGAGGAGGAGGAGGACAAGAAGGAGAAATCAAGAAGAAGGAGGAGAAGGAGGAGGAGGAGAAGGACTAGAAGGTCCTTGGCCTTCTCCTCCTCCTCCTGCTCCTCCTCCTCCTTCTCCTTCTTCTCTTCTTCTTCTTATTGTTCTTCTTTCTTTTCATTTTACCTATTTCTTCTCCTCTTCTCCTCTTGTTGGAGCTAAATTACCTAATTATTTCTTTTTGGAGCTAAATGGGCTAATTATCCCATTTTATAGGAAAACAAGCTAAGTATATAATATTCATGAGCTAACAAAGGTTCTTATGCCATTTGGAGCTTATTATGGTATTTTGTAGCTAAATGGGCTAATTATGTCGTTGTTGGGTTAATTAAGGCATGGATAATATGAAAGAGGAGAAAAAAGAGGAGGAGGAGGAGAAGAAGAAGAAATCAAGAAGAAGGAGGAGAAGGAGGAGAAGGAGGAGGAGGAGAAGGACTAGAAGGTCCTTGGCCTTCTCCTCCTCCTCCTCCTCCTTCTCCGCCTTCTCTTCTTCTTCTTCTTCTTCTTCTTCTTATTTCTTTTCATTTTGCCTATTTCGTCTCCTCTTATCCTCTTGTTGGAGCTAAATTACCTAATTATGTCTTTTTTGAGCTAAATGGGCTAATTATCCCATTTTAGAGGTAAACAAGCTAAGTATATAATATTCATGAGCTAACCAAGGTTTTTATGCCATTTGGAGCTTATTATGGTATTTTGGAGCTAAATGGGCTAATTATGTCATTGTTGGGTTAACTAAAGCAAGGATAATATGAAAGAGGAGAAAAAAGAGGAGGAGGAGGAGAATAAGAAGAAATCAAGAAGAAGGAGGAGAAGGAGGAGAAGGAGGAGGAGGAGAAGGACTAGAAGGTCCTTCTCTTCTTCTTCTTCTTCTTCTTCTTTCTTTTCATTTTGCCTATTTCGTCTCCTATTCTCCTCTTGTTGGAGCTAAATTACCTAATTATGTCTTTTTTGAGCTAAATGGGCTAACTATCCCATTTTAGAGGAAAACAAGCTAAGTATATAATATTCATGAGCTAACCAAGGTTCTTATGCCATTTTGAGCTTATTATGGTATTTTGGAGCTAAATGGGCTACTCATTGTTGGGTTAATTAAAGCAAGGATAATATGAAATAGGAGAAGAAAGAGGAGGAGGAGGAGAAGAAGAAGAAACCAAGAAGAAGGAGGAGAAGGAGGAGAAGGAGGAGGAGGAGAAGGACTAGAAGGTCCTTGGCCTTCTCCTCCTCCTCCTCCTCCTTCTCCTCCTTCTCTTCTTCTTCTTCTTCTTTCTTCTTTCTTTTCATTTTGCCTATTTCTTATCCTCATCTCCTCTTGTTGGAGCTAAATTACCTAATTATGTCTTTTTGGAGCTAAATGGGCTAATTATCCCATTTTAGAGGAAAACAAGCTAAGTATATAATATTCATGAGCTAACCAAGGTTCTTATGCCATTTTGACCTTATTATGGTATTTTGGAGCTAAATGGGCTAATTATGTCATTGTTGGGTTAATTAAAGCAAGGATAATATGAAAGAGGAGAAGAAAGAGGAGGAGGAGGACAAGAAGGAGAAATCAAGAAGAAGGAGGAGAAGGAGGAGGAGGAGAAGGACTAGAAGGTCCTTGGCCTTCTCCTCCTCGTGCTCCTCCTCCTCCTCCTTCTCCTTCTTCTCTTCGTCTTCTTCTTCTTCTTGTTTCTTTTCATTTTGCCTATTTCTTCTCCTCTTCTCCTCTTCTCCTCTTATTGGAGCTAAATTACCTAATTCTGTCTTTTTCGAGCTAAATGGGCTAATTATCCCATTTTAAAGGAAAACAAGCTAAGTATATAATATTCATGAGCTAACCAAGGTTCTTTTGCCATTTTGAGCTTATTACGGTATTTTGGAGCTAAATGGGCTACTCATTGTTGGGTTAATTAAAGCAACGATAATATGAAATAGTAGAATAAAGAGGAGGATGAGGAGAAGAAGAAGAAATCAAGAAGAAGGAGGAGAAGGAGGAGGAGGAGAAGGACTGGAAGGTCCTTGGCCTTTTCCTCCTCCTCCTCCTCCTCCTCCTTCTCCTCCTTCTCTTCTTCCTCTTCTTCTTTCTTCTTTCTTTTCATTTTGCCTATTTCTTCTTCTCATATCCTCTTGTTGGAGCTAAATTAGCTAATTATGTCTTTTTGGAGCTAAATGGGCTAATTATCCCATTTTAGAGAAAAACAAGCTAAGTATATAATATTCATGAGCTAACCAAGGTTCTTATGCCATTTGGAGCTTATTATGGTATTTTGGAGCTAAATGGCCTAGTTATGTCATTGTTGGGTTAATTAAAGCAAGGATAATATGAAAGAGGAGAAGAAAGAGGAGGAGGAGGACAAGAAGGAGAAATCAAGAAGGAGGAGAAGGAGGAGGAGGAGAAGGACTAGAAGGTCCTTGGCCTTCTCCTCCTCCTCCTGCTCCTCCTCCTCCTTCTCCTTCTTCTCTTCTTCTTCTTCTTCTTCTTTCTTTTCATTTTGCCTATTTCTTCTCCTCTTCTCCTCTTGTTGGAGCTAAATTACCTAATTATGTATTTTTGGATCTAAATGGGCTAATTATCCCATTTTAGAGGAAAACAAGCTAAGTATATAATATTCATGAGCTAACCAAGGTTCTTATGCCATTTGGAGCTTATTATGGTATTTTGGAACTAAATGGGTTAATTATGTCATTGTTGGGTTAACTAAATCAAGGATAATATGAAAGAGGAGAAAAAAATAGGAGGAGGAGGAGAAGCAGAAGAAATCAAGAAGAAGGAGGAGAAGGAGGAGGAGGAGGAGGAGGAGAAGGACTAGAAGGTCCTTGGCCTTCTCCTCCTCCTCCTCCTCCTTCTCCTCCTTCTCTTCTTCTTCTTCTTTTTCTTCTTTCTTTTCATTTTGCCTATTTCATGTCCTCTTCTCCTCTTGTTGGAGCTAAATTACCTAATTATGTATTTTTTGAGCTAAATGGGCTAATTATCCCATTTTATAGGAAAACAAGCGAAGTATATAATATTCATGAGCTAACCAAGGTTCTTATGCCATTTGGAGCTTATTGTGGTATTTTGGAGCTAAATGGGATAATTATGTCATTGTTGGGTTAATTAAAGCAAGGATAATATGAAAGAGGAGAAAAAAGAGGAGGAGGAGGAGATGAAGAAGAAATCAAGAAGAATGAGGAGAAGGAGGAGAAGGAGGAGGAGGAGAAGGACTAGAAGGTCCTTGGCCTTCTACACCTCCTCCTCCTCCTTCTCCTCCGCCTCTTCTTCTTCTTCTTCTTCTTTCTTTTCATTTTGCCTTTTTCGTCTCCTCTTCTCCTCTTTTTGGAGCTAAATTACCTAATTATGTCTTTTTTGAGCTAAATGGGCTAACTATCCCATTTTAGAGGAAAACAAGCTAAGTATATAATATTCATGAGCTAACCAAGGTTCTTATGCCATTTTGAGCTTATTATGGTATTTTGGAGCTAAATGGGCTACTCATTGTTGGGTTAATTAAAGCAGGGACAATATGAAATAGGAGAAGAAAGAGGAGGAGGAGGAGAAGAAGAAGAAATCAAGAAGAAGGAGGAGAAGGAGGAGAAGGAGGAGGAGAAGGACTAGAAGGTCCTTAGCCTTCTCCTCCTCGTCCTCCTTCTCTTCTTCTTCTTCTTCTTTCTTCTTTCTTTTCATTTTGCCTATTTCTTCTCCTCATCACCTCTTGTTGGAGCTAAATTACCTAATTATGTATTTTTGGAGCTAAATGGGCTAATTATCCCATTTTAGAGGAAAACAAGCTAAGTATATAATATTCATGAGCTAACCAAGGTTCTTATGCCATTTTGAGCTTATTATGGTATTTTGGAGCTAAATGGGCTAATTATGTCATTGTTGGGTTAATTAAAGCAAGGATAATATGAAAGAGGAGAAGAAAGAGGAGGAGGAGGACAAGAAGGAGAAATCAAGAAGAATGAGGAGAAGAAGGAGGAGGAGAAGGACTAGAAGGTCCTTGGCCTTCTCCTCCTCCTCCTGCTCCTGCTCCTCCTTCTCCTTCTTCTCTTCTTCTTCTTCTTGTTCTTCTTTCTTTTCATTTTACCTATTTCACCTCCTCTTCTCCTCTTGTTGGAGCTAAATTACCTAATTATTTCTTTTTGGAGCTAAATGGGCTAATTATCCCATTTTAGAGGAAAACAAGCTAAGTATATAATATTCATGAGCTAACCAAGGTTCTTATGCCATTTGGAGCTTATTATGGTATTTTGTAGCTAAATGGGCTAATTATGTCGTTGTTGGGTTAATTAAAGAGGAGAAAAAAGAGGAGGAGGAGGAGAAGAAGAAGAAATGAAGAAGAAGGAGGAGAAGGAGGAGAAAGAGGAGGAGGAGAAGGACTAGAAGGTCCTTGGCCTTCTCCTCCTCCTCCTCCTCCTTCTCCGCCTTCTCTTCTTCTTCTTCTTCTTCTTCTTATTTCTTTTCATTTTGCCTATTTCGTCTCCTCTTATCCTCTTGTTGGAGCTAAATTACCTAATTATGTCTTTTTTGAGCTAAATGGGCTAATTATCCCATTTTAGAGGTAAACAAGCTAAGTATATAATATTCATGAGCTAACCAAGGTTTTTATGCCATTTGGAGCTTATTATGGTATTTTGGAGCTAAATGGGCTAATTATGTCATTGTTGGGTTAACTAAAGCAAGGATAATATGAAAGAGGAGAAAAAAGAGGAGGAGGAGGAGAATAAGAAGAAATCAAGAAGAAGGAGGAGAAGGAGGAGAAGGAGGAGGAGGAGAAGGACTAGAAGGTCCTTCTCTTCTTCTTCTTCTTCTTCTTCTTTCTTTTCATTTTGCCTATTTCGTCTCCTATTCTCCTCTTGTTGGAGCTAAATTACCTAATTATGTCTTTTTTGAGCTAAATGGGCTAACTATCCCATTTTAGAGGAAAACAAGCTAAGTATATAATATTCATGAGCTAACCAAGGTTCTTATGCCATTTTGAGCTTATTATGGTATTTTGGAGCTAAATGGGCTACTCATTGTTGGGTTAATTAAAGCAAGGATAATATGAAATAGGAGAAGAAAGAGGAGGAGTAGGAGAAGAAGAAGAAACCAAGAAGAAGGAGGAGAAGGAGGAGAAGGAGGAGGAGGAGAAGGACTAGAAGGTCCTTGGCCTTCTCCTCCTCCTCCTCCTCCTCCTCCTTCTCCTCCTTCGCTTCTTCTTCTTCTTCTTTCTTCTTTCTTTTCATTTTGCCTATTTCTTCTCCTCATCTCCTCTTGTTGGAGCTAAATTACCTAATTATGTCTTTTTGGAGCTAAATGGGCTAATTATCCCATTTTAGAGGAAAACAAGCTAAGTATATAATATTCATGAGCTAACCAAGGTTCTTATGCCATTTTGACCTTATTATGGTATTTTGGAGCTAAATGGGCTAATTATGTCATTGTTGGGTTAATTAAAGCAAGGATAATATGAAAGAGGAGAAGAAAGAGGAGGAGGAGGACAAGAAGGAGAAATCAAGAAGAAGGAGGAGAAGGAGGAGGAGGAGAAGGACTAGAAGGTCCTTGGCCTTCTCCTCCTCGTGCTCCTCCTCCTCCTCCTTCTCCTTCTTCTCTTCGTCTTCTTCTTCTTCTTCTTTTTTTCATTTTGCCTATTTCTTCTCCTCTTCTCCTCTTCTCCTCTTATTGGAGCTAAATTACCTAATTCTGTCTTTTTCGAGCTAAATGGGCTAATTATCCCATTTTAAAGGAAAACAAGCTAAGTATATAATATTCATGAGCTAACCAAGGTTCTTATGCCATTTTGAGCTTATTACGGTATTTTGGAGCTAAATGGGCTACTCATTGTTGGGTTAATTAAAGCAACAATAATATGAAATAGTAGAATAAAGAGGAGGATGAGGAGAAGAAGAAGAAATCAAGAAGAAGGAGGAGAAGGAGGAGGAGGAGAAGGACTGGAAGGTCCTTGGCCTTCTCCTCCTCCTCCTCCTCCTCCTTCTGCTCCTTCTCTTCTTCTTCTTCTTCTTCTTTCTTCTTTCTTTTCATTTTGCCTATTTCTTCTCCTCATATCCTCTTGTTGGAGCTAAATTACCTAATTATGTCTTTTTGGAGCTAAATGGGCTAATTATCCCATTTTAGAGAAAAACAAGCTAAGTATATAATATTCATGAGCTAACCAAGGTTCTTATGCCATTTGGAGCTTATTATGGTATTTTGGAGCTAAATGGCCTAGTTATGTCATTGTTGGGTTAATTAAAGCAAGGATAATATGAAAGAGGAGAAGAAAGAGGAGGAGGAGGACAAGAAGGAGAAATCAAGAAGAAGGAGGAGAAGGAGGAGGAGGAGAAGGACTAGAAGGTCCTTGGCCTTCTCCTCCTCCTCCTGCTCCTCCTCCTCCTTCTCCTTCTTCTCTTCTTCTTCTTCTTCTTCTTGTTTCTTTTCATTTTGCCTATTTCTTCCCCTCTTCTCCTCTTCTCCTCTTGTTGGTGCTAAATTACCTAATTATGTCTTTTTGGAGCTAAATGGGCTAATTATCCAATTTTAGAGGAAAACAAGCAAAGTATATAATATTCATGAGCTAACCAAGGTTCTTATGCCATTTGGAGCTTATTATGGTATTTTGGAGCTAAATGGGTTAATTATGTCATTGTTGGGTTAAATAAAGCAAGGATAATATGAAAGAGGAGAAAAAATAGGAGGAGGAGGAGAAGAAGAAGAAATCAAGAAGAAGGAGGAGAAGGAGGAGAAGGAGGAGGAGGAGAAGGACTAGAAGGTCCTTGGCCTTCTCCTCCTCCTCCTCCTCCTTCTCCTCCTTCTCTTCTTCTTCTTCTTCTTCTTCTTCTTTCTTTCCATTTTACCTATTTCGTCTCCTCTTCTCCTCTTGTTGGAGCTAAATTACCTAATTATGTCTTTTTTGAGCTAATTGGGCTAATTATCCCATTTTAGAGGAAAACAAGCTAAGTATATAATATTCATGAGCTAACCAAGGTTCTTATGCCATTTTGAGCTTATTATGGTATTTTGGAGCTAAATGGGCTACTCATTGTTGGGTTAATTAAATCAAGGATAATATGAAATAGGAGAAGAAAGAGGAGGAGGAGGAGAAGAAGAAGAAATCAAGAAGAAGGAGGAGAAGGAGGAGAAGGAGGAGGAGGAGAAGGACTAGAAGGTCCTTGGCCTTCTCCTCCTCCTCCTCCTCCTCCTCCTCCTTCTCCTCCTTCTCTTCTTCTTCTTCTTCTTTCTTCTTTCTTTTCATTTTGCCTATTTCTTGTCCTCATCTCCTCTTGTTGGAGCTAAATTACCTAATTATGTCTTTTTGGAGCTAAATGGGGTAATTATCCCATTTTAGAGGAAAACAAGCTAAGTATATAATATTCATGAGCAAACCAAGGTTCTTATGCCATTTGGAGCTTATTATGGTATTTTGTAGCTAAATGGGCTATTTATGTCATTGTTGGGTTAATTAAAGCAATGATAATATCAAAGAGGAGAAGAAAGAGGAGGAGGAGGACAAGAAGGAGAAATCAAGAAGAAGGAGGAGAAGGAGGAGGAGGAGAAGGACTAGAAGGTCCTTGGCCTTCTCCTCCTCCTCCTCCTTCTCCTTCTTCTCTTCTTCTTCTTGTTCTTCTTCTTTCTTTTCATTTTGCCTATTTCTTCTCCTCTTCTCCTCTTGTTGGAGATAAATTACCTAATTATGTCTTTTTGGAGCTAAATGGGCTAATTATCCCATTTTAGAGGAAAACAAGCTAAGTATATAATATTCATGAGCTAACCAAGGTTCTTATGCCATTTGGAGCTTATTATGGTATTTTGGAGCTAAATGGGTTAATTATGTCATTGTTGGGTTAATTAAAGCAAGGATAATATGAAAGAGGATAAAAAAGAGGAGGAGGAGGAGAAGAAGAAGAAATCAAGAAGAAGGAGGAGAAGGAGGAGAAGGAGGAGGAGGAGAAGGACTAGAAGGTCCTTGGTCTTCTCCTCCTCCTCCTCCTCCTTCTCCTCCTTATCCTCCTTCTCTTCTTCTTCTTCTTCTTATTCTTCTTCTTCTTCTTCATCTTCTTTCTTTTCATTTTGCCTATTTCGTCTCCTCTTCTCGTCTTGTTGGAGCTAAATTACCTAATTATGTCTTTTTCGAGCTAAATGGGCTAATTATCCCATTTTAAAGGAAAACAAGCTAAGTATATAATATTCATGAGCTAACCAAGGTTCTTATGCCATTTTGAGCTTATTACGGTATTTTGGAGCTAAATGGGCTACTCATTGTTGGGTTAATTAAAGCAACGATAATATGAAATAGTAGAATAAAGAGGAGGATGAGGAGAAGAAGAAGAAATCAAGAATAAGGAGGAGAAGGAGGAGGAGGAGAAGGACTGGAAGGTCCTTGGCCTTCTCCTCCTCCTCCTCCTCCTCCTCCTTCTCCTCCTTCTCTTCTTCTTCTTCTTCTTTCTTCTTTCTTTTCATTTTGCCTATTTCTTCTCCTCATATCCTCTTGTTGGAGCTAAATTACCTAATTATGTCTTTTTGGAGCTAAATGGGCTAATTATCCCATTTTAGAGAAAAACAAGCTAAGTATATAATATTCATGAGCTAACCAAGGTTCTTATGCCATTTGGAGCTTATTATGGTATTTTGGAGCTAAATGGCCTAGTTATGTCATTGTTGGGTATATTAAAGCAAGGATAATATGAAAGAGGAGAAGAAATAGGAGGAGGAGGACAAGAAGGAGAAATCAAGAAGAAGGAGGAGAAGGAGGAGGAGGAGAAGGACTAGAAGGTCCTTGGCCTTCCCCTCCTCCTCCTGCTCCTCCTCCTCCTTCTCCTTCTTCTCTTCTTCTTCTTCTTCTTTCTTTTCATTTTGCCTATTTCTTCTCCTCTTCTCCTCTTGTTGGAGCTAAATTACCTAATTATGTCTTTTTGGATCTAAATGGGCTAATTATCCCATTTTAGAGGAAAACAAGCTAAGTATATAATATTCATGAGCTAACCAAGGTTCTTATGCCATTTGGAGCTTATTATGGTATTTTGGAGCTAAATGGGTTAATTATGTCATTGTTGGGTTAACTAAATCAAGGATAATATGAAAGAGGAGAAAAAAGAGGAGGAGGAGGAGAAGAAGAAGAAATCAAGAAGAAGGAGGAGAAGGAGGAGAAGGACTAGAAGGTCCTTGGCCTTCTCCTCCTCCTCCTCCTCCTCCTTCTCCTCCTTCTCTTCTTCTTCTTCTTCTTCTTCTTCTTCTTTCTTTTCATTTTGCCTATTTCGTCTCCTCTTCTCCTCTTGTTGGAGCTAAATTACCTAATTATGTCTTTTTCGAGCTAAATGGGCTAATTATCCCATTTTAAAGGAAAACAAGCTAAGTATATAATATTCATGAGCTAACCAAGGTTCTTATGCCATTTGGAGCTTATTATGGTATTTTGGAGCTAAATGGGCTACTCATTGTTGGGTTAATTAAAGCAACGATAATATGAAATAGTAGAAGAAAGAGGAGGATGAGGAGAAGAAGAAGAAATCAAGAAGAAGGAGGAGAAGGAGGAGGAGGAGAAGGACTAGAAGGTCCTTGGCCTTCTCCTCCTCCTACTCCTCCTCCTCCTCCTTCTCCTCCTTCTCTTCTTCTTCTTCTTCTTCTTTCTTCTTTCTTTTCATTTTGCCTATTTCTTCTCCTCATCTCCTCTTGTTGGAGCTAAATTCCCTAATTATGTCTTTTTGGAGCTAAATGGGCTAATTATCCCATTTTAGAGGAAAACAAGCTAAGTATATAATATTCATGAGCTAACCAAGGTTCTTATGCCTTTTTGAGCTTATTATGGTATTTTGAAGCTAAATGGGCTAATTATGTCAGTGTTGGGTTAATTAAAGCAAGGATAATATGAAAGAGGAGAATAAAGAGGAGGAGAAGGACAAGAAGGAGAAATCAAGAAGAAGGAGGAGAAGGAGGAGGAGGAGAAGGACTAGAAGGTCTTTGGCCTTCTCCTCCTCCTCCTCCTTCTCCTTCTTCGCTTCTTCTTCTTCTTCTTCTTCTTCTTTCTTTTAATTTTGCCTATTTATTCTCCTCTTCTCCTCTTGTTGGAGCTAAATTACCTAATTATGTCTTTTTGGAGCTAAATGGGCTAATTATCCCATTTTACAGGAAAACAAGCTAAGTATATAATATTCATGAGCTAACCAAGGTTCTTATTCCATTTTGAGCTTATTATGGTATTTTGGAGCTAAATGGGCTAATTATGTCATTGTTGGGTTAATTAAAGGAAGGATAATATGAAAGAGGATAAGAAAGAGGAGGAGGAGGAGAAGAAGAAGAAATCAAGAAGAAGGCGGAGAAGGAGGAGATGGAGGAGGAGGAGGAGGACTAGAAGGTCCTTGGCCTTCTCCTCCTCCTCCTCCTCCTCCTTCTCCTTCTTATCTTCTTTTCCTACTTCTTCTTATTTTTTTTCTTCTCCTTTCTTCTTCTTCTTCTTCTTCTTCTTCTTCTTTGTCCTTCTTCTTCTTCTCCTTCTTCTTTCTTGTCCTTCCTTTCCTTTTCCATCATCATCATCTTCTTCTTCTTCTTCTTCTTCTTCTCCTTCCCTTCCTTTTCCTTCTTCTTCTTCTTCTTTCTTCTCCTTCCCTTCCTTTTCCTTTTAACCCCCTGTTCTTGCGCCACCACAACATAAGCCCCCCTGTTTGCCTGGCTCCCTTTTAACCCCCAAGTTGTGCTAACGATGTTGCTAATGGCCCCCTTTGAGTTGATTAGCCCTACATTAAGCAAATAATAGCACCGACTAGTCTAATTATTTTCTGAAATGACGAAAATGCCCTCCCCCATCTAGTATAAGTCACACGAGCTGGGCAGAAGCTGCTCCCGTTCTCTCCTCGTTCCCCTCCCTGACCTAGCCGCCCCAAGCGCTGCTACGCGTCGCCTCCGCCGCAGCTGCCCCAGCGGCCGCATCTGCCCCAGCCGCCCCATCCCTATTGCTGCTCCAAGGTAAGGCAAGCCTCTTCCCTTCCCTAGCCGCCCCATTGCTGCTACACCAACAAAGTCTCCAGCCAAAGGAAAGAATAAGAAGATGACTCCAAAGAAGAAGAAATTAAGTGAACTGTGAACTCGTTTGTGCTGCCATGAACTACTTTTGCTGCTGCTACACCAACAAAGTATCCAGCAAAAGGGAAGAAGAAGATGATGACTAGAAAGAAGAAGAAATTAAGTTAACTGTGAACTAGTTTTGTCTATTGATGAACCCATTTGTTATTTATCCATTGACAAATCTATTAAACATTGCAAAGGGGGGCATCAGCTACAGCATGGTGAAAACTAGGGGGGGGGTTAAAAGGGAGCCAATGTCACATCCTTGACACCTTAATCAAGTTAGCTTTGTGCTCATGTTTTCTTTGCATTGCATCTAGGAAATTTTCAACAAAAATAAAGTAAGAGGTGAAGGAAAACTCAAAACCCTAGCCACTTCTTAAGATAAAGAAAAATTCAAACTAGTTAAAATCAATGAACCCAAAATGGCCTCAAGAAAAGTTCAATCTTTGTGATAAATCATGAAAGTAAATAAGCAATGAAGAAAACCTTTTTCTTGACACTTCAAGCATTTTAAATAAATGCAAAAAGCTACTGGTTTCAAGTTTTAAATTTGAAATCAGAACCTTTAAGCTTTCAAAAATGTTGAAAACTTTAGGAATGGTTGGAAATATTCCAACAAATATTCTGGGGTGTTCAACATAGTTTTTACAAACTATTTCGCACCTGAAATAAATAGTAAGTTTATGAAATAGCAAAACAGAAACAAATCAGAAAAAAAACAAAAGAGAAAGAAAAGAGGAAACCTTACCTGCGCCTTAGGAGGCCCAGCCCACCAGGGGCAGGGTCGTCTTCTTCCTCTACCTTCTGGCAGAGGGGAGATCGACCACGGCGGCCCCCTCCACCTCCTGCTTCGCCGTGGCGAGCTCGAGAGCCCCCCAGGACAACGCGACAGTGGGGATATCCACCCCGAGCCCGTCCCTATCCGTTCCCCACCTCCAGTTCCCCCCTCCTCTCGGATCTCTCCTCCCTCCTTCTGCCGCCATTGCCAAGAGCCCGAGCTCGAGCCGCCGCGCCTCTAGCCACAGGACCTCCCCTCCGAGTAGTCCAGTAGCTTCGCCTCGTCGAGCTGGTTCTCTCTGCAACGGCCGAAGTCTCCCCGAGCTCTACAACGTCCCCAACGCCATCGTCTTCAACCTTCGGTCGCCGGCAAAATGACGGTGAAACGCCGGCAATAGCCCTTCTCCGAGCCGTCTAAGCCCTTCTCTGCATTCCCCGTGAGCCTGTGATCATTTCCCCTTTCCTTCCCCTCGGATCCATGCCCCCTAGCCACTGAACCATCGAACCCGTACTCCGGCAGCCGCCCCGGCTCGTCGCCGTCTTACTCCGGCCACCTATAGCCCTCCCTGAGGCCAACGCTGGATGAGGTCGAGCCTGGAGATCACTCCAGTGCTCTCAGCATCCTTTTCCGAGCACCACAACACGTTTTAGCATGTCTCCGGCGAGGTTCTGCCGCGGATCTGGTCGCCGCCGGCCAGGCTCCGGCGAGGAACGACGTGGCCAACCTAACCCAAAAGTTTAAAGCCTAAACACTCACTGACAGTGGGCCCAAGGCCAAGTCAAACCCAATTAGGGGCTGGTCAGCGCAGGATTAGCCCCTGAGACGTTGACCAGTGGGTCCCCCCCTGTTAGGTTTGACCTGATCAGGTCAGTTGACCTGCTGATGTCAGGCTGACGCAATAAAGGGGTTTTCGAGTATAAAAATAATTCCAAAAATGTTTAAAACTTCTAAAATTCATAGAAAGTAATCTATAACTCCAATGAAAATAATTTATATATGAAAAAGTATCAGAAAATTTCAAGGAATCTGAATATGTCATTTTCAAACATGTTTGAAAATGTTACAGAACCCAAACATGTAGATTAATGAATAAGTTAATTCTTATAAATACTTTATAAATAGAATTTGGAAAATATTTAAATTTCACTATGAATGACATGATCAAACACTGTCCTAATTACAAACCAACAACCTAACATGTCATCCCATGCATGTTAACATCAAGTTGATCTGAGCATCAGGTCGAATCAATTAAAATGGTATCCGAGAATACCTTGTTTGAAGTGGTATTTGAATTTGATTCAAATCAACTTCAAACCTAATACATGCTAGCTATAATAGTATATCACCTTGCATTCTCATGCCATGCTCATGCATCATCTTGATTGCATATGTTTGTTATTGATTGTTGTCATTCCTTTCGGTAGGCTCCGCTCCACCAGATTCCACCGAATATCCGTTGTCCCCCCTTTGAGCAACAAGGCAAGCAACCATTTTTGATCATCCCGATAAATCCCATGTTCTTGCTCCTGCACTTACTTATTGCATTAGGATCAAATGCTTCAACTGCTTTTGCCACGTTAGTTGAACCCACTTCCTTTGCATGACCTATCCTTGTCATAGTAAATAGCTGAACCTTGCAACCTACCATACCTGGTAGTTGCTTGAGCCATGATGTGCCTTATCCTGCTATGCATGCTATGCTTAGAGTTGTGTATGGTCTGTCATCTGGGAGATGAACAGAATTGTGACAATGTGTTCGGTAAGCAAAGGTTGTGTGTTGAACCTGATTTGGTAAAGGTACCGGTGAAAGGCTGTGTACTTATACATGGCGGGTTGTTTCATTGGAACCGTCCTTAGGAACTGAGTTCCGTGTATGAAAGCCAACACGAGATACTAGCACATGCTGGGCCCGAAAATATGACCCTGCTCGGCCCATTAATCGCTTAGTACTCGGTCCAGGAGTTGCAAGTAGTTTCCAGTGTTTATAGTCATGCTGGAGGCCGTGCATGGTGCTGACCTGAGAGGTGGGCTGTGATGCGGTAGGCAGTGGCACGGTGTACCAAGTGGCACCCGGATGGTGGGCTTGGGAACCCTGCACACATCGTTTGACGCCGTGGCAGAAACCTCGGTCGGACTTCCGTACGGGATACTCTCAGATAGGTGATAAACTTGGACTAGGTACTAATGTAGTTAACGGTCGTGGCCGACTCCCTCGCTGGGCTTCCACTTGAAGGTTGCCGAGGTGCATGACGTGCACATGGCGATAAGTGGCGAGAGCGTGTGTGATGAAGTACACCCCTGCAGGGTTATGATCTATGCGAATAGCCGCGTCCGCGGATATGGACTACTTGGAGACATATGTTGTTCATAGATAACTTAAACGGCTACTCATAAAATTGTCAACATAAGCATGAGTGTCGTGGACGGCATTTCCGTATGGAGACGGAATGATTCCACGATGGTGTATTGTTGTGGTGTTAGTGGACTCGTTTGCGAGAAATCAAGTTGTCAAAATTATTTAAAAATGCAAGTTGTCTAGCCACGAGTCAAATGTTGGCTTTCCGCATGAAACCCCACCATACCTTGTTGATACATTGCATGAGTAGTTAGTTATCCTAAAGTGTTGCTGAGTACCTCCGTACTCATGTTTGCTTAATAAATGTTGTAGAGGTTGCTAATGACCCTAATGGAGGGTTCTTCATAGACATCGACGACGACGAGTAGCTGGTGTCCCAGCTACGATCTGGCCCTAGGTTGGGTCTGTAGTATAGTCAGGCCATGTGCCTTCTAGTTGCACCTGTCTATACTCAGACAGTTTTAAACTCTTCCGCTGGCTTGTAAATGAATGACTGCTATTATGGGTCGTGAGACCCTTACTATGTAATATTATGTGTGTGGCTCTTCCGAGCCTCTTAAATAAAGCTTGTATGTTTATAGTTATGTTGTGATGCCATCGATGTATCTATACATATCGGTATGCCATGCGTACGTGTGTCGTACTTGATATGTATGAGGTTCGATTACCTAGTCGTGAATTTTAGTAGCACTCCTTACAGGTAAATGCCCCTTTGTGATCCAATGAGCCTTGGTAGCTCGCTACTACTCCGGACACATTGGTTGACCGGCATGTGTCCTTCTTAGCTGTTGTGTCTGTCCCCTTTGGGGAAATGTCACGCGATGTAATGAAGTCCTTGTAGCTTGCTACGACTAGGCTACACTCGCTGGTGACCGACACCTACTTTGTTGGGTCATGTATTCCTGTCCTTGTGCGGTACTGCCGCTTTGGTTTATGACTAGACTTGTCGATCCGGGTTCTTTGACATTGGAATGCTAGCGACACTATTGCATACGTGAGTCAAAAGACGCAAACGGTCCCGGCTAAGGTAAGGCTGCAGCCGTGGAGTTAATCGTGTGTGAGACCGCAAAGGAATGCGATGTGTTACAAGCTGGATTCCTATGGCTTAGGATCGGGGTCCCGACAGCCAGGCAAACAGGGGGGCTTATGTTGTGGTGGCGCACGAACAGGGGGGTGATAATCAATTCTCCCCTTCTTATTTTCCTTCTTCTTCTTATTTTTTTCGTCTCCTTTCTCCTTCTTCTTCTTCTCCTTTCTCCTTCTTCTTATTCTCCTTTCTCGTTCTTCTTCTTCTCCTTTCTCCTTCTTCTTCTCCTCCTTTCTCCTTCTTCTTCTTCTCCTTTTCTTTTTTCCTCTTATTCTTCTCTTCCTGTCCTATTTTTCTTCTTCTTCTTCTTCTTTCTTCTCCTTCCCTTCCTTTTCCTTCTTCTTCTTTTCCTTCTTCTTCTTATTTTTTCTTCTCCTTTCTCCTTCTTCTTCTTCTTGTTCTTCTTCTTCTTCTTCTTTCTCCTTCTTCTTCTTCTCCTTCTTCTTTCTTCTCCTTCCCTTCCTTTTCCTTCTTCTTCTTCTTCTTCTTCTCCTTCCCTTCGTTTTCCATCTTCTTCTTCTTCTTCTTCTTCTTTCTTCTCCTTACCTTCCTTTTCCTTCTTCTTCTTATTTTTATTCTTCTCCTTTCTCCTTCTTCTTCTTCTTCTCCTTTCTCCTTCTTCTTCTTCTTCTCCTTTCTCCTTCTTCTTCTTCTCCTTTCTCCTTCTTCTTCTTCTCCTTTATCCTTCTTCTTATTCTCCTTTTCTCCTTTACTAAACAGGAAACTAACCTAACTAAACCTAAACTAAAACTGACCCTAAACTAAACTAATTTAACAACCTCACTAACTAGCCTAACTAACCTAATAAACTAAAAAACTAACCTAACTAATTTAACATAAATAAAAATAAGGAAAAACAAAAAAAATGGAGGGACTCACCGGCGGGGGCGGCTGGGGCGTCGGGGCGGCGAGGAGGACGGGTGCGACGGGGCAGTGGGGTGTCGCCGGGGGCAATGCGGCGGCGTGGAGCAGTGGTGGCGGCGGTGGGGTGTTGTGCGGTGGCGGGGGCTAGTGGTGGCGGCGGTGGGGGGCAGTGAGGGCGGCGGTGCGGGGCAGGTGAGGGGGCGGCGCAGGTGGTAGCGCAGGGGTCGGCGTAGGGGGCGGCACAGTGGTGGTCGGCCGCCGGTGGTGCAGGAGGGAGGCGCGCACGACGGTTTGAAGGAGAGACAGAGCGGGGAGTGGGGTAGTGGAGCGAGGGGCTAGGGGATAGTGGCCGTCACCTTTGCCGTCTGCCCCCGGACGGCAAAGGGCCCAACGGCGGATGGCAAAGGCCAGGCTGACGGAAAAGAGCCCGTCCGTTGGACCTGGCCAGGCCCATGGTCTACTCGGACCCATCTGCGATCTTTGCCGTCTGCCCTAGGTCGGTTTGCCGTCCGCAGGCAGACGACAAAGCCCTGGCCGATGGCAAATATTCTTTTTACTATCAGTGAGCCTTTTACCGTCCGCTTTAGGTCAGCTGACGGTAAAGAGGGTCTTTGCCATCAGCCAGCAGACGGCAAAGAACTGGCTGATGGCAAATTACTGTTTTCTAGTAGTGTCTTTGGGATCTTTTGTTTGTCCTCCCTTAAAGGAAACACTCTATGTTTTACATGAATAAAAATAAAAATCATCACACTTTATAAGAAGTACTCAACATAAAGACAAGTGAAAAACTATCATGATGTATGCAAATGTATGGCTCTGCCAATGTAGCAGGATATGCAATGATACTAGCGCGTCATGTAGAAGTAATAAGGGCAAGGCCCAACTATCATGCGGCTCCATGATCAAGAAAAAGCATGTATGACTTGAAGATCAAGTCATGAGATGATGGATGTTACATGGCAATGTATCTCGGAAAGGCTATGGAAATGCCTTAATAGGTAGGTATGGTGGTTGTTTTGAGGAAAGATATACTGAGGCTTATGTATGACAGAGCATATCATGTCATGGGTTTGGATGCACCGACGGAGTTTGCACCAACTCTCAATGTGAGAAAGGGCAATGCATGGTACCAAAGAGGCTAGCAAATATGGTTGGTGGAAGTGCCAACAATCGAATACTCACATTAGTCCGAATAACTCATACACTTATTATCGGTAACTCTCTATCTAATTAGGAAATTCACAAAGAGACAAGTACCCCGAGGAGGAATGTTTGGGGGTTTGGTTATCCTTGCGCATCCTCGACTCATGGTAACGTGAGGGTACTCTATATATTCCAACCCCTCCAGAGGTTAGCGATCAATTTAGTAGCTAGAGTTCTCAACTAACTTTTAGTTTTTGAGAAACACACGGATTTCCCAAAATACGACACCTATCACTAATAGGCTCAAGATCTT
Source organism: Hordeum vulgare subsp. vulgare (assembly GCF_904849725.1). NCBI lineage: Eukaryota > Viridiplantae > Streptophyta > Magnoliopsida > Poales > Poaceae > Hordeum > Hordeum vulgare. The sequence goes on from NC_058519.1 coordinate 396,698,517, forward strand.
GGCACCAATAGTCCAAACATTACTCAAATCAATACCTCGAAACTATTGCCAGTTACTACTATACTTAAATAGCAATCTCAATTACCTACTCATGAAGACACACAACTCAGTGCAACAAGCCAACTCTATAAACAATATAAGCATGATAACTCAAGAGAGTTCCAAAAGCAACCTAAATAAAAGCTCTTAAAAAATAAGCATGAAAGCTAAGAGCTAAGCATGAGAGTAGCTACAAAAAGATAGAGAACACACAAAAAGAATAAGCATGAAAACCTTTGTTGTGTTCTAGAGTGGAATGGAGTGTGTCTCTCTCCCAAACAAGGTAGGATAGGTTCCGACTTGTTATGATCTGGCGATTTTTGGCTATTTTTTCGTCAAGCATACATAATCTGTTTCTGGACAGCATGTCACAATTTTTGAACTTTCTTGCAATCAGAGGCTATAACTTGGCACAAAGCTTAAAAATAAATATACAATGATGTTGCTACATTAGTAACACACATCAAGAACACTAAAACAGAAAGTAAAAACATATTGGGTTGCCTCCCAACAAGCGCTTTCTTTTATGCCTTTGAGCTAGGCACAATGCAAGAAGATCAAGTGTTATCAACTCCAAAAGAATAACTTTCCCGAGTAACGGACTCATAAGGTAACTTAATCTTCTTTCTAGGGAAGTGTTCCATTCCCTTTTTAAGAGGAAATTGGAATTTAATAATCCCCACTTTCATGTCAATGATAGCGCCAACGGGGCGGAGAAAAGGACGTCCCAAAATAATTGGACATGAAGGATCACATTCAATATCCACGTTAAGAAAATCAACGGGAACATAATTATCATTGACAATAATAAGAACATCATCAATTATCCCTAAATGTTTCTTTATGGAAGAATCAATAAGACAAACACCAAAATAACATGCATCATAAGGTTTCCAATCAAGCATATCATACATTCTTTTGGGCATAACGGAGGCAATAGATCCAACATCACACAATGCAACACAAGAGATATTATTAAATTTAATTTTGACCATAGGATCCCAACCAGCTTCTAGCTTCCTAGGAATAGAAGTCTCTAGCTTGAGCTTCTCCTCCCTAGCTTTGATAAGAGCATTGGTAATATGCTCGGTCAAGGCAATATTGAGTTTACTAGTATGGGGGTCTTTAGCCATTCTTTGCAAAAAGTGATGACTTCGGAGAGACTAGATTTTTCAAAATCAAGGTTACTACCATTAATTAAAGTGGTAGTAATGTCATCTAAGCTAATTCTTTTGGTAGTCTCCAAATTCATAGGACCTTCTTGTCCTATAGTTGAGGTATTAACATCACCATTAATAGGTCCATTGCGACTAGGAGTGCGATGGGTGCTAAAAGTTTTGAGGTCCTCAATAACTTGTATAGTAGCAATGGTAGTGTGTGTAGGAAGGCTCTTAATTCTCTGTTCCTCTTCCTTTTCTCCAGCCCATCTCTCTTTAAGTTTGGCTAGCATTCTTATGGTCTCATTAATTTGGACTTGGATAGCATTCATGGGTGTGGTGTTCCTTTCCTAAAGTGGGGAAGTTCTAATTTTAACCATCTCTACATCATGAGCTATGTTGTCCACCTTAAAAGAGAGACTATCTAATTTTTATAGTTTCTCTTCTACACTCTTGTTGAAGGCTTTTTGAGAAGTGATAAAATCTTTAAGCATGCTCTCTAATTCATAAGCGGAGTTTTTGATGGTAGGATAATTGTTGTTGTTCTCATAGTTGTTGGATGGGAACGGTCTAGGGTTGCTACCAAAATTACTCCTATAGGCATTGTTATTGAAGTTGTTCCTAGAAATAAAATTAATATCCACTTCCTCTCTTTCTTGAGCAACCAAAGAATTTAAAGGAACATCATGAGGATCAATAGGAGCTTGCTTAGTAAGTAGAGTCATGATCATGTCAACCTTATCATTAAGGGACGAAATCTCCTCAACAGAGTTTACCTTCCTACCTGTTGGAGCTCTCTCGGTGTGCTAGTGAGAATAATTTGTCATTATCTCATCCAATAGTTTTGTGGCAGAACCAAGTGTTGTTGACATAAAGATTCCTCCCGGTCGAGTCTAACAGATTCTGCGAGGTAAAGTTCAATCCTATATAGAATGTTTGGATAACCATCCAAGTAGTCAACCATGAGTAGGGAAATTTTTAATAAGAGATTTCATACGTTCGCAATCTTGAGGAACATGTTCATTATCCAATTGCTTAAAATTAATAATGTTACTCCTCAACTGGGTAATCTTAGCTGGCGGGTAATACTTCCCAATAAAAGCATCTTTGAACTTATCCCAAGAATCTATGCTATTCCTAGGCAAAGATTGAAGCCACACTTTAACTCCTCCTCTCAAGGAGAAAGGAAAAAGCTTAAGTTTAACAATATCACCATCTACTTCTTTATATTTTTGCATATTACAGAGCTCAAAAAAATTGTTCAAGTGCAAGGCAGCATCATCTCCAACACCGGAGAATTGATCTTTCATAACCAGGTTCAGCAAAGCAGGTTTAATCTCATAGGACCTGGCCTTAGTGGCGGGAGCAGCAATAGGAGTGCAGATAAAGTCATTGTTGTTGTGACTAGTGAAGTCACACAACTTGGTGTTCTCAGTGGAACCCATAGTAGCAACAACAAGGAAGAGCAAAGCAACTAATTTTTTCTGGTTTTTGGTATAAGACTCTAAAGCAAAAACTAAAAAGCAAACTAACAAGACTAAAAAGCAAAGGTAAAAGATAGTGTGCAACTCCCCTATCTTGAAGACTGGAGTCCCCGGCAACGGCGACATAAATTCGCTTGATGACGATGTGATGTATATAACTCTCGCCCCTCGTTGGATACCCTAGGTGGAAGGTGGAGATGTAGTCAGCATCAAATTTCCCTTACATGGAGACTGTAAGGTTTATAAAACCAGGACGACTCCTAGGCCAACAAGTAGGTATCTTCCACCCTGGCGGTAGCAGAAGACGTGGACTTGCACACACAACAAATAACTTTGCTGAGTACAGAGAGGTTTTCAATATCTCCGACCTTGTATTTTGTAAAGGATCAAAACACAAGCGGGAAGGTAATAGTGAGTGCAACAGAGAAGTAAAGAAAGCGATAAATGATGGAGGTGTAAACAATGATGGTGATACGGACCGGAGTCACATGACGTTCACTAGTGATGTCTCTCTCCCAAAAGACGATAAACAACTATGCTAGGGTAAACAAATTACAGTTGGGAAATTGACAGAATTATGATCGCACCGCAATGCTAATTATGCTCCTTGATAGTTAGAGGTTAAATAGTAATGGGCAGCACGCCAAGACAAGTAGACCGTTTATTCATCAACATCTACTTACTAATCATCCACCTTGAGATATCTATCCAGAACATCTCTCCGGTATTAAGTTGCGAGCCCCACCCAAAGTGTAAACTCAAAGAAACGGAAAACTACATTAACAAACTATGCGTAAGGTAAACAATCCTTTCAACCGTGGTCACAAGCACCATTTTTTCTCCCTGGTGGAAACAAGCACATCCCCTAGTTTCATGTTTCTGTCACTCAAGGTAGACGTCGAGGGGCCCGAACCCACAATCATGCATAACGCTCCCTCTTGGAGTTACGATCTACTACTTGGCAAAAGCAATAAAAAGCAACGGAGAACATGCATGAATCACTAACGAACATAATATAAAAGCATAATCAAATATATAACACATAACAATCTGAACATAATCTCATAATCTATCGGATCCCAACAAACCGAGCATAGAAATAGCAAGAGAATTACATAGATGCCTTTATCATGTAGGGAAGCTCACAAGGACTAACCATTGAAGCACAAGATTGGATTGAAGACATCACATAGCTACTGGTCATGGACTCATGGTCCAAGGTAAACTACTCACGACACATCCCGGAGCCGTCCATGGTGGTGGAGAAGCTCCCGGAGGTCAATCCTGCCTCCGGCAGGGTGCCTGGAAGAGGTGTCCTAACGCTCCCGATCTCAGAAGCGCTGCGGCGGTGGAACGATGGATAAATTCGCGATTCCAGATAGTCTGCGAGGGTTTCCTCTCGGGACTCTAAATATAGGCCAAAGGAGGGCACTGGAGGAGTTGGGACCCACCCAGGCGACCTCCTGGCTTGGCCTAGGGCCTGGCCGTGCCAGCAGGCCGCCTGGGAGGCCCATGGCCCCCCTCTGCCCCCTTCGGTGTTCTGGAAGCTTCTGTTTTGCTGATTTTTTATATATTTTTACGGGCTTCGGAAAATTGGGTAAAAGCCCCTGCAAAATAGACTTCAGTAGACAAAAACTGGCACTGGGTGCACTGAGTTAGTAGATTAGTACAAATATGTGTAAAATGATATAAAAGTGTAGCAAAACATATAACAATGTCACCCAAAAGATCATGGAACAAGCAGAAGTTTTAGATACGTTTGGGACGTATCAGGTCACGAAACACTTTTTATGCCGCCGGAAGTATCTGTTCTTATACGAGGCCATCTGGAGCTCCATTTCGGCACCCTGTCGGAGGGGGATTGATTACGGAGGGCCTCTTCAACAACCATGTTGCCCTCACAATGATATGTGAGTAGTTCACCACAGACCTACGAGTCCTTGGCCCGTACCTAGATGGCAATCTCTCTCTTGACCTTTAATACAATGATCATCGCATCTTCGCTTTTATCCACATGATGAATTCCTTTTGTGTGATGCATATGTTGGGATCCAATGAATTGTGTTTTATGTTATTATTATTCATGAAAAATATTTGAGTCTTCGGTGAAATATTATATGATTCTTATGTGCATGAATATGATAGCTCTTTAATTATCTCCAATCTATTGAAATAGCTTGGCTAACTAGATTGATATTTCTTCGATGAGAGAGGAGCGTTGTTGTAGATTCAACCTCACGAATTTCTCTGTCCCAGTGACCAAAGGGGACAAGATGAGACTCTGTGTTGCTGTTAATAAGTATAAAACGACGGGGTTTATTAATATTGCTTGAGTTTACTTTGTTTACATCATGTCATATTTCTCCATGCATTACTTTGTTTTACTTAACACTCTAGATGCATGCTGCATAGAGGTCGAAGAGTGGAGTAATAGTAATAGGTGAAGGAAGGAGTTGGCCTATTTGTTTATGGACGTTATGCCTATATACACATGATCATTTCTGTGAATATTGCACAACTATCCGCTTTTCTGTCAATTACCCACCATATGTATTTTCATAAGAGATGCCACTAGGGAAAACTATGGACCCGAGGTCTATTCCAACATATTTACAAAATCTTCAATACCTTGATTCCATTTACTTGTTTTTATTTTATTTTGCAATTTACATTTATCTATGCACCTTACTTGCATGCAAATAACGAGATCAAGGGGATTGACAACCCTCTTGCCCGCATTGGGTGCAAGTTGTTTGTTCTTTTGTGTGCAACCGCTAAAGATAGTTGTGGTTGATATTCCTATTGCTTCGATAAATCTTGGTTTCATAACTGAGGGAAATACTTACCCGTACTGTGCTAGGATAACCCGTTCCTCTTCACGGAAAACCCTATGCAGATCACAAGTATCGGGAAGGTTTTCTCGCGCCGTTGCCGGGGAATATCACCACCAACTACCAAGTAAATCCACACAAATTTTTATTCACTTATTCCTCTTTTTATTTGGTGGTAGGTTTAGTTTGTCTCATAAAAATTAAAAAAACAAAAATATTTACCTTTGCTTGCTTAGCTTGTCACTAGATTGCATCTTAGCACTCTAGATTGCTTGTGACACTTGTTCTTTTGCTTGCTCGGTCACCATGTCTCAAGATACTACTAGGTTGTGTAACTTCTCAAATACTAATAACAATGATTTTGATATTAATGCTACATTCTTGAATCTTGCCAGCAAAGATCAATTCACATATCAATAACTTTGTTCAACTTTTTGATATAAAAATATAATGGTTTAGGATATTGTTATTGTGAAATTAAAAGTGTTTCCTTTTTCACTAAGAGACAAAGCTAAAGCTTGGTTTTCATCCATACCACGTAATAGTATTGGAATATGGGATAAGTCTAGAGATGCTTTTATTGCCAAGTACTTTCCTCGTGCTAAAATCATATCCTTTGGAAATGAAATAATGAATTTTAAACATCAAAATCATGAACATGTTTCAGAAGTTTGGGAAAGAATGGAATTGATGATACGAAATTGCCCAACGAATGATTTAAACTTGTGGATGATTATCCAAAATTTATATGTTGGACTAAACGTTGTATCTAGAAATCTTCTAGATTCTACTGCAGGTGGTAACTTCATGGAGGTGACCTTAGGATAGGCCACTAATTTCTAGACAACATCATGGCAAACTATTCTCAATGGCATACCGAACAAGCTACAACAGGTAAAGAAGGTAATTCTGTTGAGGATATCGCTACTTTGAGTGAAAAAGAAGATGATCTTATGAATTTGGTTGCTAATGAAAATACTCATCACTACTGAAATTCAGAAATTTGCCGTCTACCACGGCAGACGGCAAAGGGGGGAACCACGGACGGCAAAGGCTTTTCCGTCGGTGAGCAGACGGCAAACTAGACGGTAAAAAAATTCCGGTGAAGAGGTTCTTTGCCGTCTGCTTTTGTAAAGAGGACGGCAAAGAATCTTTGCCATGAGGGGGCAGATGGAAAATTAACTGGGACGACATATACTGCAACGGCCCCGTTAAGTGTTAACGGCAGGTGTCCTCTCTTTGTCGTCTGTCGTCCCCCCTTTGCCATGTGGGGGCAGACGGCAAAGAGGGGAGAGAGGGGGGGCTGATTCACCTCTTTGCCGTATGCCCACCCCCCTTTGCCAAGTGGGGGCAGACGAAAAAGAGGGGAGAGAGGGGGGGTAGATTCCCCCCTTTACCGTCTGCCCACCCCCCTTTGCCATCTGGGGGCACACGGCAAAGAGGGGAGAGAGACGGGGCAGATTCCCCCTTTGCCGTCTGCCTAAACCCCTTTGCCATGTGGGGGCAGACGGCAAAGAGGGGAATCTGCCCCATTTTAATTTATTTTTTATTATATCCAGCATTTTTAACAATAATCAGGATATATATATATTTGACATAAATAAATTTCTTTCCGAACTCATAACCATATTAAAATAACTCTCATCCATAGTGCATACATATTATGCAAGTTGCATCTGTACCAAACCATATATTAAACCAGTTTCATCCACATGCATACAAAGTTTCATATATGTCCATATACTACAATAGTTTCAATACAAGCCATGGTACAAGAAATCATCTTCAAGCATTCAATCCATATAATCCAAGCTTCCAGTGAAGTGAAGGTAATCTGCAAAATGACAAATCAGAAAGTTAGAAGAATAATATTAGATGAAGAAGTGTATATATAGGTTATTTCGGAGAGAAATTAGCTAAGTATAGACCATTTAGGAGCTAACTAAGATAATTATGTCATCTAGGTGGAACCCTAGCTAACTATAGGTCGTTTCGGAGCTAACTTGGGTAAAATAGGTCATTCCGGAGCAAACTATGCTTATTAAGCCATTTTGGATCTAGCTAGGCTAATTATAGGCCATTTAATACCTAAGTTAGGGGGAATAGGTCATCTTGCAGCAACGTAAGCCTTGTTATGTCATTTAGGAGAGAACTTAGCTAACTGTAGGTCTTTTTTTATTAAATAGGTCATTTTGGAGCTAACTAAAATTATGTCATATCGTAGGATAATAGCCAATTTAGACTTTCTTGGATGAGTCTAAGCTACGTAGAAGAAGACAAAGAGAAGAAGAAGTAAAAGAAGGGGGACGAGGAGAACGAGAAGGAAGAGGAGAAGAAGAAGAAAAGAAGAAGGAGAAGGAGAAGGAGGAAGAAGGAGGAAGAAGAAGGAGAAGGAGGAGCTCCTTCTCCTTCTTCTCCTCCTTCTTCTCCTCCTTCTTATCCTCCTCCTTCTCCTTCTTCTTCTTCTCTTCTTCTTCTTCTTCCTTCCTTTCATTTTTCCTCTTTCTTCTCCTCTTGTCCCCTTCTTCGGGCTAAATTGGCTAAGAATGCCTTTTTGGAGCTAATTATGTCATTTCGAGGATAATTAGCTAAGTATAGGTCATGTTTTATTAAATAGACCATTTAGGAGCTAACTAAGCTAATTATGTCATCTAGGTGGAACCCTAGCTAACTATAGGTCGTTTCGGAGCTAACTTGGGTAAAATAGGCCATTCCGGAGCAAACTATGCTTATTAAGCCATTTTGGATCTAGCTAGGCTAATTATAAGCCATTTAATACCTAAGTTAGGGGAATAGGTCATCTTGCAGCTATGTAAGCCTTATTATGTCATTTAGGAGACAACTCAGCTAACTGTAGGTCATTTTTTATTAAATATGTCATTTTGGAGCTAATTAAGCTAATTATGTCATTTCGTAGGATAATTAGCCAATTTAGCCTTTCTTGGATGAGTCTAAGCTACGTAGAAGAAGAGAAAGAGAAGAAGAAGTAAACAAGGAGGAGGAGGAGGAGGTGGAGAAGGACAAGGAAGAGGAGAAGAAGAAGAAAAGAAGAAGGAGAAGGAGGAAGAAGGAGGAAGAAGAAGAGAAGGAGGAGCTCCTTCTCCTCCTTCTCCTTCTTCTTATCCTCCTCCTTCTCCTTCTTCTTCTTCTCTTCTTCTTCTTCTTCCTTCCTTTAATTTTTCCTATTTCTTCTCCTCTTGTCCCCTTCTTCGGGCTAAATTGGCTAAGAATGCCTTTTTGCAGCTAATTATGTCATTTCGAGGATAATTAGCTAAGTATGGGTCATGTTTTATTAAATAGACCATTTAGGAGCTAACTAAGCTAATTATGTCATCTAGGTGGAACCCTAGCTAACTATACGTCGTTTCGGAGCTAACATGGGTAAAATAGGTCATTCCGGATGAAACTATGCTTATTAAGCCATTTTGGATCTAGATAGGCTAATTATAGGCCATTTAATACCTAAGTTAGGGGGAATAGGTCATCTTGCAGCTACATAAGCCTTATTATGTCATTTAGGAAAGAACTTAGCTAAGTATAGGTCATTTTTTATTAAATAGGTCATTTTGGAGCTAACTAAGCTAATTATGTCATTTCGTAGGATAATTAGCAAATTTGGCCTTTCTTGGATGAGTCTAAGCTAGGTAGAAGAAGAGAAAGAGAAGAAGAAGTAAAAGAAGGAGGAGGAGGAGGAGGAGGAGAAGGAGAAGGAAGAGGAGAAGAAGAAGAAAATAAGAAGGAGAAGGAGAAGGAGGAAGAAGGAGGAAGAAGAAGGAGAAGGAGGAGCTCCTTCTCCTTCTTCTCCTCCTTCTTCTCCTTCTTCTTATCCTCCTCCCTCTCCTTCTTCTTCTTCTCCTCTTCTTCTTCTTCCTTCCTTTCATTTTTCCTCTTTCTTCTCCTCTTGTCCCCTTCTTCGGGCTAAATTGGCTTAGAATGCTTTTTGGAGCTAATTATGTCATTTCGAGGATAATTAGCTAAGTATAGGTCATGTTTTATTAAATAGACCATTTAGGAGCTAACTAAGCTAATTATGTCATCTAGGTGGAACACTAGCTAAGTATACGTCGTTTCGGAGCTAACTTGGGTAAAATAGGTCATTTCGGAGGAAACTATGCTTGTTAAGCCATTTTGGATCTAGCTAGGCTAATTATAGGCCATTTAATACCTAAGATAGGGGGAATAGGTCATCTTGCAGCTACGTAAGCCTTATTATGGTATTTAGGAGGGAACTTAGCCAATTGTAGGTCATTTTTTATTAAATATGTCATTTTGGAGCTAACTAAGCTAATAATGTCATTTCGTAGGATAATTAGCTAATTTAGCCTTTCTTGGATGAGTCTAAGCTACGTAGAAGAAGAGAAAGAGAAGAAGAAGTAAAAGAAGGAGGAGGAGGAGGAGCGGGAGAAGGAAGAGGAGAAGAAGAAGAAAAGAAGGAGAAGGAGAAGGAGGAAGAAGGAGGAAGAAGAAGGAGCTCCTCCTTCTTCTCCTTCTTCTTATCCTCCTCCCTCTCCTTCTTCTACTTCTCCTCTTCTTCTTCTTCCTTCCTTTCATTTTTCCACTTTCTTCTCCTCTTGTCCCCTTCTTCGGGCTATATTGGCTTAGGATGCCTTTTTGGAGCTAATTATGCCATTTCGAGGATAATTAGCTAAGTATAGGTCATGTTTTATTAAATAGACCATTTTGGAGCTAACTAAGCTAATTATGTCATCTACGTGGAACACTAGCTAACTATACGTCGTTTCGGAGCTAACTTGGGTAAAATAGGTCATTCCGGAGCAAACTATGCTTATTAAGCCATTTTGGATCTAGCTAGGCGAATTATAGGACATTTAATACCTAAGTTAGGGGGAATAGGTCATCTTGCAGCTACATAAGCCTTATTATGTCATTTAGGAGAGAACTTAGTTAACTGTAGGTCATTTTTTTATTAAATAGGTCATTTTGGAGCTAACTAAGCTAATTATGTCATTTCGTAGGATAATTAGCCAATTTAGCCTTTCTTGGATGAGTCTAAGCTACTTAGAAGAAGAGAAAGAGAAGAAGAAATAAAAGAAGGAGGAGGAGGAGGAGGAGGAGGAGAAGGAGAAGGAAGAGGAGAAGAAGAAGAAAAGAAGAAGGAGAAGAAAAAGGAGGAAGAAGGAGGAATAAGAAGGAGAAGGAGGAGCTCCTTCTCCTTCTTCTCCTCCTTATTCTCCTTCTTCTTATCCTCCTCCCTCTCCTTCTTCTTCTTCTCCTCTTCTTCTTCCTCCTTCCTTTCATTTTTCCTATTTCTTCTCCTCTTGTCCCCTTCTTCGGGCTAAATTGGCTTTGAATGCCTTTTTGGAGCTAATTATGTCATTTCGAGGATAATTAGCTAAGTATAGGTCATGTTTTATTAAATAGACCATTTAGGAGCAAACGAAGCTAATTATGTCATCTTGGTGGAACCCTAGCTAACTATATGTCGTTTCGGAGCTAACTTGGGTAAAATTGGTCATTCTGGAGCATACTATGCTTATTAAGCCAGTTTGGATCTAGCTAGGCTAATTATAGGCCATTTAATACCTAAGTTAGGGGGAATAGGTCATCTTGCAGCTACGTAAGCCTTATTATGTCAGTTAGGAGAGAACTTAGCTAACTATAGGTCATTTTTTATTAAATAGGTCATTTTGGAGCTAACTAAGCTAATTATGTCATTTCGTAGGATAATTAGCCAATTTAGCCTTTCTTGGATCTAACTAAGCTAATTATGTCATTTAGATGGAAGTCTAGCTATTTTTTTATTAAAACACTAGAAATAACATACCATTGTCGTCATCACAGCGGTGAAGCACGGTGCCTCTGGCTTGTTTCACCTGGAGAAGGCTGCCCTGGAGAAGGATCGACTGTAGAAGGGTCGTGCGATGCATTTCGGGAGATATTCTGCACCAAACATCGTTTGCAATGTGTAGTTAGCATGAGGACACTCTTAAGATCACTGCACTGAAATGAAACTCACCGTCCCCGCCACGTTAATGACTGCATCGGCGGAGGGACTTGGCCGTTATTCTCGCACATAGACTGTACATTTGGTTTCAAGAAGTCAAACTTTTTATTTATTAATGGAACGGACATTCAAATGCAAGATTTGAAATAACATGAAGAACAAACTTACCATGAAGAGCTCGTATATGGCCCTGTTAGACACATCATTCCGTGCCCTCTCCGCCTCCACCAATGCAGTTGTCCTCTCCTCCAGCTCCCTAATTTCCTTATCCCTCTCCGCCATAGCTGCCTGCATTGCCTCTCTCTCTTTCTGAATAGCAGCCTTTAACACAACTCATTGTTAGCAATGTAATCATATTGGTTCCAACACACAACATAATGCGGAAAGATAGCTGAGTCCATTAAACTAACCTCGATGGCGAGCTCTACTGGCCGTGGACGACGTGTTATCTCCGGACAAGAGCTCGTTTGGCGTGCCTTTATATGCCGGAGAGTGCAAGGACAACGTATAAGGCCGTCTCCAATGGCGATCGAGCCATCGGGCCTCCCGTTGCCAGCTATCATCACCAGCTCTGGATCAATAGGCCCCTCGCTCGGGTTAAAGTCCTCCCCTTTACTTGCCTCCCCGTGATCTCTGTACTTCACGAGCTTTTGGTGGGAGGAGATGTTGGTGAAGTTTTCTGGATGCTCGAGGTCAGACTCAGAGAATATCTTGACCTTCTTGTACGAGGCAGTATGGGCCATCGCATAGAGGTCGTACATCTGTGGCGCCTCCGTCTTATTGTGACGCGCCTAAAAGAGAGAGAGAGGAAAATTGTATTAGTAAAGGGCTCAAGATAGCATTAAGAATGAATTGCATGAGGCATGAAGCAAACCACATACCCAGTTCTCGCCAAATTGGATTAAGTTGACGCTCCCTTGATGGTGTGGCACGCCAACCATTTTGCCACGCCTCTCCTTGGCGTTGTTGTGGCTGGCCTTCCACGTTTCGGAGCACCACTGATCCACCAAGGCCTCCCAACAATCCATCTTATCCACACACCATCTCGGGGGCACCTAAGTTAATAAAGAGAAATTTGAGCGCTTAAGAACCAAATCAAGGAAACTAACTACAAAGCCTTAATAATATGTAATTACCTTCATGTAATGCTCCTTCTCCATCTTAGCATCACGGCACTTCGCCTTGTCAAGCCTAATACGCCGCGTGACATACTAGTCTCGTATAGCCTGCACCCGAGCCTCGTGCCGAAAGTTTTGAAGTAGGCAGCGACTTTCGGTTTCGATAACATTTGCCGCGTCCTCCTCGTATCCCTCCTCACACCTTTAGAAGGCCTGCAAACGAGACAACACCGATTAGTACAATAAATAGCTATGGTTGACTTATAGTTTTTACGGCAAAGTACACCAAGGACGCTGTTGGGCTTGCGGACACCCTTGGCAACAATCGAACCCCTAGAGTATGACAAATTAAAGCAAAAACATTAGATATTTGAGAAAAAACGAAGGCAAAAGGTCAAATAAGAGTAAATTAACTTACTTGTCCCCATTTGGCCTAATCGACCACCTCTGCTCGGGGGTCGCTGGCACGAGTGGGAGCCCCGAACTACCACGCTAGTAGACGGTAGCCCCCTCACCCAACTCCTCGTCGCTACCAGCATCCCACTAGGTCTCTTGGGACGTACCCTCATCCCCGCTTTGCTCCGGAGTCGCCTGGAAGGAAACCTCTAGGACACGAGTCTCGTGGGTCGAAGGCTCGTCGACCTGAGGCTCGCCGACCCGAGGCTCGTGAACCGGAGACCATGTAGCCTCCACCTCAAATCGAATCCACCCTAGAAGTCCTGTGCTCAGGTGAATCAGCTTGGGGTGGTGGCAGAGACCGTGTAGCCCCCACCTCAGAAGGCGTTGCAGCCGCCGCCCTACCTCTCCCGCGGCCACGTGTACCTTTAGTACAACATAAATACCAACATGAGTAATAAAATGTATATAAATACCAATATGCATACAACATGAGTACAACATAAATACCAACATGAATACAACGTGTACCTTTAGTGCCTCTCGGCTTCGCGGGGGGTGGACCTCCTCTCACGGGGGGCGCTCCTTACATAGTAGAGAGCGACACTCTCCAAAGAGGCGAAGCAGGAATGGAAGTACCCATCCCAGCACCCGCCGACGAAGAAGGAGCCGCGGAGTGCTTTCGACCCTTTCCCACCATCTTTCAACACATGTCATGACAAAGAGTAAATGAAATTACCATTTCCATAGACTCTACATCAGCCAACAAGTTTAATACGAAAGAATGGATGCATTAGCCGCAAATTAGACCAAGAAATCAAATGGGCCCTTAATGGTAATTAATTACCCTTTGTTTGAACCAAGAGATGAAACCGGGACAATCGCCTCCATGCTTTGCAAGAAGCTCATACTCGTCGACTGAATCCTTTTCGATGACCGCTCCATCCGAGAATTCGGCAACGTATCAACTATATCAAATATCCGGGAATAAGATTAGTTCAAAGCAACTAGAAGTTGCGGAACAATAAATTACCGAGAACTTACTCGATGTACGGCCGCACTTCTCTTAGGTTGGTGAAGATATACAATGAAATGGTCCACTATTCTTCGACATCCAACGATTTCCCTTTCGAAGCACCGGATGGTGCGAGCTTACTTTTGAATAGGCTGAGGTTCGATCAAATTTTTTTCGATCGTCATCATTGTACCGAGGCTTCGGGTTATGCAAATGATGATTTTTGGCTTCGTAGTATGTTGTCACGAAGTTTGCCGCCTCCTTAGTAATGAATGCCTCGGCCATCGATGCTTCAATTCTACGTTTATTTTTACACTTAGCTCGAAGCGTCTTCTGCATCCTCTTAGTTGAGTAGCACCATCGATTTTGAACGGGCCCCCCCATTCTTGACTCGGTCAGGAGATGCAAAATCAAATGTTGCATTGGATTAAAGAAACCCGGTGGAAAGATCTTTTCTAATTTCCAGATCAACTCCGGCGCCAACTCTTCCATTTCATCTAGCACGCCAGGCGATAGTTCTTTCGCACAAAGAGAACGGAAGAAATAGCTTAGCTCTGCTAGTACTAGCCATTCATCCTCAAGGATAAAGCCACGCAACATCACCGACATTACCCGCTCAATCCATATGTGCCAATCATGACTCTTGAGCCCAAATATTTTCAATTTCTCAAGACTCGCTCCCCTCTTTAGATTCGCAGCATACCCATCGGGGAACATCAACCGCATTTTCACCAACAATAGCATTTCCCTCATAGCTGGCCTTTCAAGATTGAAGCATGCCTTTGGCTTTGCTATGCTTTGCTTTCCTTTCTGTTGTCGCAAGTTTTGCAACGGTCTATCACATAGAGCCTCCAGGTCGATTCTAGCCTTAGGATTATCATTTGACTTCCCCTCTATGCCGAACAATGTACCAAAAATGGCCTTCGCAATATTGTTTTCAGTGTGCATCATGTCAATGTTGTGTGGGCAAAGGAGGTCTTTGAAGTAAGGCAGATCCCATAAGCATGACTTGTGAGTCTAGGCGTGTTCCGTATTATACCCTTTGAAGTATCCTGGATGCAAAGGATCAGGCTCGAGAGCGTTTAACTGATCAAGGGTCTGTTGGCCTGTCAACGGAGCTGGTGCAGTGTTTTTGACAACTCTACCTTTGATGAAATTCTTCTTGTCTTTTCTGAACTTATGATCAGGATCCAGGAATTGTCTATGCATGTTGAAGCAACAATACTTGCGACCAGCCTGCAGCCAACGGAACTGAAGAGCTGCCTTGCATGTGGTGCACGGGAACCTTCCATGCACAAACCAGCCAGCGAATAGCGCAAATTTGTTTTGGTAGCCGCGTCGTAGGTCTTGATCCCATTATCCCAGGCTTCTTGGAACTCATCCTTTAGCGACTGCATGTACACATTCATATTCTTCCCCAAATAGTTCGGCCCTAGAATTATCAACGTCAGGAAAATATTTTTCTTTTCATAATCTCTCAGGGTGGCAAATTTGGTGGCATGACAAATACAGGCCAACAACTATATTGCGCTGCCGTCATACCATACACATTGAACCCATCCATGCTGATGGCAACTCTAGGTTGCCTTGGATCTTCCGATTTATCCTTATGTAATGAACCGAAGTGCCTCCACGCAAAACCATCTGAAGTGTGTACCAGCATCTTATTCCCATCCGCATCTAGTTCGGTTCTTTTGCCCAATTTGTGCCATGTCATCTGTCTGGCCGTCTCTTCGACCATGAAAATACGTTGAAGTCTTGGTACGATTGGCAGATACCGAAGAACACTAATGGGGATTTTGGTCTGATTCTTCTCACCCATACCGTTGTCTACCACAATATACCTGGAAGAATTGCAAATGGGGCAATAGTTCAAGGCCGCATACTCAAGCCTAAATAAGGCACATCCATTCTCACAGGCATGTATGTTCTCATAGGGCATCTTAAGTACACGGAGAATTTTCTGTGACTGGTACAGGTTTGCAGGAAGTACATGGCCTTTGGGTAGAAAGCGTCCAAATATTGTCATCATCGCGTCGTAGCATTCACTGCCTAGGTTGAATTGAGCCTTCAGAGCCATTACTTGCACGATGGCATCCAGCTGACAAAGCTTAGTCTGCTCGTGGAGAGGATTTTTTGAAAACTCCAACATTTCATAGAAGGCCGTTGCAGATTCCTCCATCTCATCGTCCGAATCCCGAGCATCATCAAAGTCTTGCACCATGTCTTCAATCCCGGTACCATGCTCGTCGGTGCGACGAAGAATCACTTCATCTCTGGCAGGTTGGTCAGACTCACCATGAAAAGTACACACCGTATAATTAGGGGTAAAACCCCACTTCTGCAGGTGTTTACCCATTTCAAACTATGTCTGCTTTTTCCAGTTGTCGTAGTTGGGACAGGGGCACCATGTGTTTTGCTGGCCATTTGCAAATGCGGCTCTCCCAAACCCCCTGGTTTTTGTTAACCATTCATGGGGCATGTCTTTCTGACTAGGGTGACCAGTGTACATCCAAGAACGATCACTCATGTTGCCTAGCTACCTATGGGGGCACAAGAAATAAATATATAATTCATCATCTATATTCATACGCTAATCAAATTTGTAAGTTTTATTACGTCCATGCAACTTACAGGCTAATAGGTAAAGATAGGTCCTAATCCCACCCGAGTATGTGTAGATTGGGTTCGTTTTCCCATGCTCTGCTCCAGATGCGACGCAGAATTTCGGCAGCACCTCCCGCTGTTCTCCTGATACATGTCTCGGCAATAAGCAGAGAGGATGTGTACCCGGAGAACAACAGGGGAGGCACTGACAAAATTCCGCATCGGATCCGGAACACAGCATACGGGAAAACAAACCCAATCTACACATACTCGGGCTGTCCATGGATAATGTTGGACAATTCGAAAGGATGGCGGTTATAAATATGCAAAGAAATGCATATTTATAGATGTCGCCCTTTCGAACGGGAGACGCATACTGGTCACGCATACTCATGATTGAAGAAACCCATAGCTAGCAAGTTTCATCGGCACGAAGACCGGAACATAGCTAATTAAGGGGTAGGAGGAGAAGTCATTTGTGCTCACCAAAAAACGCAGGGGCGGAGGTCGTCCAACGCACGTGGAGGTCGTCGAACAACTGCACATTGAAATTCACACGATCAACACAAATATGATGTTTTTATAATTAACATAATCGGAAAATATGTGGCCTAACTCATAATTTACAAGGTCGGTGGTATCGGGTGTCGGTGGCGTCGGGGGTCGGGGGTTAGTTGCGTCGGTGGTCGGGGGTCAATGTCTTCGGGGGTCGAGGGTCACTGGCGTCGGGGGTTGGGGTCTTTTCGGTCAACAAGAGGCCGAATAGGTGTCGGGGGTCGGGGGTCGAGTGTCAGTGGCGTCGGGCGTCGGGGGTCGAGGGTCGGGGGTCAAGGGTCGGGGGTCGAGGGTCGGGGGTCGATAGTCAGTGGCGTCGGGGGTCGGGGGTCGGGGGTCGATGGTCCGTGGCATCGGGGGTCGAGGGACGAGGGTGAGTGGCGTTGGGCGTCAGGGGTCGGGGGTCGAGGGTGAGTGCCTGGGTGCCGGGGTTCCTTTTTCCTCTTCTTTCTTCTTCTCCTCTCTCTTCTTTTACTTCTTCTTCTTCTTCTTCTTCTTCTTCTTCTTCTTATTCTTCTTCTTCTTCTTCTTCTTCTTATTATTATTATTATTATTATTATTCTTTTTTCTCCTCCTCCTCCTCCTCCTCTTCTATTTCTTCTTTCTTTTCTCTTTCTCCTCCTCTCCTCTTTCTTCTTCTTCTTCTTCTTCTTCTTATTTTTTCTTCTAAGTTTTTTCTTATCTATCTATTTTTTTCTATTATTTCTATTCTATCTACTTTATTCTACCTAATAAACTAACTATATAATTTAACAGAAAAAAATAAAAATCTAACTATCTAATTTAACAGGAAAAAAACTAACTTTCTTCTATTATTTTCTTCTAAGTTTTTTGTTTTCTATCTATTTTTTTCTATCTACCTTATTCTACCTAATAAACTAACTATATAATTTAACAAAAAAAAGAAAAAAAAACGTACCGGCGGCGCAGGGTGCGGGGCGGCGCAGGGAGGAGGGGCAGCGCAGGGAGGAGGGCGGGCGGTGCAGGGTGGTGGCGGCGCCGGGTGGTGGCGGAGCAGGGAGGGGCGGCGCAGGGTAGTGGCGGTGCCGGGTGGAGGAGGTGCCGGGTGGTGGCGACGCAGGGTGGTGGCGGCGCCGGGTGGGGGCGGCGCAGGGTGGTGGCGGCGCCGGGTGGGGGAGGGGCGGGCGTGTTGGAGGGGGCATGCGGGAGGAGGGCGAAGGTGGGTGACCGACGGGTAGTGGGGGCCGCTAGCCGTTAGTGGTGTGGGGCCGCCGTCCCCTTTGCCATCCGCCGTGCACCCAGGCAGACAGCATAGGAGTCCCACGCACACGAGAAAGGGGCGGGGTGGATGGGGGTGGGTTTCAGCCGTTTGGGTGGGGGGCTTTGCCGTCTGCCCAACCTTTGCGGTCCGCATAGGGCTCCTTTGCCATCCGCCAGCCGACGGCAAAGAGGTGGCAGACGGCAAATTAAAACTTTGCCATCAGCCACCTCTTTGCCGTCAGCACTATCAGAGCTGACGGCAAAGAGTACCTTCGGCATGCGTCAGCAGACGGCAAAGGCACGGCAGACGGCAAAATTCTGAATTCCAGTAGTGCATGTTGATCCAAATGATATCTCGTCGTCTACTCTGGTTGAGCAAAATAATGATGCTATTCATGTGAACTTTGTCTCGCGAAATAATTTCAACAACAATGCTTATAGGGGTAATTTCAATGCTAGGCCATATCCCGATAATGTTCCTAGTGGTTTTGGCAATTGTTATGGTAATTTTTATGGAAATTCTTTTGCAAATTCTAATAGTACACCCTTTTATCTTGAGGACACAATTAAGTAATTTATTAATTCTCAAAAAGTTTTCAATACTATGGTAGAAAAGAAATTGCATGTTGTTGATACTTTGGCTCAAAACATGGATAAAATTGCTCTTGATGTAGAAACTTTTAAAAAGATTTTCCTCATAAGAATGATTTTTATAAGGCTATTAAATCTATCAATTTTTCTATTAATGAGAGTAATGAGAGGACCGCTAAGTTGAAAGCTAAGCGATAATTCCTAGAAAAAGCTCTACCACCCGGTTTTTACCGGAATCATGGTGAAGATGTTGAAATGATTAGTACTTCTCCTATTGAATATTTGTTTACTTATCTAAATATTAATGTTAAAGGGACTTGAGATGAGTCAACTCTAGTAAAGGAGCGTCCCATTTTGTTGGAGGGTGATGATTTTAATGCTAAAACTAAAACAAGTGAGTTTGGAGAGGTCAAAACTTTAACTAGTGATGTGCCCACTATCTCAGATTACAAGGAATTTAATTATGAAAATTTCTCTTTAGTAGAATGAATTTTCTTGTTGCAATCCATTATAAGCTCACCCAATGCTTATGAACAAAATAAAGCTTTTACTCAACATATAGTAGAAGTTATGGTAAAAGCTTATGATGGGAAACTTGATCTTGAAGTTTCTATTCCTAGAAAGTTGCATGATGAGTGGGAACTTACTATAAAAATTAAGATAAATAAATATGAATGCAATGCTTTGTGTGACCCTGGTGCTAATGTTTCATCCATACCTAAATCTTTATGTGATGTACTTGGTTTCACTAATATTGAAGAGTGTTCCCTAAACTTGCATCTTGCGGATTCTACCACTAAGAAATCCTTAGGTAGTATTAATGATGTGGAGATAATTGAAGATAAAAATTATGTTCCTATAAATTTCATTGTGCTTGATATTGATTGCAATCCTACTTGTCCAATTATGCTTGGAAGGCCTTTCCTTCAAATTATAGGTGCAATTATTAACATGAAAGAGGGAAACATAAGGTTCGAATTACCATTAAAGAAAGTAATGGCATACTTCCCTAGAAAGATAAATAGACCACCTTATGAATCAATCATGAGTATTATTTATGGTTGTAGTGTCAAAGATGACTACACTTGAAACTATGCAATATGCCTAGCTAGGGGCGTAAAACAATAGCGCTTGTTGGAAGGCAACCAATTAGTTATCTTTATTTTTGACTTTTTGTCGGGACCCCGATCTTGAGTCATAAGAACCCATCCCGTAACACATCACATCACTTTGCGGCCTCACACACGGTAAACTCCACGGCTGCCACCTTACCTTGGCCGGGACCGTTTGCGTCTTTTGGCTCACGTATATGAATATGTTGCTAGCGTTCAAACGACAAAGAACCCGGGTCGACATGACTAGTTATAAACCAAAGCGGTACATCCGTACAGGGACAGGCATACATAACCCAGCAAGGTAGGTGTCGATCAACAGCGTGTGTAGACGAGTCGTAGCAAGCTACAAGGACTCCATTACACCGCGTGACATTTCCCCGAGGGGACAGACACAGTAGCAAAGAAGGATACACGTCGGCCAATCAATGTGTCTAGAGCAGTAGCAAGCTACCAAGGCTCGATAGAAGCACAAACAGGCATTTCCCTCTAAAGAGTACTACTAAAGGCACACAACTAGGTGTTGAATCCCACACATATAATGCATTTCATAACATACACACAATATGCATGATATGTGTAGATACAACATGGCATCACAACATAACTCTATGACTCAAGGTTTTATTAAGGACTCATAAGAATCAACATAGTATGATATTACAAACAGGGGTCCCGTGACCCGACACTCAAGTCATACAAACAACAAGCGGAAGCACAACATGTCTGGGTACAGACATCTACTAAGAGTGGCTGGAAGAGCTTGAAAAGCTACAACAACCCTACCAAAGGAGCCAGACCTCTGTCTGGGATTCCCAAGCTATTCCAGTCAATATCGAACACATTGCGTAGAACCTTTTAATGAGTCTAAATCTTCTCTGCAAAAATGAAAATAAAGAAACCGTGAGTACAAAGGTACTCTGCAAGACTTACATTAGAAGTATCTACATATGCATCATGTTTCAATGAAAGGACTGTGGGGTTTGATTGCAGCAAGCCAGCTTTGACTCTTGGCTAACCTGTACTACGACTATAAGTTCTATCTTTGAGGTGGGATAGCGCACACGAGTCCACATATTCAACAATTCAATACACCACTATGGATCCACTCTCGTCTCCCTATGAGAAGGCCTTCCATAGCAGTCACACTTATCTTGCATGTTTTAGAGTATCCATTTAAATTATCTATGTACCATGTAATTCTTCCAAGTAGTCCATATCCAATGACGCGGCTATTCGAACAGATTGATTCACCCTGCAGGGGTATACTTCTTCACACATGCTATCACCACTTAGCACCATATGCACGTCATGCATCACGGCAACCTTCAAGCGGAAGCACTGGCGTGGGTGTCGGCCACGACCGTTAACCACACAAGACCATTGTCCAGGTTTATCGCCTATTTGAGACTGAACCCGCAAGGAAGTCCGGCTGAGCTTTCCTCTACGGCCCCAAACGATGTGCGCAGGGTTCCCAAGCCCACCATCCGGGTGCCACTTGGTACACCGTGCCACTGTGTATCTACCGCAAAGAAGCCTACCCCGTCGGGCAGAGCTAAACACGGCCACCAACACTTCTCCTACAAACATCAGAAACTAATTGCAACTCCTGGACAGGGATCTAGGCAATTAATAAGCCGAGCGGGGTCATATTTCAGGGCCCAATGCATGGTAGTATGTTGTCTTGGATAACATACACAGAACTCAGTTCTTAAGGACGGTCCCAATGAGACAACCCACCATGTACTCCTACATGGCCTCTCATCGCTACCTTTACCAAATCGAATTCACACTTTTACCCTCACACTGTAGGACATTAACACAACCATTCTGATTCATCATCCAGATGGATCAGACCCGACACGACTCTAAGCATAGCAGGCATTGTAAGCAAGGATGGATGAGTAAGCACAACAAAGCTCAAGCAGTTGCTACTCATGCTAAGTGGTTTCAACTATTTACTATGACAAAATCAGGTCATGCACAGGAATGGGTTCAACTACCGATAACATGTACAGTTGAATCGTGTTTGTCCTAATGCAGTAAAGGAGAGCAGGAGCGAGAGAGTGGGTTTATTTGAATATGCTCAAGGGGGGTTTGCTTGCCTAACACGTCTGAAGAGAGAAATGAGTCTTCATCAATGTCAACGATCACATCGTCGGAACCATCGTCTACAGGGAGGGAACAACACCGGAACAAGAAAGGAACAACAATTACTTCAGGGAAATGCAACACTATGATGCATGATCATGACATGAAAATGAAAGGTGGTAGGGCTAAAGTGCCTATCATCTCTTAAGTTGAAGTTGATTTGAATCACGATTCAAATATCACTTCAAGCAAGGTATTTTCCCGGATACCCATATAATTGATTCGACCTGATGCTCATGCATAATTTGTTTTAACAAGCATGAGGATGGTATTTTTAGGTATTGATTTTCCTTGATCAATGTTTGGTCATATCCATTGAAGTGGAATTCAAATAGGTATCAAATTCCAACTCCAAACTAATTATTAAATTTATCCTATTCACCATTTGGCCTATTTGGTGATGTTAACTTTTTCAAACATGCATGAAAACGCCATAATCATATTATTTGGATGTTTTTGATCCTTTTTCATATATAAATTATTTTCATCCGAGTTATATTTTAATTTCTATGATTTTTACAATTTTTAGCAATTTCGTCGATTTAAATTAAATCAGAAAAGCTATTACCGCGTCGCTGTGATGTCATCACTACGTCATCAGTCAACAGCGCCTGGACCAGGTCAAACCTGACTAGTGGGATCCACTGGTCAGTGACCCAGGGGCTAATCCCGCGCTGACCCGCACTAAGTGGGGTTTGACTCACCAGTGGGGCCCTCTTTTAGTGGCTCTAGGGGGGGTTAGTGGTTTAATTAGGTTGGCCACGTTAGGGGCTGCCGGAGCCTGGCCGGCGGAGACCACGCGCGCGGCGGAGGCTCGCCGGAGCTATGCTAGAACGTGCTACACGGGTCCATTTGCGATGCGGCTTGCGGCTACGGGATGCTGGCGAAGTGGCCGTTCCCCGAGGGGTAGCAAGAGGGCTAGGCTGGCCGGGAGAGGTGCCGGCGATGAACGTGCGCGGTGGACGGAAGTGGAGCTCGTTGGGGAGATGATGCGGCGGGGGATTTCGAGCGGGAGAGAGAGGGGACAACATCGGAGGCTCACAGGTGTTCCATTCCTGGCATCGGCGAGGTTGGAGGGGCTCTCTGGCAGCGGATCGACGACGGCGGATCTCGGTGACCGGAGATGGGGAAGACGGCGGTGGTTGCTCGATTCAAGGTCTTCGGCTCGATTCTCTTGGTCAAGAGGGGTTGCTCGTAGAGGTGGAGGTGAAGAACACGTTAGGGAGGCGAGGGGTGGCAGAAGCTGCGCGGACGGCGACGGCCTGCTCAAGCCGAGTTCGGCCATGGCGGGGAGACAAGAGAGGGAACAGAGAAGAGAGGGAGAAATGGAGAGGAGGAGGAGGAGATCGGGACGGCTCTTCTGAGCCTATCCCACTCACCAAGTCGGCGGGGAGGCCAGGTAGGCAGGAGGCATGGCGCTCTCGCGGGCTCGCCGTCCCCTACTTCTCCTCTGCCTTCTCGCAAGAGGTAGAAGACACGGGTGCCCGTGGTGGGCTGGGCCGACCAAGTAGGCGACAGGTAAGTCTTCCCTCTGTTTTTTTTATTTTTCTGTTTTGATTTCTTTATGGCATTTAGATTTAGGTTTTAAAATAAATTGCTTGACCAAAAATTAAATCCTAACACTACAACAGGACAGACCTTTGGTAACACCGTCTTGTGTTACTACAAGATCAAAAGTGTGTTACTAGGTGAGAGAGTAACACATTTTGAAATGTGTTCCATTATACCGTGTTACTAAGTGATGTCAACTGTTACACATAGTAATTGTTGCCATATGTTAAAAATAGTGTTACAATTAAAGTATAGTAACATGCATATTATGTGTTACTAAACACACTCGTAACACATTTTTATAGTTATAGTAACACCCAGAGTAACACATTTGCACAGACGTACAACATTGGTGGTAACATGTTTTTCTAACTCTAGTAACACAAGCGGTACACATCAACTAATAATATAATATCAACCTATTGTAACACTATGATTTATAGTTGTTAAGTACTTGAGTAACAAAATTTTGTAACAATAGTAACACTATTATATCAATATGGTAGCATAATTGGTGTATTTTTTTATTATTAATCACAAAATTTAGTACCACTTTTATGGAATATAATTTTATTTTATAAAATTGATGCAATTGCGCAAGTGGTTGACCATTTTATCATTATGCCGGCAACATAAAAATGGTCTAGAAATAGAAGCACAACACACATAGAAACCCCAATATGAATTACAATAAAGATATCATTTATATCATTTTTAGCATAGAAAACACAACTACGAAGAATATTACACCATAGAATTCGCATCAACTGGACGAAAGAAAAAGAACTTTTGGATTATATTACATTTTTCAATCTATGAATGTAAACTACGACTATTGGTAGATAAAATCTTCAGATTTTATTTGCTTCCGCATCCAAGAATTCAACTGTAACTCAATTATCCTTCTCTCGAATCTGTAAAAGAAAATTGCACGTTAGATATATGTGTTTAAATGCACACAAATATGATTTCAGAATGTTGAAGAGAAGATTTAACTTACAAAAGCTGAAGGCCATGCAATTAAATATCCTGAAGAGAACGCTTCACCAATTGTCTTGCAATCAGAAACTTCCCTTACCAACTCCTCATTATCAAGCAAAGGTTGATCTATGCGCACAAGGGCAAATTCAGCACCTAACTCAATACCACACGTCTTAGTTCTTCGATCAGTACTACGAATAGTACCATACGCAACATTCCTCTTGTTCGGATATGTTGAAGTCTTCAAAACTACTTTGGAACCAGCCTATATTATGATCAATATTAGCATCTAATGACAATGATAATATAATTTACATGAACAATGTGAACACTTTTTAATGTCAGCCCAGTTTATTGGGAATAACTAGCATGATGCTCGTGCTTTGTTACGGAGCTATGAAAAAATAGAAAAGTAACTTGCATGTATTTTTATTATGGAGGAATGCAAAAATTTAAGGGGTGAATAGTAACATCCTATTTATCCATAAGAAATCTGCTGCCACAATTTTTTATACGTGTGCCATGCCATATATAGTAGTAAAGATAGAGGGAGGGGCGTTTTGGCTCTTGGTCCAAGTGATCTTGTTATGCTATCCGCACAGGTTTGCTCTAAGATATGTACCAAAGTGCATTCAATGCTACATACACCAGTTAGGAACCAGTTAGAAAATTAGGAATACAGAATGGCAGGTGTACATACGTACAGCAGCAACTGACGGTTACAAACGGGCTTGGGACGAGCGCTCGGTGTGCGAGACATGAAGCTGTTGAAGGGCCATATCAAAGTGGCCAATTTAGCTGTGATTCAGGAGCATAGATAACGGTGATGCAGCGTCCGCGTAGTGTAGAGACTGCAGGCAAAATGCTATACGTTGCTTGGTCTAACATTTAGGTAGGGCTGATGGCTTGTAGTGTACACTATACACCTCCGGCTGTTAACTTGGCAGTTAGTTTCTACGTCTGGACCAACGTCCCTAACATCTACACGAAAATTAAATGTAGTCAGCGGTGGGCCAGACCACTGTTCCAAAATAGGGAGACACCCATGAATACGATGATAAATACATGAAAGAGCTCAGATCACGAGAACAAGGGACAATACATATTTCAGGTGCATTTGCACCCTAGAGCCAAAACGAATTTCCCTAAAGGTAGATCGCTAAATAAATTGGTAGTTCGAGCACACTTGTACACAAGACTACAGGAAACTCAATTTTTGCATGGCCATGTAACTGTAGGTGATTAATGTGGTCGTACACTACCATACTTGCATATAGCAGATCAAATAAATACATTGGCTTTGTAAAAACCGTATTCCAAACTAAGCCTTACTTGCATACAACAGATAAAGTGGTTTGGGTTGGGAATTTGGCTGCATTAAACCATGGCCCCTAGCGGATCTTTACCTTGATGGTAGAAGTATGCCTTTTTCTTGAGCGAGCTAAGTGCGGATGTTCAGTTCTAGTACCCTGCCGGTTCTGCCTTGAAAAAGATTCACCCGTAGGATCCCTCATTTCCCTCACCTACCAAGAGATAATATATTAGATGGAAAGGTATTGATATCTTCAAGCTACAGAAACTTGCAACTTCAAACTCAAAAGTACACAGAAATAACCTCTAGCACAGAATCAATAACAAGGTCCTGCGGCGATGATGAATTTTGTTGAATTTGTAATTGGTTAACATCATGGTCGCCAGCCTAGTTCCATGATACAACAGCGGTAAGCAAGTAACTATCTTATATTCTATCTTTCTGACGGGTTTGAAGAAAGCATCTTTCAAAGTAGACTTATATTTCCTCCAGTCTATTCCAATCGATTTGAGTATCCATTTTTCACATGACCTAGGATATACAAACTTTGTCTGAAAGTACAAAATAAAGAATGAATGTAAATAGACATGTAGACCACATTACAAGTAAAGTGGACAAATTAGATATAAATAGAAGGACAACAAATAGCATATTCGTTTCCTTGTCAATTGTGAAGTACCTGTACACACTGAAGTATTGTTTCCTCACCACTATTCTTTTTGACATCACGCCAATCATTTATGTTTAGTGGGAAAAATCCTCCGTTTCTAGCTATCGTGCCTAGAAACTTCCCCAAGATTGCACCTTCATCTCCTATAGGCTGGCTATTTTCATTGCATTTTACAACTATTCTTTGCCCCTTTGGCATGTTCCAGACAATTGGCAAGTTTGTTCTCTTGCGCTTGCGTACTTCCTTGTCTACTACAAGATTAATGAAGAAAAGTAGTAATTAAATGACGCCCTCCATTTATCGATACTCAGCATATACAAGTTCATTAATAGAAGTAAAATATGTAATGCGTAGTTACCTTGATTGTGATATTGACCATGTTCATTGTCTAATGCTTCTGATTCATGACCTGGTGCAAATTGCTCACAATTGTTGCATCCCCGTCGTTATCATCACACCGGTCAGTAACCTGAATCACATTCAACCTTTTTGACCTACGCAACAGTCCTGCAAAACAACCATTCAAATTTTATTCCAAAAATTATAATAGTCAATACGGATATGTAATAAATATGGTTCAAGAGGAATACTTTGCAGCCTTTTCATAGTAAGTTGCCCTGCCCCTTTCCCTTGAGCATAGACACCACCTTCCTGTAAGAGAACACTCTCATGCGGATGGTCAGATGGAGCAATACCAAATTGCTTGCTAGGTGGAGCAACATCATCACCAGCCTTCTCCTTAGAAACATACAGATGGACATCTTTCACAATCTCAGGGTCAGACAACATCTTCATTACATGACCTTGATCATACATGTGAACAAAGTAGGGGCTGCCTAGTCGGGTTTTTTTACATAATACAAAAAATCAATTTCCTAAAAGCCAACTTCCTTGATCATCAAGATTAAGTCATAATACGAGACATCACGCCTCATCATGGATCTTTGTAAAATTTTGGTTTCCTGATTTGCATCTTCATAGTGCTGGTATATGGCCAACATGTGCCTCGCCATCCTAGATATATATTAACATGTCAATCAAAGGAACTCAAAAAAGCTTGCATCGGTACAACCAGAAATAATTAGTACAGGAAAAATAACAATTCTCCAAAAGAAACATAATAACTCCAAAAAGGTATCGATGTTCTCACTTCAGCAAAGAAATCAATAGCTGCCATACCAACATAATTCTAGGTTGCTTCCAGTAATTAAGGATCTGGTGAGATTACTTCCGAAAAGGTCTTATGAAATCTCTCTTTGCAACCCAGACGTTGTAACATTTAACCATATTATTTACTTAATGTTGAACCTATTTTATCCATGATATTGCTACATTAGGCGTATGCGCTTCTACAATGGATCAACCTGATTGATGGATTATGCTTTGGCACATCGAAAAATCACACACAACCATCTACAGTATGGGCTAATCATGCAATTAGCTGCGGCCATCAGCCATCTACAGTACACGATGTGCTACGAATTGATGAGGGCGAATGGGAGGAGTTGACCATTTGACCCTGCACATCTCTCTCTGCCTCAGCCCTGCATCGGTACAGTGGTGTTTCACCTAGCATGCATGTGAGAGAATTCATAGCAGCCAGATTAGGGAAGCGGTGGGCGTTTAGATCCATACCAGCCTTGAGATCGTACTCCTTCAGGATGTACGTGCCGGAGCTGAAGAACGATGAATTCGTCGCTGCAAGGATCCAAACAGTGCCGAGGCAGATTAGGAAGCGGTGCTGAGGCACGACGGTGCCGATGCAGATCGAGGAAGCGGTCTTGAGGCAGGACGAGGAACCAGCAGATCGATACAGGGATTGAGGTGTGGTGGGAGAGGGTTGCAGATGGCGGCCGCCCTGATTGCTGAAAGGGCGGCGTGCTGGGCGTGGATGGGAGTGCGGCGAGGTAGCCGCCGAACGGTGGGCGGCTGGGCTGGACGTGGATGGGTTTGAGACCCAATTTATTTAGATTTTTTAGTTAATTGGAGGGAAAAGTAAGCGCCGAAGTTATAGATTTTGCGAGAACCGGAGGTAAATTTGTGTCTACCTTTTTTTTATTAATTCGAACTGGAGGGAAATTGTTTCAGAAAAATCGGACATTTCTACGTATATTAATTTGTTTGGCATGGATATTTTCCAAACAATGTTTTGGCATGAAAAATCGAGTATATTTTATTTATTTCTGAATTAAATGTATCTAGCACTAAATATGTCTAGATACATCCATTTCCACGACAAGTAATATAGACCGGAGGGCGTAAAAAAATATACAAAAAAAGAGAATATATGCAATTGCATTTAGCATTAATTTATCAATGTGTCTATACGAGAATAAGGACGCTCTTAGACGTCTCATATTCGTGTAGACATGCTTTGTAATGACGCTCTTAAAACGTCTCATTTTCGAGGCAACCTTTTCTCGATCTCTTGTTCCATCCCGCCCCACGCCTAATGCCAGGAGAAGGAGAGCGAGGCTGTGACATCCTCGACTTTTGCTACAGTAATTATTGTAATTAAGCTACATTGATTAACCGCTAATGATGCCACGTCATCGAATTTCCCATCTCAGGCCCGTGTTGATTCGAGTTTTGTCTGGATTCAAAATTTGAAAACAAACGAAAAGTACTTTATAAGTTCATTACAAATATTAAAAGGATATGTATACGAAAGAAAGATTTAGAAGTATGTATAATAAATTGAAAAAGAAAGTTTAATAAAAGAAAGTATTTAGAAAGAAAAATCAGTTAGTGAAAAGAAATTAGAAAGAAAGAAATAATAGAAAAGAGAAAAAGGCAAAATAAAAAAAATAAAAAAAAGGAAAAGGCAACCCCCACCCCGTGGCCTGGCTGGGCCAAAAGGGCCAACCGGCCAGGCCCCCCCGCGCCCCCTGCACCCAAACCCTAGAGCCCCCCCTCGCTGCTCCCTCCCCTCCTGAGCGCCGCCACCCCCCCCACTCGCCTCCCACGCCGCCGCCAGCCTCCCCCTTTTGGGGGGCCGCACTCCCCCACGCTCCCTCTCGGTCCCCCCACCCCCACCGACAACCCCCCACGAGAGGACCCTCCTCTCCTCCCGTGACACTCTCCCTCCCCCACGACCCCCCTCCCCTGCCGAGCCCCCATCTCGCCTCCCCCTCTCAAATCCGCCCCACCTCGGCCGGCGGCCTTCCTCCTCCCCCCCCCCCCCCGCCGGCGAGCAGCCCTCTCACCGGCGAGCCACCCCGGGGCCCCTCCCTCCATCCTCTCCACCGGCCACCACCCCTCGCTGGCCCCTCCCTCCATCCTCACGGCCACCACCTCCGGCCTCCTCCTGCTCGCCGGCGAGCCCCTGCCCCACGGCCTCCTCCTTCCCGCCGGCGGCCCCCCTGCCTCCTCACCGAAGACCCCCCCCCTTCCTCCCGCTCGGTCCAGGAGGGACCGGGCAGGGAGACCGGCCTCCCTCGGCCCCTTCACCACGCCGGCGAGCCCCTCCCCCACCGGGCCTCCCCTACGCCTCTTCCTCGCCGGATCCGGCCGGTTCCCCCTCGCCGGCGCGTCACCATCATCACCGGAGCCGCGTCACCGTCGTCACCTTCACCTTCGTGCGAACTCCAGCTTCATCGGGCCGTCTCGTCACCGTCGGTGAGCCCCTCCTCGGGCTCCTCCCACCATGTCGATCTCCTCGCTGTCCCGGTTCCGTTCCGGCAAACGGGACCTCGATCCGTCGACGGTAGACTCCGGTAGGAGGATTTGAACTTTCGGTTCTTCTAGGTGGAGTTAGCAGAGAGTTGTTCTCTGTTTGTTAACAGAGAGAGAGAGAGAGAGATGAGACTTTTGAGAGAAAAGAAATAAAAAAAGCAAATGATGTATTAAATGCGTATGTATGTATGTATGTATGAGATGTGATGTATGTATTTGCGTATATGGATATTTAGAGGAATACGGTATTTGCACGGTTAGGTATCTATAAATAAAAAGATTAGTAAATAGCCTTAGGTCACTTACCGGTGGGGCCAACGCACCCGTTGTCTATGACAGGGAGGCCCCACGCGGTAGTTAAACTAAAAATAAAAAATAATGTTTTTATTAAATAAATAAATAAATAAATAGATATATTAGTTAAATTAATTAATTAGAATAATTAGAGTATGACACGTGGGTCCCTCACTAAATTAATCTGATAAACCAATATTTAATCGATATTAAAACTTGTGCCTATGACGTTCGGGACCCGCTGGTCAGTTGACCGGTCAAATGTTGATGTCAGCATGACATCGCGATGATGTCATAATAGGATTTTATTAAAATATTTAAATCTGTTTTTAATTTTTAAATAATTAATAAAACTTTGAAAATTAATATTAAATAATCCGTAAGTCAGATCAAAATAATTTCAACATGAAAGTTGATCAGCAAAACGAGACA
Organism: Hordeum vulgare subsp. vulgare; assembly: GCF_904849725.1. Lineage (NCBI taxonomy): Eukaryota > Viridiplantae > Streptophyta > Magnoliopsida > Poales > Poaceae > Hordeum > Hordeum vulgare. Next base: position 396,729,674 of record NC_058519.1, read on the forward strand.
AACCCGGATACACGGTCCGTTCGTGTGTCACGCGTCCCTAGATAGCAAACATGGAACTTTTCCATCGTTTCCAGTATAACCGGTAGTAGCCCGAGACCCGAAAAATATCGTCAGATATTCTTCCGACCCGTCTATGACGGATGTTGCTGCGTTAGCTCATGTCTAGCCTGCATCTTTCCATGTCATGCTTTGTGTTGCATCGGTGCTATTATTTATTGTTTCTTCCCCCTCTTCTTACCGGTAGACCCCGAGACTGACGCTGCTGCCGGGTACATCTACGACCCTGCCGATCAGTCCTTTACCGCAGAGCAGCAAGGCAAGCAACCCCCCCTTGATCATTCCTATATCGCCTATGTCTTCCTTTCTACTGCTTGCATTAGTATTTTGCTACTGTTGTAGTTAGATCCTATATCTGATGCATAGCCTATTTTTGATGAACTGCTACTTTCAGTCCTGTACTTTTAATATGCTTAGTATAGGTGGAGCAGTCATCCCCTCTGACCCCGTAACTCAGTTGCCCCGCTTGTTTTCAAATCTCGATCTTTGATCGACGAGCCAGAACCGACACAACACTTTCACCCCCTTCGTTGTACGACGCTACAACGATACTATCGGGTACTGAGGGTGACACCTCGCTAAGTACTCCTGATGATATCTCTGTAGTATAACTAGTCGGTCGTGGTTATCGAGGGTGATTCCTCTTTCACCATTCCCGATGACGCCTCTGTCGTGCAACCCCGCGAGTGTGGGACCCCCGAGGGTGATTCCTCTAAGCCCACCTTGACGGGTACATCGTTCGGAATCCAACGAGGGTGATACCTCGGATTCCCCCGATGTTACAACCACACAGTTACTCGACCATGTTACTGGGATCATTGGTGATTAGTTGTAAGCCGGGTGGATTCCCGTGAGACTGTGTTGGTGGCCTAATTAAAATGCTAATGGATTTGGGTATTTGATCTGGGTTGGTCGGAGACCTTTTCGCACTAACCGGCTACGCGGGAAGAATTATGGGTACTCGGCGTCGCGGTATCAGCCGAAGCTTTTCAGATGCCAGCAATGTAGCGGCGCGCGCCCAAGTGGTCCCGAGATGCATCGCGCTTGTGATTAAGGGATGCTAGGACTGACGTCGGCCGCCCACGCCACGTGCAGGAGCGTGAAGGGGAACTGGGCCCATGAACCCTTTGTGCTTAGGATTTAGACCGGCGGGTTGGCCTCTCTGATTAGTCTTAGGTGGGGCTGCGACGTGTTGGTATTCCGAGGCCGGGAAGGACCCAGAAAAGTATGTCCGGCCAGAGTGTTATCGAGCGTGACGGGACATGTGGTGCACCCCTGCAGGGATGAAAATTAACTATTCGGATAGCCGTGTCCACGGTTCCAGGACGACTTGGAGTTCTGCCCCGATCTTTTACAACTACAATTGTTATTTAACTGGAATTAGTTTGCCTCGGGATTGCTTCCTCGCAGGGAGTCGAGGGAGGATCTTTAGGCGTGACCTCACTTTAATATTGCTGCAACAATATGCCTATTTATGTTTTACCCCTGTTCTACTCTCGTCTATTGCTGCAAGACCCTGAAGATGCTAGTCTTCGCTAGGACTAGGCCTTCTCTCTCCATTCTTGCATTGCTGCAGTCAGTCCACATTTAACCCCCTTCTTTGATACTAATGCATAATTAGGATAGTTCTGATGTAAGACTTGCGATTACTTTGGATGAGTACTCACCGCTGCTTTGCTCCCCCCTTGTTCCCTCGATCCGTTTGCTGCGACCAGATGATGAAGCCCAGGAGATGGAGGTCCCCGCCGCCGACGACTGCTACCTCGACGGTGCCTACTACTACGTGGAGGCCGCTGATGATCAGGAGTAGTTATGAGGTTCCCAGGCAGGAGGCCTCGCCTCGTTCAATCGTTGTATCTTTTGTGCTATCCTTCTCTAAGGCACCCCATGTTTTATGTCTGTACTCAGATATTTGTTGCTTCCGCTGACTCGTGTGTTTATCGAGCTTTCGTATTCTAGCCCTCGAGGCCCCTAGCTTGTAATATGAAGCTGATGTTATTTTATTTGTGTCTAGAGTTGTGTTGTGATATCTTCCCGTGAGTCCTTGGGTTTGGTCGTACGCATTTGCGTGTATGATTAGCGTACGATTAAATCGAGGGCGTCACAGAGGCCTCGCGCGGCCTTGCAAATGTCGCCGTTGAGGTGTCTGGTGTGTCGCGTGCCAATTTTTTCTTTTGAATATTTTTAGAGGCAATTTTCTTTTAAAAAAATGCATGACTTTCTAGTTCACCCTCGACCGATCACAAAAATCGAACCCAGTTGGTATTGGATCGTTGGCCATGCGGCGGCTCAAGGTCAATGGTGTGATTCCTAGTTTCACATGATTTTTTTAATTCATTGAAGAAACAAAAAATTTAATAACTTACCATTTTTTCGTTGAAAGACCGACACAGCTTAAAAACCCGGATGAGGCCTTGGTTCCTTCTTTTTCCAGTGAAACCGTCGGTCCGGTTCTTAAAACGATGCCCAAATTTAAGCTCTCGTGTGTTGTTGGTCTTCCACTCCCTTGTGAGTATTGACATCAAATACTAAATTTCATATTATCATTTCAAAGTATGCATTTCACATATATGGTCACCGAGTCATCCGAAAATTCACATAAAAATATGGTCAATACACTTCAACCATACCAAAAATAGTTTGGTATTTACCAACCAAAAATAGTTTGGTATTGTTTTTTCATACCATATTACCAAAGAATGCGAACGCTATTTCCCAAGATAATAACATATTTATAAAAAATCATATTGACACATGCGCCCTATATGTCAAAGGTATTTGTGATCTATGTATGCAGTTGATTTTTGGTTTTTCTAGTCCCCATATAAATAATAGAACATGTAACAATATGTATCAACCATGCTTATGTGATACTAACACGTAACACATTTGAGTAACACATATTTATATGTTACCATATCAAAATCTATGTAACACATTCGACCAACATATATTTATATGTTACAGTTGTAATATTGATGTAACACATTTTGAGGTCTTATATAGTGTGTGTTACTACGTGTCGTTGGACACAAAATGATGTGTTACAACAATTTCACTTGTAACACATGTTTTAATCTGTTACATGATTGTGTTACTTAAAGTCTGTTTTCTTGTAGTGTAAAATGTTATTATGTGACAGAGATAATAATATCCAATGCCACATAAAAGTTTCAACATTTTTGAAACTTTAAAATAGAAGGAATCAAAATAATTCCATTCCAATTAGATATTTGGTCAACTCAAAAATCCTTTTTCAAAAGATCCTCTCACCTAGAATTTTGGTTTCACAAATTTATTTTATGTCACTATTTTACCAAGTATTTGGAACATTTACTTGGTCCCTTTTAAGGTATTAATTTCTATTTCCTTGTTGTCAATTTTTCAAATCATTGGGGTTTTGATCACTTCCTATTTCAAACATCAAAGTTTTTATAATGCATGCATGAATGCTTGGCAAACAAATGAAAGCTAGGGCTGTGACACTTTTACTTTCTGTTTGTCTGTGATAAAATTATTATTTCTACTTTAATTATTGTGTTTTTATGTCTTAATTAGTGTTTGTGCGAAGTAAAGCGTTTAGGATGATTTGTATGATGAGTTGAATTGATACGGTGCCAAAACAGAAACTTTGATGTCGAGTGCAGAATTTCTCTAATTTTACTCAAACGTCCTTTTGAACTGAACTTTTCATACTGTATTTCCGAAAAAAATTCTCAAGACTTAATATGTTTTCAGAATATTTGGAGCTATATAAATCTTGGTTCATTACAAATTACTCGAGACTATTCTGTTTCAGTCAAATTCTATTTTTTGCTTGCAAAGTTTGCCAATTTTGATGATGTTATGGATTGTATCGAGGGGTATAATCCATGGAGAATTTAGAATACAGTACATTATGCTAAATTAAAATAAGAATCAACTTATATAAGTACCAGAAAGTATTTGTAAATTTCCTATACTAACGGATCCCACAAAGTTTAGTTTAGTTTTATGTTTTTGAAGTTTTCAAGTTTTTGCTACTATCTCGATGGACTAAGGATTGAAGAGGAGGAAAAACCTAATATTTGGGATTCCCAAGGAAACCTAATGTAATATTCTAGTAATAATCAAGTGTCTAGGCTCGCGGATGGCCCGGAAGGCATTACCTCTTTTTTCTCAATCCGTCGGTATGTCACTTGGAGCTACATTTTTATTATCACATGATATGAGTTTTTCTTGGAGCGTCACTTGCTTTTGTTTGATTTTACTTTAAGTTTTCCACTGTCATTGTTTTCTAGACACACCTATTTAAGAGAGATACCACATCATCATAATTTTTTAGAATACTCTATGTGCTTCACTTATATCTTTTGAGCTTAGTAGTTGATGTAGTACTTCACTTACATCTTCTTGAGCACGGCGTAATGTAGATTTTATAGAAATAATATGCTCTCTTTCTTCAGATATATTTTTCTATGATTTAAATTAATAATGAAGGTAATCTGTGTGGGTCATAAGACTAGATCCAAAATACTGAGTGTTCACTGAGTGATAATTAAAACCATCATGTAGCACATATAGAGAAATTGTGGGTTAATTATATTGATGTGGTAATATGAAAAAGGTATGAGTACATTATTATTAGTTCAGAGAGGTCTCGTATTAATAGTTGTTAAACTTCTTGTTCATCTAAAAAATTAAAAGGGCATGGTGATGATGTGTGAGCATTTCTATTCCTTGTTGAAATCCTAGTGTTGTTTTGAGTCGAAGTCGCGCGATGGTTAGTTCCTACCAACCCTCTCCCTTGGGGCATACGGGTAGTACTTTTATTTGTGATAAAACTAATAAAACTTTGCAATAAGTATATGATTTATTCATGACTAATGTGACACCATGGACTTACGCAATCCCACCTCCTGATATTTGCTAGCCTCTTTGGCACCGTGGATAGCCCATTCTCACCTCGGGAATTGGTGCAACTTTCGTTGGTGCATCCAAACCTCGTTACATGACTCTCTCTATTGCACATAAAGCTATTTATATCCTCCTCAAAACAGCCAGCATACCTACCTATCATGGCATTTCCATGGCAATTCCAAGATATATTGCTATGAAAATGCCATCATGACTTCACATGACTAGTTCATTCATCATCATATTGTTCTGCATGATCACATAGAGATGACATAGTATTTGTGGGAAAGCCACCATTCATGATATTTATGATACATGTCATGCTAGATCATTGCACATCCTGGTACACTGGTAGAGGCATTCATATTGGAGCCATATTGCTTCATAGTTCATGATATCAAGTTGTCAATGAGTTGTAAGTAAATAAAAGTGTGATGATCATCATTATTAGAGCATTGTCCCAATGAGTTGTAAGTAAATAAAAGTGTGATGATCATCATTATTAGAGCATTGTCCAATTGAGGAAATAAAGATCACGGAGGCCAAATGAGCCCACCATAAGTAAAAAAATGAAAAATGAATGAGATAAAAAATAGAGAAGGGAGTTTGCTACTATCCTTTACCACACTTGTGCCTCAAAGTGCCACCTTGTACTTTATATAGAGAGTCACGTGTTATATCATTCATATGCAAGTGGGAATCACTTTTTCGCAAACTTGGCTTGTATATTATGATGATGGGCTTCCTCAAATGCTCGAGGTCTTCATGAGCAAGCAAGTTCGATGCATACCCCACTTAGCTTCAGGACAACTTTCATACACTTATAGCTCTAGTGAATCATTTGCATAGCAATCCCTACTCCTTGCATCAATATCTATCCATGGGCATCTCAAAGCCCATTGGTATGCCTAGTTCATGTGAGACTATCTTCTCCATTTTCACCCCTTCGAAACCTACCACCATATTCTATTCCAGCTTTATGCTATGTCCAATGGTTCATGCTCATGTATTGCATGAACAATTAAAAGTTGATGCATATTGAAAAATTATGATCCAATTGCCTTACTTGGGCACCGTGGTGCTTAACATTTGTATCAATGTGGTGAAGATGGAGCCATGCCTTGTTAATATATATAATATGGATAGGCGTAGAACATTCTTTGAGTATTTTATACTTTGAATGATTAATTATTTTGCTGCTTGTACTTATAAGTATTACTATGTCAATGTTTATTAATTCATCGTTTCTCGGTGACCATCCATGCATAAGGTTACGTCATGGATAGCATGTCACATCAAAAATTCTGTTTTTATCATTTACCTACTCGAGGACGAGAAGGAATTAAGCTTAGGGATGTTTGATACATCGCCAACGTATCTACAATTTTTAATTATTCACTAGTGATATATTATCATTTTAGAATACTTTAAGGGTATTTATTTACCAAGTTATATTATTTTTGAGCACTAACCTATAGACCTAGTGCCCACTGATAGTTGATGTTTCTTGCATGTTTTTTTTCTTTTTAGGTTCTCATTACCAAACGAAGTCCAATTTACGTGAAGATTTTTTTCTCTAGCAAAAGAAGACCTAGGAGTATCGGAAGAAGGCTGGAGGCCTCACGGGGGGCCCACAAGCCAGGTGGGAGTGCACTCGGTGGGGGGGGCGCCCTGTTGGCTTGTGCCTCCCTCGTGGCCCTCCCAACTCTGTTCTCTAGCCTATAAATATCATCTATTCCAAAAACCCTAAAGGAGGTCACAAAACACTTTTTATGCCGCTGCAAGTCTCTGTTCCGACGGGAGCCCATGTGGAGCTTCGTTCCGGCACCCTGCCACAGGGGGGTCCATCACCGAGGGCCTCTTCTTTAACCTTGACGCCCTCACGATGATATGTGAGTAGTTCACTACAAACCAACAAGTCCATGTTAAGTACCTAGATAGCAATCTCTCTCTTAATCTTCAATAAAATGATCATCGCATCTTCGCTTTGATCCACATGATGTAATTCCTTTTCTGTAGTGCATTTGTTGGGATTCGATGAATTGTAGGTTATGTTCAGATTATTCATGATAATCATTTGAGTCTTTTGTGAAATCTTATATGATTCTCATGTGCATGATTATGGTAGCTTTTTAATTCCCTCTGATCTATTGAAATAGGTTGGCTAACTAGATTGATATTTCTTCGATGAGAGAGGTGCGTTGTAGTAGGTTCAATCTGGCGAATTTCTATATCCCAGTGATAGAAGGGGTCAAGATGCATCTTTGTGTTTGCGGATACTAAGGATAAAACGATGGGTTTACTCATAGTGCTTGAGTTTACTTTGTCTACATCATGTCATTTTTATGCATGCATTACTCTATTTTACTTAATACCTAGATGCATGTTGGATAGGTGTCGATGAGTGGAGTAATAGTACTAGGTGTAGGCAGGAGTCGGCTTATGTGTTTATGGATGTGATGCCTATAGACACATGATCATGGCCGTGCATATCGCATAACTATCTACTTTTCTGTCAATTTCCAAACAATATTTTGTTTACCCACCGTATGCTATTTTTCATGAGAAATGCCATTAGGGAAAACTATGGCCCCCGGGACTATTTTACAATATATTTACAAAACCATCAATACCTTGCTGCCATTTATTTTTACTTTATTTTATTTTTCAATTTACAATTATCTAAAGTTCTCTACACACCTTACTTGCTTGCAAATAACGAGACAAGCGAATTGACAACACTCTTGCCCGCGTTGGCTGCAAGTTGTTCGTTCTTTTGTGTGCAGGCGTTGAAGACGGTTGTGGTTGATATTCCTATTGGTTTGATAAACCTTGATTTCATAAATGAGGGAAATACTTACCTATATTGTGATGCGATAACCCCTTCCTCTTCCTTGAAATCCCAACGTAGATCACAAGTATCAAATTCACACATTCACCCAGCAGTAAGGCACGCTCAATGCGGAGCTTCGCTAAGTCATCCATTAGTTCCTTGATGACAGCTTTTAGCTTCTTCCCTGAGGCACTGCTCTAGTCATGCAACTTCTTTGAGCTGGCGGTCTACTCCTTCACTCGCAAGTTGCAAGATCAAGGGGGTTGCCTTCTTAACCGAGGCATTCCTCTCCTACAACCGCTTCACCAAGCCGATGATCACCTACTCCTTCTGACTGAGCTCTGATACGCCTCCAATGTATCTATAATTTTTTATTATTAAATTCTACAATATTATCATTCTAAGATACTTTTCGGGCATTTATTTGTCCATTCATATTATTTTTGAGCAATAACCTATTTAGCTGCCAAGTACGAGTTGTTGTTTTCCGCATGTTTTTCGCTTTTTAGGTTTACAATACCAACAGGAGTCCAAATAACCTGAAAGTTTTTGATGATTTCTTATGGACCAAAATAAGACCTAGAAGTTTCGGCAAATTGCTGAGGGCCACACAAGGGACCCACAAGACAATAGGGTGGACCATGGCGGGTGGTTGCACCATGTTAGCTTGTGGCGCCCCTGGCTGTCCTGACATCGTTCTCCGGCTTATAAAATCTCATATATTCTGAAAACCCTAAGTGAGCTCCCAAAACACCTTTTTTGCCATCGCAAGGTTCTGTTCCAATGTGTGCCCATCTGGAGCCCTGTTCCATTGCCCTACCGGAGGGGTGATCAATCCCGGAGGGCCTCTACATTATCATTGCTGCTCCCATGGTGACACGTGAGTAGTCTACCATAGACCTAAGGGTCCATAGCTAGTACCTAGATGACTTTCTCTTTCCTACGGGTTCAATACAATGTTCATCGAATCTTCGCGATAACCTATTCGATGTAATAACTTTGTGTGGTGCGTTTGTTGGGATCCAATGGATTCTGGATTTATGTTCAAATTATTAATGAAAAAGACTTGAGTCTTCTATAACGTTTACTATGATTCCTATTTGCATGATTATTATAGTTTTATAAATTTCTCTGATCTATTGATTTGGTTTGTCCAACTAGATTGATTTATCTTCACTTAGAGGGGTGCCTTGTACTGGGTCCAATCTTGCGGTGCTCTATATCCCAGTGATAGACTAGGTGACAAGACACATATTTGTATTCTTGCCTCTATGTATAAAATGATGGGCTTGATTTATATTAATTGGATTTTATTTGTGTACATCATGTCATTGTTATCCAAGCATAACTCTATTTTACCCAATACACCAGATGCATACTCGATAGCGATCAATGGGTGGAATAATAGTACTCCGTGCAGGCCAGAGTGGGTCTACTTGCTTATGGACGGGATGCCTATATACACATGATTATTGCCGTGAATAAATATTGCATAACTATGCACTTTTCAATCAATTGCCCTAAAATAATTTGTTTACCCATCGAGACAGAATCCACTAGAGAACACTATGCCCGCCGTGTCTATTCACTTATATATTTACAAATGCTACTATTTCTTTGCTGCCATTTGTTTACTTTTTGTTAATTTTCCACTTTATATTTATCCAACTATCATCTACGCTATTCATTTTCTTGCAAGTAACGAGTTCAAGGGGATTGACAACCCTCTTGCCCGCGTTCGGTGCAAGTCTTTTCTCTTTTGTGTGTACGCGCTCAAGACGGGGGTTGTATGAGACTCCTATTGGTTCAATAACCTTGGTTATTGATATGTCCATTTTGCATCATGTTTTTTACTGTTATTTATTGTGTTTTTGTGCATTTTTACAATTGGTGGAGTAATTCTAGTGCCTTTTCTCTCATAATATGCAAGGTTTACATCAAGTGGGAGAATGCCGGCAGATGGAAGGCTGGAAATTTATGGAGATTTATTTTATAATAAATAAAAAATACTGGAACAAAAAAGTGCTGGAGGGGGCCACCTGGCGACCAGTAGACACCAGGTCGCCCGAGGAACCCGTAACGTGGCCTGATGTCTAGTGGTCCATGTGGCCCATGTCTGGTTCCCATCTTCTGGTATAAATTCTCCTCCAACCTAAAAAAATAAGGATAGGAATTCAGGGATGAAGCACCGCCGTATAGAGGCGGAATCTAGGCAGGAGCAGTTTTGCCCTCCGGTGGAGCGATTCCGCCGGAGGAACTTCCCTCCCGGAGGGGAAATCGAGGTCACCGTCTTCACCAACAACCCTCTTATTTCGGGGAGGCCAATATTCATCAACATCTTCATCATCATCATCTCCTATCAAACCCCTAGTTCATCTCTTGTACTCAATCTTGTACCCGAACCTCGGATTGGTACCTGGGGTATGTCTAGTAGTGTTGATTACATCTTCTAGTTGATGCTTTATGGTTTATTTGGTGGAAGATCATATGTTCAGATCCATTACGCTATTTTATACCTCTCTGATCTTGAACATGGTTATCACTTGTGAGTGGTTACTTTTGTTCTTGATGCCATGGGAGAAATCATGTTGCAAGTAGTCATGTGAAGTTGATATTCCTTCAATATTTTGATTTTATGAATGTTGTGATTCCCTTAGTAGAGTTATGTGGACGTCGACTACATAATACATCACCATATTTGGGACTAAGGGAATGCATTGTGGAGTAGTAATTATAGGGTGGCTTGCGAGAGTGATAAAAACTTAAACCCAGTCTATGCACTACTTCGTAAGGGGATGATTTGGATCCCTATGTTTAATGTTATGGTTCGAATTTATTCTTAATACTTTTCACATAGTTACGGATGCTTGCGGGAGGGTTAATCATAAGTGGGAGGTTTGTTCCAGTAAGAACATCACCCAATCACCAGTCCACCCACATATCAAAGTATCAAAATACTAAACGCGAATTAACCCAACATGATGAAAGTGACTAGTTGAAATTACCGTGTGCCCTCAAAAACACTTTGTCTATTGTAAGAATCTGTTTCGTTCTGTCCTTTGGCGAAAAAGTATTGGGATACCTTGCTGCACCCATTTTTACTATTGCTACTTGTCACTTGTTACAGTTACCTTGATATCAAACAACTAATTAAAGCTATTTCAGTGCTTGCAGAAATTACCTTGCTGAAAATAGATTGTCATTTCCTTCCGCTCGTCGTTGGGTTCATCACACTTGTGGGTCACAAAGACTCTGTTCTGGCGCCGTTTCCGGGGAGTGAAGCGCCTTTGGTAAGTGGAGTTTTGTAAGGGAAAATTTATATTACGTGCTGAAATTTACTATAACTTGTCACTATGGAAAGTAATTCTCTGAGGGGCTTGTTTGGGGTATCTTCACCTCAACCGGACACAACAAGAGTTGTCCCTCAACATGCTGAACCTACTGAAAATATTTATCATGAAATTCTTTCGGGTATGATAGAGAGATTGCTAGCTAATACTTATGCGGGAGATGGAACAAAACATCCATATATGCACCTGATCTATGTGGATGAAGTTTGTGCCTTATTTAATCTTGCAGGTTTATCCGGAGGTGAAGTTAAGAAGAATTCTTTCCCTTTATATTTGGGCGAAAAAGCATTGACATGGCATAGGCTATATGATGATACAGAATCTTGGAACTGGAATCGATTGCAATTGGAGTTTCACCAAAACAATTATTCTATGCATCTTGCTCATCATGATCGGAATTTTATCTATATTATTTGGCCTCATGAACTGGAATCATTATGAATACCGATGCTTCCAATGATTTTAGCACTAAGTATGGACTTGACTCTAACATAGTAGCCTCATTTTGTGAAACCTTTGCTTCTCATGTTGATCTTCCTAAAGAGAAATGGTTTAAATATCGTCCACCTACTAAATAAAATGTTGAAGAACCAATTAAAGTTGATGCTGAAACTATCATTTACAATGTTGACCCAGTTGTGCCTACTGCTTATATTGAGAAACGACCTTTCCCTGTTAGGATTAAGGAACATGCTAAAGCTTCAAGTATGGTTAAAAAAAGTTATGTTAGGACAACCAAACCATCTGAGAAAATCAAGGTTGAACCTAGTACCGCTATGGTTAAAGAGCTCTTAGTAGACAATATTTATTGGCATTATATTTATTTATGTAATGAAGCTGCTAGAATTGCCAAACCTCATACTAAGGATAAGAATGGACCAATTGTTGGCATGCGTGTCATTTCAGTCAAAATAGGAGATCGTTTCTATCATGGTTTATGTGATATGGGTGCTAGTGTTAATGCTATCCATTTTACCTTATATCAAGAAATTATGCATGAGATAGCACCCGCTGAGATAGAAGACATAGATGTTACTATTAAACTTCCTAATAGAGACACCATCACACCACTTGGGATTGTTAGAGATGTTGAAGTCTTGTGTGGAAAAGTAAAATACCCGAGTGATTTTCTAGTACTTAGCCCACCACAAAATATTTTTTGTCCCATAATATTTGGTAGAACCTTCTTGAAAATTGTCAATGCTCAAAGAGATTGCAAAAATGAAACTGTTAGTGTTAATTTTGCTGGTATGTCGCAGCAGAGCCTAGGAATGAGGTCAGATGGTCATAGAGTAGTCGACTATAAGTATAAGACTGCCTGCCTAAGAGAAGGCAGTCTCTCTCGGGAAACATGGTCCAATTTCTCTTCTTTCTTTTGACATGGGCAACAATTGGGAATAAAACACACCATGAAACGGAGTTTAAAATATAAAAAAAGGAAGAGTGCATTTTCCACTTTCTTATCTCAAAAATGCGTAATATAGTGATGTCATGTTTCTATTTATCTAAAAAGGTCGGAGGAAGTACCTAGCTTCTATTGGGTATACTCTTGATTATCTTAAGGCCATTTGTTAGTGCACTAAAGAATGGGGTCCCTAGTTTACCAGACTTGTGCACGGGCGCGAAGACCCCTGCAGGCAGGGCATGGCAGGACCCAGACAAGATACAACACCCAAGATTATCAAGGCCTCGGCAAGCCTGCCTTGGCGAGAAGATGACCAAGGCCACACCCATTTGGTGGGCGTGATGAACTCACCAAGTAGAAGACCTCGGTAGGCCTCCCTTGTCGGGATGACGACCGAACCCCCGGCAAGCTCCCTTGCCGGGACGAAGACCCAAGGCCCCGAGAAGCTCCTTCTCAGGATGACGAGGCTAGGCACTGGAGGGAAACCGCCCTTGCCACAGTGCCACCGCTGATGACCCACAAGTATAGGGGACCTATCGTAGTCTTTTCGATAAGTAAGAGTGTCGAACCCAACGAGGAGTAGAAGAATCTGACAAGTGGTTTTCAGCAAGGTAATCTCTGCAAGCACTGAAATTATCCGTAACAAGTAGTTTTGCGATGAGATGATTCGAAGAAAGTAGCAAGTAAAAAAAGTAACAATGGTGCAGCAAAGTGGCACAATCCCTTTTGTAGCAAGGGACAATCCTGGACAAACTCTAGGAGGTAAAGCGCTCCCGGGGACACATGGGAATTTCTGTCAAGCTAGTTTTCATCAAGTTCATATGATTCGCGTTCGCTACTTTGATAGTTTGATATGTGGGTGGACCGGCGCTTGGATAATGCCCTTACCTGGACAAGCATCCCACGTATGATTAACACCTCTCGCAAGCATCCGCAAATATGAAAGAAGAATTAAGACAAAGTCTAACCATAGCATTAAACTAGTGGATCCAAATCAGCCCCTTACGAAGCAACACATAAACTAGGGTTTAAGCTTTTGTCACTCTAGCAACCCATCATCTACTTACTATTTCCCATTGCCTTCCTCTAGGCCCAAATAATGGTGAAGTGTTATGTAGTCGACGTTCACATAACACCACTAGAGGAAAAACAACATACAACACATCAAAATATCGAACGAATAGCAAATTCACATGACTACTTATAGCATGACTTATCCCATGTCCTCAGGAACAAAAGTGACTACTCACAAAGAATAATCATATTCATGACCAGAGAGGTAATTAATAGCATCAAGGATCTGAACATATAATCTTCCACCAAGTAATCCAACTAGCATCAACTACAAAGAGTAATTAACACTACTAGCAACCTTACAAGTACCAATCAGAGTCACGAGACGGAGATTGGTTACAAGAGATGAACTAGGGTTTGGAGATGAGATGATGCTGATGAAGATTTTGATGGTGATGAGTCCCCTACGATGAGAGGAGTGTTGGTGATGACGATGGCGACGATTTCCCCCTCCGGGAGGGATGTTTCCCCGGCAGGACGACCCTGCCAGAGCTCTAGATTGGTTCTGCTCAAGTTCCGCCTCATGGCGACGACGATTCCTCCCAAAAGCCTCCTCTCGATTTTTCTGGAACAAAACCCTTCTTGTAGCAAAAGAGGGGGGCCAGAGGGCCACCAGTGGGGCCACATGCCCCCTAGGCATGGCCAGGGGGGAGGCCACGCCTAGGAGGCTTGTGGCCTCCTACTGGCTCCCCTCTTGTACTTCTTCGGCCCAGTATTTTTTTTATAAATTCCAAATTAAATCCTCGTTGATTTTCACGGCTTTTGGAGTTGCGCAAAATAGGTATCTCAAACTTTCTCCTTTTTAGGCCAGAATTCCAGCTGCCGGCATTCTCTCTCTTCATGTAAACCTTGCAAAATAAGAGAGGAAAGGCATAAGTACTATACCGTGAAGTGTAATAACAGCCCATAAAGCGATGAATATCAACATGAAAGCATGATGCAAAATGGACCTATCAACTCCCCCAAGCTTAGACCTCGCTTGTCCTCAAGCGGAAGCCGAGATCGATAAATATTCCCACATGTTTAGAGAGAGAGAGGTGTTGACAAAACAAGATACGGACAAGCAGGCATCATGATCATAGTTAGAACAACAATACCAACATATAATCTCTCATGCTAAAGGGACAATTCCTTCACAAAGTAAAGTATGGATCAAGAACCTTAATGAGAATTAACAACCGATAGCCTTTAGTCATTGAAGTAATTGCAATTTATCATAACATCGGAAAGAGTCAAATAAGAGCTTGTAAAGAAAATCCACATACTCAATCATCCTTTCGTCTCCTACAATTGCTACAACTCACATGGTACTCATGAGATCAAAGTTTCAGTTGGACACACAGAAAGATAGGGGCTTATAGTTTTGCCACCCAACTACTTACCTCAAGGGTAATGTCAACAATAATAATTCATGAATACTTACTTCCAAGTTGACATACGAATATAGATCTTTCCCTAGCATATGACGTTATCCAAGATAAAGGCGAAATAAGGAATTGGTGTAGATCACCATGACTCTTTCAAGGGCACAAAGTAAAGGTAGAAGATAGGCCCTTCGCAGAGGGAAGCAGAGGTTGTCATGCGCTTTTGTGGTTTGGATGTGCGACCTCTTAGTGTAAAGGAACGTCACTTTATTTTGCCTCCTATGATACATAACTTTATTATGCAGTCTGTCG
Organism: Hordeum vulgare subsp. vulgare; assembly: GCF_904849725.1. NCBI lineage: Eukaryota > Viridiplantae > Streptophyta > Magnoliopsida > Poales > Poaceae > Hordeum > Hordeum vulgare. Next base: position 396,744,965 of record NC_058519.1, read on the forward strand.
GTTTTATGTCTTCCTCATCACAGGTTCATACAAAGCTTATTTTCCACACACTAATAGATCGTACATATTTAGGGAGAAATTTTTATTTCACGCACCGATGACAACTTACTTGAGGGATCTTATTCAATCCATAGGTAGGTATGGTGGACTCTCATGGCAAAATTGGGTTGAGGGTTTATGGATGCACAAGTAGTATCTCTACTTAGTGCGCAAGTTTTGTCTAATATGACGTGGATGCAATCGTCACATGCTAAGGGATCACTAGTCATATAATCATTGTTCGGAACCAAGCAAACGTAATTCATCATGTTGTCTTCCTTGTCCAACATCTACTTCTAAGCATGTAATAGTTTAGTGAGTGTTCACAATCATAGATGGTGTCTAAGATGATATATTTATATGTGAACCTCTCCTTCTCTATCACTTCCTATTAATTGCAAGAATGACCAAGGTCTACGTTTGTCCACCCTCAACAAGTTTCAATCAACATTCTTTTTATATGTGAAGCCATCACTTCCCATAAGATCATTACATGATCTTTCATGCTTTTGTTCTTTTATCATTCTCTTGATCATGGCATGAAACAAGGCCCTTAACTAAGACACTCTTTATTATATGACTCACGAACTCGAATACATCAGGGGTAACACAAAGAAAAACTCAAGCCTATAACACTAAGGACTTTATTCTACTAGAGAAAGATAAAACCAAAAAGGATCGAACTAAGAAAAGGAAAAGGAAAAAGATGTGATGGTGATACAATACTGGGGCAGCTCCCCCAAGCTTGGCACAAGCCAAGGGGATTGCGCATACCCATGCTTAGTTGTCTTCCTTTGGAGGTGATGGTGGTGGCATTGTTGCAACATGGGTTTGATCCTCGATCTTCGAAGGCATAGGTGCTCCATCATGGAAAGATGACCGAGTCTCCGGAATCCTCAAATCTGCAGCCAACCGTATTGATTTAAATCTATACTCATACTCACAGTTTTGGTTCTGCGGGTCATAGATCTGTGCTTGGAGGTGATCAATTCTGTCATAGAGCCTAGAGAGGTGCTTCCCAATGTCATTGGCATCGATCTTGTGCTTGTTGGTGAACTCCGTGATCATCATGTGGTTGGCATTGAGTCCATGCTCCACCATCCCTTGGCACTTGAAGACTTGTTTCTCCATTGCTTCGAGCCTCGCCTCCATGCTTCCGGTCTTCATGGCCCCCTCAACATCACGGGTGTGCAGCATCCCCTCGCGCATCTCGATAGATTGAGGGTGTTGCGGCACTCCCGCAAGGTAGGGATTGATGACCTTCTCGAATATCTTGTCCTTCAGAGCTTTTGGGGACGTCATAGCGATCTTGATCTGCAGCAGAAATAGGCTCGAAACGAAAACATAGGAAATTTGCGTGATACGAGGGACAGACCTTTCGGGACAATATATAACGATTTTTTCCATACCAGAAGGAGTATTTCGCAAGAAAACAGAGTCCGGGAGGCACACGAGGTGGTCACAAGCCCCCAGGCGCGGCCAGGGGGTCGCCTGCGCCTGGCAGGCTTGTGGCCTCCTGGTGCGCTTTCCGGACTACTTCAAATTTTTCTATTTTTTTCAAAAATTCCAAAACGGAGAAAAATTCCTACTGGAAAAGTTTTGGAGTCTGTTTACTTACCAAATCACATAGCTCTTCGTTTTCGGAGTCTGAAACAGGATGATAAATATCCCTTATGTACTCCTCCGGAGTTATGGTATTGATAATATTTCTTTCAACGTTTATGGGAGTACCTGAGATATAATGCTTGATTCTTTCCCCATTTATCACTCTCGGAAAATTACCTTCCTTGTTGTTGATCTTGATGGCACCGAAACGATATACTTCCTCAACAATGTAAGGACCTTCCCACTTGGAGAGAAGCTTGCCTGCAAATGTTTTTAACGAGAATTATATAGCAAGACATAATCACCTACATTGAACTCACGCTTTTGTCTCCTTTTATCATGCCACCTCTTAACCTTTTCTTTGAACAACTTGGCATTTTCATATGCCTGAGCTCTTCATTCATCAAGTGAGCTGATATCAAATAACCTCTTCTCACCAGCAAGTTTGAAATCAAAGTTGAGCTCTTTGATTGCCCAATAAGCCTTATGCTCTAGCTCAAGTGGTAAATGACAAGCTTTACCGTAAACCATTTTGTACGGAGACATGCCCATGGGATTCTTATAGGCAGTTCTATAAGCCCATAGTGCATCATCGAGCTTCTTAGACCAATTCTTTCTAGACCTATTGACAATCTTTTGCATAATTAGTTTAATCTCTCTATTACTTAGCTCTACTTGACCACTGGATTGAGGGTGATAGGGAGATGCAATTCTATGGCTGACATCATACTTAGCAAGCGTTTTTACAGAAAGCACCATGAATGAAATGTGAACCACCATCAGTCATTAGATATCTAGGTACTCCAAATCTAGGGAAAATAACTTCTTTAAGCATCCTGATAGAGGTGTTGTGATCAACACTACTAGTTGGGATAGCTTCTACCCACTTAGTGACGTAATGAACAGCAACTAGGATATGAGTATACCCATTGGATTTTGGAAAAGGTCCCATATAATCAAGGCCCCAAACATCAAATGGTTCAATCACAAGTAAATAATTCATAGGAATTTCGTGACGTTTGCTGATATTACCTATTCATTGACATTCGTCACAAGACAAGACAAACCTACCGACATCCTTGAAGAGAGTGGGCCAATAGAAACCTGATTGCAATACCTTGTGTGCAGTTCTATCTGCCGTATGGTGTCCTCCATAAGCTTCGGAGTGACACTTCTGTAGGATCTGTCCCTATTCATGTTCAGGTATACAACGTCTAATAACACCATCTACTCCTTCGTTATAAAGGTGAGGATCATCCCAAAAGTATTGTCTCAAATCAAAGAAGAATTTCTTCTTTTGCTGGTATGTGAAACTAGGTGGTATATATTTGGCAACGATATAATTTGCATAATCAGCATACCATGGTGCACTACGTGAAGTATTGATGACATTCAATTGCTCATCAGGAAAGCTATCATCAATAGGTTGTGGGTCATCAAGAACATTCTCCAACCTAGACAAGTTATCTGCTACTGGGTTCTCAGCACCCTTCCTATCAACAACATGCAAATCAAATTCTTGTAGCAAGAGAACCCATCTGATAAGTCTAGGTTTAGCGTCTTTCTTCTCCATGAGGTACTTAATAGCAGTGTGAACAGCGTGAATAGTGACTTTGGAATCAACTATGTAAGATCTGAACTTTTCACATGGAAACACAACTGCTAAAAATTCATTTTCAGTAGTAGCATAGTTTCTTTGGGCACTGTCTAGAGTTTTACTAGCATAGTGAATAACATTCAAATTTATCAACTCTTTGCCCTAGAACAGCACCAACAGCATAATCACTAGCATCACACATGATTTCAAAAGGTAAGTTCCAATCAGGTGGTTGAACAATAGGCGCAGTTATCATGGCCTTTTTAAGTATTTCGAAGGCTTCCTCACAATCATCGTCAAAAACAAAAGGAATCTCCTTTTGCAAGAGATTGGTAAGAGGCCTAGAACTCTTAGAGAAGTCTTTAATGAACCTTCTATAGAAACCAGCATGACCAAGGAAACTTCTTATACCTTTGATATCTTTGGGGCATGGCATTTTCACGATCGCATCAACCTTAGCCTTATCGACTTCAATACCTCTTTTAGAAATTTTATGTCCTAAGACGATGCCTTCATTAGCCATAAAGTGGCACTTCTCCCAATTCAAGACAAGGTTGGTGTCTTTACATCTCTGCAAGACTCGGTCAAGGTTGCTGAGGCAATCATCAAAAGAAGACCCGTAAACGGAGAAGTCATCCATGAAAACCTCAACAATCTTTTCACAAAAGTCAGAGAATATAGCCATCATGCATCTTGGAAAGGTAGCAGGTGCATTACATAAGCCAAAAGGCATACGTCTGTAAGTGAAGGTACCGAAAGGGCAGGTGAAAGTGATGAACTCACCAAGTACAAGACCTCGGCAGGCCTCCCTTGCCGGGATGACGACCGAAGCCCCCGGCAAGCTCCCTTACCGGGACGAAGACCCAAGGCCCCAGCAAGCTCCTTGCCGGGATGACGGGTCTAGGCACTGCAGGCAACCACCCTTGCCATAGTGCCACCGCCCCTAAGTGCCAACGCATTCCGCATGTGCCAGTGCAGCGCCCAGGTGTCGAAACACCCGGATACGTGTCTTCACCAGCACATCACTGACAAGGGCAAGACGTGCATTCAATGCACCTGACAGCGGTAGATGGATAAGCCCTGCTCTAGGTTCACTGTAACTCCTCGTGAATCTACCACTGAGCACTGTAGGTGACCCCTTTGCCTATAAAAGGAGGCCCTTAGCTCATTCATAAGGGGTTAGACACTTTGGACATTGACTCATAAGACGATCATGAACAATCACTATAACAATCAACAGCAAAAACGCTTAATACAACAAGACAAGCAGGACGTAGTGTTTTACGAGTAAGCGGCCCGAACCTGGGTAAAAAGGCTTGCCAGATGCTAATCGTTAGCTCTGCTCTCCCCGCCCTACGATCACAAGGGTTTCGTGTTGATTCCCATAGGTGTCGACCTCGCACCGCTAAAAGCATTAGTCCCACTCTTTGCGAGAAGAAGTTTAATATGGAACCAGATGCTAAACCCGTTGTTTATCACTAATGAAGACTGAATCCCAAAATGAAAGAAGTGGTAAGAAATGAAATATTAAAGCTTCTGGAAGCACGTATAATTTATCCGATAACTGATATTAGATGGGTAAGTCCCGCTAATTGTGCCCCTAAGAATGGAGGTATTACAAATGTTCCTAATGATAAAAATGAACTCATTCCACAAATATTTGTAACTCTCTATAGAATGGTAACAGATTTTAGAAAATTAAACAAAGCTACTACAAAAGATCATTATCCTTTACCTTTTATGGACCAAATGCTAGAAAGATTATCGAGCACACTGATGTCACTTGAAATACGTCAGTATTTTCCCCAAAGAGGAAGGGATGATGCAACACATCAATGGTAGGTATTTCCCTCAGTGATGAGACCAATGTTATCGAACAAGTAGGAGAATAACGCAACACTATGTAGACAGCGCCTGCACACAAATAACAAACACTTGCAACCCGACATAAGAGAGGGGTTGTCAATCTCTCACTCGTAAAAAGATAGATAGTTTGATGATAGTTTGGATAAATAGATCTCTCATAAACGCAAAATAAAAGAAGTGAAAAAAAGTTCAGCAAGGTATTTTTGTGTTTTTGTTAATATAGATCTGAAAATAAAAGTTGCAAATAAAGGAAAAGGCAAATAGCAATATAGATCTAAAAGTATAGGATGATGAAATAGACCCGGGGGGTGTAGATTTCACTAATGGCTTCTCCCAAGGAATTGGCAACAGTGGGTGAACAAATTATTGTTGGGCAATTGATAGAAAAACAAATTATCATGATGATATCCAAGACAATGATCATGTATATAGGCATCATGTCCAAGATTAGTAGACCGACTCCTGCCTGCATCTACTACTATTACTCCACACATCGACCGCTATCCAGCATGCATGTAGTGTATGAAGTTCATGGAATCAACTATGTAAGATCTGAACTTTTCACATGCAAACACAACTGCTAAAAATTCATTTTCAGTAGTAACATAGTTTCTTTGGGCACTGCCTAGAGTTTTACTAGCATAGTGAATAACACTCAAATTTATCAACTCTTTGTCCTAGAACAGCACCAACAGCATAATCACTAGCATCACACATGATTTCAAAAGGTAAGTTCCAATCAGGTGGTTGAACAATAGGCGCAGTTATCATGGCCTTTTTAAGTATTTCGAAGGCTTCCTCACAATCATCGTCAAAAACAAAAGGAATCTCCTTTTGCAAGAGATTGGTAAGAGGCCTAGAAATCTTAGAGAAGTCTTTAATGAACCTTCTATAGAAACCAGCATGACCAAGGAAACTTCTTATACCTTTGATATCTTTGGGGCATGGCATTTTCACGATCGCATCAACCTTAGCCTTATCGACTTCAATACCTCTTTTAGAAATTTTATCTCCTAAGAGGATGCCTTCATTAGCCATAAAGTGGCACTTCTCCCAATTCAAGACAAGGTTGGTGTCTTTACATCTCTGCAAGACTCGGTCAAGGTTGCTGAGGCAATCATCAAAAGAAGACCCGTAAACGGAGAAGTCATCCATGAAAACCTCAACAATCTATTCACAAAAGTCAGAGAATATAGCCATCATGCATCTTTGAAAGGTAGCAGGTGCATTACATAAGCCAAAAGGCATACGTCTGTAAGTGAAGGTACCGAAAGGGCAGGTGAAAGTGATGAACTCACCAAGTACAAGACCTCGGCAGGCCTCCCTTGCCGGGATGACGACCGAAGCCCCCGGCAAGCTCCCTTACCGGGACGAAGACCCAAGGCTCCAGCAAGCTCCTTGCCGGGATGACGGGTCTAGGCACTGCAGGCAACCACCCTTGCCATAGTGCCACCGCCCCTAAGTGCCAACGCATTCCGCATGTGCCAGTGCAGCGCCCAGGTGTCGAAACACCCGGATACGTGTCTTCACCAGCACATCACTGACAAGGGCAAGACGTGCATTCAATGCACCTGACAGCGGTAGATGGATAAGCCCTGCTCTAGGTTTACTGTAACTCCTCGTGAATCTACCAATGAGCACTGTAGGTGACCCCTTTGCCTATAAAAGGAGGCCCTTATCTCATTCATAAGGGGTTAGACACTTTGGACATTGACTCATAAGACGATCATGAACAATCACTATAACAATCAACAGCAAAAACGCTTAATACAACAAGACAAGCAGGACGTAGGGTTTTACGAGTAAGCGGCCCGAACCTGGGTAAAAAGGCTTGCCGGATGCTAATCGTTAGCTCTGCTCTCCCCGCCCTACGATCACAAGGGTTTCGTGTTGATTCCCATAGGTGTCGACCTCGCACCGCTAAAAGCATTAGTCCCACTCTTTGCGAGCAGAAGTTTAATATGGAACTAGATGCTAAACCCATTGTTTATCACTAATGAAAACTGAATCCCAAAATGAAAGAAGTGGTAAGAAATGAAATATTAAAGCTTCTGGAAGCACGTATAATTTATCCGATAACTGATATTAGATGGGTAAGTCCCGCTAATTGTGCCCCTAAGAATGGAGGTATTACAAATGTTCCTAATGATAAAAATGAACTCATTCCACAAATATTTGTAACTCTCTATAGAATGGTAACAGATTTTAGAAAATTAAACAAAGCTACTACAAAAGATCATTATCCTTTACCTTTTATGGACCAAATGCTAGAAAGATTATCGGGCACACTGATGTCACTAGAAATACGTCGGTATTTTCCCCAAAGAGGAAGGGATGATGCAACACATCAATGGTAGGTATTTCCCTCAGTGATGAGACCAATGTTATCGAACAAGTAGGAGAATAACGCAACACTACGTTGACAGCGCCTGCACACAAATAACAAACACTTGCAACCCGACATAAGAGAGGGGTTGTCAATCTCTCACTCGTAAAAAGATAGATAGTTTGATGATAGTTTGGATAAATAGATCTCTCATAAACGCGAAATAAAAGAAGTGAAAAAAAGTTCAGCAAGGTATTTTTGTGTTTTTGTTAATATAGATCTGAAAATAGAAGTTGCAAATAAAGGAAAAGGCAAATTGCAATATAGATCTAAAAGTATAGGATGATGAAATAGACCCGGGGGGTGTAGATTTCACTAATGGCTTCTCTCAAGGAATTGGCAACAGTGGGTGAACAAATTATTGTTGGGCAATTGATAGAAAAACAAATTATCATGATGATATCCAAGACAATGATCATGTATATAGGCATCATGTCCAAGATTAGTAGACCGACTCCTGCCTGCATCTACTACTATTACTCCACACATCGACCGCTATCCAGCATGCATGTAGTGTATTAAGTTCATGGAAAAACGGACTAATGAAATAAGCACGATAACATGATGTAGACAAGATCTATTCATTTAGGAATAGACCCCATCTTTTTATCCTTAATATCAAGGATACATGCATGCCTTGCTACCCCTTGTGTCACTTGTAAAGGATACCGCAAGATTGAACCCATCACAAAGCACCTCTTCACATTGCAAGATAAATAGATCAAGTTGGCCAAACAAAACCCAAATGTCGGAGAAGAAATCCGAGGCTATAATAATCAAGATTGGATATAAAACTCAAGGCAAAATCTGATCATAAACTAATTGTTCATCGAATCCCAACAAACACACCGCACAAAATCATTATATCAAATAGATCTCCAAGAGACCATTGTATTGAGAAACATACAGAGAAGAAACCATCTAGCTACCGCCTACGGACCCTTAGGTCTGATATGAACTACCCACACATCATAAGAAAGGCACCAATGAGGATGACGAGCCCCTCCGTGATCGTGTTCCCCTCCGGCGGAGTGCCGGAACAGGGCTCTAGATTGGATCTCGTGGTTCTCGAACTTGCAGCGGCTGGAATTGTTTTTCATCGATGCCCTTAGGTTTTCTGGAATATTGGCGGATTTATATGGCGAAGAGGTGGTCCAGGAGGCCAATATGGAGGGTACCACCCACTAGGGTGCACATGGGCTCCTTGGCGCACCCATGTGGGTGGTGCTACCTTCGGTGCCCCCCTCTCGTACTTCTTTGGCCCATCTTGTGTCTTGTGGCTGAGATAAATTCTCCCAAAAGTTTTGCTGCGTTTGGACTCCCTTTGGTACTGATTTCCTGCAAAGTAAAAAACAAGCAAAAAAACAACTCGCACTAGGCACTATCTCAATAGGTTAGTCCCAAAAAATGATATAAAGTTGTTATAAAATGATTGTAAAAAAATCCAAGAATGGTTACATAACATCATGGACCAATAAAAAATTATAGATACGTTGAAGACGTATTAGCATCCCCAAGCATAATTCCGGCTCGTCCTCGAGTTGGTAAATGATAAGAACAGATTTTTTGATGTGGAATGTTGCCTATCATGTTCATCACATATTCTTTTCTTTGTAGTATGGACATTTCGACTTTTATATGGTTCAAAGCAATAGTCTCGTTTTGACATGAAGACTTTAATACTCAATAATATCAAAATGCAACCATGTCTTTCAAAATATCAACACTAAAGAAAGCTATCCCTAGCCCATCATGCTCAATCATTGATCTATTCATGAAACACACTCGCATATTAGATACACCCAATGCTCTCGTAGTGCCCCTTAGTTGGTGCTTTTAATAATAAAAGTGGAGACAGAAAATAAAAATTGCATAAAGTAAATAGAAAGGCCCTTCGCAGAGGGAAGTAGGGATTTGTAGAGGTGTCAGAGCTCAATGCAAAAAAAAAATTAGAGATAAAACATTTTGGGAGGTATACTTTTTCCTGCCAACGAGAATGACTTAGAGTTCCCCATACTTTTCATGCTAGATACATCATAGGCGGTTCCCAAACAGAACATAAAGTTTATTCCTTTTCCACCATTTCTTTCACATTCTAAGGCTAGTAGTATCCACGGGTTCCGTCCATACCAGTACTTCCCAAGAAATTTATTATTTGAGAACATTTTTTTCATTTCAAGACTGGGCATCTCTATTACTGCCATACTCTCGTGCAATGACAAGTGAATAAACACTCATCTTGAGAATAACACATCTAGCATGAAAAAATAGAAGCCATCCTTCACCGTCTCATGAGCTAGTACGAGTAAAGGAAACATAATTTTATTTTGAAAATTAGAGATGGCACATACAAATTTTCTTAGAGCGTCAAGGAGATACCGCATATAGGTAGGTATAGTGGACTCATATGGCAAAACTAGGTTTAAGTAGTTTGAATGCACAAGTAGTATTCCTACTTAATACAAGTGAAGGCTAGCAAAAGATTGGGAAGCATCCAACCAAGAAACAAAAAATCACGTAAACAAGCATTGAGCATAATAACACCGAAAAATGCACCATAAGTAAGATGTTATTTCATCGCATAACTATTTACTTGCGTTCTTGCATAGGGAATCACAAATATTAATACCAATATTCTTACTAAAGCATAATTACTCATCAACATGACTCACATATCACTATCATCATATCTCAAAACTATTACAAGGAATCAAGTTTATTTGTCCAATGATCTTCGTGGATGTTTTCATTATATCCCTCTTGAATATCTCAAATAGATCAAAGTGAATCATGAGAGCATTTTTTGAACATGATAAAGCACACCGTGCTAAAAAATATATAAGTGAAGCACTAGAGCAATTCCATAGCTCTAAAAGATTTAAGTGAAGCACATAGAGCAATTCTAACAAATCATAGCATATTTTGGCTCTCTCAAATAGGTGTCTACAGGAAGGATACAAGTGAAAAACTAAAAGCAAAACAAGCAAAGACTCATATCATATAAGACGCTCCAAGCAAAACACATAAGATGTGATGAATAAAAATATAGTTTCAAGTAGAATACCGATGGTCGTTTGAAGAAAGAGGGGATGCCACTCGGGGCATCCCCAAGCTTAGTTGCTTGATACATATTGAATATTTTATTGGCGTGCAGAAAGCATCCCGAAGCTTAGGATTTTGCACTCCTTATTCCTTCATCCATCGTGATCTCACCCAAAACTTGAAAACTTCAATCACACAAAACTTAACAAAATTCTCGCGAGATCCTTTAGTATAAGAAAGAAAAAATAAGTACCTTAGGGTACTCTTGCAAACCCATTCGTATTTTAATATTGCATTATATATACTGTATTTCAACTTTACCATGGCTCATACCACCACATACAAGTCATAGATTCATCAAAACAAGCACACAATGCAATGAAAACAGAATCTGTCTTAAACAGAACTGTCTGTAGTAATCGGTACTACAACCATATTTCTGTAACTCTAAAATGTCGAAACAATTAGGACAATGTAAATAATTTGTAGCAAAATATTGTGTTAAAATTTCAGCTCATTATCAAGCTCCAATAAAATATGAAAATTAGTGCACTCGAGAAAACGTTTATGTTTTACATTCAACATAGTTTCTACTCATCTTATAGACAATCCTAAAGGTATTACTTGGCGCAAACACTCAATAGAACATAAAAACACAATAATAACAGAATTATAATTGTGAAAGCACTCAAAAACATAAAGAAAAAAAAGAAAAATTAAATTTATTCATTGGATTGCCTCCCAACAAGCGCTATCATTTTACGCCCCTACCTAGGCATATAGCAGAGATTTCAAGTGTTGTCATCCTTGGAGGATAATCCATAGGTTGACATCATTATAGATTTATATGGTAATTTAATCTTGGTTCTAGGGAAGTGTTCCATAATCTTTCTTACTGGTAACTTAAATTTAATATTCCCTTCTTTCATGTCTACCAAGTATAATGGGACAAGACAGATTGCAATCAATATCAAGGACAATAAAGTCTATGGGAAAATAATTCATATTTGCAACAATAAGATCATTAATAATTCTTCACGAAGGCTTTTTAATTGTAGAATCTGCCAGGTGCAAATTAAGAGAACATTCCTCAATATTGATAAGACCAAGCACATCACAAAGACACTTACGAATTGTGGAAACACTAACACCAAAATCACGTAAAGCATTGCAGTTATAATTTTAAATCTTGATTTTGATGGTTGGTTCCCATTCGCCATGCAATTTCCTAGGAATAAAAGCTTCTAATTCCAACTTTTCTTCAAAAGCTTTCATCATGACATCAACAATATGTTTAGTAAAAGCTTAATTTTTTCAAAGGCATGAGGTGAATTTATCATAGATTGCAACAAATAAATACAATCAAACAAGGAGCAACTATCATAATTAAAGTCTTTGTAATCAAAAATAGTGGGCACATCACTAGTTAAAGTCTTGACCTCTCCAAACCCACTTTTATGAAAAATTTCAAGAAAATATTCACCCTCCGAATTATCGGGACGCCTTCTAGTCCCTTTTTCTTCAATCTTAACATTACTAAACAAGGAATCAATAGAAGAAACACCAACCATTTTCAGATCTTCATCATTTTTATTTTTTAGAGAGATTGGTTTTGCGGCCATTTGATTCACTAAAGTGGCTTGTGCATCAGATATTTTGCCTAACAAATTTTCAGAAAAGGCATACTTGGATTGGAGATTCCAAACTTATCTGCTAATATCATCAAGTTGTCTCGTTATATCATGTAGCACGACGAAGTGTTCTTTAAGCTCTTCAGTAAAATGTTTATTGTGCTCAAATTGGGTAGTCATATATTCCTTAGTAGTTTGTTCGATATCAAGCAAGATATTTGGGGTAAGGAACATCATAAAACTTTCATTGAGGCATCATGACTTCGCAAAGAAAAAATACGAGATAGATCTAACGAGAAAATAGCAACGAAAAACAGGGCGAATAAAACAACAAACTTTTGTGAAGTGGGGGAGATGGAAACGAGAGGCAAAAGGAAAATAATGTAAATTGCAAGGAGATGAGATTTGTGATTAGGAACCTGATAATGTTGATGATGTCTCCCTGGCAACGGCGCCAGAAATTCGTTTTGATGTCGCTTGAACTACATCGGTATTTTTCCCAAAGAGGAAGGGATGATGGGGCACAAAAACGGTACGTATTTCCCTCACTCATGAGACCAATGTTATCAAACGAGTAGGAGAATCACGCAAAACTATGTAGATGACACGTGCACACAAATAACAAACACTTGGAACCCGACGTAAGAGAGGGGTTGTCAATCCCTCATGGGTATAAAAATAGATATTTTGATGATAGTTTGGATAAATGGATCACTCGTAAACGCAAAAAAATAGAAGTAACAAAAAAATGCAGCAAGGTATTTTTGTGTTTTTCATAATATAGATCTGAAAATAAAAGTTGCAAATAAAGGAAAAGGCAAATAGCAATATAGATCTGAAAGTATATGAGGATCAAATAGACTTGGGGCCCCTAGATTTCACTAGTGGCTTCCCTCAAGAAAATAGCAACGGTGGGTGAACAAATTATTCCTAGGCAATTGATAGATTAACAAATAATCATGACAATAGCCAAGACAATGATCATGTATATAGGCATCATGTCCAAGATTAGTAGACCGACTCATGCCTACATCTATTACTATTACTCCACACATCGACCACTATCCAGCATGCATCTAGTTTATTAAGTTCATGGAAAACGGAGTAATGCAATAAGAACGATGACATGATGTAGACAATATATATTCATGTAGGAGTAGACCCCATCTTTTTATCCTTAATAGCAGTGATACATGCGTGCCTTGGTGCTCCTTGTGTCATTGGGAAAGGACACCGCAAGATCGAACCAATCACAAGCACATGTGCACATTGCAAGATAAATAGATAAAGTTGGCCAAACAAAACCCAAATACCGGAGTTGAAATACGAGGCTATAATAATCAATATTGGATATAAAATTCAAGGCAAAATCTGATCATAAACTTATTGTTCATCGGATCCCAACAAACACACCGCACAAAAGCATTACATCAAATAGTGTCCAAGAGACCATTGTATTGACAAACATAGAGAGAAGAAGCCATCTAGCTACTGCCTATGGACCCGTAGGTATGATATGAACTACTCATGCATCATTGGAGGGGCACCAATGAGGATGATGAACCCCTCCGTGATCGTGTTCCCCTCCGGCGGAGTGCAGGAATAGGGCTCTAGATTGGATCTCCTCGTTACGGAACTTGCGGTGGCTAGAATTGTTTTTTGTCAACTCTCCTACGGTTTCTGGAATATTGGAGGATTTGTAGGGCGAAGAGGCAGTGCAGGAGGCTACTAAGGAGGGCACCACCCACCAGGGCGCACCTGGGCTCCCTGACGCGCCCATGTGGGGTGGTGCTCCCCACGGATCCCCCTCTAGTACTTCTTTGGGCCATCATGTGTCTTCTGGCCCAGAAAAATTCCTCGAAAAGTTTTGTTGCGTTTGGTCTCTATTTGGTACTAATTTTCTATGAAGTAAAAGACAAGCAAAAAAAGCAATTTGTATTGGGCACTATATCAATAGGTTAGTCCCAAAAAATGATATAAAGTTGCTATAAAATGATTGCAAAACATCCAAGAATGGTAACATAACAGCATGGAACAATCAAACATTATAGATACGTTGGAGACGTATCACACACACATTTTTTCTAGATGGTTATTCTGGTTCCCTCAAATACATGTATCACAATGTGATCAAGAGAAAACCACCTTTACTTGTTCTTTTGCAACCTATGCTTACAGAAGTATGCCTTTTGGATTATGCAATGAACCTTCTAGCTTTCAAAGATGTACGACTGTTATATTCTCTGATTTTTGTGAAAACATTGTTGTCGTCTTTATGGATGATTTTTCTGTTTACAAAAATTCTTTTGATGATTGCTTAAGAAACATTGATCGAGTTTTGTAGAGATGTGAGAAAACTAACATTGTCTTGAATTGGGAGAAGTGTCGCTTTATGGTAAATGAACGTATTGTCTTGGGTCATAGAATTTCCATGAGGTACTGAGGTGGAAAAGGCTGAAGTTGATGCAATTGAGAAGATGCCATGTCCTCAAGATATTAAAGGTATCCATAGTTTCCTTGGTCCTTCTTGTTTCTATTGGATCTTTATTAAAGATTTCTTTAAAATTTCCAGGCCTCTGACCAATTCATTACAAAAGTATGTTCCTTTTGTTTTTGACGATGAATGTGTAGAAGCCTTTGAAAAACTTAAGAAAGCCATAACTTCTGCACCGATTGTTCGACCACCTTATTACAGCTTACCTTTTGAAATTATGTGTGATGCTAGTGATTATGCTATTGGTACTATTCTTGGACAAAGAGTTGATAAGAAATTAAATGTTATCCATTTTGATAGTAAAACTCGAGACATTGACAAGAGAAGTTATGCTACCATTGAAAATAATTCTAAGCAGTTGTATTTGCTTGTGCTAAATTCGGATCTTACAATGTTGATTCTAAAGTAATTGTTCACACTGATCATGCTTCTATTAAATATCGAAAAGAAAGATGCTAAGGCTAGATTTATTAGGTCGGTTCTCTTGCTACAATAATTTGATTTGCATAACTTGTCTAAGTTAGAAAATGTTCTTGATGACCCACTACCTATTGATAATAGTTTTCGTGGTGAACAACTAGTTGTGGTCAATGTTTCTCATAATACACCGCGGTTTATTGATTATGCTAATTACATCATTGCTAAATACACACCACCTAGTGTCACCTGTCAACAAAAGAAAAAATTCTTCTTTGATTTAAGACATTACATTTGGGATGACCCACATCTTTATGAAGAGGGAGTAAATGGTATTGTTAGACGTTGTATACCTAAGCATGATCAGGAAGAAATCCTACGGAAGCGTCACTCCAAGGCTTATGGAGGACCTCATGCGGGAGATAGAACCGCACACAAGGTATTGAAGTGTGAATTTTACTGGCCTACTCTTTTCAAAGATTCTCGTAAGTTTTCCTCTCTTGTGATGAATGTCAAAGAATTGGTAACATTAGTAGATGTCAGGAAATGCCTATGAATTATCCACTTGTTATTGAACCATTTAATGTTTGGGGATTTGATTATATTGGACCTTTTCCTTCCTCTAATGGGTATACACATATTTTGGTTGATGTTAATTATGTCACTAAATGGGTATAAGTTATTCCAACCAATAGTGCTGATCATATCACCTCTATGAAAATGCTTAAGGAAGTTATTTCCCCACATTTTGGAGTCCCTAGATACTTAATGACTGGTGGTGGTTCACATTTTATTCATGGTGCTTTTCGCAAGTTGCTTGCTAAATATGATGTTAACAACAGAAGTACATCTTCCTATCATCCTCAGTCTAGTGGTCAACTAGAATTAACCAATAGAGAAATAAAATTAATATTGAAAAAGACTATCAATAGGTCCCGAAATAATAGGTCTAAAAAATTAGATGATGCATTGGGGGCCTACAGAACAACTTATAAAAATCCAATGCTTATGTATCCTTATAAAATGGTTTATGGGGAAGCATGTCATTTACCTCTTTAGCTAGAACATAAAGCTTATTGGACAATTAAGAACTCAACTATGATTTCAAACTTGTTGGTGAAAAATATTTCCGGAGATTTTATTCTGTTTGGACTCCGTTTAATATTCCTTATCTGCAATATTCAAAAACGTGGAAAAACAGAAAGTCGCACTAGGCTCTAGGTTAATAGGTTAGTCCCAAAAATAATATAAAATAGCATATTAATACATAAAAACATCCAAAACATATAATATAATACCATGGAACAATCAAAAATTATAGATACGTTTGATACATATCAGCATCCCCAAGCTTAATTCCTGCTCGTCCTTGAGTAGGTAAATGATAAAAACATATTTTTTCATGTGGAATGCTACTAACATATTTATCCATGTAATATTCTCTAATGTGGCATGAATATTCAGATCGATAAGACTCAAAACAAAAGTCTATATTGACATAAAAACAATAACATTTCAAGCATACTAATAAGATAATTGCTTCCTTTCGAAATAGCATGGTCTTAGAAAGTTATCCCTACAAAATCATATCATCTCGCTATGCTCAATCTTCACCACACAAAGTATCTAAGTCATGCACAACCTTGGTGAAAGTCAAGCAATTGTTTTACACTTTTTATGTTTTCAAACCGTTTCAACTCTCACACAATACATGCGCGTGAGCCATGGATATAGCACTATAGGTGTAATAGAATGTGGTGGAGATTGCAAAAAGAAAGGAAGAAGATAGTCTCACATCAACTAGGCATATCAATGGTCTATGGAGATGCCCATCAATAGATATTAATGTGAGTGAGTAGGGATTGCCATCCAACAAATGCACTAGAGCTATAAGGGTATGAAATCTCAAAAAGAAAACTAAGTGGTTGTGCAAAAGAAGTATACCACTAGTTATATGAAAGTAACAACATACGAGAATCTCTATGAAGAAGATGGTGCTACTTTGAAGCACAAGTGTGGAAGAAGATAGTAGCATTGTCCCTTCTCTCTTTCCCTCATTTTTATTTCATTTTTTCCATTTTTTATTTTTTTTGGATGGGCTTCTATGGCCACTTTTATTTTTTTATGGGGTTCGCTAGCCTCTTTTTTTAAATATTTGTTTCTCACATGGTACAATGCTCTAATAATTCAAAAATCATCACACTTTTATTTACTGTCACATCCCTGATCCCTATTAGAGTCTACCAAGTTGTGCTCATGTCTTCTTCTTTGCATCCAAGAAAATGAAATGAAATCCAAAAGCAAAGCAAAGAAAACCAAAGCAAAAACATAGCAACTCTATATTCAAAAGCTTTTCAATTCTCGTGGAAAATTAAAGTTTTCAAAATGGCCATTAGAACAGTTCATCTTTTCTAATAAATGTTGAAAACAAAATATCAGTGGAAATATATATTTTCAAAGTGCTTTTGGCATTTTATTTCAAAGTTAAAAGCTATTGAAATCAACTATATAATTGATTTCAAATATTTCAAAGTTTTCAAAAATGTTGAAACTTTTATACATGTTTGGAAATATTCCAAATAACATTTCAGTATGTTCAAACTATTTTAGGAATAGTTTGAAGCCAAAAATAAAACAAAACAAAGTCAGAAAAGAATTAACAGAAACAGAAAAGAAAGAAAATTGAAAAATACCTACCTGTTGCCTACCTGGCCCAGGCCCAGCTATTCCTCTGTCGTCGTCCTCGTGCCAGCGAGCAGCAGGAGGTGGCCGCCACTCCGTTCGGCATGCCCACGCACCTGCGTGCTTGCCTGGCCGCCACTTCGCGCTCACAAGAAGGGAATAAGCCTCTCGCAGCCGTCCCTGAGCTCCTCCTCGCCTCATTCCTCCCCCCAGCTTTCTCCTCTCTCGGCCGCCATTAGAGCCCGAGCTGAGCTCGAGCTCGCCGTCGCTCCAACCCCTCTCCCTCTCACCTGAGTTACGCAATAGCTTCGCCTTGGTCCCCTGAAGCTCTCCAACCAGTCACTCGACGCTGATAACCCCTGAGACGCCGTGACGCCATCGTCTTCAACCTCGGATCCCCGGAGCTCCCCGCCGTCGTTCTCCCTCCTCAGACCATCCGGACTTACGCAATAGCTCTTGTCGCCTCTGCACTCCCTGTGAGCTCAGAGTGCTTTCCCCCTCATTTTCCCCTTCGATCCCGAGCTGTAGGCCCCGATTCCACCGGAGCCCGACGAGATCCACCACGGGACCTCATCACCGGTAGCCCTCCGGTGATCGGCTGGTCATTCTGAAGCCACCGTTAGCTCCAGTGCATCGTGTAGGTGTTGTACGAGCTCAGCCCGGTGTGTGATAGGCCCCGTAGCTATGATCCCCACGGTGCCCGAACTCCGGCAGCTGCTAAGCTCGTCGCCGGCTTCATCTCCGGTGGTTTTAGCCCCTACCATGTGCAAAAATGAAACCGCGGTCGTCTGCTCGTTCATTTGGTGCCCTCTGTTGCTCGTTTGGTCGCCGGTAGCAGAAACTCGATGCCCTGAGTCGGTGGGTTTGACCCCATCGCCGGTGGAGTTGACTCCCCTGAGTCTCTGGCAAGTGGGGCCAGCCCCCTGTTTAATTAAAGTTTATTTAAAATAAAAATAAAAATTATACTAAAATTCAAATAGTCACTGACATGTGGGTCCAGCTCTATTAATTAACTAATTAAGTTTAAACTTAAACTAAAAACTGGCCAGAGTCACTGACCAGTGGGTCCCACTGCTCAGGTTTGACTTTCAACGGCCAGCTGACCTGCTGATGCAATAAATCTAATTCTGGATTTAATATAATTCCAAAATAATTGCAAAACTTTGAAAATTCATAGAAAATTGAATATAACGACAAATCAGACAAATAATATATGCAAATTGATCAGAAAAATTCAATGAACACAATGGTGCTACTTTCATGCATGAAAAATAAAGTTATGAAACAGCATCAGGTCAAATCAACTAATGATTAAAATAAATTTGGATTTCAAACCATATGCAAACTAAGGTTTCACCAACCACATTGAAACATATCACCCTTCATTTCATTGAAACCTCGGCCGGACTTTCGTGCGGGTTACCCTCAGATAGGCGATAAACCTGGACTAGGTGTTAGCATGGTTAATGGTCATGGCCGACTCCCTCGCTGGGCTTCCTCCTGAAGGTTGCCGAGGTGCATGACGTGCACATAGCGATAAGTGGTGAGAGTGTGTGTGAAGAAGTACAACCCTGCAGGGTTATGTTCTATTCGAATAGCCGCGTCCGCGGATATGGACTACTTGGAAACATATGGTGTTCATATATAACTATAACAACTACTCATAAACATGTCAAGATAAGTGTGAGTCTCGTGGATGGCATTTCCGTAGGGTGACGGAATGATTCAATGATGGTGTACGAGAAAACAAAGTTGTTAAAACTATTTAAAATTGTAGATCGTCTAGCCAAGAGTCAAAGCTCGCTTTCTGCATGAAACCCCACAACCCCTTGTTGATACATTGCATGAATAGATAGATTGTCCTAAAGTATTGCTGAGTACTTTTGTAATCACGTTTGCTTAATAATTTGTTGCAGAGGTTGTTAATGACCCTAATGGTGGTTTCTATCTAGACGTTGACGACGATGAGTAGCTGGTGTCCCAGCTACGATCTGGCCCTAGGTTGGGTCTATAGATAGTCAGGCCATGTGCCTTTTACCTTTCCATCTGTGTGTACTCAGACAGTTTTAATCTTCCGCTGGCTTGTAAGACTTGTTTGAATGACTTGTGATGATGGGTCGTGAGACCCCTATCTGTGTAATATTATGTGAGAAGCTCTTCCGAGCCTTCTAAATAAAGTTTGTATGTTTATGGTTATATTGTGATGCCATCGAGGTATCTATGCATATCGGTATGCCATACGTATGTGTGTTGTACTTGATATGCATGGGTTTCGAACACCTAGTTGTATGCCTTAGTAGCACTTCTTACGGGGACATGCCCCTTTGTGATTCCATCGAGCCATGGTAGTTCGCTATTGCTTCGGACACATTGGTTGACCGGCATGTGTCCTTCTTAGCTGTTGTGTCTGTCCCTTTGGGGAAATGCCAGGCGGTGTAATGGAGTCCTTGTAGCTTGCTACGACTCGTCTACACTCGCTGATGACCGACACCTGCTTTGCTGGGTCATGTATGTCTATCCCTGTACGGAACTACCGCTTGAGTTTATGACTAGACATGTAGATCTGGGTTCTTTGACATTGGAATGCTAGCGACACAATTACATACGCGAGTCAAAAGGCGCAAACAGTCCCGGCTAAGGTAAGGCTGCATCCTATGGGGATAACCGTGCGTGAGACCGAAAAGAGATGTGATGTGTTATACGCTGGATTCCTATGGCTTAGGATCGGGGTCCTGACATTTACTTACAACTCAAAAGGTTACAACTTGATAGCTAGAACAAATAATGACAGGCAATATGGAAGTGATGGTGCGTGTCATAAAAACGGGACGCTGGTGTTGCAAGGAAATATATCTCGGAATGGCTATGAAAAGGCCATAATAGGTAGGTATGGTGGCTGTGTTGAGGAAAATATATGGTGGCTGTTTTGAGCAAGGTGGGTTTCATGTACCGGCGAAAGTTGCGCGGTACTAGAGAGGCTAGCAAAGGTGGAAGGGTGAGAGTGCATATAAGCCATGAACTCAACATTAGACATAAGAACTCACATACTTATTGCAAAAGCCTATTAGTTATCAAAACAAAGCATTAAACACATACTCCTTGGAGAAGGATTGGGAGGAGTTAACCATCGCGTGATCCTGACTTCCACACAAACGTTGACAATCATTAAACAAGTCATACTCCGACTTCATCACACAACGGTTCACCATACGTGCATGCTACGGGAATCACAAGCCTCAACCCAAGTATTTTTTTCTAATTCACAATTACTTACTAGCATGACTCTCATATCACCATCCTCACATCTCAAAACTATATGCAAGGAATCAAACTTCTCGTCATATTTAATGCACTTAATATGAATGTTTTTATTATATCCCTTTTGGATGCTTATTATATTAGGACTAAATTCATAACCTAAATAAATTACCATGCTATTTAAGGAACTCTCAAGATAATATAAGTGAAGCACGAGAGTTTAATAATACCACAACACCGTCGTGCTTTAAAAGATATGAGTGAAGTACTAGAGCAACATTGCCTAGCTCAAAAGATATAAGTATAAAAGAGTATTCTAATAAATTCATGATTCAGTCTCTCTCTCTCTCTCTCAAAAGATGTGTGCAGTAAGGATGATTGTCGAAACCTAAAAAGAAAAGACTCCTATTACACAAGATGCTCCAAGCAAAACACATATCATGTGGTGAATAAAAATATAGCCTCAAGTAAATTTACCGATGGATTGAAGACGGAAGAGGGGATGCCTTCGAGGGCATCCCCAAGCTTAGGATTTTTGGTATCCTTGAATATTTCTAGGGGTTCCTTGGGCATCCCAAAGCTTAAGCTCTTGCCACTCCTTATTCCGTAGTCCATCAAATATTTACGTAAAACATGGAAACTTCATAACACAAAACTCAACAGAAAACTTGTGATATCCGTTAGTATAAGAAAGATAAAGTATGACTTAGGTACTGTTGTGAACTAATTATTATTTTATATTGATGTAATATTTCTGTATTATAACTTCTCCATGGTTCATACCCCTCGATACATACGATATATTCATCAAAATAAGCAAACAACACAAAGAAAATAGAATCTGCAAAAAACAAAACATTCTATAGCAATCTGTTTATTTTGAATACTTGTATAACTCCAAAAATTATGAAACATTAGGACAACCTAGGAAATTTGTAAGCCAATCTTGTGTAAAACATTCAGATCAAAAGAATGTTCCAGTGAATTTATAAAATTCCTGGACTGAGAGCGAAATTTTTCTATTTTTCAGCAAAATCAACTGTCAAGCACCATAGATCATGACAAAGGTCTTACTTGGCTCAAACACTAATTGAAACTAGAATACACAATTATTACGGATGTAATAATTTGTGCAAAAAACAAAAACAAAAACAAAAACAAGATCAAAATAAATAAAATTGGGTTGCCGCCCAATAAGCGCTATTGTTTAACGCCCCTAGCTAGGCATAATGCAATAGATCTAAGTATTATCAACTTTGGTATGTAATCCATATGTATATCTCATTATAGTTTCATAAGGTAATATTATTTTATTTCTAGGAAAGTGCTCCATGTGTTTCCTTAATGGGAATTGGAATCTAATATTACCTTCCTTCATGTCAATAATCATTCTAAGGAAGGGTCTACCAAGAATAATAGGACATGTAGGATTGCATTCTATATCAAGAACAATGAAATCTACGGGCACATAATTCCTATTGGCAACAATAAGAACATCATTAATCCTCCCCGTAGGTTTCTTAATTGTGGAATCTTCTATTTGCAAATTTAGAGAATAATCATCAAATTTATGTAATCCTAACACATAACATAAAGTTTTTGGAATTGTGGAAATGCTAGCACCCAAATCACACAAAGCATGGCACTCATAATCTTTAATTTTAATTTTAATGGTAGGTTCCCACTCATCATAAAGTTTTCTAGGTATAGAGACCTCCAACTCAAGTTTCTCTTCAAAAGATTTCCTCATGGCATCCACAATATGTTTAGTAAAAGCCTTATTTTGACTATAAGCATGTGGAGAATTTAATAAGGATTGCAATAATGAAACACAATCAATTAAATATCAACTATAATAATTGAAATGCTTCAAATCTGAAAGAGCGGGGTCATTGCTATTTAAAGTTTTGACCTCTTCCATCCAACTTTTATCAATCTTATCACTAAGATCTATGAAATCCGAATCATTGGGATGGATTTTAGCTAAAGTTGACTCATCATCAATCCCATCTTTTTCAGGTTTTATGCTAGAAAACAAAGATTCAATAGGTGTGACACCAATGACTTTTATATCTTCATCACTATTATCACGAGAAAACACCTTTTCAAGCCATTCACGGTTAGCACGTATTCTAGCGGTTCTTTCTTTACACTCATCAATAGAAATTATCATAGCTTTTAAAGACCCATTAATATCATTGTTGGGTGGAATAGATCTAATTTTTAAAGAATCAATCTCAAGAGAAATTCTATCACCTTTTCTAGCCAAATTATCAATCTTGAGCAAAGTTTTCTTCAATCATAGCATTGAAACCTTATTGAGAGCTAATGAATTCTTTAATATTATTCTCAAGATCAAAGGGCATCTTATTATAATTTACATAAGAATTGTTGTAGGAATTACCATAATTATTAGAGGAATTACTAGGAAACGACCTAGGATTAAAATTACCTCTATACGCGTTATTGCTAAAATTGTTCCTACCAACAAAATTCGCATCCATAGATTCATTATTATTTACAATACAAAGGCATATCATTGTTATCAACAGGAGCACTTTTACACGCAGACAATTTGATTAATTCATCCATCTTTCCACTGAAAGTAATTATTTCTTCCATAGCATGCACTTTTTTACTAGTAGGAGATATTTCGGTATGCCATTGAGAGTAATTTGCCATAATATTATCTAGGAGTTTAGTAGCTTCTCCTAATGTGATTTCCATAAAAGTACCACCCGGTGCTGAGTCAAAAAGATTTCTAGAAGAAAAATTCAACCCTCCATAAAAATTTGTATAATCATCCATAAGCTCAAACCATGCGCGGGGCAATTCATAATCATTTATTTCATCCTCTCCCAAGATTGTGCAACATGGTCATGATCAAGTTTCTAAAAATTCATTATATCGTTCCTAAGGGGGCCAATCTTAGCGGGCGGAAACTACTTGGAAATAAAATCATATTTACACTTATTCCATGAATCAATACTATTTTTAGGTAAAAATGAAAACCAAGTTTTGGCACGATCTTGTAATCAGAAAGGAAATAGATTTAATTTAAAATTTTAATTATCCACATCTTTATTCTTTTGGATATCACACAACTCAACAACAGTATTTTGATGGGATGCGACAACTTCACTAGGAAGGCTACAAAATTGTTCTTTCATAACAAGATTGAGCAAAGCGGAATTAATTCACAAGATTATGCACTACTGGTGGGACCAATTGGGGTAGTAATAAAATCATTATTATTAGTAGTGGAAAAATCATATAACATGGTAGTCTCTTGATCCATCGTGACAAAGCAAGTAATCTAGCACACAAGCAAGCAAACAAAAAAGACGAACGGAAAAAGGGCCAATAAAAAGGTAAATATTTCTGGTATTTTCTAAAAATCTTTTTAGAAGTGGGGGAGAGGAAAACGAGAGGCAACTAGAAAATAAAGTAAATTCAAGAGATGAGTTTGTGATGGGTACTTGGTGATCTTGCTATGTATCCTCCCCGGCAACGGCGCCAGAAATCCTTCTTGCTACCTCTTGAGCTTGCGTTGGTTTTCCCTTGAAGAGGAAAGGGTGATGCAACGAAGTAGATATGTATTTCCCTCAGTTTGTTGAGAACCAAGGTATCAATCCAGTAGGAGGAACAAGCGAGACTCCAATAGTAGTACCTACACAAATAATCAAACACTTACCCCCAAGGCTAGAAAGGTGTTGTCAATCCCTTCATATTTATTTGCAAGGATGAGATATGATAGAGATAGGTATAAAATATTGATAGATATGAAATTAAAACTAAAGTAAATAAATTGCAACAAACTATTTTCAGTATTTTTGGTATATAGATCTGAAAATATGATATGGAAAATAGACCCGGGGGCCTAGGTTTCACTAGAGGCTTCTCTCATAAAGGAAAATAATACGGTGGGTGAACAAATTACTGTCGAGCAATTGATAGAAAAGCAAATAATTGTGATGATATCCAAGGCAATGATTATGCAGATGGGCATCACGTCAGTATCAAGTAGACCGAAACGATTATGCATGTACTAGTATTACTCCACACGTCGACCGACTCCTTCCTGCATATAGAATATTAGGTTCATGAAGAACATAGTAAGGCATTAAGTAACATGATATGATGTAGAGGGATAAACGGACACAATATGATGAAAACCCCACATTTTTACCCTTGATGGCAACAATACAATACTTGCCTCGCTACTGCTACTATCACTGAGTGAGGACACATCAAGATGGAACCCAAAGCTAAGCACTTCTCCCATTGCAAGAATTACCAATCTAGTTGGCCAAACCAAACAAATAGTTCGAAGAGACTTGCAAATATATGAAATCATGCATAAAAGAATTCAAAAGGGGCTCAACTAATATTCATGGATAATCCGAGCATAAACTCACAATGCATCAGATCTCGACAAACACACCACAAAAGAGTGGTTTATTGGATAGATCTCCATGAAGATCATGAAGAACATGGTATTGAAGATCAAAGAGAGAAAAAGCCATCTAGCTACTAGCTATGGACCCGTAGGTCTGTGGTGAACTACTCACACATCATCAGAGGGGAGAAGGAGTTTATGTGGATGCCCTCCGTGATTGATTCCTCTCCGGCAGATTACTAGAAAAGGCTCCCAGATTGGATCTCTCAGGAAAAGAGGCTCCCGGCGGCGTAAAAATATTCTCGTTTCTCTCTATGACATTTCTGGAATATTTCGGAATTTATAGGCCAAAAATTAGGGTTAGGAGACGTTCTCGGGGCCCACAAGACACGGGGCGCGGCCACCCCCAGGGAGCGCCCTCCAGGCTTGTGGCCTCCCGGCAACTTCCTTGCCCCATACTCCAAGTTTGTTGCCTTTCTTCTGGTCCAGAAAAATCTATCCGGAGATTTTATTCCATTTGGTCCCTATTTACTATTCCTTATCTGCAATATTCAAAAACATGGAAAAAACAGAAACTCGCACTAGGCTCTAGGTAAATAGGTTAGTTCCAAAAATAATATAAAACAGCATACTAATGCATATAAAACATCCAAAACATATAATTTAATAACATGGAACAATAAAAAATTATACATACGTTGGAGACGTATGAACATCTTCATTACCACCATCTCCTATCAAAACCCTGGTTCATCTCTTGTACTCAATCTTGTACCGGAACCTCTGATTGGTACCTGGGGTGTGTCTAGTAGCGTTGATTACATCTTGTAGTTGATGCTTTATGGTTTATGTGGCGGAAGATCATATGTTCAGATCTATTATGCTATTTAATACCTCTCTGGTCATGAACATGTTTACCATTTGTGAGTATTTACTTTTGTTCTTGAGGCCACGGGAGAAATCATGTTGCAAATAGTCATGTGAAGTTGATATTCGTTGGATATTTTGATGATATGAATGTTGTGATTCCCTTAGTGGTGTTATGTGAATGTCGACAACATAACACTTCACCATATTTGGGTCTAAGGGAATGCATTGGGGAGCAGTAATTAGAGGGCGGGTTGCGAGATTGACAGAAACGTTAACCCCAGTCTATGCACTACTTCATAAGGGGCTGATTTGGATCCCTATGTTTAATGCTATGGTTAGAATTTATTCTTAATACTTTTCTCGTAGTTGCGGATGCTTGTGGGAGGGTTAATCATGAGGGGGAGGTTTGTTCAAGTAAGAACAACACCCAATCACTGGTCCACCCACATATCAAATTTCCAAAATACCGAATTCGAATCAATCGAACATGATGGAAGTGACTAGATGAAATTCCCGCTTGACCTCAAG
This sequence comes from Hordeum vulgare subsp. vulgare, assembly GCF_904849725.1. Classification (NCBI taxonomy): domain Eukaryota; kingdom Viridiplantae; phylum Streptophyta; class Magnoliopsida; order Poales; family Poaceae; genus Hordeum; species Hordeum vulgare. Next base: position 396,771,779 of record NC_058519.1, read on the forward strand.
AATGCTTTGCCTATTATAAGAATTTGTTTCGGCATGTCCTTTGCCACAAAAGGATTGGGCTAACTTGCTGCACCTATTGGTACTATTGCTACTTGTCACTTGCTACAATTACCTTGCTATCAAGCAACTTGTTACTTCAATGCTTGCAGAAATTACCTTGTTGAAAACCACTTGTCATTTCCTTCCACTCCTCATTTGGTTCGACACTCTTACTTATCGAAAGGACTACGATTGACCCCATATACTTGTGGGTCATCAGTTATCACCGAGGGAAACACTTATCTATATTGTGCTCCATCATCCCCTCCTATTCTTGAAAACCCAACGGAGATCACAAGTATCAAGCTCAGCATACATGTCGTCGCTGGCTAAGGCACCTCCATGACAAATGCGCTTGTTAGAGCCTCGCCTCTCCACTAGAGATTGTTCGAGGCCTGTGTGCCACGACACAACATCTCTACAATGGCTAACACGGTGTGGAAGGAACTCTCTGTTGCTTCCACGACCTTGGTCTTTGCTCCTTGGTTACATCTGGACCCAAAACTCCTCCCACTCGCCATGGCAAACGCAAGGAAGTAGTAACAAGAACAAAAGTTCTTTGATGACGAGGAGAGGATTGTGTAGTATTTTTTGACTGTATTATTTTTACGGCCTACTAGTAAACATGTGCTAAGTGGGAACACATTTAGGTTTGGTAGGTGCGCACAAATGTGCAGTTAATTATAGCTCAGTAATTTGGAATGTGATGGGAAACATGTTCGAAATTTATTAATGTTTTTGGTTCAACGCCCCAAACTCTTCCCGGATGGCTTAAGTGTGCCCGCGTTCTCAGGTGTGTACACGGCTTCCCACTATGACACGTGATTGAGATATCATCATCATTGGTGGGCATAGTCATTGGTGGACTGTGTTGACTTCCTTGCCAGCTATGGGCATAGTCATTGGTGGATTGTGTTGATTTCCTTGCCATCTACGGGCATAGTCATTGGTGGACTGCGTTGATTTCCTTGCCAGCTGCGGGCATAGTTATTGGCAGAATCAGTTGATTGCCTCCGTCTTCTCCCTAGCACGGAGCGTAGGGCTGCCATTAGGCGTGGGAGGGACACCTCCGCGTCCTCGGGGGGGGGGGGCATATACAACCGCAGCTCATTATTACGTGAGAGTGTCATGGTGGGGGTGTTTCTGGAGGTCGCGAGGACACTTTGCCCTCACAAGTTTCCCGACCCCCGAGGCATAGACGCCTGATTCCTTTTGGGTCATTGGTGAACCCTGCTGACTTCTTCTTCTTCGGGAGTGAGGCAGGATGTCTGCTGCCTGAGGAGGCCAGCAAGGATAAGCTTTGGCCGGAGCCCCCAAGCGGGGGACCGACCGCCCAAAGATGCAAGCAAGATAGAATGTCAGGGTTCGAAGTGGGTGCGACAGAAACAACTGAAGGATGCTTAAATGAAACTGGCGGCTGGGGAGTGCCCTGAACTCCTGGAGGCCACTTGGCCCTGTGGTCGCCCTTGGATAGAGTGAGCCAAAAATTTACCTCGTAGCAGCCAACAAAAAGTCACCCGGTGGCCAAGTTGCTGAAGTGCTGAGGGCGCCATCGTCGCCCGACCTCCTGCTTCCACGATCGCGACCCTCACGGGTCCACCGTCTCCCGAGGCTCGGGACCTTCGCTTGGCACGAGCATCTCCTCCTCTTACTCACCACTCCCCAGCAGGCAAGGCACGAGCATGGCCTGCTGGAGTCGCCGGTAGGTAGCAGCTGTGTTCCCCAGCCCGATGTGCATGAGGGTGCCGACGCCAGGGCACACCCACCGATGGTCAGCCCACGCAGGCCAGAAGGCACCTTGAGCCGCAGCTCTGTCCATTGGGACCGCGTTGATGCAGATGCGGGTCCGCTCGACCGTGTCGACGACGACAACTGCGATTGGTGATGGAGGGTAGTCCCCGCCTCGCACGGCCCAGGCATCTCAAAGTTCTTGGATTACTGTGATGACAGACTCACGAGAGCTGGGCGGACGCACGTTGAAGTGCGCCCTCAGGTTATGCTCGAGCGCCACCCTTGCCTCACTGGTCTGGCCGGGAACCTCCCCGGTGTGAGCCCCCAATCTTGACCCAAGGGGGGTGCCGATCGCGCCTTTCTATGCAATGGGAGGCAAGACCCCGTCCCCAGGCACAGAGCCCGAAGTCCCAGGGCGCTCCGTGGGGAGGTGCTACTTCTTATTCTTGCGTGGGTCGCCGCGAGTTAGCTCGTCTTCTTCGTCGTTCGAGTGTTCCGCCGTCGCGGCGCGGTAAGCATGCTCGAGTGTGCACATGGCACCCTTCTCCTCGTAGGCGATTGTGATTACGCCGCCGCTCCATGGCATCTAGAGGATGTTGTAGCCATGGTGGGTTATTGCCATGAACTTGGTGAGAGACGGGTACCCAAGGATCGCGTTGTACGGCAGGTGGATGTGCGCGACGTCGAAGACGATGATCTCAGTCTGGTAGTTCTTGCGCTCAACGAAGGTGACTGACAGGCGCACCTGCCCGATGGGCACGGTGGAACCTTCCATGACTCCTGAGAAGGGCTTGGTCGGCATGAGCTGTTCGTAAGACAGCTGTAGTGTCTCGAAGGTCTCGACCGAGAGGACGTTGAGACCCACTCCACTTTCGATAAGGGTCTTGGTGACGAGGACGTTGCTAATGTCCAGGGTGCACATCGTGGGGAGCTTGCCGTCCATGAACGAGCACCTGCGCTGATCACTTGGGTCGAAGGTGATGGTGGTCTAGGACCAGTTGAGGGGGCGCATCGCTTCGGGCTTCAGGAGAGCGGCATTCACCTCCTGGGCGAACTGCTTGAAGGCGCAGTTCGAGGACGGGTTCTGGGCGCCGCCCAGGATGGAGGCCACCGCCCTGACCTCCTAGAAGCCCCCAGCCCCATCATTCTACCTGTCTTCATCCCTCCTTTTGGGTGACAGAGGCAGCGGGGGAAGCCCAGCCTCACGAGGGCGAGCCTCACGAGGCTGACCGAGTCGTTGCCCCTCCTAAAGGTCATCGCGCCAGCGGTAGTCCCGAGCCTGGTCGCGCCAGCGGTCCTCCTAAGGCTGGCCGCGCCAACGGTCTTCATGAGGTTGTTCGTGCCACCCATGACGCGGCTCCCGGCCATCCCAGCAGCCTCCACTGCAACCACCACCGAGCGCGGGGCCTCTGTCTTAACGTCCGGGGCGTGTGCTAAACTGCTCAACATGGACTAGTCGGAGCTCGTGGCACTCGGAGCTATCATGGCCGCTGGTGCCATGGAAGATGCACGTTGGCCCCCTCCTCACTTAAGCTCTCCACCTCGGCCGTACTTTGCCTCAGGCTCGGTTGGGAGCACCGCCGGAGCCTTGCGCTTCGTCTCCTTGGCCTTGGTCTTCTTCTCTTTTGGTTCCGCCGCCTTAGGCCCGAGGAGAGACAGGCGACCTTGTTCAGCCCTGGCACACTTGTTTTCCACGTTGAACATCTCCAGTGCGGTTCTCATGTGATCACTCATGCTGAGCTCCTAATTCATCTTGAGGTCGGTGACTCCCTCCGAGAAGGCCGAGATGACGTCCTCGTCCGACGCCTTGGGGATCTTGAGGCGCATGACCATGAACCACCGTATGAGCTTGTGTAGGGTCTCCCCTTCCTGCTTCTTGATGGGTCACAAGTCGTTCACGGTGGGAGCGTGGTCGCGGGTGCCCAAGAATTTGGTGATGAAGCATTCACGTAGATCATCCCAGGAGGTGATGGACACCCTTGGGAGGTTGAGGAGCCAAGAGAGTGCGCCGCCCTTGAGCGCCATGGAGAACCAGCACGCCATGACCTTATCGCCCCCTCCTTCCACCCTGATACTCAGTGTCTAGAGTTGTAGGAACTCGGCCGGGTCCACGGTGCCAGTCACACCCTGTTTTTACTATCACTTATCAGTATTGTGAAAATCTGAGCTTGTTAAAACTTTTTCAAGACAAATGTTGTGAGTGCCATGATTGACATTGTATGCTTGTGTGCTTGATCATGTGAGAATAAAACCCTATTTCATAACATTGATTTGCAAAAACCTTTACTTATTTCTGATCAAGGTAAAACCCTACCTTGAGTTGTGCACTACATGCCCTTGATAGCAAGCACTGCTTCTACTCAAAGTTGGTGATCTGATTTTAACCTATCTTTATATTTAAAAACCACAAAGACAATTATTTTTGTACTTATTTTCCTAATTAAATAACATGTCCATCTCTAAGGACAGAATTGGTATTCCTACATGGAAAAATACTTTTCTGCCTTAGAAAAATCTGATTAAATTTGGAGATGATCACAAGGACATATATTTTCCATACATTGGATTTTAAACCCTATTTTATGTTATAGATATTGAATAAAACCATGAAAGCTAATTCTGTTTGTTTTGACCTTTCGAAATATTTCCAAAGGAAATATTCTCAATAAATTCCTCGAAAATTCCAGTGATATCCCTAAGACATATTTGGTGTCCACATGAAGTTTCACCTTGATCAAAGGTGATTAAAGACCCCAAATAACCCAAAAACCCCTTTTGTCCAGAATCATGTTAGAGCAACTCTACATAGCAAAGTTGATCAAATGATGCTGAAACTTTGCAGGAGTGCCTACTACCTCAAATGAGGGTTCTACACCAAAAATGGGATTTGTGGGACCTAGTTTGCCCACACTCTCTTTAGAAGGGACAGATCTGGTCATATTGGAGTGTTTTCAAGTTTACAAAGCTAAACTTGTCCAATGGAGCTCAAACTTGGTGAAACCCCATGCATGACTTACCACCAAGCCCAAACCTGTTAAGTTGCACCACTGGTGGTGGGGTACAACCCCCTCAAACCACTGCCGAGCACCTTCTGACAGATAGGGAAAAGCCACCTTAGCCACAGCTAAACCAAACCCCTTTGCTCCAAACTCATAGATTAGGTGGCCAGTATCTGTGTCTAACCCCAGTCAACTGGCCCCTCACTGGTTCAATGTGGAAAGGCCAAAAACCCCAATTTAGATTTCAGTTCAAGGCTGACAGCAACAGTATTTCTTAGCTCCATTGACCAGTCGAAGCTCCCACAAGACCCAAATGGCTAGCCACACTCCCAGCCAGTGCCAGGACAATGTGGACACATCCAAAGTGCCTCGGAGCGCACCAGCATGACATGTCATGCCAAAACTTTGCTCTAGACGTGCTACAGGAAGCCACCAAGGTGGGGGCAACGCTCTCGGCCAGTTCCAGCCTCCCCCGAGGTGTCGAACCTCTTCCCCAACAACCCCTCTGCATCGAGCAAGCCTTAGGGCCCCTCCTTTCCCGTGCCAGAGCTCGTGCGATGCGTGCCCGCGCGCACCAGAACATACCAAGGTTGCATAGCCACGGATGCGTGACTTCTTCCTCTCTCCCTCTACAGCAGCTGGCTCTGGTAGTCCAAAACCATGTCCTAAGACCGTGGTTTCGGCCCCAGCCTCTCTCTGCATCCCCATGCGTGCCACGGTGAGTCACCAGCGCTCCCGAATTGGCTCACCATAACGGGCCTATAAATAGCCCTCCCCCTCGCTCCAGCACCCTCAGATAGCTTCACCACGATCACTAGTACCCCCCTAGCCACCCCAGCACCCAGCAGAGCCCCGGTGCTCGGGTTCGACCGAGGCCCCTCCGCTCCGGTCGATCTCCGGCTACACGACGGCTCCTGCGCCCCTCGACCGACCAAACTGATCCTCTCAACCCCAGGAAGCTTTCCCCCAACTCGCCCGAGCATTTCCGTGTCTCTAGCAACCTCCTCGACCACCTCCCGAAACTACTCCACCACGGCCTCCTCGTCCCCGGCGAACCCCTGCCTCTCCGTCGTTGTTCTGACCACTAGCAGGTAGGCGACGGCAAGGCGAACCCATTCCAGTCCTCGCCGGAATGCTCCTCTTGCTCTCCGGCCAGAGGTAGGAGACGACCCCGACAGGCGTGCCCCACCTGTCGGTGGCCCAGCCTCCTCCCCAATGCTGTCCACAACCACTGACCGCAGGGCCCCGCTCGTCAGGTTCAAACCTGACGGCGCGCGTGCCTGGGCAGGCTGTCCGCTCGCCCTGGTCCAGCCCAGCTCCAGGCCGAGCCAGGCGAGGAGTTTAGCCGATTTTCTTTTAATTTTTAAACCTTGGTTTCCAAGATTTTAATAAAAACATTTAACCAGTGTAAAAATATATTTTTTCGACTGTTATTCTTCAAAAAATATGTAGTATTTAATAATATAATTGGATGATTTTTTCTATAACTATTCTGTTTTACGAAAATAAAAAGTACTAAATTGGAATAGTTTTGCTTTTGTTTGGTTAATTTCAAAAATGTTCCTTCAAGGGAAATGAAGGAAAATATTTTTCAAAATGATAACTTAGATTTATAAGTAATAAAGAACATTTTTAAAATGACTTTGTGATCTGTTCTGTGTGAGCTATTTCTTATTTATTGTTTTATCGACGATAGAAAACCCGTGTGACGAGGGAATCGGAGCGGAATACCCCGGATACCTAGCTGACCAAGGCAAGCAGCCCTTTGACCATGACTGAGCATATGTTACTTTGTTTGATTAAAATAGCAAGTATTTCCATTGCATATGATCAAAAGTGCCGGTAATCATTTGATATGATTTTATCGATGGCTCCCCCGAAGCACATGCATTGAGCTTGATCCTATCCCTTGAGGGTCATGCTAATATCATGTTGACAAGTAAAGATAGAAGTATTATTATCATGAGCAAGTTGATGACATAAAGCAAGAGTTTATGACAACCCGTCGAGTGCCACTAATGGCCGAGGGTGATGATGAGGTAGGTGGTCACTTTTGGTGAAGTGATGCAACCGGTATTTGTGTGAGTATGGTTTCGTAAATGGGATTAGATTTATAATGTGTCGACCATCCCAACCTTACCAGTACGACCATGTTATCCCTTATGGGACGGGGCTATATTAATTACTCTGGTCGGTGCTAGCAAAGAGCCACATTACTAGTGGCTGGAGTGATGTGTGGTCACTCTCATGATGGGGTCGTGCCAGGTAGGACGACTATGCCATTTTTATGAGTTCCAGTCGCACCGTTGTTCCCCGCATGGTTGGTACTGTCCAGAGTCGGTGCTCGTAAGACGTACAACATGTGGGCCGGGTACCAACCGAGTGGACCTCTTTGTCTAGTATCGTCGGGGGAAACGCATTGATCGGGTACTTACCTCGGGTATGTTATATACCGTGAGTCGTGGATGACACGGAAGTTTCCCGGATCTTGTGGGTCCAGCGTAGTACCTCTACAGAGTGTAAAACTATTCGAATAGTCGTGTCCATGGTCAAGGACAGTTTGGTAATCCTGCTTGAACTACGTCCAGCTATTTCCGCATAAACCAAGTGTGTGTGTGTGGTGATTGAAGATGTAGTTATGAAAGTAATAATATGACCAAGTTTGGAGACTTTTCATATAGGTTGAGCCTGGATGGCTCATCCTTCGACAGATATATTCATATTTGTAACGTGTTCTTCAAAAGTAAATCTTTAACTTGATGCATAATCATGATCATTCCACCAAGATGAGTTACACCAAAGATGCATGATATTGTTATCCTTCACTTTCATTGTTCATATCATGGGATGTTTGCGAGTACGTTCAAAGTAGTCATTGGCTTGCCACTGGTTATGTTATTGACCAGACATGGAAGGACTGGAGTTTGGAGATGAGTACGTCTTTGGAGAAGCCCCTGCAAACTAGGACGCTTCTGAGTCAGAATGCATGTCGGTGTAGGCTTGATGGCATGGGCACCCTCTTAGCCCCTATGGTTTCTGCTACTAGTTGTATCAGAGTGATTTGGCCTTAGTCCCTGCCTTGTGAACTTGACCATTCGGTCATGTGATGTAATAATCGGTACTTGGATGTAAGACTCTTTTATTCGGTATCTGTGTTTGTTGAGCATTGATCTCTCGGATCACTAAGCACGGCGATCTCGACTCGTAAGTCAGGGTCCCCACAGTGTCGTCGTAGCGCGGGGGTAGGTCGGGCTTGAACTTGTAGGGCCACGCAGTTGGGTAGAGCTGAGAGGCGATGGCGAGGCACCCCACTAGCCCGACGGGTGTATAGCGCGCGGGGGCGACCTGGTCTTGTTGCTCCAATGGGTCTGCTTGAAGCGGGGCACGCTCGCGATACGGGATTTGCAGCGTCGGGAGCGCACGTGCTTCGGTGCATGGCCGAGAAACCACCCGACAACTTGCTTCATCTCCTGGCCTCGCCCTGGGTTCGCGAGACCGGTCGCGGGGACGCGCTTCCTACCTGGGCTCGGCGTGCACGCCACGCCGCGCATGTGGGGGTGGCGCATCTTGCTACTTGTCGTTCGCCATGGACAGTTGGGGTCGAAACGAGCAGGAGAGCGTTGCGGGATCACCAACAGTGCCGATGAGCTCCTCGATGCGCTAGAGCCTGTTGTTGTGGTGGTCAGGGGCGGGCCGGTAGCAGAGAAGCTCGAGGGCCATAGCAAGCGCGCGCCAGCCATACGGCATCTCCGACCGAGCGCGCGAGGCCGACCTAGAAGCCCGGATGAGCAATGGAATGGCGGTGCTGTCGTTAGGCTGCTTGGTGGCCAGCTGGGTGGAACCTTGTTATTCTTGAGCGTCGGGGCTCGTGGCGGCGTTCACCATGGGCGATGGTTATCAGCACGCACCAGCAGGGCCCACGGGCGCCGTCTGAGCAACACGGGTGGCGCAACGCTCGGTGCGAGCTAGGCGAGCGTCAGCCATCGGAGTGGCGAAGCTTGGTGAAGGCTGAACTTGGAGAAAACCTTGACACGCCCCCTACCTGGCGCGCCAAAAGTCGGATTTCGGGATCCGCAAAACCCTAAAGATTCGAACCCAGGGGTGTGTACGAAGATCTCTTGCGGGCTTGCCTCACCTAACTCGCTACTCATTGGGGATGCCAGGGAGCCCACTCGATGGTGAGGAAGACACAGAACATGGTAGTTTACCCAGGTTTGGGCTGTTGAGAAGCGTAATACCCTACTCCTGCTTTGGTGGATTGCCTCCCGTGAAGGTTGGTGGATGAACTAGTACAGTGTTCGAGGGCCTCCGGAGGCTGGGTGGCCTTTGCATGGTGCGAGTGGGTGAATCAGTGAATCAGATCCCTATACAAAGTAACCTACTCTCTCTATATATAGTGGCAGCCCCGATCCTCTTCTCATATAGTTTCGGCGGGAAGGGATCCCACAACTGCCAATTTTGAAGGGGAACATGGGAACATGCTCCCCTGCCCAAAGGTGGTCTTTGCCTGCAAAGTGGGTGCCAGCACTGCAGGGACGGGTCCAGGGATGACGTTTGTCCTGTTGGCGGGCGATGATGGCTTTGTTGCACTAGAAAGGAAACCTTTGGAAGATGCCTTGGGAACCCCGGTACGTCCTTGCCCCCTTTGCACTAAAGGGGAAACTGCTCCGTCCTGCTGTCTGCTGCTCGCCTATCCTTCCTCCGCGTCATCCTTGACTCCCGAGGCTTGGTCTCACCTCGGAATATCAGCCGCTCTGGAGGGGTCCTGATGAGGCCGCCTGCGTGTCTTGATGTTGTTCCTCCTCGCGAGGCTTGGCCCCTCGCGAGGGCCTTGCCTTGAGTGGTACCGCGCCCGATCGTGCTTGCTTGACAAAGTGGGCCAGCCCTGGGCCACAGGCAGGAAGGTCTGGGTAGCTCCATTCCGAGAACACTGACAAACCCATCTGGAGCCTCTTTGGTACCCTGCTGGAAAGGGGAAATCATCACTCGTGGCCATCTTCATCATCCTGGTCGCTGCCATGACGAGGAGGGAGTAGTTCACCCTCGGGGTTGAGGGTATGTACCAGTAGTTTTGTGTTTGATCTCTCTCTCCCGTGTTCTTGAGATGTACTGATCTTCATGTATCACGGGCATTTTCAATAAAGTTGGAGCATATGGTGTTCTTCCCTTGCCATCTTGTTGTGATGAATTGAATCTTTCCCTTTGAGATCTTGTTATGTTGTATTGAATTTGAGAGCACTTGATGTATGTCTTCCATTTGCATACCTGCGGTGACAATGCAGTATTCTATTATTTCACTTGATATATGTTATGGCATCAACTTGCGGATTTCGGTGACCTTGGGGATCTATGCATTGGGGTTGATTGCATGTTTTCATACTATGTTCTCCGATAGAAATCTTAGGGTATTCTTTAAAGTTATCTGTGTTGGATTCATTTTGATGAATCAGAAATTGTTTGATGCATGCCGCATAATTTACCCACGGATACTTGAGGTGACACTGGAATATGTAGGTGACATTAGGGTTGATTGATATGTATCATCGGTGTTATTTTACTACAAACTATAGGGATGTTTGTGACACTTATAGGAATATCTCAAAACATTGGTTGGAAAGAATTACTTTGACGTTGTTCTACTACCTAAACCAATTTCATCTTAAGTTCTCCGCTACTTGTGTTTCCCACATTACGCCTTATTTCCAAGCATTTATACAACATTTTTCTTTGTGTTTCCCACATTCTACCTTTCTATTTTTATATTTTTAGATTGCAAAAACTTGTATCTACTATCCATACTATACTTGTATCACCATCTCTTTGCCAAACTAGTGCACCCATACAATCTCCCATTTTATTGGGTGTGCTGCGGACACAAGAGATTTATTGTATTTGGTTGCATGGTTGTTTGAGAGAGCCCATATTCATCCTACACCTCCGACGGATTGATAAACCTTAGGTCATCCACTTGAGGGAATTTGCTGCTATCCTATATAACTCTGCTCTTGGAGGCCCAACAGCGTCTACAAGAATAAAGTTGCCTTGTAGACATGAAGGGGCCATAGCAGTGTGTAAGTGCATCTAGTGCCCCTTTGTGATTTTGGTGTATTGAAGAGTTATATGTTAAGGGACTAATATGTTTGTGAGTGTACACATGCTCTATAAGTCGCTTAGGAGTTTGATAAATTTGAAGAATGTCGACCCCTAATATGAATGTCTTCAATTGAAGACTTTGATATTTTCCTGAAGACTTTGAAAGTGAGGAAATTGGTGTGTCCTTGAAGATATTGACACGAGGATTATGAAGCGTGAAGAATTCTGTTTTCGTACTTTCATTCCTTATTTTGATTCATAGGAGCACCGTACTGTTAAACGGAGTCAAGGTGCTCGTATTGCTAAGGAAAAGTTCCAACTGGTGCTCGTATCCAAGCCTACACATAATCAATCCTTCAAATGAAGCCTTTGGAAATCTCTTCCAGTTCAGTCCAATTCTTCAGTGACGGAGACGATGCTCTTTTGGTCTTTGAGGAAATTGATGTGACTCGGGAGTTAGGATTTCGCCAGTGCGAATTGCCTACTAGTGAGGAACGTGATAGATCTGAGGATTTTCATAGTTCGAAATTCTGACCGTTGCTCTGCTTTGCGCCAGCTGTCCCGAAAATCTTATCCACATAACGGTTGATGGGGTTTTACATTAGGGGTAGGCCTATGGACTTGCTTCCCTAGGCCCACCTACGACCCTTTACTGACATCAGTATCCTTAAAGTCATTGGTGTAGTCTGGACCTTACTCGGTACATTAAACCGTCACTCGGCCTGCTTGGAGTCACTCAGCCTGCCTTGTATTATTTGGATGAATCCTACCACTCGGTCCACATCAAGGTGAAGGCACCAAAGAGGCTTCAATGTCTAAGGACTTAATCCATCACATGAAGTGTAGTGAATACCCACGTTACGAGTAATGCCAAGAGTTATATTTGTCATTTCTAGTAACTTCCCTATTTATTAGCATTAACTCACCTTGTAATGAAGCTCGGTCGGTCATGGCATGTACTATATAAGCCACTGCCGGGCTCCAGCTCAAGGGTTCAGCACCTTGTATTCTTTCATACCCCATAAGAAAACATCAGCCCCAAGGCTCGAGACGTAGGGATATTACCACTTCTGAGTGGGGTCCTGAACTCATACATCCGAGTATATTCGCTACGCCTAGTTAGACTTTGCCTCTTCGTTGGTACCAGTAGGTACTGTTGTCAAAGCCATTCCCACGACAGTTGGTGCCCACTATGGGGCTGCGCATCTAGCAAATCCAGCACAGTTGGAGGTTTATCACATTTTTCGTCAACATGATGACACTCGGTAGAGAGCGCTCGCGGATGCAGCGGTTGATCAAGCACGCCATCGCCAATCAGGCCATTTCCGGGCAGGTGGCCATGCTCAGCTTCGATGAGCCCATCGTCATCGTCTTCTCGTCATCAAGCGACTGGCCATTCGGCGACTCTGACTTTGAAAGCAGCAGCCGAGATCTTTATGGCCGATACCAACACGGGAGGGAACACAGGTTTCGCCGTGGATAATTATCATGTGCGTGACAATGGAGAGCGTCGCCATGGCGATGGCAGCCACCACGTTCTACAGCCGCTCATCGAGCAGAAACGGAAGGAACTTCGGCAGAGGAGGGATCAAGCTCTCCGCACGCACATCACCGGAATCATGCCGGAGGAGATCGCCCTGGAGAACACCCGACTGGACAAGCACGAGTGACTCCAGCGACTCCAGCGGTCACTCAACGGTCGGGTCGTGAGGGACAAGCCGAGCTCTAGGCATAGTTGCAAGCAGTTGTTTCCGAACGACCGCCAGTGTCACATCGAGGTGATATGGATACCTCTGTCGAACCTGGCCGCAGCCACTCAGATCGCTGATTCAATCCAGTCGAGTGACAGTGTGCCCACGGAAGGTATTCGGCGGATCCAGGCTCTGTTGAAGATTTCCATGCAGCAAAATTACGTTGTGTCGCAGTCGTGGCATCACATTCATAGCAAGTCCGTCCACATGGACACCGTGCAGTCGGCTCATAGCCCACACGTGCAAAGAAGGTGCCAAAGGTCTCCTCCTCTTCCGAGAGGCCGACATGGAGACTGGAGGAAAGGTCATCGAGAGCGAAGCAGGTCACCTCCCACGGGGAATGGCTCACTCGATTATTGTCCCCATCGGCTTTGGGGTAATGGAGACAACGATTATCGGGCCCCTGAGTTCAACACTTGGTCTATAATCACACAACATGTGTATGATCGATCGAAGGTCGCCGGGGAGTGTCCCGCCTCGAGTGCTTCGGCCGACACATCCGAGAGCTAGAGATCCCCTTCAACTACTGGTTGGCAAGGGGATCGGAAAGTTCAATGGCGAGTCGAAGCCAGAGACATGGGTGGAGTACTATCGTGTGGCCGTCCAGATAGGCGGCAGCGACGATCACGTAGCTATGAAGCATTTGCCCCTCATGTTGGAGGGGTCTGCGAGGGCGTGGCTCAATCAGCTGCCCTCCAGTAACAGCCATAGCTGCGGCAATCTCGCCCGAGTGTTAGTTAAGACCTTCGAGGGAACATACAAGCGCCGAGGAGGCATGACACGGCTACATCATTGTGTCCAAAAGAGCAACGAGACTCTTAGGGAGTACATCCAGTGGTGGACCACATTGCACAACACCGTTGAGAATGTCACTGAGCACCAAGTCGTGGGCGCTTTCAAAGAAGGAACTCGGTATCGGGAGCTGATTCTCAAGTTTGGCAGATCGGGGACCTGTCCCTCAGCCGAGCCACGGACATCACAAATCGATACGCGGATGGCGAAGAGCAAGACGGCCTCCGTAGCGCCAAAGCCCGAGCCAGCGAAGCCCCTTAGTCGGGCAATGCTAGGAAGAAGCAGAAGTGAAAAGGCAATCCATCAGGCAAAGCCAAAGTAGCGGCTCTCCTAGGGCAGAGCTAGAATAAATCCAAAAAAAGAAGATGGAGTGGGCTGGAAAAAAGAAGGCCGAGCCGAAGAACAGTCTTTTGGACCATCCATGTCTGATTCATTCTCGCAAAGACGAGGAGGGGGAGACCATCCTCTCCAAGCACACAGCTCGCGACTGTCGTGTGCTCGAGAAGGAGATGGGTGGAGAGCCCTCCGGGGACAAGGAGGATGAGGACGACCTAGTGGACGCCTACGGGTATCCGAACATTGAGGCGACCTTCATCAACTTCGCTGACGTCGAGACCAAGAGCCGATTGAAGGTTATCAATTGGGCGGTGAACATGGCAGCCTCAGCTGTGACAAAGTACCTCGACTAGGCAAAGACACCTATCACATTTGACTAGTCGGATCACCCGGCCAACATAGCCACCCTCGGGAGGCAGTCGTTGGTGGTCGATCCCACGGTCAATGGGTTCTGACTGGGGAAAGTCCTCATGGACGGTGGTAGAGGCCTCAATATCATTTACGTGGACACTCTCCAAGCCATGGACAGCCTGTTGTCCCGTCTGAGCAAGAGTAACATGCAGTTTCACGGGGTCATCCCCGGGAATAAGGCCGGATCACTCGGCCAGATTACTTCGAGCGTCGTAGTCGGCAGCAATAATTTTTTTGGCAAGGAGAGGTTGACATTTGAAGTGCTTGACTTTCGCAGCACCTATCATGCCAACCTGGGCAGGGCTTCCCACGCACGTCTCATGACCCACCCATGTTACGTGTATCTTAAATTTAAGATGCCAGGGCCGAAAGGCATGATCACGGTGACTGGCAATCGGAAGGTTGATGAAGAGTGCCTCCAGCAAGGCTCTAGGATCGCCAACGAGCATCTCCTCGCAGCCAAGATTGATGGGTAAAAGAAGGCGGTGGACACTACAGATCTTCTCAAGTTGAAGCGGCCAGCTACTAAGTCCTCTTTTAGCCGACCGATGAGATGAAGCAGGTCCACGTCCACCCGACCGATGCGAGTGCTTCTGCGACCAACATCTCCACCTCCCTCGGAGACAAATATCAAGCCGAGCTCATACAGTTCCTCCGTGAGAACTAGTGTATCTTGTCATGGAAGTCGTCTGACGTGCCAGGGGTTCCCGGGGAGCTGGCTGAGCATTGCCTCCGAGTGGACCCAAAGGTGAATCCCTTCAAGGGACAACTGTGCTCCTCCTCCGTGGAGAAGCGTAGGGTAATCGGCGAGGAGATCGCTCGGCTCATAGCTTCCGAGTTCATCTGCGAGGTCTAGCACTCCGAGTGGTTGGCAAACGTGGTCTTTCTGCCAGAGAGGAACAATTCACTCCGAATGTGTATTGACTTCAAGCACCTCAATCGGGCCTGCCCGAAGGACCACTTCCCTTTGCCCCACATAGATCAAATCATAGATTCGACTGCCGTATGTGAATGTCTTTTGTTCCTGGATGCATACTCCGGGTACCACCAGATCCGAATGTATGGACCTGGCAAAATAAAAACAGCCTCCATCACCCAATTCGGGTTTTTTTGTTACATCATGATCCCATTTGGTCTCAAAAACGCTGGAGCTACCTTCGAGCGCATGATTCAAAAATGTGTGTAGGAATAGATCAGCCAGATTTTCGAAGCGTACATGGACGACATCGTGGTCAAGTCTAGGCAAGGTTCCGACCTCCTGGACAACCTTGCCGAAACCTTCAGAAACCTTCGACTCTTCCGGGTTAATCTTAATCCCGACAAATGCACCTTCGGTGTACCTGCTGGTAAGCTACTTGGTTTCCTTGTTTCGAACGAGGTATCGATCTCAATCCTGACAAGATCGATGTAATCATCCAGATGAGACGGCCGGAGCACATGCACAAAGTGCAGAGGCTTACGGGGTGCCTTGCATCCCTAATTCGCTTCATCTAAATACTTGGTGAGAGGATGTGCCTTTTTACCGACTGATGAATAAATCCGATGGATTCGAGTGCACCAACGAAGCGTAGGTCGCATTCAACCAACTTAAAGCTCCCCTTTCCACCCAGTCAGCATTGGTTGCTCCAAGCAGCCAGGAGCCCTTGCTCCTGTACACTGCTGCCACTAGCCAAGTGGTTAGCACCATAGTGACCGTAGAGAGTGAAGAAGCTACCAAAGCGTACAAGGTACAAAGGCCCGTCTACTACATTTCCGAAGTGCTGACCCCTTCAAAACAAAGGTATCCACACTACCAGAAGTTGGTTTATGGGATCTTTGTCGCTATGAAGAAGGTGGTCCATTATTTTCAAGATCACTCGGTGTAACACCCTGGATTTTGCCCATTTATTTTTCCTTTGATTTTGGTCTGGTTTTTCTTTTCTGTGGCTTGATAGTCTTGGAACCCAAAGGGATCACCCTTGATTCCTCTTTCCAAGTGGCTTGCCAACCTCCAAATCATCCGAAGACCTTGCCAATTTCATCTTGAACCAACCCCAATATTCTTTTCCCCGGGAATATTCCTTTTTCTTTTAAAGGAATAATCCTATTCGCCTTGGGTTGTGAAGCAACCTCCATTTCTATCTCTCCAAAAATTCCCAAATAATTCTCATAAATCTTTTGGGTTATATCTTCCTCAGATATGACAAAATCCTTCCTTGCCATGTTCAAAACAATTCCTCAATAACTCCTTTTCTGATTCTGCTCTAACTGTCAAGTTGTGAAGCAAGTACCCTTTTTATTTGCTTGATTGCTCTCAAAATTTCTCGGCACTCTTTCCTACCCATATCATGCCTCATGACAAAATTCAACTTCATTTGTGGGCACTCTTTCCTTCCATTAGAGGAAGCTTTGTGAAACACGTGCTAGCTAAGAGTATTCAAATGAGTTTAAACTTTGCCATCCTCTCAATATGCTCAAATAAGGCCTCTCCACTAAATTTGAGCATCACTCCTTCAACCATGTGACCATAGCATCAAATCTTTGTCTCTTTTCATTATTTTGGAGTGTGAAGCAACTATCCTTTATGTTGCTCCATAAATTCTGAAATTTTACCAGGACATTATCCTACCTATAAAACATCTCTCAACTAAATTTGAGATCATTTTATCTAGCCAATTATTCCCAGTGATTTTCCTACGATTCTGTCCAATAGGATGTTGTGTGAAGGAAGTATCACTCTGGTTTATCCAGATGGTATGAAATTTATACAGCATCTTAATAATCCTAAGTAACTCATCTCCTCGAAATTTCAGCTCCATCCAAGCCAGTATGTGAGTGCCACATCAAAATCTCTATTCTGAACCAGATTGGTGAGTTGCAAAGCAACCCTATCGAATTTTGGTCCTGTGCTCCTCAAACTTCACAGGACTGTAGTCCTTCCTACCCTAAGCCTCCTAGATAGGATGATTTTCCCTTATCCCTTCTTTGTCGATCATAGTACTAGGGCTAAGTCTGTTGCATGAAACTTCCAATGAAGCTTCCCATCAACTCTTGGTGTCTTTTGGTGATCTATCGCGTCACTTGGACCCCTCTTTGGATGGACTACCTGCTAGACAAGGTCTGCCAGCCCCTGTTATCTCCTCAGAGCCAGTGAACGCGGTGACCATGCCTTTGGCATGCCAAACGTGTACTCTGTGAAGTGGAGGCCTCTGCCTCGTCGGTTTCTTCTCTCCCTCGACCTCTAGTCATGTCCAGCAATTCCCCCTCGTAGTCCCGTTCCTCCTGGAGCCCTCTCCCCCTCTGATTTCTACCTCGCCACGCCGCGACAACCTCCGCCATGTTCCACTAGTGGCCGCCGTTGTCTTCTTCCTCCCCGAGCCCTCCCGAAGCCCAGCTGGCCTTCCCTGCTCCTCCGTGAGTCTTCTAGACTCCGCAAACAGCCAACCACACCTTCCCCAGAGCTCCAGTAAGCTGATAAGGTCGCCACGACGGCCGAGCCCATCTGCTCGCCATCGGGCACCTATCTATAGCCCTCCCTGGAGCCCTTTGAGCTCAGATCTAGTTTCCCTTCTCTCCTCTACCGCTTCCCAGCCTCCTGCCCGAGCCCTAGAGCCTCTCCTCGCCCTCCATTACCGTCATGGCCTCCTCTCCTCTCCTTCTTCGATGACTAGAGGAACACCCAAACTCCGGCGATCCTCCCCAACCTCTCGCTCCATCGCTAGAGTGCCATGTGACCGCGCCCGTGGATCCGCCGCCGCCGCTCTCTGTCTCCGCACGGCGTCGCCACTCCGAGCCTCTCCGGCGCCCACCTTGGGTGCAGACGGGTGGGCGTGGTCTCCCGAGGTTGCCGGTGGTCTCGTCTTGGCCGGAGCCGCCGTGCCCGGCCTCCTCCGCTCCTCTTGTCGTGAGGAGGAAGAAGACGAGGTGAGGAGGAGAGAGACAGGGGGAAAGGTCAACGCGGGACCCACCCGTCGGTGACGCAGAGGCCGGCCCCGCCTTGCCATGTCGTTTAAGTGGAAGCGCCCAGCGCGAAATACGTTTCCCCCTCTGGGAAACGTATTCCTTTAAAGGCGCTAGCGGCTGTGCTCTCAGGGACCTACTTGTAGATATTTTAATTGTAGATTGGTCCCTGATCTTCAATTGTAGATTCCGGTGATTCCAAAGCCCACGTCTTCGTCTTGTCGAGCCCATTAAGAAGGTATCATTTTCCCTATGTGTTCACACAGTGGAAATGACAATGTTGCCCTTGCCCATAAATAGCAACTCCAAGCGAGAATTGTTTCCGACAATTCCCTCCGCGAGCTTCTCGCACTTCTTTCCGGTGGATCCCTCATCCCAGGCAAGCCACGACTCTCATTTACTTAATTGCATTGCAATATCATAGTTTAATTAATTATTTTAATCACAAGTATATCTGTTTATAATCTGGGATTTGAGTATGCATTGTTTGAATAAATAACCATCGTAGTGAGTATGGGACTGTTAGTGACTATTGTCTTACATACTAGTCGATGCCGTGATGTTGAGATTACTGTCTATGATTATTCGGGGTTTCATCCGGTAGTTTGTGGATATGAATCAACCATAGTGTCTTAATACTATGGGTTATTGGAATACTATGATATTGGAGTGTCAGTTATGACAGAGATATTATTCGGGGATAAGCTAATTAGTTGGTTGATCGAGAGTCACATGTCCGGGCTTATCCATGCAGCCACATTTGCCGATATGGGACGGCCTTGCCTTGATCTCATTGTGTGCTCTTTTATCGGTACCACCAAAGAGGGAAGGTTACGCGCACGCTACCCTGGCCCGGTACGCGGCGATAACCTTGTGAGCCAGTTGGGTTGTTTGGGGTACCCGTCCCCATTTGGGACAGTTTTGTTTGGCCACGGCGGTGGCAGGTGTCATGAGGGCACAAGGGCCATCTAGGGCAGGACTCTGGGGGGACGATGAATGCCGGTGGTACGATGAGAGAGTCACGGGTCAGACAAGTTTCATTGGAGCAATGCTGGTCCACCGGAATGGGATCACGAGGTCAGTGCTCCATGGTGCGGGTAAAGTGCGCAACCTTTGCAGAATGTCAAACCTATTCGAATAGCCGTGTCCATAGTATGGGACAGCCAGTGCAGACCTCAGTACATGGTCAACCATAACTATGATATTAAAGATGGAAGAACTCGTCTGAGTATGATAACAGTTGGGAAGCATGCCAAGTCTCGGTATCCGTCTTGAGGATATTCACTGAAGGTTTTGGGTAAGATCACAAGAGTTGGTATCACCATAGTACGGTGAGAGTAGCCTGGTATAGTTAGTTTTCAACTACCCCTTTAGTAATAGAAAATCTTTACCTAGTCTTGGTTTCTATGATGTTGTCTTGCCTTAATGTTGATGTTTGTTGTGAGCTTGCGAGCACATTCAAAGTACTCACCTGGCCAGTCATGCCAGTTTGCAGGTTATGCCATGATTGCTTGTCGAGGATTCCGAGTTGTGAGCTAGGATGCGCCTTCTAGCCAGAGTCCCAACGGACTGGAGTTCATCACAATCGTCATTGTTCTGCTGCTAGCATAGAATTTACCGTAGGCAGGTGTAGTATCATCGTGGCGATGTATTCTAAGAAACCTTGTAATCTTTTCCATAATAATAAATAGCTGATTTGTTCTATGCCAACGGTGCCCTATTCCAGAACACTTGTCCCTGCGCTGGAATATGGGGCGTTCCGGTTTTCTCTGAGCCGGGGTGCCACACTCGGTCACTATCATAAGTGACGCTCCCTTAGCGGAAAATCTACACAATCGGGATGTAGCTGGCCGAGTGGCCAAATGGGCGATTGAGGTCCTACCGTTGGAGATCAAGTTTGATGCCAAGAAAGCAATCAAAATCAGGCCCTGTTAGACTTTATTGCCGAGTGGGTTGAGCAATAGCAACCGGCTCCGGACATCCCTGAGCATTGGATCTTGTTCTTCGATGTATCTAAGTTGCTCCATGGCTCGGGGGCTGGAGTGGTCCTCGTTTCCCCCAGGGGAGATCGACTAAGCTTTGTGCTCGAAATCCACTTCGATTCATCCAACAACGAGGCCGAGTATGAGGCCCTCCTGTATGGGCTCCGCATGACCATCTCACTCGGCATCCGCCGACTGATGATTTATGGAGACTAGGATCTCGTTGTCAACCAAGTAATGAAGGAATGGGACATCCGAAGCCCAGCAATGACAGTCTACTGCAACGCGGTCAAAGCTGCAAAAGCTGGAGAAAGACATGGAAGGGTTGGAACTACACCATGTGCCCCAAGCCAAGAACCAAGCGGCCGAGGGCTTGGCGAATATCGGGTCCACTCGGAAGATCATTTCGAAGGGCGTGTTCCTCGAGCACTTACGCGGCCCCTCAGTCAAGGAGATTCGCTTCACAGAAGAGTCCCCCCCAAGCTATCAAATATGACTGATATCGACGTCCCAGCCGTGATTGACCTCGTCCACGATATGTTGGTCATCACGCCCGAATAGACACAACCTTATCTAGCTTACTTGCTCCAGCAAGAGCTTCCCGAGAATGAAGAGGAAACCTGCCAAAGCATTTGGCGGTCTTATGCTTTCAAACTACTCGGAGACAAACTGTACAAGAACATCATTACAAGAGTTAGCCAAAAGTGCATGTCTCCGGAGGAAGGACTAAAAATCCTGCAAAAGATCCACTCGGGAACCTGTTGTCACCATGCATCCTCTCGGACCCTAGTGCCCAGGTTCTTCCGAGCGAGTATTTATTAGGCCCGATCCAATGAAGCAGCAAGGAACTTGGTGGATCTATGTGTCGGGTGCAAGTTCTACAAGAATCAGTCGCACAAGCCTGCATATGCACTGAAAATGATTCCGCTCACTTGGCCGTTCGTCGTTTTGGGCACCGGGATGAGCGGATTCTCCCAGCTGCTAGTTGCGGTGGATAAGTTCACGAATTGGGTCAAAGTTAAACGAATCAAAAACTTGAAAGCGGCGACTTCTGTGAGCTTCATTCGGCAAATTATCTTCAGATTTGGAGTCCCTCACGACATCATCATCGACAACGGAACCAACTTCGAATCGGATGAGTTCCATGAGTTCAGCAACTCCTAATGTGATACCTCAAATATGCCGCCGATGCTTGGGTAGAAGAATTACCATCCGTCCTGTGGGGTATGATAAGCACTCCCAATCGTTCAACCACGCATACTCCATTCTTCATGGTGTATCGAGGTCGGAAGCCATTCTACCGAGTGACTTACGACATAACTCTCCCCGAGTGAAGCAGTACAACGAAGCTGAAGGCGAAGCAACACGCGTGGACAATTTGGATCTTCTGGAGGAGGAGAGGGATTTATCCCTCATTCGGTCCATAGTGTACCAGCAAGACCTTCAACGCTACCATTACAGACAAGTCAGGGGCCGAGCGTTTCAAGAGGGGGATCTGGTGCTCCCACTGGGCCAACACAAACCCCACAAGCTGGCACACCCGTGGCAGGGGCCGTTCGCCATCACCAAAGTCATGTG
The DNA here is from genome assembly GCF_904849725.1 of Hordeum vulgare subsp. vulgare. Lineage (NCBI taxonomy): Eukaryota > Viridiplantae > Streptophyta > Magnoliopsida > Poales > Poaceae > Hordeum > Hordeum vulgare. The sequence goes on from NC_058519.1 coordinate 396,793,430, forward strand.
CAATGGAGCTTATCAACTATAGAACATCGATAACAATGTGGAGGAACGGAGAACTTGGAATGCGGACGTGCTCCGCAAGTTCTACATGTAGAACTTTCCATTTTCATTCCTGTAATGAATTCAAATGACTAGAAGAATAAAGTGCTTACTTTATTCAACTATCCATAGGCACTTCACTCCGGTGAAACACACCCTAGTGGGTTGAAAATTCTTAAGTGCGAACCTGTTTTCGCTTAAGGTAAAACCTGGATCGAGTGCGGACAATCTCCTCACTCAGGGGCTTAGCTGCGAAACAGCTTTCGCCTAAGCTAAAATTGTTCCGAATGAACACAAGACCTTTGTCTGGACACCAAGATGGACGGACCATCAGCACGTTCGCAAGAACAAAACCATCTTGGTAGTGAACCTATTTCGCCTAAGGTAGAACTTTCCCCGAGTGATCGTTGAACCCTCCAAACTCGGGGGCTTAGTTGCGAACCAACCTTCACCTAAGTTAAAGTGGTTCCGAATGAAGGGAAAATCTTCATTCAGACGCCAAGATGAACAAAACGAACATTTCTCGGTAGTGAACCTGTTTCGCCAAGGTAAACCCTTCCCCGAGTGAGGACTTCCTCCACACTCTGGGGCTTAGCTGCGAACCAGCCTTCGCCTAAGTTAAAGCAGTTCCATATGAAGGCAAGATCTTCACTCGAACACTAAGATTAACATGACAATCATCCCAAGCAGCGATTCCGCTTTCGCCTAGGGAGAAACAATCTCGAGTGTGGACAATCTACACACTTGGGGACTTAGTCGCGAACCAGTTTTCGCTTAAGTCGCAAACGATCCCGAGTGAGGACAACCTCCTTAGTCGGGGCTTATATGCGAACAGAATTTCACCTAAGTCACGAATATTCCCGAGTGAGGACAATCTCCCCACTCAGGGGCTTAGCAATGAATCATCTTTCCCCTAAGTTAAAAACAATCCTGAGTGTGGACAAACTCCACACTCGGGTACCTGGATGCGAACAAGTTTTCGGCCGAGTATAAATGACCCCAAACAAGGACGACCAAGCAAATAGTATCCAAACACAAATACGGGTAAAGGTGAATAAGTTCAGCTAAAGGTACGCAAAATAGAGGGCCTAGAGCCCACTGAAAGTTTGGAATTTCATAAAGTCACTCGGAGTCCCGAGACGAATTAAAGCTAAAGTGATTTTCCTCCGAGCATCACTCGGAGGCCAAAGAATCCACCGCTTCCACGAAGGTGTCAGGATCGATCCCCTCTCCTATCCGTGTGCCGCTACCATGAACATCGCAATGAAGTCTTCAAACTTGGCGCTTTTGCAGTTGGCGACCTGAAGATACGTTAGTTTTTCTTCATCGACACCCTTGCAATGGATGAGGGCGAGCGAAAGGGCAATGTCAGATCCGACCCTTGCCGACGACTTCTTCCACAACTTGAGCTTATTGGGAATGGCCTTCACACGGTTCACAATGGACTAGGCATCCTTCACAGGAGCATCCTCACAGGCTTTCTCCTGGTCAATTTCCCCAACAGCCGACTAAAGCAGCTTGAAGCAAGCGAGTCATAATCGACACGATCCTCCAACATGAGGAGAGATAAAGCAGAGGTGTCCTTGGGAAGCCCTCTCTTGGGATCAAGCTCCTTCTCTATTCGCATCATCTCTTCTTCAACATAGGCGGAAAAGGCTACACTCAACGGAAAACAGAGGATGAGAAATGTCACTCGGAAGTTTTAGAGTGATCATGGGGAAATGTTCGGGGCGCTCGACAAACCTTTGAGTTTCTCACAAAGTTCCACATTAAAATCCTCGACGAACTTCTCCACCTCATCTTTCTTGGCACTGACCTCCTCGAGGTTGGTTTCCCATTCAGCATAATGCTTCTTCAGCTCGGCAAACTCCGTAGTGGTCCTCTCCGCACTGGCTTTCAGAAGCCGATTCTCTTCCTCCAACAACAAACCGTATTGAGCTTGGCCTTAGCAACCTGGGTGTTGTGCTTGACATTCGTCCAAGCGGATGCGAGGTCTTCATCCCTCTTATCAAGGGAATCCTTCATGGTAACTAGAGAACTTGAATTCTTTAGCCTCTCGTAAATGAGATCTGACAAGACAACCTCAGTCGGATAAGAAAAGATAACCTAATGGAGCATTAGTCAGATGGGAAGCACAAGTTGTTTGTTCTTGGCTTTCTCCACATTGAGGCTCAGTCGGAGTTCCTGCAACTCTTTCTCTGTGGCGTCATCAAGGTCCAAGGTCCCACAAGCAGTCTGCATCCAATGAATACAAGTAAGGCATACCATAATGTTGCAGCTTTAAGACTAGCGCTGACTACCACAGTTGACGGTAGCCTCGGGGACTACACCTAGTGGGTGCGCTTAGCGCGCCCCTACTAGTGTGATAGAGGATAAGGGATCCGTACCTGATCGACCCCTTTCAATCAAAACAAAGAAACTGAGACTATTTCTGAGTGCTCCAGTTGACACTAGACTTGGGGACTACACCCAGTGGGTGCGCTCAGCGCGCCCCCACTAGAAAAATTGAAGAAATAAAAGGGTTCCGCACCCTACTCGACTCTGTCGAAATTACAAAGAAAAAGACTACAGCCGACTGACCCAATCGATGGTAGCCTCGGGGACTACAACCAGTGGGTGTGCTCAACGCACTCCCACTGAAAGCAAACACCCAGCAGTTTTGCCTCTAGGCATGCCCACTCGGGATTCCTACTAAGAAACAGATTTAGAAACAAATACGTGCGTAAAGGACTTACCTGAATGTTCTTTTCCACATCTTTACTCGCGTCGTACGCCTCCTTCAATTGCCCAACCATCACATCTAGCTGACCCAAGGCCTCCTTGTGCGCCCCTCCTGGTCCTCTGGGGTATGGTGGGGCTGGAAGATGTTGTGATCCTCGGATACAGTCTGAGTGACGCCCTAGCCTAGGCAGCCTTCTGCACCACAGGGGTCTTAGACTTGATACTCACTCAGGTGGGAGTCGGAGCCTTTTTCAGAACTTCCCCAACTACGGAGGGGACATCAGTGTCGAGTTCAACAATGTCCTGCGGCTCTGCACATGTCCACAAGACAGTCAAAAGGCCACTCGTATATCCAAAGACCGAATTTTGAAAGAATGAACGTCGGCTCTACCTATGTCAGAGGTTTGGGATTCAGTGAAGCGGTCGAAGTATCAGGCCTACAACAAAAACAACAAAAACCTGATCATCACTCGCAAGACATTGCTCAAACTGGGACGAACCACTCGGTAAAGGTACTTACGCCGAATCCACACGCACCTTGAGCTTGATGCGCGACAAAATGGCCTTACGAGGTTTGGAGCTCGTGAACTTGGGCTGCTTGGCGGCCTTCTCCGACAGCGCCTCGGGCTCACTTTGACCCCGCTTGGATCTACGAGTTGGCATTGCTGACGCACTCAGCTTCACCATCAACAAAGTTTTTGGGCCGCCTACGTGGACTCCAGGGTCCTGGCGCGCCTTGGAACGGGTCTCGACCAGAACTTCATCAGACGTAGAAGATTTTGCCTTGTCTCCACGCTCCTCCTCGCTCTCCTCCATCTCCTCATATGTGCCTTCATTGTCTTCGTCGTCCTTCAAGCCCTCCGTGTTATCGGTGTTCTGGTTTTTAGTTTCACTCTCCATGTCAATGGACGATTGGTCAACCGCCGGTATGGAACTCACTAGCCCTGGAAAAGCGTGTCGAATGAAGGAAGCAAAATCACAAATAGGTGTTGAAACAACGAAGAAATTCACTCGGCACACATGCTCGATGGCTCACCTCATTCGGCTGATGTCCCGCCGAGAAAGGAGGCACATGCGTGGAGCCCTTGGAGTTATCTCTCAGTGGGGTAATGGCCTTGAGTTTATTCTCCAGTGCCACTTCCCCGATCTCCTTAGGATGGACTCAATTCGGATCATCCAGCCCTTCATGTTTCCACATTGGATGGACTCTGGCCTGAAGAGGGTGGATCCTACGCTGGAAGAAGACCTCACGGAGGTCCATTCCGTTCACACCCTTCTGGATCAAGGACACTACCGATATCTTCAAGATATATGCATCGGTCTTCTCCTCCTTGGACAAGGTCAAGGTAGGGGTCCTATCAACAGTATAGAGCGGGAGGCCCGAATGACCCTCGCCGACTGGGTCGTCTCGACAATAAAACCAAGAATCCTGCCAGTTCTTCACCGAGTGTGGGAAACTCATCTGGGGGAAGCTAATCTTGCCCCTGAGTTGAATGCCTAAGCCACCCCAAAGCTACGCCATATTGGTTCCCCCCAATGAGGAAGACTTCTTCACGGTCATCACTTGACACGTGAACAAGCGCTTGAACAACCCCCATTGCGGGTGAGACCCAAGGAAATTCTCGCATAGGGACACAAATGCGGCTAGATACGAGACAACATTGGTAGGAAGGTCATGGAGCTGAGCCCCAAAGAAACCAAGAAACGCTCGAAAAAAGGGATGTGGAGGCAAACAGAAACCTTTCTCAATGTGGGTGACCAGGACCACTCGCTCATCATTTTGAGGCGCTGGTTCTAGCTCGCCTTCCTCGGGTAGTCGCCAGCTCCCCTGGGAGACTAGGACTTCGCTCTACAACTCCAGCAGTCACCCCTCTCAGACTCTGGACCGCATCCAGTCGCCCTGAATCCACCCTTGCGGGAGCGCTCCGACCCTCAAGAGGATCCACACGACCCTTTCTTGGCCCGCTCAGCCTTCATCTTCGCTCCCTTGACCATGTTGGGCGGCGGAGAAGTCGGGGCTGGGAATTGTCGGGGGCAGGCGGCGGCTTTTGGATTTGGTGGCAAGAGGAGGAAGTCGAGATGGAAAGTACCTGATTCTGAGGCGGAGTCTCCTCTCCCTTCCACTTCACGCCTTCAATACCCGCCGGGGAGATTCCCCATCGAGTACATCGCCGGCCCGAGGAAGATCTGCAATATCCCGAGGATGGCATGCACTGTTGTATGACAGCGACATCACTCGAGGCATCACCCCGCTACTTCCACTAACTGTGTCTCCGCCAAAACCGCCGCTAGTGCACGCTCCTTCAATTCAAAAGTTGCAATAAAACGTCCCACCTCATATCCCGAATGGATTCTGTATCCATGGCGTGTGACGAGGTGAGCCAAATGTTTTTTCGCTCGTCCCCCCACAGGGCCCCTATCAGTTAGGAAACCAGTCAAGACGACCTAATCGTCCTTACCTCAATACAAGTGGGGATCCGTCCCAACTCGCCGATTGGGCATACAGAGTTCAGAGCTCTGGTTCCCCCAACTCGTGGAATTTATCTTCCCAAAAGATAGTCAATCACTACCAATTGCGGGCATACCTGTATGACGAAGCAGTCAAAATTCATCACCATTGAATCCGTGGAGGTTTGCCGAGTGTCCGAATGATGCAGCCCCGAGCTACAGTCCAAACATCTCCGAAGCGCCGGAGACGTCTAAGAAAGTCATTCACTCGGTCTGCAAAACCTCAACTGATTTGGGGGCTATTGATGGGGTTGTACATTAGGGGTAGGCCTACGTACCTGCTTCCCTAGGCCCACCTAGGACTCCTTATGAACATTAGTGTCCTTAAAGTCACCGATGCAATCTCGACCTCACTCGGTACAGCATACCGGCACTCGGCCTGCCTGGGGTCACTCGGCCTGTCTAGTATCATTCATACGAATCGTGGCACTCGGACCACAGCAAGGTGAAGGCACTCAAGAGGCTGCAATGGCTAAGGACTTAATCCATCACATGAAGTGCAGTGAAGACCCATGTTACCCGTAACGCCAAGAGTTATAGCTGCCGTTTCTAGTAACTTCCCTATTTATTAGCATTAACTCACCTTGTAAGTAAGCTCGACCGGTCATGGCATGTACTATATCAGCCACTCTCGAGCTCGAGCTCAAGGGGTCAGTACCTTGTAATCTTTCATACCCCATATGAAATATCAGCCCAGGGCTCGAGACATAGGGATGTTACCACTTCCGAGTGGGGCTTGAACTCGTACATCTGAGTTTATTCGTTGTGCCTAGTTAAACTTCGCCCCTTTGGTAGTACCCCTAGGTACTATTGTCAGGGTCATTCCCACAACAACGGTCATATCATTGCAGATCATGTCGGGTTGCACCCTGACTATAAATAGCCACCCCCTACGGCAACTAGATGGTTGGCTGCTTTGAGATAGAAACTGACACTTGTCATTTGAGAGCATCCCATCCTTCGAGGACTTTGACAGAAAATCATCAGCGAAGGAAAACCCAAAACTCAAACCAAAAATAAAAAACCCAAATTATTTGAGCATCACTGAGGGTATTGTTCGTGTGTCTAACAGACGCTTGTTACATCTGAAGACTGTGTATCTTCCAAACGGTTAGGCGTCAATGATCTAGAGCATCGAGCAGAAAATTGGGGATTGTCGGGTGATCGAGTTTGTGAGGATATGGAATTCTGCCCTGAAGACTTCCTAGGAGTGTTGGGAGAGGCGTGTGTGACATTATCTCGATGAGAATACGGTGAGAACTGTGTGTCCTTGGAGTGTGTGTCTTTTCGTTTAATTACCAAGCCGCTCCAAACCAGATGTACGGCTATCACAGCAGTTGGAACAGGGTCATCTAATCATTGTCATAATCAAGCTCCTGGTTCTATTTCCTCAACTATTTCATTTCCTCGTATACTTGTTAATGAAATTGATCATTGCTGTTTGAATACTTTGACTGGAGACTTTCTCTATTTCCTCATCTCAAATTCTACAGTCACCTTGTTCTTCACGTGTTTATCCTGTTTCACACTACTCGCACTGTGTGTTTGTTTCATTTCATTTCGTCATCATGGGCATAATATTGCTAAGTAATGCTTATACCAAGTACTATTTCCACTACACTGAGTTTGTCACTTAGCAAATTCCTCAAGTATAAACTTCTCAGTCATGAATTTGTAAAAAATGCATATTCACCCCCCTCAAGTCGATATAATGCACTTTCAATTGGTATCTGAGCAAGGTACTCCCTTGTATTATGTGATTTTTGGTTAACCACCTAGAGTTTTAGTTATGTCGAATGCAGGTATGATGCAGGTATGTACGGGTTGTCCTACCTTTGAATGGATGGACTACCCCAACTGGAAGAACAGGATGTGCATGCATCTTGAGGCAATTGTGAACGATCTGTGGTACGTTGTGGAAAATGGTGTTCCCTTTGTCTCCCAAGCGAAGAACAACAATCAACTCGACTTTCAAGTGAAGATTATCGCATGTGGACATCCAAGCAAATGTTAGTATGGCAGAGTGAATGCTTTGGGATCTGCAACGCTCATCTCGGACAGGATGTCCAAAGTCAACAAAGGAATCTCAACTCAATGTGGCTCCCGGGTTTATGTTCTTCACAATATCTTCGACCGCTTCAAAAGTCTCAACACAAAAAATGTTCAACAAACTTTCGATCGCCTCACTATTATCTGCAATGACCTCCAAGCTCTTGGTGCCATCGACATCACCCACCATGAGGTGTGAAGAAATTGCCGAGATCTCTTGATTCCTCATACGATACACTTGATGATTCGGGAGCGTGGAGACTACAAATAACTAGACCCTCCTGATATTCTTGAGAGACTCAATACTCATGAATTCCAATAACCTAATAAAAGAGATATCTATGGTCCAAGCTATGGAAAATCTTGTGTAGTGAAGGCAAAGGCAACTTCCTCATCTAAGGAAGAAGAATCTCATTACAGTCTTGGTGATCCTGAAGAACTTGGCAGGAACTTGCAATGCTCGTGAGAAAATTCTACATGTTCTACAGAATCTCATTACAGTCTTCGAAAATCTTTAAGAAGAGACATGAAGAACACAGAATCTTCATCTTAGGATTACAAGAATAGAAATTGACATAAATGCCAGAATTTTGGCCACTACATTGCTGATTGTCCTCACTGGGTACAGGAATCAAAGAAGTATAAGTACAAATATGACAGTTCTGATGACTCGAAGAAAAAGAAGAGATCCTCAAAGTCCTCTTATTCAAAGACCTCATTGTACAAGAAGAACAGTTACAAAAAGGCTCGAGCTCTTATTGGCAAGGAAATAGATTTTGATGAAGAATCTGAAGAATGTGAAGAAGAGGAAGGATCAGATGAATGTGAATAAGAGGAAGGATATGATTTTGAGTGAGAGTCTGCAAGTCCATCTTCAACCTTGAAGAAAATGATTTTGTCAACAACACTAATGACTATGACAATGACACTGCCCCTACCTATTGCTTCATGGCAAAAGGTACCAAGGTACTCAATCCTGCTTCCTCGTCTGACTCAAGTAATGAACCTGAAGATTATGAGAAACCTAGTTACTACAAAATTGCTAATAAGCCACTAAGTAACATAATGCTACTGAAAAGCTTCAGAAATTGCTAGACATAACCGATCAGAGTTGTCATTACTAATGAATTTTGACGTCTTCAATCTAAGTTTGATAGTCGTGAGAGTCATCATGAAACTCCCTTAGTTGATAACGAGAAGCTTTCTTATGAGTTTCTTCATAGAAAGAAAGGTCTTGAGAAACTAAGAATGTCTCATGATGATCTTCAAAGGGAAAACGATTGTTTGCTTGCTCAACAGATCAGTTCCGCTCACGAAGAATTCAATCCACCATGGATCGATCATGAAACTGCTAAATCTTTACGTGACTGTTCAAATGCTTCTATTGCTGCAAATTCTTCAACTATCTATGTGGTCACAAATTCCTCAACCGAGGAATCCATAAATTTCACTGATGAAAATGCAGGGTTGAAGGAATTGTATGTGACAGGCATATACAAAAGTCTCAAATGGAATCAAACCCTTTGAGATGTGCTAAAAAGCAGATTCTGAACAGAAACCCTAGGAAATAGGGTATTTCTTTCGAGAGGAAATTGAATGTTGATGGATCATACTGGAAACCTGAGTAGTATCACGAAACCTCATGGGTTGTTGCAAAAGGATCTCTTGTAGATCAATCCACATTTTTTGGCTTTACCTATGAATCTTCATATTCCTGTGATGAGTCACTAAACTCCAATTGTAACCTATTCAATAATCAGAATGCTGAAGTATTTGCTAGATATATTGGAACTAACTATAGGAACGGGCCACCTTTGAGGAAAATATTTGTTCCCAGAAACTGTTTTCAAAATCTTGAGGTGAATGTCCTCATGACACCACCCATGAAGAATAGGCACCCGAGATCAAATTCCTCAAATGGGTCAAAGTCTTCACATGGATTAAATTCTTGACCTGGTCAAAATTCTACTCATGCTCGTTCTAATGCATGTGTAATGGAGGGAAAATTTAAGGGTCATGAATATGTGAATTATTCTTCAAATCATTATGTTCATAAATCCTCAAAGAACTTTTCTACATATGCATTTGCATATTCCAAAACTCCCTACTATGAAGCGAAGTGCTTTAGCTTCAATGCCTAAATTCTCATATGGTGCTCGTAGAATGATGAACTCTTTGCCACCCCTCCAGATGTGGGTAGTAAAAAAAATAAACTAACCAATCATACAAGTCAGGTCTCCAAATGAACATGAACGTTTGAAGAAGTTGCTAGAGACCTGAGGAAATTCTTGAAAGGACGCAAGCTAATCATGATGAATTGAGTCATATATTTCACACGTCCTCATGTTATCTTACTTCTATATAGGTTGATGAAATTCAACTATAATGAATTTGATATCATATTCTTCACTCTGAAGTACACGAGTTCGGAAGTTACACTAATTCATATGGACGATGAATCACCTAAAGGTTCTAAGTCCGTCCTCGACAGTGGATGCACTAATCACATGACTAGAGACACGAATCTATTGATGAACACTCCATTAGCTCCATCACTTCTGAAGCATACCACATACACATATAAAGGAGGAAATCAAGGTATTGGGTCGAGGTAAGGTTGCAATCTCGAAGGACCGACACATGGACAAAATCATTCTTATTGAATCCCTTGGATTCAACCTCATGCCAGTCTCAATGCTTTGTGATATTGATACATTTGTCATTTTTGGCAAATATCGTTGCATTCTTGTTACGGAACCTTTCAAATCCAAAGTCTTCGAAGGATTTAGGAAAGGATACATGTACATTGTTAATTTATCTACAGGTCTACAACCGGACACATGATTACTTCTAAAAGCTTCAGAAGGCTAGCTATGGCATTGATGACTTGGTCATGCTGGCATGAGGAACTTTCTCATGCTTGTGAAGAAAAAGCATGTCATTGGCATTGAAGGCGTCAAATTCCTCAAGGATCACTTATGTTGGGATTGTGAGTCTTGAAAAATTACCAGATCCAAGCATCCCTCAAAGACAATCATGACTACCACTCATCCCTTTCAATTTCTTCACATGGACCTCTTTGGCCCCACTCATATCTATATGGGTTTGTCATTGTTGATGATTATTCATGTTACACTGTCCCTATCGAGGCCCTCATGCCAAAATAAGGATTGGATCACATCTTGGGCGTTACAATTTCACAATAGGAGAGAATGTCTTGTAAAAACCTATGCCTACTTGTTGTGAGTCACCGCGGAAAATACAACCTGCTTTGTAGCGAGAGAGAGAGAGAGACATGAGAATGGAAATTATGCAGACACACCATTTTCCAGAGATGATGTTTCCCAAGGGGGCTGCTAACCAGAGATGATGTGTTTTAAGAAGGGAATCATGTTCTTCTTTCATGGCTAGAAACCAATGGGGTCGAGAAAAGCATCTTTGTAAGACGAATGGATGGTATAAAGAGGAGAAGTCGAGGCATGTAGGTTAAGACGATTGATAGGGACACTGAAACCAACTTTACTGTGAGTGCGCACAGTGTGGTAGTTTTTTTGGAACAGAACGGATACTACATTGGGAGGTAATTATAGAGGAGTAGATGTGATGGGAGAAAAGAAAAGGTGCACAACATGTGGGGACAAATTGTAGGTGTAGTAGCGGCGGATCTAGGTGAAGAGATACAACGAGTTTATGGCGGTGATCGTGGCTCAGAGTAATCTGCATGCGCATGACTGGTGGGTGCGACCGGTGGAGTGCAAGGAGATACATGCGGTGAAGCCACTGGAGTAGAATATTCAGTGATGTTGGTCGTGGGAGGTGGAGTAGAGTCATGCAGAGCATATTGGTGCGTGGGTGGTGGGACGTGAACAAGTCCATGTAGACCATGCACGTCGATCGTGTTGGGTTTGGAGGTGATTTTCGAGGACGGGAAATGAGAGGAAAGGGGCGCTAAGATCTAATGATTAGTGATGAGCAAAGGTAAAATGTATCTTGTCAAAAGTAATGCATCAAGATACCACAACTTGACCGGTTGGGGGATCGAGGCATGATACGTCTCCAACGTATCGATAATTTATGAAGTATTCATGCCAATATTCTGGAACTTTCATCTACTTTTGTCAAAATTTTATATTATTTTTGGGACTAACTTACTTATCTAGTGCCTAGAGGCAGCTCCTTTTTTGTGTGTGTTTTTTCTTTGCGAAAAATCCATACCAAACAAAGTCCAAAGAGATGTACACTATTTAAATTGATTACTACCGATTGTTCTCTTTAGACAGGTTGTTGTCATAGTTCCGCTATCTACTTATCCTAGAGCTTTCATAGCTTATATTGCTAGATATAAATTTAAAAAATAATAGTACATAGTACCTAATGTCTGAAAATTATTATCCAACTTGTCTTAGTAATGCATGAAGTATTCATTTATTCTTATGTGTACTAACCTATCTCACAAGTTCTTTTCAAATTTTGTGTGGATGAAGTTTTTGAGACTTAGATGAAACCGATATATGAGAGGATTGAATGGGATATAACAGATCAATATTGGGGATGCCCAAGCCTCCCCAAGTAAATATATCAAGAAATATCAAGCATCTAAGCTTGGGGATGCTACACATCCCACCTATCATCGTTAACAATTATCGATTAGCCAATGGTGTTTCTAAGTTTTCATTCATTCACGTGTTCTATTCTTGGAGCATATTTTGTGTTCATTATTCCCTTTTATTTCGTGCACAATGCTTGTATGAGATAATTATTGTCTTATTTATAGAATGCTTCATGTCCTTCACTTAAATATTTTGATTATGCCTTTATAGAGTGCTTCATGTGCTTCACTTATATATTTTGACCTTGGACATTGGTATATCCATATTCATTGAAGAATTGTGGGGACCCCGACTTATGAGTCGAGATCACCGTGCTCAGTGATCCCAGAGATCAATGCTCACCGAACACAGATACCGAATAAAAGAGTCTTACATCCATACATACCGTTTGATAAAATAAGTGACCACTTCGGTCGAGTCTTACATATATAGGGCCTTAAAGGCCTACACTTGAAACTGAACCAATAGCGGAATTATTGGTTGAAAGCGTGAACCCAAGCCATCAGCCTTAACCTACATGCATTCTGACTGGAAAACATCCCAGCTCGCATGAACGACACCGTGTTAATCTTCACCATATCCTGTCTTTCACACCTGGTCAATGAAATAACCAGCTTCAAGCCGATGAGTACTTTGAATGTACTCGCAAACAGCCCATGACATGAACAATGAAAGTGAAGGATAACAATATCATGCATCTTTGGTGTAACTCATCTTGGTGACATGATCATGATTATGCATCAAGTTAAATAATTACTCTTGAAGAACAGGTTACAGATATCAATATATCTGTCGAGGGCTGAACCATCCGGGTTCACCCTATATGCCAAGTCACCGAACTTGATCATATCCTCAATATATCAGTTGAGGGCTAAACCATCCGGGTTCACCCTATATTCCAAGTCACCCAACTTGATCATATCCTCAATATATCAGTTGAGGGCTAAACCATCCAGGTTCACCTTATATGGCAAGTCACCGAACTTGATCATATCCTCAATATATCAGTTGAGGGCTAAACCATCCGGGTTCACCCTATATGCCAAGTCGCCGAACTTAGTCATATCATTGCTATCATAGCAACACCTTTTTCCAACACCACACACACTCACTCACGCACACATGGTTTATGCGGAAATATCAGGACGTAGTTTAAGCAGGATTACCCAACTGTCCTTGACCGTGGACACGGCTATTCGAATAGGTTACACTCTACAGAGGTAGTACGCTGGACCCACGAGATCCGGGAAACTTCTGTGTCATCCACGAATCGCGGTATATCACATACCCGAGGTAAGTACCCGATCAATGCCTTTCCCCTGACGATACTAGACAAAGAGGTCCACTCAATTGGTAACCAGCCCACATGTCGTACGTCTTACAAGCACCAACTCTGGACCGTACCGACCATGCGGGGACCAACGGTGTGACTGGAACTCATAAAAATGTCATAGTCGTCCTACCTAGCACGACCCCATCACGAGAGTGACTACAATCACTCCCTCCACTAGTAATGTGCCTCTTTGCTAGCACCGACCAGAGTAATTAACATAGCCCCGTCCCGTAAGGGGTAACGTGGTCGTACTAGTAAGGTTGGGACGGTCGACACATCATAAATCTAATCCCATTTCCGAAACCTTACTCACACAAAATATCGGGTGCATCACTTCACCAAAAGTGACCACCTAACTCATCATCACCCTCGGGCATTAGTGGCACCCGACGGGGTTTTCACAAACTCTTGTTTTATGACAACATCATGCTCATGATGATACTACTACTAACTTTACTTGTCAACATGGTATTAGCATGACCTTCAAGGGGTAGGGTCAAGCTCAATGCAAATGCTCCGGAGGAGACTTCGGTGAAATCATATCAAATGATTACCCACACTTATGATCAAATGCAACGGAAATACTTGCTTTTATAACATGCAAAGTAAAATACGCTCAGTCATGGTCAAAGGGTTGCTTGCCTTGCTCACGTAAGTCCTCGCGGTCTTCGAGGTCTTCCGCTCCAACTCCGAATACTCCGTCTACCGTCAACTATCGTCAGAAACAACCATAGTAAGCCACATAGCAAGCAGAATAAAAATGTTCTATAAATGGAAGTTTTATTTTTCTTGGACCTCTCTGGTCATAAGAAAAATACCTGAAGCCTTTCATAGGAGATTTAAATCATCAAGGATTTTTGAATGGATGGAAGAGCAATAGGTGTTCATTGGAGAAGCCAACAAAAATCACTCTGTTAAAAATGAGTGGAGGCACCCATTTAATAGAGAATCATTTTAGAAATATTTAGGCAGTGGTTTCACTAGATTTGGAGTTGAAATGAATACTCTAGGGATTTTATACTATGGAGTAAATAGCAATAGGAAGCTATTTATTTTAAGCAACAGAATGAAGCTTGATAAATATGTTGACCAAGGCTCTAAAAATAGGGGATGAATTTAGAAGACCCTAGGAATTTGAATCACTCCATTTGGAGTTGATTTGCATCCTATGGGAATTTCCAAAGTGGGGTCAAAGATGGACAAATTTGGATTTAAATGAAAATGCCACAGAAAGTGGGTAGGGAAAAATGTGCAAGTACTTATTTGGATAGGCCTCATTTTTAGGATCCTGCGGAAATTTGAATCCATGGAATCAAAGTTAGTATGAATTTTGGATGGAATTTACAAGTTAGGAATGAAAGGAAAAAGGGAAAGGGTAGTTATCCCTCGAGCTAACAAGTGCCAGGGGCGGCAGATAAGCGAATGGGCCGGCCTGCTGGCTCGGCCTGGCGCGCAGGGCCATGCAGGAGACGTATTCAATAGAATACGCCTCCGGCTGGGAGGAGGCGCAAAGCGCCTGGGCGCCTCCACTTATCTGGTGGGCCTCCGCCCTGGCTCGCAGACGAGGGGGGCCGCGTGCAGGTGCTTCTCCTACCTCCTGCCCGCACGTAGGGGAGGCACAGAGGGTAGACCGGCCGCAGGAGGAGCTCCCCCAAGCGGCTCTGGCCACCCCCCGGCGGTGTGCCGGTCACCGGCGTGCTCACGGGAGTTGGCCGCCTCCGTTCCCCTACCCGGCGCCTACAGGGGAGGGCCGCAAGGGTGCCGATGCCGTGGCTGGAGGGAGGCCGCCGGCCTCCTCTGGTGCCAGTACCAGGGGCGAAGGAAGGGTGGAAGAGGAGTTGGGGAGGAGGCCCGACGACGAGGTGACCCCCCTGGTTAGCCATGCTCCCGCGGCGGCCTCTGGTGGCTTCGGCCATGGATAGGCAAAGGAAGGAGGAGGCTTGGAGAGAGAGCAGGGCTCTAGGGTGGTTCCAGGGAGAGAGGGAGAGGTTCTGGAGGCTTAGGGAGCTTGGAAGGGAGCCATATGGGGAGGGGAAAAAGGAGAGAAAGCGCAGGAGCCTTTGGAGCTCTCTGGTGCATGGATGCCACGCATGCTTGAGGGATCTTGGAGGCTTGCTAGTGGAGGGAAATGGTTTTAAAGGGTCAACATGATGCTTTGAGACACACTAGGACATGCTGGTTTGGCTACAAGTGGCCTGGGGGAAGGAGACAAAGTGCAGAGCTCACATACTGCAGGCTAGAGTGCTGGTCACCACGGCCACCTATGTCTACAGGGTCCAAATAGCCAGTCAAACATGTCTAGCACGCAGGGCACACTTGCAACATGGAGATTCTGGAGTTTGGTAGCTAGTGGAGGTGGTTTGATGACGTTTGGACTCTGGTTTAGTTTGCAACAGCAAACTAGGGGCTAGCATAAGCGGATTTTATAGGAGGAGATGGGAGGTGAAACCATGTGTAGGAGTGTTTTTAATAGAAGGACTACAAGACTTCAAAGTTTCAGCTCAAGAAAGCAAGTGTAGCTAGTACCTGCTGTGCAAAGCCACACTTCAGCCAAAAATGAACTTGTAGAGGTGCTGCTCATTTTCTCCACATGAGCATGCCATCTCTTGGTTTGAAATGAAGCATTGACACATTAGAGAGGCTCTGGAAAGAATTGGGGTGATAGCATATGCAGAAGAATGGAAAGAGAGGTAAAACAGTGCTACCAAGGGTGAAAATGAGAGAAACTTACAAAGGGGCCATCTCCAATAATTGACCAGTGGCCATGGGGATGTTACTGGAGGTGAAATGTAACTATGTGAGGCCGTGGTAGAAAGTTGAGATCAAGGTAAAAGTGAAAGGGGGAAAAGAAGCCATTTTAGTGAGTGCACACAAGGTGTTTGAACTGCGGTTAGGCTACCAGATGGATTCCAATGGCTATGAAACTTAACAGGGTCAAATAATAGATGAAAATAGGCCTGCATACCAAATTTGGGATTTGCTGGAGAAGTTTTCCAATGTAGACTTGAAAAACCCCAAAAATGGGCAGAAATGGGTTTCTGCTTGAAACCCTATTCAAATAAATTCCCACAATTCTAATATTTTTTGTAGGGGCATTATTTTAGAATTAAGGCATGCACAAAAAGTTTGAGGTCAATTGGAGAAACTTTATAATCAAAAGATTACCAAAGTCAGAAATCAACAGAGAGGGTTTTGGGGGTCTTAGGACAAGTTACTCTATTCTCCTTGATGTACCACTTGGTGTGGATGCCTTATTCGAGTATTGGAACATGTCCACCAAATATGAGCACAATTGGAGACACTTCACAATGTAAAGTTGCTTCAATTTGATTCTAGACAAATATGGTTTTAGAATGATTAGGGAAGCCAAATCAACTTGGATAAAAATGAAACTTGGCAAGATCATCAAGAATATCATAGATGACATGCTAGAATTTCACTAGAATTTATTGAGAATATTTCTTATAGAAATATTTCTTAGAAATATTCCAAATGCTTGAAATATGCAGGAATGGTTTTGGAGGGGTTTGCCCAATATTTTGAACATGACCATGTGTTGAAACTCATAAATATGGAATAAATATATCCACTCAGTTTCCCTAAATTTTCTTTAATATTTTCAAAGCAATAAAAATAACTTTCCTTGATAGGAGACCATTTGTGGCCTCTCAGAAGGTCTTTTAAATAAAATAATAAAATAACTTTTAAAATAATAATATGGTGGTTTTTGGAAGATAATTTGATAATAGGTTTTAAATGAAATAATTGGTGCAAAAGAAATTCCCTAATTCGAGGACTTGTAGTACAAACCTCATCTAAGGGGTTTGAAAGTTTAATTCAAAGAAATGCCTTTTGGTGAAAATAATATTTGGTGAAAATAGATATTTGTCCTAAACACATGGCATGATCATTAGGCAGGAGATTATGGAATGAGGAGGTGATTAGGAGGATGGCAAGAATTAATGGGAAGCAATCACATGCATTCAAGCAAACAAGCAACCAATTGTCACTCCAAGCATCACAGGCAATTCAGAAAAGAAAAAGAAAATTAATTGGTCCTAATTTTTGAAATAAGTTAATTTGTTAGGAGAGCCAAAAACAGGGTGTTACAAGAATGCTCTATGAACTTCACTTATATATTTTTGAGAGTTGGTTTATGATCACTCTTGTGATTCTCTTATGTCCTAAGAGAAAATGTTTAATGCATTAAATGCCATAAAATGTGAAATTATATATGTTTCATATGCTTGTCCTATGGGGAGTAGTCACTTCACATACTAAGAGTATAAGCAATAAAATTTATTGGTGGTTAGCAAACATAGCATTGGTCACTTGAACAATTAATGAAAGAATACTGAAGGAAGAGAGATTTCACATATAAATATACTATCTTGGACATCTTCTATGAGTGTGAGCCCCCATTAATTTTTTTCAAACATGATCAAGTAGTTAAAGTTGGACAAGGAAGACAATGTAATGGTTATGTTTGCTTTTATTCACATAGAAGTTATATTGTCATGGATCCTCTAAGATGTGGTGCTTTCTTAGGATCTTTTGGTAGCCAAAAAATTGTACTAAGTACAAATACTACTTGTGCATCCAAAAAACCCTAAACCCAGTTTCTTGACGTGGGAGTCCACCATATCTACCTATGGATTGAATAAGATCCTTCTAGTGAGTTGTCATTGCTGAAAACAGAAATTCAATTTGCTCCTAAATAGGTATGATCTTTTATTGGAAGGGAAAATAAGCTTTGTACGAACTTGTGATGCTGAAGAAATAAAAGCGACAGACTACATAATAAAGTTTGACATCACAATGGGCAATATAAAGTGATGTTCCTTTTCGTTAAGATATTGCATATCCAAAAAGAAAGAGCGCATGAAAACCTCTGCTTCCCTCTGCGAAGGACCTATCTTTAACCTGATAGCTTGTCGTCACCCCTTAAGTCGGTTGGTGCCCTTGTTTTGCTGCAAGAAAGATAATTTTCCCATAGAAATACCCACAAAATTACAGCCCAATCGGGGTTACGGATCTCCAGATATTTAAGGATCTCTGAAGGGCTAGAAAACAAAAGTGAAAATAGGAGAGAAACAGAGAGAGAGAGGGAGATCCAATCTTGGAGGGGCTCTCGCTCCTCCGTGAGCCATGGAGACGAAGGAACACAGGGGAGAACCTCTCCCCATCTATGGAGAGTCCATGGAGGAGAAGCCTAAGGGGGTGACTCTCTCACCCTATCTCCTCGTGGTCCTAGTGTGCTGCTACGGAAACCATCGCCGTGGTGTTCGTCTTCATCTCCTTCCTGATCTCTTTACAATGGTCCACTCTCCCGCGCCCTGCTGTAATCCCCTACTTGAACATGGTGCTCTATGGCACATATTACTATTCAATGATGTGGTGCCATCCCATGATGTTTGAGTAGATCGATTTTGTCCTTTGGGTTGATTGATGATCTTGATTGGTTTGAGTTGTATGTTTTATTTTGGTCTTTTCCTATAGTGCCCTTCATGCCGCGCACACGTGAGGGATTCCAGTTGTAGGGTATTGCAGTACGTTCTTGATTCGCTTATAGTGGGTTGGTGACTGAAACACAAACCTGAGTAAGGGGATTGTTGTGTACGGGAGTAAAGGGAACTTGATGTTTAATGTTATGGTTGGGTTGTGGATGCTTGCTAAATGTCTAATCATAAGTTCATATGATCCAAGTACAGAAAGTAAGCTATCTCATGTCTCTCCCTCATATAAATTTGCAATAATGATTACCGATCTTGTTCTTAGTTAGATAGGACAATTCCGCACGCCATACCATCATTATTCCACACTCGCTACTTGTAACATAGTGCAATATATTCTAACTCTATTTAGGGAAGCAACTATTTTTCATATTTTAGTTCTCCAGTATAATGCAAAGCTATCCTATTCATACCCACACAATAGTTTTATTTCTTGTTTAAAGATGAAAGCAAATGCTCGGTGTGCGTATGGTTGTATTGGTGGCAGATAGGACTTAAGAGAATCTTGACCGTACATCTTGCTCCTTGTGGGTTCGACACTCCATACATAACACTTCCATCCTTGAGAAGTGCTACTATGGTTCCTTGCCCTTGTGGATTATCAAGGCATCAAAAACATTTCTGAGAGTGAGCTAGACCAAGAAAGAAATAATGTAGGGATCGAGGGGAGAGTTTGTGCGGCGTAGTAGCATCAAGATTAGAGAAGCAAAGGCAAACGGATATGATAATGTCAGAACGGGAAGGAGAGGAGAGAAAGAGGGGGTTGTAGGGAGAATAGCTGGGACAAACTTTGGTGGGCTGGATATTGATAAGATAGGTGGCATGGCGAAGGGACTCTGCCCAATATTGTGGTGGCATGGAGGCTTGGATTAAAAGGGTAAACACGTTGTCATTTATGGTGCAAAGAGATTGGTCTACTTTCCCATTTAGTGGAGAGGTGTTTGGCAAGCGAAAGGGAGGAGAACACTACAGGTGAGAAAGAAATGACGGTTGTAGGTGTTATCAAACACTCTCCCATTGTCGTATTGTAAAAAACCTACAGGGACAGAGAAGTGACACGCGACAGAGTGCTAAAAATTGAGAAATAGGTTATGAACATCAGATTTTGAGAGAATGGGAAAGGTCCATACATAATGAGAATAATCATCAAGGATTACAAGCTAGTACTTAAACCCTGGCACACTAGGGGGACATGACATCCATAACTCACAATGCAACAATTCAAAGGGAAAATAACTACAAGTAGTATAATTGCTAAAAGGTAAACACACATGCTTGCCCAATTGACATGTGTGACACAAACACGCATCATGAACATACTTAACATGGGGAAGTTGGAATTCTTGAAGGAGGCGAGCCATTGTGGAGGTGTTTAGGTGACCAAGACATCGACGCCAAAGAGTGACGGAGGCAAGCATGGCAAGGGGTGATGGCAAGGAGTCAGGGCTTCGAGTGGTGTAGAGATTGTCACAACTATTGAACCAAGCTATCACCTGCTTGGTTCAAAGATCCTTAATAGACAGCCCAAAAGGATCAAATTGGACAAACACATAATTGTAAGTGGTTAAGCAACAAACATAAATAATGTTCTGAATTAAAGCAGGTGCAACTAGTACTTCGTGAAGAAAAAGAGGGGGTCGGGAAGAAGAGAGGGTGGGTGTGCCAATGCAGTAAACGGGAATGGAAGAATGAAGGGAAGAAAGAGTGCTAGAAGAGGCAAACATATGAGAGGATGCACCCAAGTTAAAGATCCATTCGGTACCTAAGTGTTGGGTGGTCGGTGAGTTCATGGCAGCGAAAAAGGCTACTTGATTCCATGTTGGCATAGCCGTTGTCAAGGCATGTGAAGACCACGGGTAAGTCGTCAAGGAGAGCGACGGTGGTGCAGTGGGCACAGCCGGATGTAGCTTGGACGGACTGAATAGGCCGTAGCGAATACCGAGGAGATAAGGAGACCCCTGCAGCCTTATACAATAGGGCATAGGCCGTGTATGTGTGCGATTGAGGTCGGAATACGAGGAGACCAGGGCAGTAGTTCATGAGAGCATGCCGAGCAGCCAAGCTCCGATGTATGCCAGTGGAGCGTCATATGAGGAAGGCATAGACCACGACATAGGCCATGCCTGAACCAGCTCCATCCATGGGTCGTGCAAGGGGCGCTAGGCCACAGGTGGCTATGAGGAAGATGGTAGTGCCGTAGCTGCCGGTGGTGCAGCAGCGGAAGATGACGATGAAGATGTTGCACCATGCTTTGGAGGATGATAAACGAGATTTTTACGCTTTTATTTGGGGCTAGGATGCAACCTAGGAGGTGGCTAAGGAGTTGGGGTCAAGCGGAGGACGATGGAGCAAAGCGTGCATAGTGTGGAAGAGGCGCGGCGTGGCGGCCTTACGTGCATTCTTCCTCCATCTCGAGCATGGAGCGAGCTTGAGTGAGCGTCGGCAACGGGCAAAGCGCAGGATCAGAGTCGCCTACTAAGCAAAGCGACCGTCAGCCCGTCCATGAGCGCATCGAGGTGCGAGCGATCGGCAACCACCTCCTTAAGCCATGGGATTCATCGCCGACGGCCTTGATGCGCCGACAAAAGATGCCCACTAGACGATCACCCTACATGATGGTGGGAAGCTCGATAATGAGGGAAGATATGTGGGCCTCGGAGTTGTTGTGGAAGATGCAGCAAAGTACAACCCATATGCCACACGCGGAGGCACCATCCATGGCCACAATGTTGAACAGATTAGTGGAGATGAATTTGTAGAGCCATTGACTGGTCACGAGGTCATCCTTGAGCCGTTATGGATCTTGAGGAGTAGGAGGGGCGTCGTCGGGGATATGGTGCAGTTGAGAACATTGTCCGAGGTGGTTCTCGAACAGGTGGCTCCAATGGTAGTAGTTGTGGTTGTGAAGATCAAGAAAAATGGGATGAACGGCGTGACATATGTAATTGTGTCGTGGGACAAAAGTGGAAAGTATATTACTATAGTTGTAGTGGAAGAAGAAGCGGGTAAGGTAGCGTCACCAGTGGCAGGAAGAGTTGGTTGGCCGCCGTCAGCTGTAAAGATTGGTTGGTCGCCTCGTAGGGTGGGAAGGTGGTACTTGTAAATGGTGTTGGGGTTTTCCCCAAAGGGGAGGGGAGATGCACTAGAGTGTAGATAAGTATTTCCCTCACTGAGAATCAAGGTTATCGAACCAATAGATGAACCAAGCAAACTCTCATCATCAGCACCTACACACACAAAACCAAACACTTGCACCCAACGCGGGAAAGAGGGTTGTCAAGCCCCTTGAACTCG
This sequence comes from Hordeum vulgare subsp. vulgare, assembly GCF_904849725.1. Lineage (NCBI taxonomy): Eukaryota > Viridiplantae > Streptophyta > Magnoliopsida > Poales > Poaceae > Hordeum > Hordeum vulgare. The sequence continues at coordinate 396,815,494 of NC_058519.1, forward strand.
TTACTTGCAAGGATTAATTCTGATAAATATATGATTTGAATAACAAAATTAAATAAAGTCCAACAAGGTAAACTGAGTTTTTAACAATAGGATCAAGTAGACCCCGGGGGCATAGCTTTTGCTAGAGGATTCTCTCCCGAACATATCACACAGTGGGTAAACAAATTAATGTTGGGCAATTGACAAAATAGCACATAGTTATGACATGTTATTCATGATAATGATTATATGTATATAGGCATCATGTCCATGGTAGACAAACTCATTCATGCATCTACTACTATTACTCCACTTCGAGAGTGCTTGTGTGCTTGCCTCTTTAGGTATTAATTCATCACAAACAGAGTAATGGTTGGAGCAAGATGACATGATGTAGTCAAAGTTATACAAGATCCTATCTTTTTATCATTAGTTGCAACAATAGACATTTGTGTTGTGTCCCCTTTTGTCACTTGGATATAGAGCACCGGAAGATTGAACCCACTATAACACATCACTCCCGATGAAGATAAATCAATCTAGTCGGCCAAGCCAAACAGCTAGATCAGAGAGAAATAAGACGCTATAATAATCCTGCACAACAGAATTCGGAAAAGACTCAATTTTATTCAATGAGTAATCTAATAATAACCCCAATAAAAACAGCGCAAAAGAGGATTGCATTGTATAGATAACCGCCTGTATAGCGGAAAAGATTGTATTGAACATCATCGAGATAGAAGAAACCATCTAGGTACTAGCTATGGATTTGTCGGTGTGTGGTGGACAACTCAAATATCATCATGGAGGCAGCAAGGGTTGATGTAGAAGGCCTTCATGATTGATTCCCCCTCTAGCAGGGCTCCAAAAAATGTATTTAGATGGGATCGCAGTGGAATAGGGACTTACGGTGGCAGAAAAGTGTTTCTGGTGGCTCACTTTTGGTTTACCGATTTTAGAAAATTATTGGAGGTGGAATTAGGTCATACATATCCACTTGGGGCCCACAAGGTATCAGGGTGCACCTACCCCCCTAGGCGTGCCATGTTGCATTACCGTCTCCTGGCTTCTCGTCTCGTTTGCTACCAAAGCTCCTAGGGTCTATTTTGTCCAAACAAAATCGTCAAAAAGTTTTGTAGTGTTTCGACTGTGTTTGATACTAATTTCCTGGAAAACCATAAACAAGCAGAATAAAACTGTTACTAGGCACTGGGTTAATAGGTTACTTCCCAAAAATGATATAAAATAGCATATTGTTTCATATAAAGTACCCAAGATTGATAATATAATGGCATTGAACTATCAAAAATTATCTATAAATTGGAGACGTATCAGCAGGCCGCTGACATTTGTCATGGCCGAGTAGGACTAGAAACTGGTGTATGATACCATTAATTTTAGCGGAATACGTTTGTTAATTCACTCATAGTACAAAGAGGAGTACATATATATTCAGAGTACAACTATAGACGAAGGGGCTAGTGGAGAACATGGGCGATCGTGGCCGTATGTCCAAGACTATATGTTGTTTGACACCCTTAATATCATTTCAAGTTCTAAATATCATATCACTGAAGCATTCCATTATAATACCATTGTGTCTCAAATGACTACTTACATATCTATTAAAGTTTGCTTGCTTAGAATAAAATTATCAAATCCATCCAAGCACTAACTAGGAGACTTATTATAAGGAATTTCACCCTCATAAAATCTATAAAGAGAATTTACCTCTATTACATATGAAGGGATATCAAGTCCATGTATTTCTTCAATAGGTGGTAAATTTTTCACATCTTCAGATTTAATTCCTTCCTATTTCATAAGTTTCTTTGCTTCACTACAGGAATCTGAGACTTTGCCGTCTGCCATGGCAGACGACAAAGGGGGCCACCCCGGACGGCAAAGGCCTTTCTCGTCCGTCAGTAGACGGCAAACTGGACGGCAAACAAAAATCCGATGAAGGGCCTCTTTGCCGTCCGTATTGGCACAGCTGACGGCAGAGGATCTTTGCCGTGAGGGGGCTGACGGCAAAGAATATGGGACGGCACATCTGCGGGCACCTCCGTCAAGTGCTAACGGCGGACTGCTGGGCCCACAGATAGTCTGCCGTCCGCCCTTTGCCCCTGTGTTGCCTGCCGTGCTGGTGGACTAACGACAAAGGCACCGCCAAAGACCCTCTCATTTCCCCCTTTGCCATCTACCCTTTGACCCTTTGCCGTCTGCCCGTTGCCCCTTTGCCGTCCGCTGTGCTGGTGGGCTGACGGCAAAGGTACCAGCAAAGCCCCTCTCACTTGCCCCTTTGCCGTCTTCCCTTTTAACCTTTGTCGTCTGCCCGCCAGCACGGCAGACGGCAAAGGGGGCACGCAATTTGATTCAACAGGCCAGTTTCGGCCCTTTGCCGTCTGCTGTAGCTCCTTTGCCGTCGGTGGGCACACGGCAAAGGCTCCAAACTTCCAGTGTTTATTTTATTTGTAATAATATCCAACAATTTTCACACAAATCAGGAATATATTTCACACAAACTGCCCCAAATGACATAATATATTTCACACAAAGGCTCCAAATGACATAATATATTTCACACAAACTACCCATACTCATAACCATATTAAAATAGGTTTTATCCATAATCCATACATATTATGCAAATTTCATCCGTACCAAACCATATATTACACTAGTTTCATCCATACATACAAAGTTTCATATCCATTTACTACAATAGTTTCAATCCAAGCTTCCGTGAAGCCATTTTAGAAGAAACCATATTGACGCACTCCATCAATATAATCCAAGCTTCCGTGAATTGAATGTAATCTACAATATGGGAAATAAGTAAGTTAGCTTAAGAAGACTAGATGAAGAGGAGAAGAAATAACTAAGTTTCATATCCGTTTAGCTCAAAAAAGACATACTTAGCTAATTTAGCTCCAAGAAGAGGAGAAGAGGAGAAATGAAAAGAAGGAAGAGGAAGAAGAAGAGAAGAAGAAGATAAGAAGGAGAAGAAGAAGGAGAAGAAGAAGGAGGAGAAGAAGGAGAAGAAGGCTCCTCCTTCTCTTTCTCCTTCTCTTCTTCTTTGCTTCTTCTTCTTCTTCTTCCTTCTTTTCATTTCTCCTCTTCTCCTCTTCTTGGAGCTAAATTATCTAAGTATGTCTTTTTTGGAGCTAAATGGGATAATTATGTCATTTTTGAGGAAAACAAGCTAAGTATATAATATTCATAAGCTAACCAAGGTTCTTATGCCATGATGAGCTTATTATGTTATTTTGGAGCTAAATTAGTCATTTAAATGAGCTGACCAAGGTTCTTATGATGTTTTTACCTAACTAAGCTAATTATGTCCTTTTGGAGGATAATTAGCTAAGTATGTCTAAGTTGGGGAAAATAAGCTACGTAGAAGAAGAAATAGAAGAAGAGGAGAAGAAAAATAAGAAGAAGGAGGAGGAGGAGCAGGAGCAGGAGAAGGAAGAGGAGAAGAAGAAGAAAAGAAGAAGGAAAAGGAGGAGAGAAGAAGAAGGAGGGCTCCTTCTCCTTCTTCTCCTTGTCCTTCTTCTTTTCTTCTTCTTCTCTTCTTCTTCTTCTTCCTTCTTTTCATTTTTCCTCTTTCTCCTCCTCTTGTCCCCTTCTTCTGGCTAAATTAGCTAATTATGCCTTTTTGGAGCTAATTATTTCATTTTGAGGATAATTAGCTAAGTATAGGTCATGTTTTACTAAATAGACCATTTTGGACCTAACTAAGCTAATGATGTCATTTAGTTGGAAGCCTAGCTAACTATAGGTCATTTCGGAGCTAACTTGGGTAAAATATGTCATTCCGGAGCAAACTATGCTTATTAAGCCATTTTAGATCTAGCTAAGCTAATTATAGGCCATTTAATACCTAAGTTAGGGGGAATAGGTCATCTTGGAGCTAAGTTAGCCTTATTACGTCATTTAGGATAGAACTTAGCTAAGTATAGATCATTTTTTATTAAATAGGTGTTTTTGGTTCTAATTAAGCTAATTATGTCATTTAGGTGGAAGCCAAGCTAACTATATGTCGTTTTGGAGCAAACTTGGGTTAAATATGTCATTTTGGAGGATAATTAGCTAAGTATATGTCATTTTTATTAAATAGACCATTTTGGAGCTAACTAAGCTAATTATGTCATTTCGGTGGAAGCCAAGCTAACTGTATGTTGTTTTGGAGCTAACTTGGGTTAAATATGTCATTTTGGAGCTAACTATGCTTATTAAGCCATATTGGAGCTAAATTGGCTAATTATATCATTTAGGTGGAAGCCAAGCTAAGTATATAATATTCATGAGCTAACCAAGGTTCTTATGCCATTTTGACCTTATTATTTCATTTTTGAGCTAAATTGGTCATTTTAATGAGCTAACCAAGGTTCTTATGATGTTTTCACCTAACTAAGCGAATTATGTCAATTTGTAGGATAATTACCCAATTTAGTCTTTGTTGGATGAGTCTAAGCTATGTAGAAGAAGAGAAAGAGAAGAAGCTAGAAGAGAAGAAGAAGGAGAAGTAAAATAAGAAGGAGGAGGAGGAGGAGGAGAAGGAGAAGGAAGAGGAGAAGAAGAAGAAAATAAGTAGGACAAGAAGAAGGAGAAGGAGGAGAAGAAGGAGAAGGAGCTTCTCTCCTCCTTCTCCTTTTCTCCTTCTTCTTCCTCCTTCCCCTTCTCCTTCTTCTTCTCTTCTCCTTCTCTTCTTCTTCTTCCATCTTTTCAATTTTCCTCTTTCTTCTCCTCTTGTCCCCTTCTTCGGGCTAAATTAGCTAATTATGCCTTTTTGGAGCTAATTCTGTCATTTGGGTGGATAATTAGCTAAGTATATGTCATTTTTATTAAATAGACCATTTTGGACCTAACTAAGATAATTATGTCATTTAGGTGGAAGCCTAGCTAACTATAGGTCATTTCGGAGCTAACTTGGGTAAAATATGTCATTCCTCAGCAAACTATGCTTATTAAGCCATTTTGGATCTAGCTAAGCTAATTATAGGCCATTTAATACCTAAGTTAGGGTGAATAGGTCATCTTGTAGCTAAGTTAGCCTTATTATATCATTTAGGAGAGAACTTAGCTAAGTATATGTCATTTTTTATTAAATAGGTCATTTTGGAGCTAACTAAGCTAATTATGACATTTAGGTGGAAGCGAAGCTAACAATATGTCGTTTTGGAGCTAACTTTGGTTAAATATGTCATTTTGGAGCTAACTTTGCTTATTAAGCCATATTGGAGCTAAATTGGCTAATTATATCATTTAGGTGGAAGCCAAGCTAAGTATATAATATTCATGAGCTAACCAAGGTTCTTATGATGTTTTCACCTAATTAAGCTAATTATGTCATTTTGTAGGATAATTAGCCAATTTAGTCTTTGTTGGATGAGTCTAAGCTACGTAGAAGAAGAGAAAGAGAAGAAGCAAGAATATAAGAAGAAGGAGAAGTACAAGAAGAAGGAGGAGGAGGAGGAGGAGAAGGAGAAGGAAGAGGAGAACAATAAGAAAAGATGAAGGACAAGAAGAAGGAGAATAAGGAGGAGGAGAAGGAGGAGAGCTTCTCTCCTCCTTCTCCTTCTTCTCCTTCTTCTTCCTCCTTCCCCTTCTCCTTGTTCTTCTCTTCTCCTTCTCTTGTTCTTCTTCTTCCTTCTTTTCATTTTTACTCTTTCTTCACCTCTTGTCCCCTTCTTCGGGCTAAATTAGCTAATTATGCCTTTTTGGAGCTAATTATGTCATTTTGGAGGATAATTTGCTAAGTATATGTCATTTTTATTAAATAGACCATTTTGGAGCTAACTAAGCTAATTATGTCATTTAGGTGGAAGCCTAGCTAACTATAGGTCATTTCGGAGCTAACTTGGGTAAAATAGGTCATTTCGGAGCAAACTATGCTTATTAAGCCATTTTGGATCTAGCTAATCTAATTATAGGCCATTTAATACCTAAGTTAGGGGGATAGGTCATCTTGGAGCTACTTAAGCCTTATTATGTCATTTAGGAAAGAACTTAGCTAACATAGGTCATTTTTAGTAAATAGGTCATTTTGGAGCTAACTAAGGTAATTATGTCATTTAGGTGGAAGCCAAGCTAACTATATGTCGTTTTGGAGCTAACTTGGGTTAAATATGTCATTTTGGAGCTAACTATGCTTATTAAGCCATATTGGACCATTATGCGGTTGTTCAGCAAAACACTAGAAATAACATACCATTATTGTCATCACGGTGGTGAAGCACAATGGCGCTGGCTTGTTTCACCTCGAGAAGGCTGCCCTGGAGAAGGCTCCAAAGTAGAAGGGTCGTGCGATGCGTTTTGGGAGATATTCTGCACCAAACATCATTTCCAATGTGTCGTTAGCATGAGGACACTCTTAAGATCACTGCACTGAAATGAAACTCACCGTCCCCGCCATGTTAATGACCGGCATCACCGGAGGGACTTGGCTGGTCTTCTCGCACATAGACTGTACATTTGGTTTCGACAAGTCAAACTTTTTAGTTATTAATAAAACGGACATTAAAATGCAAGATTTGAAATAATATGAAGAGGAAACTTACAACGAAGAGCTCGTATATGGCCTCCACCAATGCAGTCGTCCTCTCCTCCAGCTCCGTCATCTCCTTATGCTTCTCCGCCATAACCGCCTGCATTGCCTCTCTCTCTTTCAAAATAGCAGCCTGCAACACAATTCATTGTTAGCATTGTAATCATATTGGTTCCAACGCACAACATAATGCGGAAAGATAGTTGAGTCCATTAAACTAAAGTCGATGGCGAGCTCGACTGGCCGTGGACGAGGTGTTATCTCAGGACAGGAGCTCGTTTGGCGTGCCTTTATCTGCCAGAGAGTGCTAGGACAATGTATAAGGCCGTCTCCAATGGCGATCGAGCCATGGGGCCTCCCGTTGCCAGCTATCATCACCAACTCTGGATCAATAGGCCCCTCGCTCGGTTTAAAGTCCTCCCCTTTCCTCGCCTTCCCTTGATCTGTGTACTTCACGATCTTGTGGTGGGAGGAGATGTTGGTGAAGTTTTCTGGATGCTCGAGGTCAGACTCCGGGAATGCCTTAACCTTCTTATACGAGGCAGTATGGTCCATCGCATACAGGTCATACATCTGTGGCACCTCCATCTTATTGTGACGCGCCTAAAAGAGAGAGAGAGGAAAATTGTATTAGTAAAGGGCTCAAGATAGCATTAAGAATGAATTGCATGAGGCATGAAGCAAACCACATACCCAGTTCTCGCCAAATTGGATTAAGTTAACGCTCCCTTGATGGTGTGGCACACCAACCATTTTGCCACGCCTCTCCTTGGCGTTGTTGTGGCTGGCCTCCCACATTTCGGAGCACCACTGATCCACCAAGGCCTCCCAACAATCCATCTTATCCACACACCATCTCGGGGGCACCTAAGTTAATAAAGAGAAATTTGAGCGCGTAAGAACCAAACCAAGGAAACTAACTACAAAGCCTTAATGGTATGTAATTACCTTCATGTAATGCTCCTTCTCCATCTTAGAATCACGGCACCTCGCCTTGTCCTTCCTAATACGCCGCGTGGCATAGTAGTCTCAAACAGCCTGCACCCGAGCCTCGTGCCAAAAGTTTTGAAGTAGGCGGCGACATTCGGTTTCAATAACCTTTGCCGCGTCCTCCTCGTATCCCTCCTCACACTTGTAGTAGGTCTGCAAACGAGACACCACCGATTAGTACAATAGCTAGCTATGGTTGATTTATAATTGTGTGAAGGAGAAATTACCCAGAACTGTCGGATCACCATGTCGGCCCTCGTGTGGCACAAAACACCGTCGATCTCCACCTCCGGTGGGGACGGGGCACCCAAGTAGTGCTCCCAGGTCATTCCGACCTCTCGCTCCCGATCGGTCAACGTAACAAACCCTCAGAAGTTTTGACGGCAAAGCACACCAAGGACGATGTTGGGCTTGCGGACACCCTGCGGTATGACAAATTAAAGCCAAAACATTAGATATTGGAGAAAACGTGAAGGCAAAAGGTTAAATAAGAGTAAATTAACTTACTTGTCCCCATTTGGCTTAATCAACCACCTCTGCTCGCGGGTCGCCGGCACGAACGGGAGCCCCGAACTACCATGCTGGTAGATGGTAGCCCCTCACCCAGCTCCTTGTTGCTATCAGCATGGCCACTTGGCTCATCCCAGGTATCCCACTGTGTCTCTGGGGACGTACCCTCATCCCTGCTTTGCTCCGGAGTCACCTGGAACGAAGCCTCTGGGACACGAGTCTCGTGGGTCGAAGGCTCGTCGACCCGAGGTTCGTGAACCGGAGACCGTGTAGCCTCCACCTCAGACGAATCCACCCTAGAAGTCATGTGCTCACTTGAATCAGCTTGGGGTGGTGGCGGAGACCATGTAGCCTCCACCTCAGAAGGCGTGGTAGCCACCGCCCTACCTCTCCCGCGGCCACGTGTACCTTTAGTACAACATAGATACCAACATGAGTAATAAAATGTATATAAATACCAACATGAGTACAATATAAATACCAACATGAAAACAACGTGTACCTTTAGTACCTCTTGGCTTCGCGAGGGCTCGACCTCCTCTCACGGGGGGCGCTCCTTGTAGAGTAGAGAGCAATGCTCTCCAAAGAGGCGAGGCAGGAATGGAAGTACCCATCCCACCACCTGCCGACGAAGGAGCCGCGGAGTGCTTTCGACCCTTTGCCACCATCTTTCAACACACGTCATGACAAAGAGTAAATGAAATTAGTACAACATAAATACCAACATGATTAATAAAATGTATACAATTTAAGTGTATCATCGTCATAAATACCAACATGACTAATAAAAATTGAATACCTAACATGAACTCAAAATTTATATATAGTAATAGTTGAATACATGACATGAACTAATAACAATCGTGCTCGTCTATATATGCTTCGGGGTCAATAAATGCATCATGATCATCACTATCATCGATAAATGCATCATCATCATCACTATCAGGAAGAACATGTGGAAGGCCACCATTATGTAATCGGTCAAGAAGTGACAAGTCATCCACTGCAGTAACCTCTTCTTCTTCCAGCTCTTCCTGTTCGGGCTCAGGGGTTAAGAAGGATTCACTGTTGCTGTCTACTTCAATGTTCTGGGTTGAAGTAGAGCGGTTCTTGAAACGTCTCTTGGACATACGTATTTCTTGGAAGAATTCTCCTTCATATGTGTCTGGGTTAATGTGAGGTTCGTAATCCTATTCATTGAGGGTAGGTGGTCTAAAATGTGGTGGCACTTCATAAACGACATCCCAACCTTATAGATTTGGATCAGTTTGGTAGGCCCACGGTACATACAAAACTTGTGTCGCCTGTTGAGCCGTAATATAGACATCGGGAACATCTAAGTGGGTGTTTTGGTTGATTTCGACTAGTCCTATATGTTCATGAGTCCTTCTAGTTTCCCTCGGCTCAAACCAATAACATTTGAAGACTACGACGGTCGGTGGGTTTTCACCAAAGAATAGAAGTTCATAAATTGCTTCAACTCTTCCATAATACTCGGTGCCTCCTTTGCCGATAGCGGAGACAGAACAATTTGTAGTCTTTAGGTCGGGCATAGATAGCTCTTTGCCAAAGGTACGAAAGTGATACCTGTTGATGTTGTATTTGTCAAATGAACGGACCTTACAGTCATAACCATTAGTGACTTGTCTCAACTTGGCGTCCATAGACTCTGCATCAGCCTACAAGTTTAATACGAAAGAATGGATGCATTAGCCGCAAATTAGACCAAGAAATCAAATGGGACCTTAATGTAATTAATTACCCTTTGTTTGAACCAAGAGATGAAACCGGGATAGTCACCTCCATACTTTCCGAGAAGCTCATACTCTTCGATGGAATCCTTTTCGATGACCACTCCATCCGAGAATTCGGCGATGTATCGACTATATCAAATATCCGGAAATAAGAGTAGTTCAAAGGAATTAGAAGTTGCGGAACAATAATTTACCGAGAACTTACTCGACATCCAATGATTTCCCTTTCGAAGCACCGGATGGTGCGAGCTTACCTTTGAATAGGCTGAGGTTGGGTCGAACTTTTTTTGGATCGCCATCATTGTACCGAGGCTTCGGGTTATGCAAATGATGATTTTTGGCTTCGTAGTGTGTTGTCCCGAAGTTTGCCGCCTCCTCAGTAATGAATGCCTCGGCCATCGATGCTTCAATTCTATGTTTATTTTTACACTTAGCTCGAAGCCTCTTCTGTATCCTCTCAGTTGAGTAGCACCATCGATTTTGAACGGGCCCCCCATTCTTGCCTCGGTCGGGATATGCAAAATCAAATGCTACATTGGATTAAAGAAGCCCGGTGGAAAGATCTTATCTAATTTGCAGATCAACTCCACCGCCAACTCTTCCATTTCATCTAGCACGCCAGGCGATAGTTCTTTCGCACAAAGAGAACGGAAGAAATAGCTCAGCTCTGCCAGTACTAGCCATTCATCCTTAGGGATAAAGCCACGCAACATCACGGGCATTACCCGCTCAATCCATATGTGCCAATCATGACTCTTGAGGCCAAATATTTTCAATTTCTCAAGACTCGCTCCCCTCTTTGGATTCGCAGCATACCCATCGGGGAACATCAACCGCTTTTTCACCCACAATAGCATTTCCCTCATAGGTGGCGTTTCAAGATTGAACCATGCCTTTGGCTTCTCTATGCTTTGCTTTCCTTTCCGTTGTCGCAAGTTTTGCAATGGTCTATCACATAGAGCCTCCAGGTCGATTTTAGCCTGAGGACTATCTTTTTTACTTCCCCTCTATGCCGAACAATGTACAAAAATGGCCTCCGCAATATTCTTTTCAGTGTGCATCATGTCGATGTTGTGTGGGAAAAGGAGGTCTTTGAAGTAAGGCAGATCCCATAAGCACGACTTGTGAGTCCAGGTGTGTTCCGTATTATACCCTTTGAAGTATCTTGGACATAAAGGATCAGGTTCGAGAGCGTTTAACTGATCAAGGGTTTGTTGGCCTGCCAACGCAGCTGGTGCAGTGTTTTTGACAACTCTACCTTTGATGAAATTCTTCTTGTCTTTTCTGAACTTATGGTCAGGATCCAGGAATTGTCTATGCACGTCGAAGCAAGAAAACTTGCGACCAGCCTGCAGCCAACGGAACTGAAGAGTTGCCTTGCATGTGGTGCACGGGAACCTTCCATGCACACACCAGCCAGCGAATAGTGCAAACACTAGCTAACCATGCGCCGAGTACATGTACCAAACATGCATTTTCAAAAAAAAATTGGTAGCCGCGTCGTAGGCCTTGATCCCATTATCCCAGGCTTCGTGCAACTCATCCTTAATCGGCTGCATGTACACATTCATATTCTTCCCCAGATAGTTGGGCCCTGGAATTATCAACGTCAGGAAAATGTTTTTCTTTTCATAATCTCTCCGGGTGGCAAATTGAGTGGAATGACAAATACAGGCCAACAACTGTATTGTGATGTCGTCATACCATATGCATTGAACCTATCCGTGCTGATGGCAACTGTATGATGCCTTGGGTCTTCCGATTTATCCTTATGTAATGCATCGAAGTGCCTCCACGCAAAACCATCTGAAGTGTGTACCAGCATCTTATTCCCATCCGCATCTAGTTCGGTTCTTTTGCCCATTTTTTGCCATGTCATCTGTCTGGCCGTCTCTTCGACCATGAAAAGACGTTGAAGTCTTGGTACGGCAGATACCGAAGAACACTAATGGGGATTTTGGTTTGATTCTTCTCACCCATACCGTTGTCTACCACAATATACAGTGACGAATTGCAAATGGGGCAATAGTTCAAGGCCGCATACTCAAGCCTAAATAAGGAACATCCATTCTCACAGGCATGTATCTTCTCATAGGGCATCTTAAGTACACGGAGGATTTTCTATGACCGGTACATGTTTGCAGGCAGTACATGGCCTTTGGGTAGAAAGCGTCCCAATATCGTCATCATCGCGTCGTAGCATTCTCTGCCTAGGTTGAATTGAGCCTTCAGAGCCATTACTTGCGCGATGGCATCCAGCTGATAAAGCTCGGTCTGCTCGTGGAGAGGACGTTTTGAAGACTCCAACATTTCAAAGAAGGCCTTTGCAGATTCCTCCATCTCATCGTCCGAATCCCGAGCATCATCAAACTCTTGCACCATGTCTTCGATCCTGGTACCATGCTCGTCGGCGTGACGACGAATCACCTCAGCTCTGGCACGTTGGTCAGACTCACCATGAAAAGTCCACACTGTATAATTAGGCGTAAAACCCCACTTCCGCAGGTGTTTACCCATTTCAAACTCTGTCAGCTTTTTCCAGTTGTCGCAGTTGGGACAGGGGCACCATGTTTTTTGCTAGCCATTTGCAAATGCGGCTCTCACAAACCCCCTGGTTTTTATTAACCATTCATTGGTCATGTCTTTCTGACTAGGGTGACCAGTATACATCCAAGCACGATCACTCATGTTGCCTAGCTACCTATGGACGCACAAGAAATAAAAATATAATTCATCATCTATATTCATCCGCTAATCAAGTTTGTCAGTTTTATTACGTCCATGCAACCTACATGCTAATAGGTAAAGATAGGTCCTAATCCCACCCGAGTATGTGTTGATTGGGTTCGTTTCCCCATGCTCTGCTCCAGATGCGACGCAGAATTTCGGCAGCACCTCCCCGCTGTTCTCCTGGTACACGTCTCGGCAATAAGTAGAGAGGATGTGTGCCCGGAGAACAATAGGGAGGTACTGACGAAATTCCGCATCTGATCCGGAGCACAACATACGGGAAAACGAATCCGATCTACACATAGTCAGGCTGTCCATGGATAACGTTGGACAATTCAAAAGGATGGCGGTTATAAACATGCAAAGACATGCATATTTATAGATGTCGCCCTTTCGAACGGGAGATGCATACTGGTCACGCATGCTCATGATTGAAGAAACCTATATCTAGCAAGTTTTAGCGGCACAAAGACCGGAACAGAGCAAATTAAGGGGGTAGGAGGAGAAGTCATTTGTGCTCACCAACAAACGCAAGGGCATAGCTCGTCCAACGCACGTGGAGGTCTTCGAACAACTGCACATTGAAATTCACACGATCAACACAAATATGATGTTTCGAAAACATAATCGGAAAATATGTGACCTAACTCATAATTTACAAAACTATGACCCCATCAGTTTGTGGAAGGCCGAAAAGCACCTTCTAGTTCAACCGGAGGCAGAAGAGTTGTTGCGGTCGGGGGTTAGTGGCGTCGGGATTCAGTGACGTCGAGGGTCGGTGGTGTCGGGTGTCGGTGGTGTCGGGGTTTGGGGTTAGTGGCGTCGGTGGTCGGGGGTCAGTGTCGTCGGGGGTCGAGGGTCAGTTGCGTCAGGGGTCGGTGGTCGGGGGACTTTTTGGTCAACAAGAGACCGAAGAGGTGTCGGAGGTCGGGGGTTGGGGGTCAGTGGCATCGGGGACGATGTATTAACAATTGTGCGGAGTTTTCTGCCAGGGTGTCGTCAGGATGTCGTGTCGAGGTTTCTGGCATCGTGTCGGGGTGTCGGGGTGTCAGGGTGTCATTTTCTTCTTCATCATCTTCTTTTTTTCCTCCTCTTCCCTTTCTTCTTCTTCTTCTTCCTTGCTTCCTTTTCTTCTTCTTCTTCTTCTTCTTCTTCCTTTTTTCCATTTCCCTCTTCTTCTTCTTCTTCCTTCTTCTCCTTTTTCGTCTTCTTTATTCTTCTCCTCTCTCCTCTTTTTCTTCTTCTTCTTCTTCTTCTTCTCTTTATCCTCCTCCTCCTCCTCCTCCTCTTCTTATACTTCTTCCCTTATCAACATATTCTTCTTTTATTCTTCATCTTTTTTCTACTTATTTCAATTATGACTATGTAGAATCTAAACCTATCACTAAACCTATCGCAAAACCAATATAGCACTAAACAGCAAAAAAAATAACAAAAACAGAATCTACCAATCATTAACTAAAAAGAATCTACCACTAATTAACAAAATAGAATCTACCTCTAAATTAACAAATAACAAATAACCGAGCACTAATTAACTAAACCTAGGACTAAATCTACTATTTAACTAAAACAACTAACTAAACTACCACTAAATCAAATAACTAAATCTAATCAAGTAACAAAAAACAAACTCACCTATTAGAGGAGGGTAGTAGGCAGCCGGGGCAGTGGGCAGCTGGGGAGGAGGGGCAGCCGGGGCAGTGGGCCGCCGGGGCTGTGGGCAGCCGGGGAGGAGGGGCAGCCGGGGCGGTGGGCAGATGGGGCGGTGGGTAGCCGGGGAGGAGGGGCATGGGGAGGAGGGGGCGGGGAGGAGGGGTGGCGCGGCGCTCGGACGAGCGGAGGGGAGGCGGTTGGTGGGCAGGGGGGAGGGGGACGGCCGGTGGGCGGGAGGGGAGGCGACTGGCGGGTGGGAGGGGAGGTGGCCGGCGGGCGGGGAGGAGGGGTTCCGCGGTGCTCGGACGAGCGCAGGGGAGGCGGACGGCGGGCGGGGGACGAACAGAGAGAGCGGGTGAAAGAGATGGGCGAGCAGGAAACTGTCAGAGATAGGGGACGTGGGGTGGGGAGACGGCCGAGAGGGGGGCTCTCTTTGTCGTCCGCCCCCTGACGGCAAAGAGCAGGAGATAGGGGGACGTGGGGTGGGGAGACGGTCGTTAGGGGGGGCTCTCTTTGCCGTCCGCCCCCCGACGACAAAGAGCAGGAGGGCAGAAGGCAAAGGGAGCGCCCGTTATGGGGTGGGAGGGTGTGTGTGGTGGGCAGCCCCATGCTCTTTGCCGTCTGCCCTCCTGCTCTTTGCCGTGCTCCAGCAGACGGCAAAGACAAGACTGATGGCAAAGATACTCTTTGCCATCAGTGTGCTCTTTGCCGTCAGTTTTCTGGTGACTGACGGCTAATAGGGTCTTTGCCATCAGCTAGCAGACAGCAAAGAAGAGGCTGACGACAAATAACTGAATGCCAGTAGTGCTTCTTGCATATCTTCTGGACTTAGGAATAGAATATCACATTTTTCGGAATAGGATCAGGTGGGGTTCAGGAAGCGTACAATCGTAGGCATTTCTTAATAAGTCATTCAATAATTCTTGATCCTGTATATTCAATAGTTCATTCCTGGAAAACACAACCAACACAACTATCTAGGTAATCCCTAGGAGAAACGTTAGTCCATTAAACAAGATGGCAAGTATTTCATTACTCTTAAGAGAATGATCAAGCAAAGCATTAAGTAGTTTGAGAAGCCTCCCCATGCTTCAAGGAGATGCTCTTTGCTTAGATTGCACAAAGTTGTAAATTCCCGATAAAGCAGATTGTTTCTTATGATAATCAATATACTTCTCAGTAAAGTAATATATCATATATTAGGAACTACACACACAACAAGGAGCAAGAGTATTGAACCATTCTTTAGGCTCACCCTTTAACGAGAAAGGAAGTAACTTAAGGATATAGTAATAATGAATCTTTTCCTCGTGAGTATATAGGGTGGAAATTTTGTTCACCTTTGCAAGATGTGCTATAACAACTTAAGATTCATAACCCTGAAAGTGATTGAATTCTACAATGGTAAAAGTTTGGGATCAATGTTGAATTCATAATCCGTAGGCTGCTGCTACAGATTAGACAAATGATTTTCTTCGAAAATCAGCTGGATGATTTTCTTAGAAAATCATCCACCCGTTCAACCGTTCGACCGGTATGTTGGGGTCGTTGGATCAGAATAGTTAGTAGTAAGAGAAACAACTTCAAGGCGGCGTCATTGCAGCCTCGTGCGAAGCTCCACTTCAGCACCGACGGAGTTCGGTGAGCACCATTGCAACCCGACGGAGCTCCGACGCAGTACTAATGTTGTGGCATAGGTCCATTGCAACTCCCGCAGAGCTCCAATGCAGCCCCGACAGAGCCCCAACGCAGCAACGACGCTCCAGTGAAGCTCCATTATTACTCTGGGTGAGCTCCATTGCAGCCCCGACAAATCTCTGACAGTTCCAGTGAAGCTCCGTTGCAACTCTGGCAGAGCTCCATTGCAGCCCTGATGGAACTTCAATGACTCGTGTGGCTCTCCATTGCACGCACGACGGTGCTCCATTGCAATGCATGCACACTTCACTCCAACGTTAGACGTAGGCAGCATCATGAGCGTGTCATGCTGATGTCGCTTTGCAGCACCACGAGCGTTGCTGCTCCAGCGAGGTCAACAACCGGCCGGCGCGGCGAGGTCGGCTGCAACTTGCCCACTCACGGTAGCAACAACTCCATCGACCAAAGTGGAAGAAGGCATGGGGTAACCATTGTCTGCTCGCAGCTATCGACAGATTGATCAGTGTTATCGATGGATGTGCTTGATTTGGGGAGGAAAGAATGAGCGACGGTCGATGCGGGAAGAAAAACACTAGAATATAAGAACAGGCTGGGTCATGTGGGAGGCTGGGTGAGCAAGATGCGTGGTTTGCCAGAGAGGTGACTAATCTTTCCAGAAAATCATCCAGTTGAATTTAAGTGATTTCCTAATCCTTATCATCGAAAAAATAGGAGAGGTTGCAAATTTTGGATAATGCTTCATCTTTTCATTCATAGATTTTTCTTCAAGCTTTCTCAATAGTTTCTTAAGATCATTTCTATCATTACAAGCAATACATTTATTAGCAATATCTCCATCCATAATGTAACCATCACGTACATCAATCAACTTCGTTTTAACAAGAGTGCTAGGTGTAATAGGTGATTCAGTATTCCTATCAGTTTCCAGTTCCCTAGCTTTAGCAATATGAGCATAAAGTAATTCACCAACTAACATAGAAGTATTGTAAAGCATAGTAGTCGAATCATCATAAGTATCATCCATAGTAGAATCAGTCTATATTAGTCACGACATATCAGATTGAATAGCATGTGGTGGTGTCGCGAGGTGAATTAAAACAGAAGGTGAATAAAGTGTGGAGCAAGATGGTAGTTCCTTACCTCCCCTCGTCTTAGACAGTATGATCCTGGTCTTAGCGTCTCTCAGATTCTTCATAATGATATGCACATCCATAATTCCCAAGTGAACTCAATAAATAAAGCTATGCTCCCCAGCAACGGTTCCAGAAAAAGTCTTGATAACCCACAAGTATAGGGGATGGTGACAATCTTCAAGGGAAACATTTCACCCAACTTATTGATTTGACACAATGGGAGCTAAATAATATATATAAGCCTCACCAATTGTGTTGTCAATTCGACCACACCTAGAAGGATATCTTTCTATAGCAAAAGTGTTTAGTAGCACAGAAGTTTGATATTTTGGATAGTAGGAGTATCAATAATAGTAGCAGTTTTGTAGTAATTGTAACAACAGTAGCAACAATGGTAAATTAGCAATGTCAATATAAGAAAATCATAGGCATTGGATCAGCGATGGATAATTGTATGGATGATATTCATCATGTAACAACCACTACCTAGAGCGACACAGAACTAGCTCCAATTCATCAAATCAATGTAGGCATGCATTCTGTATATAGTTATATGTACTTATAATAAGAAATTGCATAATATCTTTTGTGCAATCCTCCCGTGGCAGAGGGGTCCTAATGGAAATCTAAGGGTAATTAAGGTCTCCTTTCAATTGAGAACCAAAACAAAGCATTAACACATAGGGAATGCATGAACCCAACATACTACATTCATCAAAGGAGGGGGTCCCAACTACTGTCACTTTGCGTTCTATGGATTATAACACATAATAGGTGCATAAAACTTGCAAGATAGTATCCAAAACACTCTTATATTCACCGAAACATAATATGTTCAAATCTGAAATAATGGCACTCGAACCCCAAGTGATAAGCATTAAGCATAACATAGTCATAGCAACATCAATCTCGAAACATACTTGATACTAGGGATCAGTCCCAATTTGACTCGATTACATGACAAATCTCGTCCATCTCCATCACATTCTAGCAATCCTACGAATGAATTACTCGCTCTCGATGGTGACATCATGGGACTTTTCATGGAGAAGGGTTGTTGATGATGAAGGCTACGAATACCCCTGATTGGAGCCCCACACGGACTCCAGATCAGCCCTCCCGATGAAAAACATGATGTGGCGGTCGCTCTATAATGTAAAACGCGATGAAACCTTGGAGGCTCCACGGGCCCACAAGCTCAGGTGGCACTGCCAAGGGGGCACCACATGAGCTTGTGGCTGTGTGGTGTCCCCATCAGTTAGATATTTTAACCAGTATTTTTATTTATTCCATAAAATCTCTTATAATTTTGGCCAATTTCGATAACTTCTATTTCTGCACAAAAATAACATTAAGGTAGTTTTGCTAAACACAACATCTCTCAGAGTTAGTTGCATTCAAATCCTGCAAATTAGAGTCCAAAAAAGAGTCAAAATGTTTGTATAAGAAGATACATTTATGATGTATTCGCCATCACATCCTCATCTACCACAATTACAAAGCCACAAGGGCTTGCCAACTTTTAGCAGGTTTTTAAGAGCCATGACTACACTTTCACTTCTTTGGAGACCAACAACGATATAAAGGTGTTGAAGACTTTTGGCATCGCCTACTAGAAGCTTGTTGACATCCAGGGACAGCACATGATCTGGGCAACAAGAAGGATAAGGACTCCTTGGTTTAACAAAGTAATTCCAGCATCGACCCCTACTACAGAGACATGAAGGATGCCTGCAACGAGAACATGCTTGACCGGCAGACGGCCTTGATAGAGAAACTGGACGAAGATCACATCAAGTACATGACAATGGAGGCATACACAAGCTATGAGATGTACAGGTGGATCGTTGACATGAGGAAGTTCCTCTGACCTGCGAACGACGAGGGATCGAGCCATAGGTGGAGTGGAGGTGGAAATCATGATAAGAAGTAAATGATTTGATGGTCGTTTCTCCTTGTTTATTATGGGTGTGATTGTTTATTAAGGTGTGTAAATGCTATGTGTAGTCACTTAGGTAATTAGATTGTTAATTTGGTTATGCAATCATGTTATTATAAGTATATATGTTGTTCTTTTTTAGAGAGAGCAAAGATGTTTTGCACAAGAGAAAATCACATCGCATACGATTAAACTAAGTAACACATCAGTTATGATTTCAACAATCAGAGACAATTGTTAAGCAAAAAGCATTTGCCCACAACACACACAACTTACTAGAATTAATCATCTATGTTATTGTTGGTATTCCCACATAATTCTAATTAATCACTTATTTGTTGGGTATCATGCATGTTTTGTTACGCAAAATTGTCTGTGTTCTTTTGGATCATCACAAACAGTTCATCTGAGTGACATGTATGTCGTCTATCTCACACATCTGGATGTGGGTAACTGTTTGTGTTATTTTGGCCCATCACAAAAAATTTGTATGGATCAACTATATTCCATGTATGCACATGCAACTGTTATCAGAAACGTAGTTGGTGGATCAACCATTGTAAACAATTCATTTTATTGGAGAATTCATTATTAACACACCGTTTGTGATTCATGCATCACACAAAGTTTGGTCGAATCGTATCCAATACATGTGTCGTCGTAGGACATTCCTGTAGTGGTGAATCAAACAATGTGTGACATGGTGAGATCAAAGATGATATTTATCAATTTTCCATTATAGTTTGTAATGTGATGCATTACATACTTTGGCTTTTAGGGTATTCCACTTCCACTACAGTGAGGCAAAGTGTTTTGCCGCAAAGTGTGGTCAATTTGAAAGAAAATATTTTCTACAAAAAGTGAGTGGGAGGACACTACAACTCGAAGAGATTATAGAATCTTCATGATCACATCAAATGAAAGAAATGCCGGAAGTAGTTCTAGATTTTCCTACTAAGACTAATAAGGAAGCCTCTTCATGAGATATAGATGCTTCGGTCGAACTTGCAGCTGAACTATATGGGTTAGAAAAAACTTGTGTATACCTCTTACTCTGCACACAAGGTACTGTTGAACAAACAATAAAACTATAATACACAAAGAAGCATTGACGGTCCCAAACTACGGAAACTGTTATAAGCGAAAGTAATATGAGATAGTATTCATATACTTGAGTAAAGTTTAGAACCTGATGAACCATTTAGAAGACTTAGATCAAGACATATAGTAATGAATCTATAAACTTACAAATATAAAATTCATCTGTGAAGCTTGACTTGTTACAAACTGTTTATGAAAATATCAAGTAATTAACTATGACAAAAATGTCTCGTTGTAACAAGAAGGTCAACTTGGATTAAACTAGCAATTGTTACATATTTTGATTATGAGATATAATTGATGGATGGGAAAAGGAATTCGATGAGATGGAAAGAGAATAAAGGTTGTATAAATTATATCGTCCAATATAATTTTGTCGATCCAAAAGATGCTAGTAAGTGTGCAAACTTCAAGATATCTTATAAATGATTGAGCAAGCATAGTGCAATTGGAATCTTTGTTATGATGACATGGTTAAATTATTTGATTTCATCAAGGAAAGCGAATATGGTTGTGTTTACAAGAAAGTAAGTGGGAGCATAATAATATTTCTAACACTATTTTTGCGTGGCATATTGTTGAATGGAAAATATGTATATATATATTTCTTGACACGGATTAGAACTTTATCGGAACTATTTTTTCAGTGCTGTACTTGGGAAATATAGCCTTGGTATTAGGTATAATAATCGATGAGGATTAATCAGTCTTAGCTAAATACATAATGACAAGATACTAGAGAAGTTTAGTATGAAAAATGTAAGGAATAATTTCTTGTTGAAGTCACATGCTAGGAGTTTTAAGAAAAATGAGTATCCTAAAATATTGATGAGCGAAATACATAATTGAGATTTTAATCACTTGTGCCAATCATATTTGATGGTACGTAAACAACTAGATATGTCCATTACTCCAAGTAAGTTGTCAGTAAAGTTATCATAGTGATGAAATTGTTCATCATATGACAATAGTGAAAATGTCGTTAAGTACTCAAATTACAATGATGACATGTGTCTTGCATACATAGAAAACGAAAAATTATTGTAGGGTGTTACGTCAACACTAGCTCATTGTAAGTAGTTACATCCATAAAGTCTTCATCGGTGCTGCAAGCAATCTTTTATTTCAGTTGAAAGGATTTGTGTTGTACAATAATTGGTGCCATAGTAAGTTGGAATTGGTTCCAGAATAGCTAATACAAAGCTAGTTTCACTCAAATTATAGTTTTTCTGAAAGCATGATGAGTCATTCAACTACAAATGATACACATGAATCTGAGTTTGTCAAGATCTAATAGGATGAAAGCTATACCACAAGCCAAGCATGGAGTAACACCGGATTTACATTTCTGTAAAAAAAAGTGCTAACTAGATTATTGACTCTAGTGTAAGTGAGAATCTTCTGGAAATATGCTCTAGAGGCAATATAATATTATATTAATTATTTTCACGTTTATAATTAGAGTTTATATCCTATTCTATAACTGTTATTAACCTGGAATATGCAATTCAGTGGAAACCTCATCAGCACGTGCGGAATGATAAATGGTAAGACATGATTTCTAGTCTCGCCTCTAGGACGAGCTCAAGTCTTGTATGCCGATCATGTTTTCCATATCTTGGGATAAATTTAAGTGTAACTATAGTCTCAAAACAAGATTGAGAATATGATGTTAGAAGAACGACCATATTGAATAGGACCAACTTGTTTGTTATACTTTGTTATACATTCATCACAAGTCTATCAATATAAGTCATAGTGCTATAGTACTACAGGAATGCCTAGAAATGGCGGGTAACTAAAGCCTATCCGCGGCGGGAAAGCCTCTTCGGGCCGCTCGCTACTGACCTCCCGCCAGTTCTATAACAGCGTAGTGGTGGGCGCCCGACTGCCACTTGTATGACGCTTGTAGTGGCACGGGGTTTCGTTAGCCCGCTAGTGTTGTAAATCTCATAGCAATGACGAGTAGGCCTTCCAGTGGCGAGCCGCACTAAACTCTTTCCATTGCTTGGTGTAGTACGTGCGACGGGCGTTGGTTAGTGCCCATCAATGATTCCTACACCATGCTAGAATAAAAAACGTTGGCGTGGCAACATATATTATGCTGCCATAGCAGCGTTAGCTGATGAAAATAGGGGATAATTCTCACTAAATGTGAGCAAATCAGGAATAAAAATAGCAGTAATAACTCAAATAAAGAACGAGAAGTACATTAATTTTAAACGAGTTATACAAAATACATGGTCATCAAATATAGTACGTTGCTCAAGCCAAACAACATAGAGTGCACGACACCAACTATGTTGAGTCACAGTTTCAGTTGTGCCCGCTGCAATAAGCTAGGTTAGGCTCTTTTGTTGTTTAGAATCATCTTATTTGGTGTTATTATAGAATATTTCGGACGACGAGCGGACCTCCTTGTTTATGATAGCTGCAAACTTGACTTGTAGTTCTTCAAGCACTAATCCAACTTCGGCCAAATTGTTTGGTACTTCTTGACCTCATTTGAGGATTTTTATCATGTAGATTAAACTTTTCGGAGACCGTATGATTCTTACATGTGAATGCAGGCGTAGAATCCATAAGTGAGACAAGTTGGCAGTTGTTGCATACAAGATAGAGTGTTCCATTTGAAGGCAATGAATTTCCTTCCACTTCCTTTGTAGTACTTTTTAGCCACTTCCAATGAAATAGACAATCATCGACAAGGTCCTTCAGGAGCGGCCAGTATTTTCCCGGGCTCTACGTGGAATCTATCAAGTAACAATGGCACCTTTGCACTAGTAACACCCAATGGTTCATGTGCAAAACAGATTAAACATACAGTGATCATGAGAAATTTAAACAAATTATGAAGGAATATATAAGTTACAAAAGTGACCTCGTAAACCTAGATAAGAACGTATAAGGGTCTATATGGCATGAGGAAGAAGTTTTTAAACTTCCTCTGTTGCATGAAATCTAGAAGGCAACTCTTCATGCATCACCTCCCTTCCTCATTTTTAGGTTTTCCTTATTCATGAGAAAAGGATCGGCTATGGCAACAACATACATATTCTTGCTTGTTACCTCAGTGGCTAGAAAAAGAGCACATAGCTTCATTAGGCAAGTGACTATAGTATATGAACATATAGAAGATATCTTTGAAATCTACATATATTTTGTCCCCACTCGCTTTTCAAAAAAGTAAATCCCTTTAGCACCTTCATAGTTTAATGTGTTGGGTTAATGATGAATCCTTCCTTCTTATTGGCTAGCTCTAAATCCACAATTTTGTCTTGTAGAATCTTTATCTCAAGCCTAAGGTGCTTGTACACTTTATCTCGTATCATTCTCTCGCCCGAGATATAGACATGTGCTTCTAGGTTATCAGCACATTGTTCAAATGCCAAGAACTTCTTCGGTACCATCCTTACCGGTGGCCTACCCTTTCCACCTATGGTGGTAGAAGTGTTTGCCTTCGTATTCATTTTGGCTCCCTTTAGATGCATGTTTCTATTTTTCACCGATTGGATGGAAACTTGCAGACAGGACATCACTTCTTGAGCCACCACATTATTTAGTGTTGTTGGAGTAAACGCTAGTTTTTTGCAATCTTGCGTATGAGGGTGGGCAGGCGGCTTCTACTCATGTACAATATAATTCAATTTTGTGATTCTTCTAGCATGTGATCTTCTACACAACCTTAGTCACTACGAGGTTGCAAAGATCTAGCACGGATATTCTAGTTGGTAGTCCATAGCCGTGGGTGTTGAGAGATGGTGATGGTGCTGCAATGCCGGTGATGGTCGGACACACTGTTCTATTTGGGGATGGCTTTTCAATAATTATATGCATTCAAGGCCACTTGAGGTGACAAGCAAAGCATTCCAAAATGGGTTGTGCCTCATCACCCTCTTCCATAATGTTCTATGGCATAATCAGTCTCCCGTATTGTGGGAACATCCTAAGCAAACAAACCTTCCGCACATTCTCATCTATTTTTTTGGTGTGCCTGACATTTTCTATAAAGACTCTAGCTTTTACAACCTCAAAAAATTTGCCACTATTACCCACTTTACCTAGGAGAGTGGAAGGAATTTGTTTCTCCAAGGAATGTGGTGATCCACCATGACCATGCATGACATTTCTGAACAGGAGGCTTCCGATCTTTGTGGGAGAAAGGGGAATTGGCTTACGACTATCCATCATTTCTCACACATTTGTTGACTCTTTGGACTGAATATGCTTTTGAACCTTTGCCAGAATATCAGGCAAGAGTTCCTTCAACCTTTTGTTCACTAACAGATCTATTTTGTCTTTGTCCATTCTTTGTTTTACCGACTTAGTCATCATTTTCTTCGAGGTTTAGTAGGCATCCTAGAAATTACTGTCGGTGCGGAGCTTACGACCTCTTGTGGGCTCACTCTTCCTTTGTAGGACGTGTGGAATTTGGTCGGATGACCACCTGGGCATGTGACGAACCTTCAGAGCTTGGTGTGTTTTGGGTAAAATTTGCCCGCATGAACAAACTAATATCGTTTAGAAACTGGTCCTAAACATATATGATGGAAAGTGTGATTGTATAAGCTATGCACCACTGTTTTGGCCACTTTTGCCACCTCAGGGTCTTCGAAGTAGTACAAGCAGTATATTTATTGAGAACCTCTAGGGATAAAAAATATTTCTTGGCACACCGGTCCAGGATATTCCTCAATGGTGTCGGTTGACCTTGAGAAGAAAACATAGCATGATGCTTATCCTAGATTGGTTGCTTCCCTTCATAACCACAAAGTGCCTAGAAATTTGATGAAATGGAAATGAATCAACATTTTATCAAAACTTTCACACTCTTATCTATTCCCTTCAAAAGAAGACAACAAACTGCAATGAAATTTACCATCGGCGTCGACATTTTATAAAAAAAAATGGCATAACCTTTGCTAATAACTAGACATATTGAATGACGGAAATTCAACGAAATGTAAGTGAATCAACCTTCCGTTAAACCCTTGGCACTCCTTTATACTCCCTGTAAAAGAAGACAACGAACCACAATGAAATTAACCACCGGACATCGCCACTTTATCAAAAAGAATGGCATGTCCTTTGTTAAAAATTGGACGTATTGAATGCCAGAAATTTGACGAAATGGAAGTGAATCAACATTTCGTCAAAACTTTGACACTCCTTTCTATTCCCTTTAAATTAAGCCGTTAGCATCGACATATAGCACAAGCAATTGCATCATATTAGCCATCATAATACATCACTTGAGCACGAACATAGCACAAGCAATGAAATGAAATAATATAAAATCAATCAACATATATAGCAAAATTAGTAAATTCATGCAAGCGAGGGAAACCGTGTGTAGATGGCCGAGGAGCCATTGGTGTAGGAGCAGGCACGTTGGTGGATGGGTATGTGGAGATGGCCAAAGGTCATGGATCCGTTGGTGCGGGTGGGCGAACTACCACAAAGGGGTCGATGAAGAGGGCTGACGAGGAAGGGGCAGCCGAAGGCACACACACCAGCGTTGGATGAGGGTGGAAGACGGATGGGGGAGTGATGGAGCAGGTGTTGGAAATATGCCCTAGAGGCAATGATAAATAGTTATTATTATATTTCCTGTTTAAAGATAATCGTTTATTATCCATGCTATAATTGTATTGAATGAAAACATAGATACATGTGTGGATACATAGACAAAACAATGTCCCTAGAAAGCCTCTACTTGGCTAGCCAGTTGATCAATGATAGTCAAGGTTTTCTAGCTATATACAAGTGTTGTCACTTGATAACTAGATCACATCATTAAGAGAATCATGTGATGGACTAGACCCAAACTATGAACGTAGCATATTGAGCGTGTCGTTTTATTGCTATTCTTTTCTGCGTGTTAAGTATAATTCACTGGCACCGAAGGAATACCTTGTGTGCATCAAACGTAACAACATAACTAGGTGACTATAAAGGTGTTCTACAGGTATCCCTGAAGGTCTCCGTTGAGTTAGTATGGATCAAGACTGGGATTTGTCACTTCGTGTGACGGAGAGGTATCTCGGGGCCCACTCAATGATACTATAATGGCTCTGTTGGCACAGTCCAAGATGCTTTGATGCTTGGCCAACCATTCCATGCCGAGAATTACTTCTAGGCCTTGCGACTTAAGCACAATGAGATCCGCTAAGAAACTCGTCCCATTGATAACTATCCCGACCTTTCTACATCCTAGGTTGGTCCTCAAAACTGCTCCTGAGGTTTGAATTTCCATATGCTCACGAAGCAAGGTAGGTTCTAATCCACACTTTTCCGCAAACTTTTGCATAACAAAAGAATGTGAAGCACCACAATCAAACAATATTGTTGCTGGCATAGAGTTGACGAGGAACGTACCCAGAATGCAGTCTGGGTCTTCCTGTGCCTCTTCTGCGGAAATGTGATTAATCGGCCCCTTGTTGTGATACTGTTAATTGCGGGGAGCCTGGTTCCTGCCCGGCGCTCCTTGGCCTGGATTTGGCGCATTGGGGCACGGAGCAGCGGATTTCTTGTTTCGGCACTGCCTGGAATAGTTCCCTGTTTGTCCACACCCGAAACAGGTAACTTGCGCTGGAACATTGGTCTTGCCCAACCGCTGTTTGGTGGAGTGCTTGCTGCTTGGCGTTGACTTGCTACTGAGGCTGTTAATTCTGGTGAAATGTCGGATACTTGTACTGTTGCTGCTGATAGTTGGGCCTTGCCGGGGCTGACTGCCATGGTCGTGGTTTCGAGCTACTCGGTCCTCCACTACCCATTAGCTTGTGCTTACGCGTGTCGTCCATTGCACGACGCTTGTCTTCTAACATAAGAGCCTTATTAACCAGGTCGCTGAAGGTCCGGCATTCACAAATAACCAGCTGATACTGGAGTGACTGCTGCAGTCCTTCCATAAAGCGTTCCACTTTGGCAGCCTCAGTGTTGACGTCTTCAAGTGCGTACCTTGATAGGAGTTTGAACTTCTGCAAATACTCCTTGATAGACCCACCGCCTTGCCTTAAGGCTCGGAATTCTCGCTTCTTAATGGTCATCATTCCCGGAGGAATGTGAGCAGCGCGAAATCCATCCTTGAACATGGGCCAAGTGATGACTTGCCCTGCTCGCATGATCTGAAATCCATCCCACCAAGCTCTGGTTGTGCCTCCGAGACAGTGAGTTGCATAGAAGACTTTCTCGTGGTCATCAGTGCACTTGACCAGCGCGAGAAGGTCTTCAATAGTGCGGATCCAGTCATCGGCATCCAAGGGTTGAGCCGTCTCCGTGAATATGGGTGGCGTATTTCGCATAAACTCAGAGAGATTTGAGCGACCGTTGCCAATCCCGTTCTGCGGTGGGTGGTTCTCCAAGGTTTGAGCCAGCTGCTGGATAGCGACATTATTGGCTTGACGATCGTCTCAAAGAGCTTGAAGGAACTGAGCTATGGTCAAGCTTTTAGGAGGAGGTGGTGGCGGTGGAACATCGTCTTGCTGCTCATGGTGATCTCCATCTTGAGCTTCCCCTCCGGTTCCCTGCTGCTGTCCTGAAGAGGCCGAGGCGGGGTTGCCGAAGGTGCTGTTGCGAGTTGGAATCACCATCCTGTCAGAGGAGCAGACGGGTCAATTGCCGAACTGGTTGTACTCGAACAGGATGATGTTCGAGTAAAGAGGGGGGGTCTGGTGTCGTGCTAATTTGCAAGATTTTTAAAACAATGGTTTTGGAAAGAACTACTGCATTAAATTGAAACAAGCGATGTAGTCGCTCACAAGCTGCCTAATTAAGGTAGAATGCGACATGCATCCAACAGGCTTACACAACATCCGGGGTCATACAATCCTGATACAAGAACACCTATGCTCGGTACATCCTAGTTGCCTACGTTGCTAAACGATCGATTGCGCGGTCTCATAAGCCGGCTCCATGGGATCTTCATCTTCGTCTTCCTCTCCATCTTCATCTTCATCAGAGCTTCCCTTCCTTGAAGGAGTAGGGGAAGGAAGCGGCCCATCTCGACATCTCTTGGTTGGCGAGGTAGCAAAGAGTTCGGTGTACTATTCTGCTGTCAAGTGACGACTCTAAAGAGGAATGGGCTGAAGCGGGGGTATTCCTCGTCAGAAAGCAAAGACAGGTGATATTATGGGTGCTCCTTCTTTCTTCACCTTGCGTTTCTTCATCTTCTCCGTGCGAAGTAGGTCCTTGACTTGGTTCAGCTCTTGGCGGATCCTAGTCGACTCCTTGATCAAAAGATGTGTCAAGGTGTCTGAGGAGAGACTGAAGTTGGTCAGAAACCTCAATGGCGTCCCATCCTCGGATGAGGGGATGAGTGTCCAACTTCCGTCTACCTTATCTTTAACAAAAGTTAGGTGACGAGTAGCTGGCTCGTCAGCAATCTCAGGAAGGATGTCACGGAGTCGCACGAGTGCCTCTCGTGCCGCAGTACCCACGGCCAACGTCAGATCCTCCATCTGTGGTCCTTCGAAGAACCAGCTAGTTGGGGAGTCGTTAGCCTTCACTATCACGTCCACGTGATACTCCTTGGTGTTGACGCTGACCAAGTGTTCGTGGTAGAGGAAGATGGGTGTGCGACGTACTTGTCACTTCTCGAGGCTATCACACAGAAGTAGAGGAAAGCCCGTCTCTAGAAGCATCTCAGGTACGGCGGCCATCTAGAAGGTGCAGAGGAGACGGTTAGAAATTTTTAGTGGGTGCAGGTTCTCGGGTCAAGCTTATGTGCACTAATTGTTTCGGCTATCGTCCATGCTACCGAAGGCTTCCTATAGTCAGGATGGCTTTGATACCAGCTCTGTGGGGACCCCGACGTACTAGTCAA
Source organism: Hordeum vulgare subsp. vulgare (assembly GCF_904849725.1). Taxonomy (NCBI): domain Eukaryota; kingdom Viridiplantae; phylum Streptophyta; class Magnoliopsida; order Poales; family Poaceae; genus Hordeum; species Hordeum vulgare. The sequence goes on from NC_058519.1 coordinate 396,844,322, forward strand.
GTCAAGATCACCATGCTCAGTGATCCCAGAGATCAATGCTCACCGAACACAGATACCGAATAAAAGAGTCTTACATCCAAGGACCGATTATTACAACACATGACCGAAGGGTCAAGTTCACAAGACAGGGCCTATGGCCAAATCGTCAGATACTCTAGTAGCAGAAAACATAGGGCTAAGCGGGTGCCCATGCCATGAAGCCTACACCGACAGGCATTCTGACTCGGAAGGGTCCTAGTTCGCAGGGGCGTCTCCGAAGACGTACTCGTCTCCAAACTCCGGTCCTTCCATGTCTTGTCAATAACATAACCACTGGCAAGCCAATGAGTACTTTGAATGTACTCGCAAACAGCCCATGCTAAAAATAATGAAAGTGAAGGATAACAATATCATGCATCTCTAGTGTGACTCATCTTGGTGGAATGATCATGTCTATGCATCAACTTAAAGAATAACTTTTGAAGAACAGGTGACAGATATTAATATATCTATCAAGGGCTTAACATACCAGGTTCACCCTATATGCCAAGTCACCGAACTTGGTCATATCATTACGGTCACGACAACACCTTTTCCAACACCACAGACACTCACACACACTTGGTTTATGCGGAAAATGACCGGACGTAGTTTAAGCAGGATTACCCAACTGACCTTCACCATGGACACGGCTATTCGAATAGTTTTACACTCTGCAGAGGTAGTATGCTTGACCCACGAGATCCGGGAAACTTCCGTGTCATCCACGACTTGCGGTATATCACATACCCGAGGTAAGTACCCGATGAATGCCTTTCCCCTAACGATACTAGACAAAGAGGTCCACTCGATTGGTACCCAACCCACATGTTGTACGTCTTATGAGAACCAACTCTGGACAGTACCAACCATGCGGGGACCAACGGTGTGACTAGAACTCATAAAAATGGCATAGTCGTCCTACCTGGCATGACCCCATCACGAGAGTGACCACACATCACTCCCGCCACTAGTAATGTGGCTCTTTGCTAGCACCGACCAGAGTAATTAACATAGCCCCGTCCCATAAGGGGTAACGTGGTCGTACTGGTAAGGTTGGGATGGTCGACACATCATAAATCTAAACCCATTTCCGAAACCATACTCACATAAATACTGGGTGCATCACTTCACCAAAAGTGACCACCTAATTTATCATCACCCTCGGGCATTAGTGGCACCCGACGGGGTTTTAGTAAACTCTTGCTTTATGTCAACAACGTGCTCATGATAATATTACTTCTATGTTTACTTGTCAACATGGTATTAGCAGGACCCTCAAGGGGTAGGGTCAAGCTCAATGCATGTGCTCCGGGGGAGCCTTCGGTAAAATCATATCAAATGATTACCGGCACTTATGATCATATGCAACGGGAATACTTGCTACTTTAACATGCAAAGTAACATATGCTCTGTCATGGTCAAAGGGCTGCTTGCCTTGGTCAGCTAAGTATCCGGGGTCTTTGAGGTCTTCCGCTGCGATTCCCTTGTCACACGGATTTTCTATCATCGATAAAACAATAAATAAGAAATAGCTCACAAAGAAACAGATCACAATGTCATCTTAAAAATGTTCTGTATTACTGATAAATCTAAGGTATCATTTTAAAAATATTTGCCTTAATTTTCCTTGAAGGAATATTTTTCAAATCAACCAAACAGAAGCAAAACTATTTCATTTTGGTCTTTTTTGTTAAAAAATAGAATAGTTGTTGAAGAATTTCATCCAAGCATATTATTAAATACTACATATTTTTAGAAGAATAATAGTAGAAAAATTATATTTTCACATTGGGTAAATGTTTTTATGAAAATCTTAGAAACCAGGGTTTTAAAAATAAAAGAAAATCGGCTAAAACTCCCGGCCTGGCTCGGCCCGGAGCTGGGCTGGCCCATGGCCAGCCGACAGCTTGCCCAAGCGCGCGCCCTGTCAGGTTTGGTCCTGACGTGCGGGGCCCTGCGGTCAGCGGCTGAGGATAGCGTGGGGGAGGAGGCTGGGCCACTGACAGGTGGGGCACACCTGCCAGGGTCATCTCCTACCTCTGGCCAGAGAGGAGGAGGAGGACGCCGGCGAGGTTGCCGACGCGCTCATGCCCCAACGAGGACTGGAATGGGTTCGCCTTACTGTCGCCTACCTTCTGGTGGTCTGAACAATGATGGGGAGGCAGGGGTTCTCCGGCGACGAGGAGGCCGTGGCGGAGGAGTTTTGGGAGGTGGTCGAGGGGGTGGCTAGAGACACGGAAAAGCTCGGGCGAGTTGGGGGAAAGCTTCTTGGGGTCGAGGGGCACAGGAGCCGTCGTGTAGCCGGAGATCGACCGGACCTCCGAGGCGGAGGGGCCTCGGTCGATCTTGAGCAGTGGGGCTCTGCGGGTTTGCTGGGGTTGCTACGGAGGTACTAGTGATCGTGGTGAAGCTATCTGAGGGGTGGTGGAATGAGGGGGAGGCCTATTTATAGGCCCGCGACGATGAGAAAATTCGGGAGCGTCGTGACTCACCATGGTGCGCATGGGGCTGCAGAGAGAGGCTGGGGTCGAAACCACGGTCTCAGGACATGGTTTTGGCCCGCCCGAACTATCTACAGCAGAGGGAGAGAGAGAGAGGAGTTGAGCATTCGTGGCCGCACAAACTTGGTCGGTTCTGGTGCATGCGAGCACGCGTTGCGCGAGCTCTAGCGCGGGAGAGGAGGGGCCCTGAGGGTTTCTCGACGCAGAAGGGTTGTCGGGGAAGAGGTTGGACATCTCGGGGGAGGCTGGAACTGGCCGAGAATGTCGCCCCCACCTCGGTGACTCGCTGTAGCGCGCCCAGAGGGCAGTGTTGGTATGCCACGGCATGCTGGCACGCTCTGAGGCACTTTGGACATGTCTAGCATATCCTGGCACTGGCTGGGAGTGTAGCTAGCCATTTGGTTCTTGAGGGAGCTTCGGCCGGTCAAGGGAGGCAAGAAATACTGGTGCTCTCAGTCATGAACTGAAATCTAAATTGGGTTTTCTGGCTTTTCCACTTTGAACCAGTGAGGGGCGAGTTGACTGGGGTTAGACATAGATGATGGCCACCTAATCTATGAGTTTGAAGCAAAGATGTTTGGTTTAGCTATGGCTAAGGTGACTTCTTCCTATCTGTCAGAAGGTGTTCGACAGTGGGTTAAGGGGGTTGCACCCCACCACTCGTGCTGCAACTTAACAGGTTTGGGTTTGGTCGTAAACCATGGGGTTTCACCAAATTTGAGCTCCAAAGGACAAGTTTAGCTTTGTAAACTTGAAAATACTCCAATATGACCAGATCTATCCCTTCCAAAGGGAGTGTGGGCAAACTAAGTCCCACAGATCCCATTTTTGGTGCGGAACCCTCATTTGAGGTACTTGGCACTCCTGCAAAGTTTTAGCATCATTGGACAAACTTTGCTATGTAGAGTTGCTCAAACTTGATTCTAGACAGAAAGGGTTTTTGGGTTATTTGGGGTCCTTATTCACCTTTAATCAAGGTGAAACTTTATGTGGACACTAAAACAGACAGAAATAGCTTTCATGGTTTTATTCAATAAATATAATAGAAAGTGGGGCTTAAAATCCTATGTATGGAAAATATATGTCCTTCTAATCATCTCCAAATTTAATCACATGTTTCTAAGGCAGAAAAGTATTTTTTCCATGTTGGAATACCAATTCTGGCCTCAAAAATGGACATTTTATTTAATTAGGAAAATAATCAAAAAAATAATTATTTTTGTGGTTTTGAAATATAAAGATAGGTTAAAATCAGATTACCAACTATGAGTAGAAGCACTGCTCGCTATCAAGGGCATATAGTGCAACTTAAGGTAGGGTTTTACCTTGATCAGAAATAAGTGAAGGTTTTTGGAAATCAGTGTTATACAAAAAGAATTTGGGGTTTTATCCTCACATGATCAAGCATACAAGCATACAATGTCAATCATGGCATTCACAACATTAGTTTTTGAAAAAGTTTTAAGAAGCTCAGAATTTCACAATACAAACAAGTGATAGCAAAAACAGGGTGTGACGGGTACGTAGATCCAAATCTCCTCTCGTAGATGGACATCACCATGATAGGTCTTCGTGTGCATAGGAAATTTTTTGTTTCCCATGCAACGTTCGCCAACAGTGGCATCATGAGCTAGGTTCATGCATAGATGTTATCTCCGGTAGAACACAAAAGGTTTTGTGGACGGTGATGTTCGATTTGCTGCCCTCCTTAGTCTTTTCTCGATTTGGCGGTATTGTTGGATTGAAGCGGCCCAGACCGACATTACTCGTACGCTCACGAGAGACTGGTTTCATGGACTAACATGCAACCTCCACTACTAGGAAAAGGGCTATAGATGATATAGATAATAATGGCGCACCACACAAGCAGTGTGCCACTACTATATAGTAGTGGCGCACCATGTGAGGTGTGCCATTAGTGTTGTGGACACTAATGGCGCACCACACACACGGTGCGCCACTGCTATATTTTTTTATTTTTATTTTTTTTGCAAAACTACTAATGGCGCACTAGCAGCTGGTGCGCCATTAGTAAGCAGGGTTACTAATGGCGCATCCGTTAGTAGTGCGCCACTACTATAAAAAAATTGGGTTTTTTTTTAAAACTACTAATGGCGCACCAAAGCTAGCGCGCCATTAGTAACTAGTGTTACTAATGGCGCATCTGTTGGTGGTGCGCCACTACTAATTTTTTTTTTGCAGAACTATTCATGGCGCACGAGAGGAGGTGCGCCATTAGTAACCAGGGTTACTAATGGCGCATATGTAGGTGGTGCGCCATTAGTAACCTGGGACCAGCTAGATATTTTGGACAGCCACCTACCACACTCACTTTCCCCACTTTCATTCTCTCCACCTCCTCCTCCAAGCTTGTCTCGGGTGCCTCCTCCTCCTCACCTCATTTGCATCATAGATTCACCCAAATTAAGTGGTTAAATTACCTTTTTTGATAGGTAAGTAAGGGGAAAGCTTTTATGTTGTAGATCTACTTTTTTCTCCCTCCAACAACGTGCACATGCACTTTTTATGGCCTAGCTAGATCTACGTATGTTTGTTGTATTGCATATGTTTGTGGTGTTGCATATATGTTTGTGTTTGTAGGTACCGGTATTTGAAATGCGATAGTTGCCAATATTTTCCCGGAATGTTGATTCATTTCCATTTCGGCGAGAATTTGGCACTATGAATTCTTTTTTGTCCTATTTTTGGGCAAAGTCATGCCAAATTTTTTTTGGTTCTAAAATATCGTTTTGCTCTACCCCGCAGGCGACCATGGTCCGCACGATGACTGAAGGCATCGTGAATAGGTTTTTGAGCTCCGCGAAGGCCGAGATGCTTCAAAAGAACGAGAAGGAGATAAGATGTCCGTGTCGAAGATGCAAGCTGAAGAGCCTTATGGACCCGGATTCCGTAAAGATGCGGGACCACCTGCTCTTGCGTGGTTTCATGGATGGCTATCGGTGGCAAGGTGATGAAGATGATTATGAAGTCGTCCATGGGGGCCGGGAAAGAAATGAGGAAGGGCATGAGCAAGACAACCGCGGCGAGGGCGGGCGATAAGACGACGAATCTCCAGGACACAGTCATCATGTAGAAGATGCCGGACATGATGATGAGGAAGATGCCGGAGCAGACGAAGGGCATGATCATGAAAATGAAGATGCCGGAGCAGACGACGATGGACCATCGATGGTCTGGGTGCAGGACCCTCATATTCAAGATTTGCTTCTCAAGCAGACGGATAACACAAGAGCTGCCGCCCGAGAGAAAGCCAAGCTGGATCAACTGGAGATAGACGCGGTTACTCCATTGTATGAAGGATGCAGGCCCGAGGATACCCGCCTGAAAGTAACGCTCATGGCTCTGGAGATGAAGGTAAAACACAAAATGACCGACGCATGCTTCGACGAGAACATGTCATTCTGGCACGAACATCTTTCCAAGGGGAACAAGTGCCTGACCAGTTTCGAGGAGGCGAAGAAAATCGTGTGTCCTCAGGATTTACCGCACGTGAAATACCATGTGTGCATGAACAATTGCATCATTTATCGGGACGAGCACGCGGAGTCTACCATATGTCCGGTGTGCGGCGTCAGTCGATACAAGAAGAGGAAGAAAGCTCCTCAAAAAGTGGTGTGGTACTTTCCGATCACTCCTCGTCTGCAACGGTATTTCGCGGACCCTAAGGTAGCAAAGCTCCTGCGTTGGCACGCGGATAGGGAGGAGAAAAAGCGAGAAGATGACGGAAATGATGTGGCGATAAATAAAAAAGACAAGATGTTGTGTCACCCTAAGGATGCGAGCCAGTGGCAAGCGTTGAACTACGAATACCCAGAATTTGGGGACGATCCAAGGAACATCGTGCTGGGCGCGAGCACCGATGGAGTCAATCCGTTTGGCAGCCAGAGAAGCACACATAGCACCTGGCCTGTGTTTGTGTGGATGTACAACCTTCCCCCCTGGTTGTGCATGAAGAGGAAGTACATTCACATGAGTATGCTAATTGAAGGGCCGAAACAACCAGGGAACGACATCAATCTATATCTGGGGCTGCTGAAAAAGGAGCTAGACACGTCGTGGAAAACGCCAGCCCATACATGGGACGCCGCAGAGAAAGAATATTTCCCTATGAGAGCCGCACTGCTCATGAGGGTGCACGACTATCTCGGTTACGGATATGTCGCTGGGCAGGTTGTCCACGGATTTTCTGGATGCGTCAGGTGCATGGATGACACAATGTATCGCCAGCTAGATAGAGATCTTGGGTCTTCAAAAACCATGTTCATGGGACATCGAAGGTGGCTTCTTGACGATGACACATGGAGAAAACGCAAAGATCTGTTCGATGGTGAAACGAACCCCGAATACGCCCCCTTATGAGGAGCGGCGAGGAAATATACGAGTCGTTGAAAAACTGGAAAGAGTGCCCACCGCCGAGAAAGGCGCCAGAGCCGGGAAAGAAGCGAAAGGCGCCAGAGCCGCTGCTGAAGGTATGGAAAACGAGGTCTGTTTTCTGGGACTTGTCATACTGGAAGATCCTCCGTGTGCCTCAGAGCCTTGATGTCATGCATATCACGAAGAACGTGTGCGAGAGTCTGCTTGGCACCCTGCTCAACATGCCAGAGAGGACCAAAGATGGACCGAAAGCAAGGGCAGACTTGAAATCAATGGGCATCAGGGAGGAGCTTCACGCTAATGATGATGATGATGATGATGATGATGATGCGAAGCAGGACACGGAAAGTCGTCGCAAAGGCAAAAAGTCCAAGAAGACCGGAAATGACTTCCCTCCCGCGTGCTTCACTCTAAGTCAGGAGGAGATCGATCAGTTTTTCACCTCCCTTGTAGGAGTAAAACTTCCTTACGGTTACGCGGGGAAGATAAGCAGATACCTAGACTCAGCGAAGCAGAAGTTTAGCGGGATGAAGTCTCACGACTGTCACGTGCTGATGACGCAGATACTTCCAGTTGCAATCCATGGGATCATGGACGCGCACGTCCGTGAAACGCTATTTGGCCTATGCAACTTTTTCGACGTCATCTCTCGGAAGTCGGTTGGCGTGAGGCAACTCAGAAGGCTACCGGAAAAGATCGTGGTGATATTATGCGAGCTTGAGATGTACTTCCCGCCCGCATTCTTCGACATTATGGTGCATCTGCGGGTCCATATTGTGGAGCATATCATCCAACTCGGGCCGACGTTCCTGCACAGCATGATGCCGTTCGAAAGGATGAATGGTGTCATCAAAGGATACGTTCGCAACATGTCACGTCCAGAGGGAAGCATAGCCAGGGGCTTTCTGACCGAAGAGTGCATCTCCTACTGCACGAATTATCTAGGCATCGAGAACCCCATTGGTCTGCCCGTCAACAGGCACCTTGGCAGGCTCGCAGGATGGGGTCACCGTGAGGGTCGCCGCGAAATGCATGTCGACTTTGAGGGTCGACTTGCCGACTTTGAAAGAGCAAACCTAGTCGCGCTACAACACATAGACGTGGTCGATCCTTGGGTAGTAGAGCACAAAACCTTTATCGAAAAGACGTACAATGACCGAGGCCAACAGAGGACGGACGGAGATATAATCAAAGAGCACAACTCATGTTTCACGCGTTGGTTCAAGAAGAAGCTTCTGTCGTACCCTTTACATGAGGATTCTTCCGCGGAAGAACAACTCATATCCGCCTTGTCACAGAGCGTCGAGCACAACCTAATGACGTATGAGGCGTACGATACCAACGGCTACACATTCTACACCGAGGAAAAGGACATGAATAGCGATGGTTATCAGAACTCCGGGGTAACGATGGAATCCTACACCGGTAACGACAAGGACAGATACTACGGAAGGATCGAGGAGATCTGGGAGCTGAGCTACGCTGGAGAGAAGGTCCCGATGTTCCGTGTCAGATGGGCCAAGAGCGTCATAAAAGAAGACCGGTATCTCACCAACATGGTTATACCTGAATCCAAATCCAAGACCGCGGGCGCAAACGTCACCGCGAAAAATGAGCCATGGGTACTGGCTTCCCAAGTGGACCAATGCTTCTTCATTACCGACCCGCCAAAGCCCAGTCGTGTTGTCGTGAGGAGAGGCAAAAGGAAGATCATCGGAATGGATGGAGTCGCCAATGAGCAAGACTTCGACAAGTACGGCGACCCGAAGATGGAACATGACGACGATGATGAAGTACCAGCATAAACCACAAGAAGAAGCAGGACCACCCAATCTAAAGGACGTCCGTTCAAGAGAAGAACTCCATTTACGAAAAATAAGGGCAAGAAGATTGTGAACAAATAGCTAGCTAAGATCGATTGTATTTAAATTGTAGCCTTCATTTCTCGATTGTATTTCAACATTTTCAAATTTGATGATATTTTTTCATATTCAATATGAAAAAATATTGAATATTCATGAGGACACTCGATCTCGATCCCCTCCATCTCGATCGCCATCACCCCTCGCAAGATCCCCCTCGGCGCCGAGCACCCCCCGCACCCTCCCCCGCTCCACCGCCGCCGCCGTCGGCATACTTACCACTAGAACACCTATTCACAAGATTCAACTCCTATTCATAGGCATCTACTTGCAAACATCAAAAAAAAAATACTAGGCACTAGATGTTGTTGTGAGGCACTATATATTCATAGGCATCTAATTGCAAACATAAAAAAAATACTAGGCATCTACTTGCAAACATCAAAAAAAATACTAGGCACTTCTCAAACCAAGGTGCAACCAGCACAAGAAAACAATGCAAAAAAAATACTAGGCACTAGATGTTGTTGTGACGCACTAGATATTCATATAGGCATCTAATTGCAAACATAAAAAAAATACTAGGCATCTACTTGCAAACATCAAAAAAAATACTAGGCACTTCTCAAACCAAGGTGCAGCCAGCACAAGAAAACAATGCATAGAAAAAAAGGAAAAAAAGGAGGGGGGAAGAGGATTCAAACCCGCAACCTCCTGCTAGGAGGCAAAACCCACGCACCACTGCACTGCTACTTGGGAGGTTAACAACATAGAGAAGGCGCACCTCATATACATGCGCCATTACTATATAAAAAAACATTCTAATGGCGCACCTGCCAGACCTGCATGCTTTCTTTCTTAGTTCGTGGGATTCGGCCCGGGTTCCGGTGCCGCCCGGCTTGATCCAGAGGGCCGCCGCCCAGCCCAGCCCAGCAGCCGCGCCGGAGGCGTCGGGGATCGGTTCTTTCCCCAGCAATCTGGCTTGTGCCGCCGCCTCTGGTTCTAGGTAGGTGCGTGCGTAAGCTCCTTTCCCCCACCCCTTTTCGAGCAGATTTCACAATCATTTTGTTTTCCTTCAGTTGTGCCTCAGATTTGAAAATGCGTGCCTCAGATCTAGGTAGGTGCGTGCGTAAGTGATAATGCGAATCTGCTGCTTTCCTTCGGTTGTGCCTCAGATTTCCCGGGCCGTCGCTGCTCTGACCCTAGTGCCTGCTGACTCCATGGAGGTTTCTCTCTGCTCTCTCTCCCTCTCTTCATGCTCTGCCCTGGGTGCCATCCAATTCGCTGATTTTTCATGTCCTCTCAAGCTGATTTTTTTTCATAGTAATGTTAGTGTGAGACCAACATCAGCTAGTACTTTGATGCAGTTTTTTACCTGTATCAGCAGCTAATATATAAGTAACAAATAAAAATGTTTTCAAAAGGTGCATATTTAACATGTTGTATTTCACTAGCCTGCCAAGATCTCTTGCTCACTGAAATCATCTGCAGCATCATAAGCAAGAGTTATCGTTTGCAAACATAAAGCACTTGTGAATTTAAACTGTATGCATAACAATCTCTCCAGCGGGTGCCTCTGAGGTCAAAGGATCCGTGAGAAATTAGTGCTGCTATCTGAGCCTTATTCGAGGCCCCAACAAAGGCCCCTCCAGTATAATTCTGTGGTTTCTTCTTAGAAGATGCTGAAGTTTTGCCGGCACCTCCTTTCTTTTTTTGCCGGTAGAAATCTTTCACGCCAGTAGAAGCCATTCTTGTCTATTATTCAGTCCTACCTGTGTTTTCCTATCAAAGGCCCCCAACGGAAACTTAAAATCACTTCTGCTGTAGCTTTTGTATTTCATTTGCATTTTATTCATTTCACCACAAAGAATACTATGAGCTATAATAAGTAAATACGATGTGAACATGACAACAGCAGAAACCTTTCATGGTTTGTTCATAGGTCTTACATAGCCAAGTCCTTATTCCCGAACACTAACGACCCAATTTAATAGAAGGAATCTGATAGCTGACGTTGTTCTATCTACGAGAATATCAGTTTTTCTGTGACGACTTCTAAACGTCATACATTATGATTTAAGACTACGATAAACTAGGTACAAAACAGTTACTGCAAGAACCAGCAACTACCAAGTAATATTTGCACATAGGTTGTAAGACATTAACCCAGCCAGTTCAAGAGTAAATAGTCCGTTTGCCTGCCAACGTCAGAACAAATGGAGCAATCATCTGACAAAAACATGGAGCATAAATAAAACAGCAAGCAGGCATGAAGAGAAGACATAAAGCATCATTGTTCCCCATCAGCATATAGTATACCGACGACAACCAAACTACAAAAGGCCTACCTATCTCTGTCATTTCAAGGTCTATTAAGTAGTGAGTTTAAGACACTGAAATGCATTGATACAAGAGACACATCTTGGTTCTTGAAACTCTGAAAAACAAAAACTCATACTACTAACTAGTTATGCCCATGGTCAGCCACCGAACCCGATGCTCCAAAACCAGAATTGGCACTCTAGTGGAGATGTCATTTTTTCAACTTCCATCACCCCCTGGGCTTAAATACACATAATGTAACTCTGCCCGCTTATTTCACTAGCATTGATACAGGAGGCTTATTTCACTAGCCTGCCAATATCTCTTGAAGATTTCATATTTAACATGTTGTATTTAACCTTTTTTTTCTTATCAGTTTCATCCTTATACGACTCTGCAACATAATAAAGGTGGTTGAAGAAAGTTGTGCACACGCAAGAAAGTTGGTAGTAGTATTAGTAGTTTGGGATATTCGTTTCTCAGCCCGGGCTCACCCTTCTCCGTGCTCTCTGACCATCGTGTCGTGATGATTTTGCAGGTACCCCGAGAGGCCCCTGAGTTTGCCGGAATGTCGATTAACTTCCGTTCCGGCAAATTCGGGTACTCCATATGTCCTATTTTTAGCAAAGGTCATGCTAAATTTTTCCGTGATTTTAGCATGACTTTGCTAAAAATAGGACATATGGGGTACTTGCGACTAATGCATGGCCCGGGGTATCTTAGTACTTAATTAAGTAGGATCAACTGCCCCTTTATTCTTGCTGCATTAAACCATAGGTGGCAATAGAGCTAAGTGATTAGGCCCAACTTAGAATTCTCCTACCCTTTTCTTGATAGGGTATATTATTAGAAGGTACCCATAATTATCAGTCAACCTAGGGTGCCTCGGCATCAATAAACCCTAACTGATGAAAACTGAACTTAGCATTTATGGTGCCTTAGCGTCGACAAACCCTAAATTATAAAACCTTGGCTTTTAGGGTGCCTCGGTATCGATAAAAACCTAAATGATGAAAGCTTAGGCTTTTAGGGTGCCTCGGCGTCGACAAACCCTAAATGATAAAAGCTTAGCTTTTAGGATGCCTCGGTGTCGACAAACCCTAAATGATGAGATCATGATCTTGTTCCTTGACAATAACCAACTTTTTGACCAAACTTTTTTCCTATTTAGAGCGAAACATGGCCCACAACGACGAGGCCGGCGGTTCCGGCAAGCCATTCTGGGAGCTGTCCCAGCAGATGGAGGAAGAACCTCACCGCTATGAGGACGCCGCGGAAGACACCGATCCCGAGTACACAACCCCTAGTGGTGTCGGGGATGACACCACTGATGGTGCCGTCGAGGATGCCACCACTGATGATGGCAGCGCACGCACAGATGGAAGCCAATCGAAGAGGCAACGGAAGGATCGGCGCCCGAACGTGCTCAGCACCGTAAAGGAGGAATTTACTGAAGTGAACTCCGACGGGTATCCAACGGCGCCCGAAGAAATAGTCAAGGGGTACGCGGTTCAGCTCGGGTGCATTCTCCGAAGCACTGTCTCGATCAACACCGAGAACCTAAGGCATAAGGACCGAGGGAATTTGCGCAACCTCCTCTTCACGAAGCTGCACGAACGATACAAGTTCCCCGGTGACGTCGCAAACACACGCCTCTCAAGGAATAAAGTGAACAGTGCCACCCTCACGAAGATGAGCAAGGCCCTGTCTACTTGGAGAAGGGTGGTGAAGAGAATGATTGACAAAGGTGATAGTTATGAGAAGATCAAGGCGAAAAATCCTTCAATCAGCGAAGAGTTCAAGATCAAGTGCGAGAGCAAGGCAACCGCAGAATCAAGTCAATGGGGGAAAGAAATGCGGGAGTTGAACTTAGGGGTCCACCAACTCGGTCCCGGCGGTTACAGAGTGGCGGAACATATATGGGACAAGGAGGACGCGGAGCGTGCCGAGCAAGGCCTACCACCCTGCTTCGAGAAATACGGTGACAAGCAGACCAGGAACTATGTTAGGGCCCGGTACAAGGTGGACCCAGTAACAAAGGAGCTTACCACGGATGCGAAGACCAGGGCGCTTGAGCGTGTTCTGGTAAGGAATACACCCCACGTAATTAGCTCCATATGGTTGCATTCTAATTAATGAAGCCAAATTTCTAAATGGTTCATTCCTTCCGCAGGACACTGAAAGCAGTAGCGCGGGGTTGTCTCAGAGCTCCCATTGGGACACCAATTTAAATAGGGCGTTTAACATAATGAAAAACAAGGATAAGTCGAGTAAGCCGTCATCAGCTGGTCGTGTGGCCGGCAAAGGCTTGTCCACGAAATGGTCGTCATACTATAACGCTGGTGGGCGAAAGGAGAGAAATACCAACTTGGAAAGCCAGTCGCGCGAGGTTGAAGAACTCAAGGCAGAAGTGGCGCGGATTCCGGAGATGGTCCAAGAGCTAGTGCAACACCAAGTGGGAGGGGTGATCACCGCCATTGTGCCTACCTTGATTGAGGGGCTGCAGGTGTGGATTGCAGGCGGCCAACAGGGGCCGCCCCCGATTCCCAGCTTCAGGCCAGCAACTCGTACAACGCGCAGGCTACGCCATTGGTGTCTCCGGCGCCAGCGCCATTGGGGTCTCCGGCGCCGGCGCCATTGGGGTCTCCGGCGCCGGCCGACACCTCGGCAGCAAGCGGCCCCTCCGTCACTTGCACGCCCGCCGTTGGCGGTGCCTCGACATTAGCCAAGCTCGACCCCATCACGGTAACTAAGCCTCTCTCGGCCGATGACTTCAACTCCTTGCCTTTGACTGGGCATCCCCTGACGCCCTACATGTTTTCGCAGGGCGCCGGCGCCGACGTTCCATGCACTCTCCTGCACTTCATGGGCGGCGAGTTGATCGATGTCGCCAAGGGCAGAATCGTTGAACCGGGCAACCCCATGTTCCACGGTAAACCGATGCCACCCACCACGTATAGGGTTCAACTGGTTCGGGTGCTGCCAGGCTGCGACGACTTGTTACCTCCGTTCCACCCCGCATGGGCCGACAAAGATGATGTGATGACCCCTCAGCGCCTGCTTAAGCTGGCCCTTGCTTTGGCCGAAGAGCCAGATTCGTTTGGGGGCGGGGGACACCACCCCACAGACAACACCGCCAGTCGTGCCGGCGCCAAGCCATGGCAAGACCGCCGCAACGCTACCGGACATGCATATGGCACAGGATCCGGACATGCATATGGCACAGGATCCGGACGACGACGATGACGATGATGGTACATTTACCAAGGTCGATAAGTACTTTGCCAAACATGGGTACGGTGAGGAATTCTTGGGGCCTCCTTCTCAAAAACCCAATCCTGCAAAAGACGACCGCGATCTAGCTGGTACCGCGGAGAAACCCAATTGCAACAGGCGTTGTCTGGCGTTTAGTTTTGAGGCGACGCCTCCAGCTACCGCCTTCACCGAGCCTCAGATAGCCGAGGTGCGAAATATTATCAGCCCCAACACACTCAAGAAGGTGGTCTCTGAGTAGATGAACTCGATCCCATTACATCAGCAGAAGAAGGGACAGAAAAGAAAGACTAACAAGGGTGCGAGCCAGCCGGCACTGAGTACGATCCGTGCTCTGGACGGGCCACCTTCACCTAAGGATATCTTGAGGAGGGTGCACGTGGCGGGTAGGCCGATGCTATTGACTAATCTGCTCAATGCTGCAACCGGTGCTATGCGGAGTCTGCATGACAGTGTGTTTTGTTTGGAGAAGCGGCGTCTCTCCGAGAATAATGTGGCATACCCGGTTTTCGTGGCCAAGGTGCCAGAGGGCAAGGGCTTTGTCGATAGCGCCATCAGGGGTATGATCGTCCTGCGGTTTCCTGACATCTTCGCTATGTTTAACCTTCATCCGCTGCACTACACCTTCGTTCGGCTATTTTTGCTAAGTATGGATATGCGGATCATTAGAGACAAGACCCCGGACCTAGTGATAGTCGACCCCTTCTATATGCGTGCCAAGATCTTGGGCAGCGCTGGGGACCGGCAAGTCGCGAGTTCATACCTCGAAGGCGTCATTCTGGCAAACTCAGAAAAGGATCACTTCCTCGTGCCTTACTTTCCCTGGTAAGTTATCCCCTCATCGCCACGTAACATATTATTTGTTAGATTTTGATCTTCCTTTTTTTCTAACATTCCGTGTTTTGTGCAGTGACACACATTGCACACTCATCCTCTTAAGCCTGAAATATTCCACGGCCACGTATTTCGACTCGGACCATCAGTCAAAAAAAGACTACACAAATATCAAGAAAGTTCTTGATGAAGCTCTTCCCGGCTACGCCATATCTGGAGGCACCTTCAGCAGGACAAGTCTCAGGCACGGCAAGCACGTGCTCACCCACAATACGACGTTCGCCTGCGTCAAGCAGCCGCCTGGCAGTCAGAAGGATGCCTACTATGCCCTCCATCACATGCGGGCGATCATACGGGACAGTAATCACCTTCGGCTACCAAATAATCTCAAAGATTGGGCCGCACACTTGTCGGCAATCCAAGATGCGGACATCAGACAAGAATTCTTTTGCATCCAGTCGGAGTTTGCAGAAATCATCCATCAAGATGTCCTTCATACCTCGGGGCAGTTCTACCTCAGATCTCCGTTGTCCAATAGTGAGATAGATACAATGCTACAAATGCAGGCTGACAACGACCGCAATTTCATGACCATCACGAAAGACGGCGGCTTCATCCACGTTCCCGTGAACCGCTACTAATTCATGTTGCAATATTAAACTTTAATGAACTGGTATGTCTCTTTGGTTTGGACAGTCGTTCAACTTATATATAATCGATGCTATTTATTAGTAGGACCATGAATCGTGTTGTTCTAGTTGTAATATTAAACTTTAATGAACATGTATGTCTTTGTGAATTGCTACTAACGTTTTGTTTGGCTAGTGCGTAGAGATGCCGTCGTATGTCGTGTACAAGGGTAAGGTTCCCGGAGTCTACGACGACTGGGAGGAGTGTCGGAGACAGGTTCACCGATTCAGCGGTAACAGTTACAAAGGGTACACCACAAGGGCGGAGTCGGAAGTTAGATACGCGCGCTATGTAGCGGGAGAGAGGAGGGAGCGTTGGAGGAACCGGATGAAGACCAGTTTCATTGCGATTATGCTCATTGTGATGACCGCAGCTCTCTTCTATGTGATGGTAGTTTAGATGGTCGATATCGACTTGTAATGTGAAGACAAACTCGCTACTCGCGGTCTCGAGACTTGTCATGTTCTAACTTTGTTCGGTATTTTAAATTCGGAGACTAATATGATGAATTGTATTCGGAGACTAATCTTCTATTGTATTCGATAAATCTGTTGTTTATATGTTGTGCTATCTATATTCTGTGCAATAATATATTTTGTAATCTGTGCAAATATCAGAAAAAATAAAATAAATACCTAATATTCATACTAGTGGCGCATCACTCAGCACACTAGTGGCGCATCACTCAGCACACTAGTGCGCCATTAGTAAGCCAGAGCATATGGGTAAATATGGCCCTGGGAGGCATACTAATGGCGCACCATAAGCTATACTAATGGCGCACGAGGATCTATACTAATGGCGCACCAGGATCTATACTAATGGCGCACCGGGATCTATACTAATGGCGCACCAGGATCTATACTAATGGCGCACTACTTGCTGTGCCATTAGTATATCAGATACTAATGGCGCACCGTGAGAAATACTAATGGCGCACTACCTGGTGCGCCATTAGTATACCAGATACTATTGGCGCACTTGTGGTGCGCCATTAGTAAAAAAATATAATGGCGTGATGCTAGTGGCGCACCTATAGTGCGCCATTAGTAGCAAAAATAGGTGCGCCACTAGCAAGCCTTTTCCTAGTAGTGCTCGTTTCATAAAGATGACTGGCGGGTGTCGGTTTCTTCAACTTTAGTTGAATTTGTTTTGACCGAGGCGGTCCTTGGAGAGGTTAAATAGCAATTTGCACATGTCCGTTGTGGTTTTTGCGTAAGTAAGATGCGATCATACTAGATGCCCATAGCAGCCACGTAAAACATGCAACAACAAATTAGAGGACGTCTAACTTGTTTTTGCAGGGTATGCTTGTGATATGATATGGCCAATGATGTGATGTGATATATTGGATGTATGAGATGATCATGTTGTAATAGTTAATATCGACTTCCACGTCGATGCTACGGCAACTGGCAGGAGCCATATGGTTGTCTTTAAACTAACGTTTGTGTTTGCAGATGCGTTTACTATATTGCTAGGACGTAGCTTTAGTAGTAATAGCATAAGTAGCACGACAACCTCGATGGCGACACATTGATGGAGATCATGATGATGGAGATCATGGTGTGGCGCCGGTGACAAGAAGATCGTGCCGGTGCTTTGGTGATGGAGATCAAGAAGCACAAGATGATGGCCATATCATGTCACTAATGAATTGCATGTGATGTTAATCCTTTTATGCACCTTATTTTGCTTACAACAACGGTAGCATTATAAGGTGATCTCTCACTAAAATTTCAAGACAAAATTGTGTTATCCCCGACTGTGCACCGTTGCTACAGTTCGTCGTTTCGAGACACCACGTGATGATCGGGTGTGATAGACTCAACGTTCACATACAACGGGTGCAAAACAGTTGCACATGCGGGTCACTCGGGTTAAGCTTGACGAGCCTAGCATGTGCAGACATGGCCTCAGAACACATGAGACCGAAAGGTCGAGCATGAATCGTATAGTTGATATGATTGTCATAGAGATGCTTACCACTGAAACAATTCTCAACTCATGTGATGATCGGACTTGAGTTAGTAAATTTGGATCATGTACCACTCAAATGACTAGAGAGATGTACTTTTTGATTGGGAGTTTAGCAAGTAATTTGATTAGTTAAACTCTAATTATCTTGAACATAGTCTAAGTCACCCTGAATTTTAATACGTTCCTAGAGAAAGCTAAGTTGAAAGATGATGGAAGCAACTTTGTAAACTCGGCTCGTAATCTTAAGTTGCTCCTGCAACCTGGGAAGAAGGATTATGTCCTTAATCCTATGCTAGGAGATGAACCACCCACTACGGATGACCAAGATGTTAAGAACGCTTGGTTAACACGTCAGGAGGACTATTCAGTAGTTCAATGTGCAGTCTCATATGGCTCATATGGCTTAGAGCCGGGACTTCAACGTCCCTTTCAGCGTCATGGAGCATTTGACATCTTCCAGGAGTTGAAGTTTATCTTTCAGAAGAACGCCCGGATCGAGAGGTATGAGACCTACGATAAATTCTATGCTTGCAAGATAGAGGAGAATTGGTCTATCAGTGAATATGTGCCCAAAATGTTTGGGTACTCAAACCATCTAGCTGAGCTGGGGATTGAACTCCCACAAGAGGCTACACTGACAGAATTCTTCAATCACTCCCACCAAGCTACAAGAGCTTTGTGTTGAATTATAACATGCAAGGGATGAACAAGTCACCCGGTGAGTTATTCGCGATGCTGAAAGTTGCAGAGTCGGAACTTCGTAAAGAGCATCAAGTGTTGATGGTGAATAAGACCACTAGTTTTAAGATAAACGGCAAAGGCAAGAAGGGTAACTCCAAGAAGAGCAGCAAACCTTTTGCCAATCCGACAAAGAAACCCAAGGCTGGACCTAAGCCTGAAACAGAGTGTTATTATTGCAAGGGACTGGGTCACTGGAAGCGCAACTGCCCCCAAGTATTTGGCTGATAAGAAGGTGGCCAAGGAAAAATCAGGTATATTTGATATACATGTTATTGTTGTGTACTTAACCATCTCTCGTAGTAGTGCCTGGGTATTCGATACCGGTTCTATTGCTCATATTTGCAACTCGAAACAGGAACTGCGGAATAAGCAAAGGCTGGCGAAGGATGAAGTGACGATGCACGTGGGAAACAGTTCCAAGGTTGATGCAATCACCGTCGGCACAGTTTCACTTCAGTTACCATCGGGATTAGTTATGAACTTAAATAATTGTTATTTAGTGCCTGCGTTAAGCATGAACATTATATCTGGATCTTGTTTACTGCGAGATGGTTACTCGTTTAAGTCAGAGAATAATGGTTGTTCTATTTCTATGAGTAATATCTCTTATGTTCATGCACCCAATGTGAGAGGATTGTTCATACTGAATCTTGATAGCGACGATACACATATACATAACATTGAGACCAAAAGAGTTAGAGTTAACAATGATAGCGCCATGTTTTTGTGGCACTGCCGCTTAGGTCATATTGGTGTAAAGGACTTTTTGAGTCACTTGACTTTGATTCACTTGACACGTGCGAACCATGCCTCATGGGAAAGATGACTAAGACTACGTTCTCCGGAACAATGGAGCGTGCAAGTGACTTGTTGGAAATCATACATACCGATGTGTGCGGTCCGATGAGTGTGGAGGCGTGCGGCGGATATCGTTATTTTCTCACTTTCAGTTACGATTTGAGTAGATATGGTTATGTCTACTTGATGAAGCACAAGTCTGGAACGTTTGAGAAGTTCAAGCAATTTCAGAGTGAAGTTGAAAATCATCGTAACAAGAAGATCAAGTTTCTACGGTCTGATCGTGGGGGTGAATATCTGAGTTTCGAGTTTGGTGCTTACTTGAGACAATGTGGAATTGTTTCACAATTGACACCGCCTGGAACACCATAGCGTAATGGTGTGTCTGAACGTCGTAATCGTACTTTATTAGAGATGGTGCGATCTATGATGTCTCTTACCGATTTGCCGTTATCGTTTTGGGGTCATGCATTAGAGACAACTGCATTCACTTTAAATAGGGCACCATCCAAATCCATTGAGACGACACCATACGAACTGTGGTATGCTAAAATACCAAAGTTGTCATTTCTTAAAGTTTGGGGATGTGATGCTTATGTCAAAAAGCTTCACCCTCAAAAGCTAGAACCCAAAGCGGAAAAGTGCGTCTTCATAGGTTACCCAAAAGAGACAGTTGGGTATACCTTCTATCTCAAATCCGAGGGCAAAGTGTTTGTTTATAAAAACAGAGCTTTTCTTGAGAAGGAGTTTCTCTCGAAAGAATTGAGTGGGAGGCAGATAGAACTTGATGAGGTTGTCAAACCTCTAATCCCTCTAGATGGTGGCGCAGCGCAAGGGGAAACCCCTGTCATTGCGAAGCCGGTTGAGGAGGAAGTTGATGATGATGATCATGAAACTTTGGATCAAGTTCCTATCGGACCTCCCAGGTCTACAAGATCACGTACTCCTCCTGAATGGTACGGTAATCCTGTCTTATCGATTATGTTGTTAGACAGCAATGAACCTACGAATTATGAAGAAGCAATGGTGGACCCGGATTCCAACAAATGGCTGGAGGCCATGAAGTTCGAGATAGGATCCATGTACGAAAACAAAGTGTGGACTATGGAAGTACTACCTCAAGGATGCAAGGCTATTTAGAACAAATGGTCTTTAAGAAGAAGACGAACGCAGACGGTAATGTGACCGTTTATAAAGCTCGACTTGTGGCAAAGGGTTTTTCACAAGTTCAAGGAGTTGACTATGATGAGACATTCTCACCGGTAGCGATGCTTAAGTCCGTCCAAATCATGTTAGCAATAGCTGCCTTTTACGATTATGAAATCTGGCAGATGGATGTCAAAACGGCGTTCCTTAACGGTTTTCTTAAGGAAGAGTTGTATATGATGCAATCCGAAGGTTTTGTCGATCCAAAGAATGCTAACAAAGTATGCAAGCTCCAGCGATCCATTTATGGACTGGTGCAAGCGTCTCGGAGTTGGAATAAGCACTTTGATGAGGTGATCAAAGCATTTGGGTTTATACAAGTGGTTGGAGAATCTTGTATTTACAAGAAAGTGAGTGGGAGCTCTATGGCGTTTCTAATATTATATGTGGATGACATATTGCTGATTGGAAACAACGTGGAGCTTTTGGAGAGCATAAAGGATTACTTGAATAAAAGTTTCTCTATGAAGGACCTAGGAGAAGCTGCTTACATTCTAGGCATTAAGATTTATAGGGATAGATCGAGACGCCTGATAGGACTTTCACAAAGCACATACCTTGATAAAGTTTTGAGGAAGTTCAAAATGGATCAGTCCAACAAAGGGTTCTTGCCAGTATTACAAGGTATAAATTGAGTATGACTTAGTGCCCAACAACTTCAGAAGATAGAGAACAAATGGGTTCCGTCTCCTGCGCTTCAGCCGTAGGTTCTATCATGTATGCAATGTTGTGCACTAGACCAGACGTCAGCTTGGCCATAAGTATGGCAGGCAGGTTTCAGAGTAATCCCGGAGTGGATCACTGGACGGCGTCAAGAATATTCTGAAGTACCTAAAAAGGACTAAGGAAATGTTTCTCGTGTTGGGGAACGTCGCATGGGAAACAAAAATTTTCCTACGCGCACGAAGACCTATCATGGTGATGTCCATCTACGAGAGGGGATGAGTGATCTACGTAGCCTTGTAGATCGTACAGCAGAAGCGTTAGAGAACGCGGTTGATGTAGTGGACCGTCCTCACGTCCCTCGATCCGCCCCGCGAACAATCCCGCGATCAGTCCCACGATCTAGTACCGAACGGACGGCACCTCCGCGTTCAGCACACGTACAGCTCGACGATGATCTCGGCCTTCTTGATACAGCAAGAGAGACGGAGAGGTAGAAGAGTTCTCCGGCAGCGTGACGGCGCTCCGGAGGTTGGTGATGATCTTGTCTCAGCAGGGCTCCGCCCGAGCTCCGCAGAAACACGATCTAGAGGAAAAACTATGGAGGTATGTGGTCGGGCAGCCGTGAGAAAGTCGTCTCAAATCTGCCCTAAAAGCCCCATATATATAGGAGGAGGGAGGGGGACCTTGCCTTGGGGTCCAAGGGACTCCCAAGGGGTCGGCCGAGCCAAGGGGGGGAGGACTCCCCCCCCAAACCGAGTTGGACTTGGTTTGGTGGGAGGAGTCCCCCTCCCTTCCCACTTCTTCCCTCTTTTTTTTTCTTTTCCTTTGATTTTCTTATCTTGGCGCATAGGCTCCCTTGGGGCTGTCCCACCAGCCCACTAAGGGCTGGTGTGTCCCCCAAAAGCCTATGGGCTTCCCCGGAGTGGGTTGCCCCCCTCCGGTGAACTCCCGGAACCCATTCGTCATTCCCGGTACATTCCCGGTAACTCCGAAAAACCTTCCGGTAATCAAATGAGGTCATCCTATATATCAATCTTCGTTTCCGGACCATTCCGAAAACCCTCGTGACGTCCGTGATCTCATCCGGGACTCCGAACAACATTCGGTAACCAACCATATAACTCAAATACGCATAAAACAACGTCGAACCTTAAGTCTGCAGACCCTGCGGGTTCGAGAACTATGTAGACATGACCCGAGAGACTCCTCGGTCAATATCCAATAGCGGGACCTGGATGCCCATATTGGATCCTACATATTCTACGAAGATCTTTATCGTTTGAACCTTAGTGCCAAGGATTCGTTTAATCCCGTATGTCATTCCCTTTGTCCTTCGGTATGTTACTTGCCCGAGATTCGATCGTCAGTATCCGTATACCTATTTCAATCTCGTTTACCGGCAAGTCTCTTTACTTGTTCCGTAATACAAGATCCCGCAACTTACACTAAGTTACATTGCTTGCAAGGCTTGTGTGTGATGTTGTATTACCGAGTGGGCCCCGAGATACCTCTCTGTCACACGGAGTGACAAATCCCAGTCTTGATCCATACTAACTCAACTAACACCTTCGGAGATACCTGTAGAGCATCTTTATAGTCACCCAGTTACGTTGCGACGTTTGATACACACAAAGCATTCCTCCGGTGTCAGTGAGTTATATGATCTCATGGTCATAGGAATAAATACTTGACACGCAGAAAACAGTAGCAACAAAATGACACGATCAACATGCTACGTCTATTAGTTTGGGTCTAGTCCATCACGTGATTCTCCCAATGACGTGATCCAGTTATCAAGCAACAACACCTTGTTCATAATCAGAAGACACTGACTATCATCGATCAACTGGCTAGCCAACTAGAGGCATGCTAGGGACGGTGTTTTGTCTATGTATCCACACATGTAAATGAGTCTTCATTCAATACAATTATAGCATGGATAATAAACTATTATCTTGATACAGGAATTATAATAATAACTATACATTTATTATTGCCTCTAGGGCATAATTCCAACATCTCGTTTATGGAGGTGACAAAGAGCTCGTCGTAAAAGGTTACATCGATGCAAGTTTTGACACCGATCCGGATGACTCCAAGTTGCAAACGGGATACGTATTTATTCTTAATGGGGGTGCAGTAAGCTGGTGCAGTTCCAAGCAGAGCGTCATAGCAGATTCTCCATGTGAAGAAGAGTACATTGCTGCCTCAGAGGCAGCAAAGGAGGGTGTCTGGATGAAGCAGTTCTTGACAGATCTTGGAGTTGTGCCGAGCGCACTAAATCCATTAACTCTGTTATGTGACAACACTGGTGCCATTGCCTTAGCAAAGGAACCAAGGTTTCACAAGAAGACCAGACACATCAAACGATGCTTCAACCTCATCCGCGACTACGTCGAAGTAGAGGACGTGAATATTTGCAAAGTGCACACAGATATGAATGTAGCAGACCCGCTGACTAAACCTCTTCCATGGGCAAAACATGATCAACACCAGAACTGTATGGGTGTTCGATTTATTAGAATGTAAATCGCATGGCGATGTGAGGACTAGATTATTTACTCTAGTGCAAGTGGGAGACTGTTGGAAATATGCCCTAGAGGCAATGATAAATAGTTATTATTATATTTCTTGTTTAAAGATAATCGTTTATTATCCATGCTATAATTGTATTGAATGAAAACATAGATACATGTGTGGATACATAGACAAGACAATGTCCCTAGCAAACCTTTAGTTGGCTAGCCAGTTGGTCAATGATAGTCAAGGTTTTCTAGCTATATGCAAGTGTTGTTACTTGATAACTGGATCACATCATTAAGAGAATCATGTGATGGACTAGACCCAAACTGTGAACGTAGCATATTGATCGTGTCGTTTTATTGCTATTGTTTTCTGCATGTCAAGTATTTATTCCTATGACCATGAGATCATATAACTCACTGGCACCGGAGGAATACCTTGTGTGCATCAAACGTCACAACGTAACTGGGTGACTATAAAGGTGTTCTACAGGTATCTTCGAAGGTGTCCGTTGAGTTAGTATGGATCAAGACTGAGATTTGTCACTCCATGTGACGGAGAGGTATCTCGGTGCCCACTCGGTGATACAACATCACACACAAGCCTTGCAAGCAATGTGACTAAGTGTAAGTCACGGGATCTTGTATTACGGAACGAGTAAAGAGACTTGCCGGTAACGAGATTGAAATAGGTATGCGGATACCGACGATCGAATCTCGGGCAAGTAACATACCGAAGGACAAAGGGAATGACATACAGGATTATATGAATCCTTGACACCGAGGTTCAACCAATAAGATCTTCGGAGAATATGTAGGATCCAATATGGGCATCCAGGTCCCGCTACTGGATATTGACCGAGGAGTGCCTCGGGGCATGTCTACATAGTTCTCGAACCCGCAGGGTCTGCACACTTAACGTTCGGCGATGTTTTAGTATAGTTGAGTTATATGTGTGGTTACCGAATATTGTTCGGTGTCCCGGATAAGATCACGAACGTCACAAGGGTTTCCGGGATGGTCCGGAAACGAAGATTGATATATAGGATGGTTTCATTTGATTACCGGAAAGTTTCGGGTAATTCCGGAAGTGTACCGGGAGTGAGGAATGGGTTCCAGGAGTTCACCGGGAGGGGCCCACCCACCCGGGAGTGAGCCCAAGGCCATAGGGTGGCACCACAAGTCCCTAGTGGGCTGGTGGAGTCAGCCCAATGGGCTCATGGCGCCACTTAAAGAAATACCAAAAAGAAAAGAAAAAGAAAAGGAAAAAGGGGAGGTGGGAAGGAAGGGGAGAACTCCTCCTTCCCCAAACCGAATTAGAGGAGGAGTCCTCCTCCTCCTTGGTCGGCGCACCCCTTGAGGGCTTGGCCCTCAAGGCAAGCCTCCTCCCCCTCCCTCCTATATATAGTGGTCTTTTAGGGCTGATTTGAGACAACTTTTGCCACGTGCAACTCAACCCTTGACCACATAGTTCTACCTCTAGATCGTATTTCTGTGGAGATCGGGCGGAGCCCTGCAGGAGTAGATCATCACCACCACCGGAGTGCCGTCACGCTGCCGGAGAACTCATCTACTTCTCCGTCTTGCTTGCTGGATCAAGAAGTCCGAGATCATCGTCGAGCTGTACGTGTGCTGAACGCGGAGGTGCCGTCCGTTCGGCACTAGATCAGAACGGATCGTGGACCAAATCGCGGGACGGTTCGTGGGGTAGATCGAGGGACGTGAAGACGTTCGACTACATGAACCGCGTTTCTTAACGCTTTCTGTTGTGCGATCTACAAGGGTACGTAGATCCAAATCTCCTCTCGTAGATGGGCATCACCATGATAGGTCTTCCTGTGCGTAGGAAATTTTTTGTTTCCCATGCAACGTTCCCGAACAGCGGGGGGAGGGGGGAGAGGGGCGGTGGCTATGGCGGCGGTGCTGACGCTTGTGAGGACCAACGGATCATGTTGGCGTTCGGGAGGGGGGTGGGTGTGGGGGAGCTTATTTCTATGAATTGGGCGGGCGAGGATTAGATACATACGTAATTTTTGGTCAACAACATGTGCAAATTTGAAATATTTGTTGAAGTGGCGCGTCCGACCGAGGGCTGCCACAGTTGTTTGACACAGTAGGGGCAAGCACTATGCATCACCCCTAGAACTATATTCTGCCAAAACTAAGCGTCCGACAAGGATAACTAGTGGCAGTTTCGTGTCAGTGCTCGCCAATGCTCTGTTGTCTAGCTGTGTCGGGTGATACTTGTAAATTGCGTTGGGATTTTTTATGAATAGGAGGGGATGATGCAGCACAATAGAGGTAAGTATTTCCTTAATGAGAAACAATGTTATCGAACCAACAGGAGGACCACACAAATTTCCATCTTCAGCGCCTACACATAAAAGAACATACAATTGCACTCAAAAGGATACTAATATATTGCACCTCGGGTTTTGCAAAGTATGGCAAAGCAAAGAGAACAACACATGATAATCAATGGTTCACTAGAATATCATTCCTTAAATTATAGGGATAAATATGCATGTCCACGGTTTCGCTATTGGCTATTCAACAAAAGGGATGTTTTATGCCTATGTTGTATCAATCTATTTTTGTTATTTTGTACTATGTTTTCTAATGTATATGCCTATATTTTTTTAAACACAATACAGACGCAGTCGTTCATATTCACGCGCATACACTTACACTTATAAGCGCACATACGTACATATCATCTTGAGATTTTTTAAGTCGTCGTTGGTGCCTCATCGTTGACGAAAACGGCTCCTCCAACTGAATGCGCATCGTCGGAAATCCTGAAATAAATTCAGAAATAAATACGAGCTGTAGGATTTGAACGCTTGTGGGGTAGGGATATTACATTTCCTCTAACCGCAGTTCGGTTCGCATATGTCTATAGGGGTGAGTGCATATATATGTGTTCACGAGGGTCTGCGTCTAAGATGTAATTATAAAAGGAAATACTATACAGGGTCATATCTCTGCATTTTTTAGACGTTGTTATAGACAGCTTCGATGATCATCTTGCTCTTTGGTGGCCCACAGAAACCCAATCGATCTGGCCATCCATTGTGGGATCGAATGGCTGACTATCAGTATTCGATTGGAAACTTCCAATGTTCTAATTCTATGGTTGGAGGCGCCGTGATTCCCGGGGCCCCACACCACCCCATTCCAAGGACACCACCGCTGAGCTGGCGGGACCCACCTTAGCCGATGCAGGGAGCTACTCCGTAATAAGCAATGTCACCAGTCTCAGAAGTCATCCCGGTAGCCTTCGCCTCTATATAAGCTCTGCGCCTTCTTCCCTCCCCTTTGCACCATCAATCACCACTGCCTACTGTTTGCAAGCTGGTAGCAAGAACCTACAACCTTGTCAAGTCAAGCGAAACAGCATGACTGGCGTGTGGGTATTTGAAGACGGGATCGTGAGGCGGGCGGACAGCGAGGCGCCCAGCCGCGGCGGCGGGAGCGGTGGGCGGCCGGGCAAAGTGCTGATGCATGTGCCGAGCGGCGAGGTGGTGACCTCGTACGATGTCCTGGAGCGGCGGCTGGGAGAGCTGGGGTGGGAGCGCTACCTCAACGACCCGTGCCTCCTCCAGTTTCACCAGCGTTCCACCGTGCACCTCATCTCAGTCCCCCGCGACTTCGCCCGCCTCAAGCTCGTCCACATGTACGACGTCGTCGTCAAGACGCGGAACGTCTTCGAGGTCCGCGACGCGTGACGGCGTGAGCTTGCTAGCTTCCGTGTCTGCCCTGGGTAAGATACCATTTCGAGGTCCGCGACGCGTGACGGCGTGAGCTTGCTAGCTTGCGTGTCTGCCCTGGGTAAGATACCATGAGATCGTCTTCGTCTACGCGGCAGGACGGCCGGCCGCCATATATATTTTTGAACTGCGGCTGCCATATATATATCACGGTACTTCGTATGTATTGTACTGTATTTGTGCGATCGAACTACCACGGTACTACGTGCGCGTGCGTGTGGCTTTGCTGGTCCGCATGTGTGTAGCTCAATATACGGCCGGGGTCGTCTGGTGCTATCTCCAGCCGAATAGTTTGTACATATATATTATATGGGAAACTCTTACCTTCCACCGTCGGATTCAAATAAACTGTCCACCGCTTCCTCGTCCCGCGCATCAGTCGATTTCTGAAAACTGGGGTACAGTTTTTGAAACTGGGCAGTTGTTTCAGAGAAATTGTCCAGTCCGTGCTCCGCCCCGACGACCTCGCGTAGCCGGCCTGCTGTGTCTCGCCGCCCCTCCGCCGTCGGCTGCTGCAGCCCCGCGGCCCCCTCTGCTGCCGGCCTGCTGTGGCCCCGCCACCCCCTCCGCCACCGGTCCCGCACGCCCCACCGTGGTGCGTCGCCGCCGGCCGATCCTGCCGCCACCGGAGCCCCAGCCACCGGCGCCGGAGCCCCCAGCCATCGCCGTCGCGTTCCTGCCGCCGGCCGACTCGCGTCGGCCCTGCCTCCCCGCGCCGGACCGGATCCCGGCTGGGGTAGTGCTTCTGCAACAAGCAAATTGTTTCTGAAACTCGACCGTTGTTTCAGGAATTAACGGATCCAAAGTTTATTTTTTGCAACAAAGCGAAAGTTTCTGCAACTCGAGCATCGTTTCAGGAATTGCGTCCAGAGCGGATCAGACGCAGAGGATCGGACGGCTACACGCCCGAGATCGAACGGCTGTTCAGCTGATGGATATTTAATAAATATCCACCGATAGATGCGTAGCAGTCTCCATATTATATTGTCTTGTATGGTCTGTGAAGCTTGACTGATAGGTTCAGTGAATGGAATCAATCATTCATGCCCTAAAAATGAAAAATAAATAAGAGATTTCCCTTAATTAGTTAATTTAGATCTTTCTGTGCAAATTAGGGCTTTCATTCCTGCCAATTTACATGGAACAAATGTAACCAAAAATATAGATAAACAGAAATTTTTACGCCCCGCTCAAAATAATAGTGTTTTCTGCAGATATTAGTAATTAGTTAGGGCATATACAATAGTGTTATTTTAGGAGAATGCCATGTTGGATAAATGATGAGGTGAAGGAGAGAAAACTCATAAGAAAATGTTTGTCTTCTTTTATTTAACAGAGAACAACAAGTGATCTATTTGCACAATATGTCTCACCATCTTTTTAGGAATAACTAGTCTCTGAACATCAGGCTAAAAGTTGACCCATTATAAAACAATTTTTTATCATCTTTAAATTACATGTAAGACTTAAAATAAAACCATTTTATCAATCATTGTACATGTCTTTATAACTCAAGAAAGTTAAAAACGAATACATGTCCAAATGCACTCGCCCTTGAGAGTACAGACAGGTCCAGAGCATAGAAACTCCATGGTACGAACACAGATTATTTACACTCAACGAGTTAAGCTCGCACCCCTGTTGTCTACGAGGGGGGTTGCATTCCGGGAAGACCCGGCACGTTCTGTCTTGCCATACGAATGACATTTACATGTTTTCTTTAATCAAAGTTGACATAAAAAACTTACATTTACTTGGTTCACAAAAACTTACATTTACAGATGGGTAATCACATTTTTTCCTAAAAGAAGGTTAAACATTTCGGCCTCATACTAGCACTTTAAGAGAAAATGGTGAGATTTTTGCTTGAGCAGATCATAGCTTCCCACGGAGAATACCACTAGACCTAATGTCTGCTTGTAACGATCTGTAAGTTATAGGAGAAATTGTATATATCAAATTATATATATAAGCATGAACGTACGAGAAATTTTATGATATATGTATAACTTATACAGTACATAGTATCGTAAAATATATTTTAAATAAAAAAAATTAAATGAAAAACATAAAATGAAAATGAAAAATAGATAATAAATTCCTAAAGCACAAAACCACAAAACCCCAAAACTCCAAAGCCTTTAGTCCCGGTTGATGTCACCAACCAGGACTAAAGGTCTCCGTCACCCGACGCGCGCTGTCATCCACATGCAATGGCATTAGTTTTGGATCGTGGTCAACCTAAACTAGGGGGGGGGGGGGGGGCTTTAGTCCCGGTTGCCCGGGACTAATGGCCCTTACCAACCGGGACTAATGCCGGTTTCTCCATTAGTATATGTAGATATATGTAGATACACACATCTGCAAATGTGCACAACCATAGTAATATTAAGATCGATATAAAGCAACAAAGCCACATGGTATACTTGGTAAGCTATCTTAAAATGAATCTAAATACAGAAGGCGATGAGAGAAAAATAAATAGCAATTATAGTAAATTAGATGGACCGCACAAGATATGAAAAAGCAACTCTGGATAGATACAAGTATTTTTACGCATTGACAAAATGGAAACACGACGTTGTTGGGTACACATGTAATATCATGTTTTATAGTATGTCCTTTAATTATCTGAATATACGAAGTGCAACGATGAATCAAAAGTGTGGGGCCTGACCCGGCATTCACGATTTGGTAGATTCATAGTTGTAAACGTATTTCTTTAAATTCGACAAAAAATCTTCCATAAAAAATATCTTATCTTACCTATTAATAAAACGCGTACTGCTTCTGTCGTCCATCTAGAGATTACCCAATGTGTTTGGTTCATCTAGAGATTGGTCCCTTTAAAAACACTAGATTGGTAGTAGCCCGAGTGGCTAGAGCTTTGAACTTTCCCAAGATACCCAGGTTTGATCCCTACCATCACCGAAGTTTTTTCATTTCTTGCTGACCTACATTAGAGCTACACTGTTGCAACTTCTGTACAATTTTTTAATATTTCTATTTTTGCAAATTCAAATATATATTTAAATATTTATATCTTTTAAATTCTAACTCTAAATTTCAGAAGTTATATATAAAATAGCTCTAAAAATATACAGTCTTCCAATATAATATTATCTTTCATGATAATTATTTCTGAAATTGTGTTTGCATCCTTAGTTAATACAGTACCTTTTTTTATATGAGGCGTTTCAAGAACTTTGGCCCAACTATTTTCTTTTTAATGTTCCTTTTTTTTGTAGATTCAAATACATTTATATATTCATATCTTCTAAACTCTAACTTCAAATTTCAAAAGTTATATACGAAATAATTTAAAAAATATGTAGATTTCAAATATAATCTTATCTTTCATGTTAATTATTTCCAAAATAATGTTTACATCCTTAATTAATACCTTTCTTTATATGGGGTACAATGTTGGTGAAAATAATAAAATTCCATGATTTTGAAAAAAAAGTTTGTGTATTTTTTTACTGCAATTGAAAAAAATGTTTGCTAATTCAAAAAATGTTCAAGCATTTCAAGAAATGTCCTATTATTTTAAAAACATAATATGATCAGCATCATTGGAGATTATAATTGTTTTTCTCCTGTTGCAACGCACGGGGCCTTTGCTAGTTGGTCCTAAAATAATATACTAACATAAAGGTACTGATGTGCTGGTAAGGCCAACGGTACTTGTTTGGTTTGTTTAGGCAACTGTCCAAACAATGTGCTTATCCACAACAGGATTCCTACTCATTACATTTGTCGCGGCCATGACTTTAGACGTCATTATTTTCTTCTTTCCTAAAACGATATCCGTCAATATAACCTAGTACTCCATTATAATTTCTTTATAATTTTTCGTCCTAATCTATAACTATTCAGTATATCGATAGGTGTAAGATCAAATGACAACGATATTTTATACAAATATTTCTTTATATTTTTTTGCCATATAACTATTCAAGCAGATATTTTCAACAAGAATAATGTGTGATAGCAGACTTTAAATGTATGTAGTTAACCACATATATAAGTGATATCTACTTCGTAGACTATGTTTCAATCATACAAACAACGTCACACTCTACAATTGATTGATTATATGGTATTTTTATGAAAGTGACACTACAAAATACTCTCTCGATCCCAAATTAAGCATTATCGATTTTGTACAAGTAACAAATATACATTTTCGATCAAAATCACTACAGGAATCAGCTATTTTGACGACATGTATAATCTTTGCCATCAGCAAATCATCGGGGCAGACCGCAAACAGGAAGTTTGCCGTCATGGGCAGATGGCAAAGCGATACTATCGCCAAAAATCACGAAAAGCAGACGGCAAAAAAAACCACACGGCAAAAAATAATTATGCCGTCAACTATATGGGCAGATGACGGCAAAGAGACGATTTTTGCCGTCTACTTACACTACACATGACGGCAAAATAGATATCCACAACTGCGTCTAACCGGTCTAAACGGCATGCAGTTTTGCCGTCTTGAATTAGCA
The DNA here is from genome assembly GCF_904849725.1 of Hordeum vulgare subsp. vulgare. Classification (NCBI taxonomy): domain Eukaryota; kingdom Viridiplantae; phylum Streptophyta; class Magnoliopsida; order Poales; family Poaceae; genus Hordeum; species Hordeum vulgare. The sequence continues at coordinate 396,876,414 of NC_058519.1, forward strand.
AGGGCAGACGGCAAAACTTAACGTTGCCGTGAGGTATGGGTACAGAAGACGGCAAAAAAACCAAGTGGCGCATTGGATAAAAAAACGCACCGGCTAAAAAAAACAAAGCCCTCCCTCTCGCGACTTGCTCCTCTCGTGAAAACAATATCTAGGGTTCCCTCACCGGCCGCCGCCGCCACAGGTGCCACAGACGCCGCCACAGGTGCCCTCCCCGGCCGCTGCGATGGTCGCGCCGACCAAGATCCCGCAGCGGCAGCTATTCATCGACGGTGAGTGGCGCGCGCCCGCTAGGGCTCTCACTCCCCGCCTGCTGCGATGGTCGCGCCGGCCAAGATCCTGCAGCGGCAGCTCTTCATCGACGGTGAGTGGCGCGCGCTCGCGCTCGGCCGCCGCCTCCCCGTCATCAACCCGACCACCGAGGTCTCCATAGGTCCGCCCCTATCTCTGTCTCTGCTTTCCGTTCGCCCGTCTCGTTGGCTGCCCTGCTCATCACTAGGTTTCGACAGGCGAGATCCCGACGGCCACCTCGGAGGACGTGGACGCCGCGATGGCGGCCGCGCGGGCCGCCCTCAAGAGGAACCACGGCCACGACTGGTCCCGCGCCCCCGGCGCCGTCCGGGCCAAGTACCTCCGTGCAATCGCCGCCAACGTACTCTGCCGCTTCCTCCATAGGCGGTGTGTGTGTGTGTGTTGATGGGAGCGGCGAGCTCCGACGGTGGCGGCGACATGGACCAGTCTTCGGCAGGGAACGCCAGCACCAGGTGGAGCAACTCCTCAAGGTACCGTACCAACTCAACTCACATGACAGCCTACATGTGAATGGTGTGCACACATCATCAGCTTCATCACACATACCCCTCCATCGTTTGTTGTTTCACGCCTTTTGATCTGCTTTTACACATATCTGTGTTAGTAGAGTACTACGTAGTACATGCAAATAAGAACGTTAAGTACTATGTTTGGTTTAGGTTTTGTTGTGCTTAGTTGCTCCCTTAATCCCAAAGAAACACCACCAAACAAACTTTTGTTTGGAATATGGATTGACACCTGAAAAAGGTTCTGAATATTTAGCTAGGCTAACATATGTACCAGTAGATCATCTGATAATGGCTAAAGCTTAAAAGAATGTTTTGGGGGCACATACACACATGGATGGGAAGGTGCACGCAGGGCTGCCCTCCCTACTAGTACATCTATGGGCGGCCAATGTTGTGTCAGGGAAACGACCAAAAGATCACAACCCCCAAGACCTCCATTGACCTGAGCAGACAACAGCTTCTGCTCTATGCATGTTTGGTCTATGTGGAACTAAGATATGAAAATATTACTACATTTATTCATAATTTTATACATGTATTTATATATAAATATGTTGCGTGAGTTTTTTTTTTGGTAGGTTCTTGGGTTTTGTCCAAACCAAATGGGAGCCATTGTCAGCAACAGTCACATTTCAATTGTATTGTGTGTATGTATATAAAAAACGCATCATGCTAGTTCATGATCCGAAATATATAGGTAGGAAGGTGTGGAAGATAGTGACAAAAGATAACAATTAATATTAAGTAAACTGGTGTGAAGTGAACCATTATATTAATTTTGAAATACAAGAATGTAATTATTCATCTTGGTTGAATTATCTTCCACCAAAGTCAAAAAGCACAGTGAAATAGTCGGCTGCAGAAATTTTGATCAAAACTGTCCCACTAAAATCAGCAAAACGAAAAAATGGTATAAATCAATATATATAAGTGCAATTTTGACGAAGACTATTTCCTAAAAATCGCAACATGTCTCATCCCTTGTGCGTGCTACTTTTCTTGTCCTCACCCTCTCGACCCTCCCCTTGCTCATTCGCCATCCATTTTATTTAGAACGTAGATGGGGACAAAGCACCTAAGCTCCAAGTGAGGTCCTGCTCCACCCTCAAGGTGCCTTCATGTACTGTTTTTATTTTTAGTCTCAACGTTTGGCATAGATTTATAATACGAAAAATTTCAAACTACTTTTCTTCATAGTCTTTGTTCATAAATCACATTTATGGATCCAAATTCAATCAACAGGTTTGCCGCAGCGAGCGCCCAGGGATTACCTTGCGTCGACGTGGGCATTACCAGCGAGTGCCCAGGGATTCCCTCTTAAAGAGTGTAATGGTGTGCCACAGTAGTACACTCTGTGTATGTACCCCAGAAAGTGATTCAAAAAATAGCAATTAAGAACCGCATGGAGGAAATATGTGGCGTGTTTAGTCATCTATAAGACCTGATGTCTATATGGATGATAGCCTTTTTATACTAGATGAGTAAATGTAATTAAATCTGCTTTTGATCTTAAATTTGTAAAACCTGGTACTTTTTTACATGTAAGTTACTTTTTGATGCATTTGATATCCTTTTACTTCAGATGATTGAGCCGAAATCTGATCTGGCTAGGCTAGAGGCACTTGATTGCGGGAAGCCTCTTGATGAGCTAGTACCAAAATTGCAATGTTGAGAGTGTAAATAAAAAAATACAGTAAAAAAAGTAAAATCTTATATGCAATGTTGTCACCATGTGCAAGCTAGTCGTCGCTCCATTTTCTATGAATGCATTTGTCATGTACAATTTAAATTCGTTACATATAGAACATAGTATCACTCTTTCTCCAGAAAAGTACCATTAATGTGTATGTATGTTTCTCTAGACAAGGTGTCAAGAGTTCCTACGACGAGGGCAAGCGTACAACTGAAACCTTGACCATGGACTACCACCGTGGTGCCAACCTTGAAGTATTTTGTCATTTGTGTTATACTAATATATTGTTGCAAGCACTAAAATTTCCATTCCATCTGTATAAAAATAAGTCTGTATGTGTAGTGATTGGTGTATTTTGTTGTGTTCACTATTTTGGTTAGGATTGCTCGGATCTGTAACACCTATGGCCCACGCATGTGCATTGACGATGGCCGTGTTGTCAGCAACTTTGTTGCTCAGGTAAACACACAGCACTGTTGCTCTGCTAGTTAAAAAACCGCAAGTTTCTTTTCATTTCCGAACTAAAACCTGAATGCTCTATGTTAATATAATGGCAGGCGCTAAGGAAGGAGCCTTTGACGGTTTACGGCGATGGCAAGCAGACCAGGAGTTTCCAATACGTTTCTGATTTGGTAGGTCATCTCTAACCATCAGTGAACAATAATTATGGCTATGCTATCTGGAATGCGCTTTCTAAAATAGCACTCTTCCAGGTTGAGGAGTTGATGAGGCTGATGGAAGGTGATCACATTGGGCCATTCAACTTGGGCAACCCCGGTAAGTTCACCATGCTGGAACTGGCCAAGGTTGTCCAGGACACCATCGACCATGATGGTGAGTTCAATAACACTATTATGATGATGGTGTGCTAAGCAGAGGATGTGAAACATTTAGACCACCGAGACCTTTTTTGGTCTTTGATGTATCTAAAATCGAGCTTTTTAAAACTAATGCTAGGCATGCCATCATTATATATATATTGTTGTAGAGATGCTTGAGGTGGTTCACTACAGGAATCAGCTATTTTGACGACATGTATAATTATTGTGTACCACATGGACCTGGTGGGGTGGATCCAAAATATCCTCTCTGGGCTTATGTTAAATGTACATTACTACATCTGGGAGCCAATCATCAGTGGGTGAGAGTGAGGGAGACAACAGACAACAAATGGGGCAGTATTTCTTTCTCTTTTCTGTCTTTAACTGTATATTACATGTACATTTATATTTATTTTTTATATATACTTGCCGTGTCCCCGATGGGCTGTTTTTGGAAAAAGCCGTATCCCGTGTCCCCGTATGCGTGTCGCTGTGTCCGTGTCGCCGTGTCGGTGCTTTTTAGGTTAATACCATCTATGTTTATATGCATTATATCTGTGTGATACTTCCATAAAAAGTATATGGTATGGTGTTACACCACCAAGAAAGTATCTGAAGGAAGTTGTTTCCCTTTGTGCAACATTCTTTATGTTTGTGGTTATGTTTTCTATCCCACTTTTTCAGTAAAATATTTATGTTATCAAATCCATTTTTGACATGCAACAATAATCTGTGCTGGCAGGTTTCATAGTCTATTCTTGCTTGGCTGTAGCTCTTGCACTTGTTTTAATGTTCTTGGTTGTTCACCACACCGAGCAAAGGAAAATGCTCGCATATGTTGCAATATGTTCACTACTCGGGTCTCTTACGGTAGGTTTGCAATACATCATACCAGGACATGAGTTGTTCAAATTGATTTATAATGCCCTGATGACACAAACATAGTCTATATTTAGCTTGAAATTTTCTAGCTTTGGTGACACAAACATTGGATCCATATTGGGGTATATTCCACTAGAATTAAACTCTGGAAAGCAAACCAAAGTTATAACTTGGTCTTGAATTGAAGTTTGTTCCATGACCAACATTGGGTCTCCCTGCTTGAAGATTTTCTATGTGTTCCTCAAATTTTATTGTGTGCCAAGAACTGGATAACCTTTATTTATTGTGTGCCAAAATCTTACATATGTGCATGACTTCATCTTGTTGGTTGTCATACGGATGTTCTTTGGACTACGATATTGACATGAAGACATTTACCGTAATGCCAAATTTTATGTAGTAATGCCAAATATTATGAATGGATTATATATGATGTTTTATATATGATGTATATATATGTAGTAATGCCAAATATTATGACATGGATTATGGATGTTATATATATGATGTATGGATTATGGATGTGTTATATGCTGTATGGATTAAGGATGTTATATATATGATGTATGGATTATGGATGTTATATATATGATGTATGGATTATGGATGTTATATATATGATGTATGGATTATGTTATATATATATATATATATATGCTGTATGGATTATGTTATATATATATATATATGATGTATGAATTATGTACACGCTAGGAAGACGACAAACAATAGACCATATTTTGCTGTCATGTACGGGGTGAGGAAGACGGCAAAAAGTAGACCATATTTTGCTGTCATGTATAGGTTAGGAAGACGGCAAAAAAAATGCCATATTTTGCTGTCATGTACGGGGTGAGGAAGACGGCAAAAAAGGCTAACATCGTCCGTTAGCTAGGCCATTCCGTCTTCTGACCATTTTTTTGCCGTCTACCAAAGTAGCTGACAACAACACAATTCCACCGACGGCAAACATTTTGCCGTCTGCTGTCCCAGCCGCTGACGGCAAAGACGCCCTTTGCGGGCACATGGTCTGACGACATTATTTGCCATCATGGGCTGACGGCAAAATTTTTGCCGACTGTAATTCGCTCTTTGCTGTCTGTAGCGTCCTGACGGCACAATGCTCGATTCCTGTAGTGAATATATGTTTATTTCTAAATTAGTACTTCATTACCAACACAACATAGTATCTTAGAGCCAGTACAAGAATAAAGATTTGTCCCGACGGCCAAACCTATGCCGACGGATCCCGTTGGCATACCTCCCCTTATGCCGACGGCTGACGGGAAACCGTCGGGGCCGAAACGCCATCGGCATATGTCGAGGTATGCCTACAGCCCCGGTCGGCATAAGAAAGCCGTCAACGTAGGTCAAGCTATGCTTATGGTGGTCTTCGACATAGGACAGCCGTCGACATAGGGCAGCCGTCGACATACAAGTTGGCACGGCGGCCGAGTGGTAGACGGTGCGTTGACTCCGTCAAATCTATGTCGCGGGACTAACGACGGCTGTTGACATAGCTTGGCCACCGGCTAGGCCATCGGCATAGCCTCGCCATGTGTTGGCATGTGGTATCTCCCTCGGGCGACAACTATGGCGAGGGTTGACGTCGGCATAGCCTCGCTAAGTGTCCGCATCTGGTAGCTTCCTCGACGGGAACTATGACGACACCGTCGGCATAGATATTATATGATTTTCCATTTTTTTTCACTTTTTAAATTAATTTGGGTTAAATTAAGTCTGACTTATCTAAAAAAATGCATGGTATTTTTTTCATAATTTTAAAAGATGACTAGTATCTTAATAAACTAATATTCATGGATTGTTCTTCACATGTCTACTCGAGTGGTCGGGGGGCTTCTAGGGGTAGCTTTGCCACCAGATCTTAAGGTGGTTCCTCTTACATGTCTGAAAGTGACATGGCATGCGTAGACGTCTGTCGCCGGGCTCTGGGATCTGGCCACCCTGCATGGAAGACACTGCTTCCGTCACTCGGAGGGGGACGAGCGTATCGAGACGAGCGAGAGGGAATTTAGTGGTGGTTTGGGTCCACACCATGTTCGGGGATGTTCCTATGGGCTGACCTATCGCAACTAGGTGGAAGGGTCCACTGGTCAAAGCATGTCGGACGAAAGTCAACGGCCTAGATCGCCTGGTCAACGGGGCTAGGGTTAGTCCGGTCGAGGGAGGGCTTATAGAGGTAGGAATTCCACCGAAGCACCGGACGGAGTTCTCTTGCATGTCCTAAAGGGTGGCAGTATGTTCAAACACCCGGCGCATGGCTACGGGGTGCGATCCCCTAGACACACGGCGGTAACACCAAGGCAACGTTCGTCAGTTTTGCTGTTGCATGAATTGTTGTGAAGAGTGGGAGCATGAAAAATTCAAAAATAAATTACATCGGGTAGTGGCGTGTGATGCAAGGTGTGTGGTAGTTTTTTCATAACTTAAAAAGATGACTAAGTATCTTAATACACAATTATTCATGGATTGTGCTACGCATGTCTACAAGTGTGGTCGTGTGGCTTCTAGGGGTAGCTATGCCACCAGATTTTGTGGTGGTTTCTCTTCGATGTCTAAAAGTGACATGGCATGCGTAGAAGCCTATCGCAGGGATCAGGGGTGTGGCCCCTCTACACGGATGGCACTGCCGATGTCACTTCTAGGGGGGACACGGGCATCGGGTCGAACCACAAGGGATCTTGTGGTGGGTTGGGTCTAGGCCATGTTCGGAGATGTTCCTATGGGTAGATCTATTACAACCAGGTGGAAGAGTCCACTGTTCAAAGCCCGTCCGATGAAAGTCAAAGACCTAGATCGCCTGGTCAACGGGGCTAGGGTTAGTCCGGTCGGGGGTGCTGCCGAGGGTAGCAATGCCATCGAAACACCGCACCTAGTCCTCTTGCATGTCCTAAAGGGTGGTGGTAGGTTCAAACACCCGGTGCGCTGATACGTCTCCAAAGAATCTGTGTTTTTTTATTGTTCTATGTTGTTATATTATCATCTTAAGGTACTTTTTGGGTCATAATGCACCAATTTATATTATTTTTGAGCACTAACCTATAAACCCAGTGGCAAGTGCCAATTGCTCTTTTCTGCGTGTTTTTTTGTTTTTTGGGCTTTCAATACCAAACAAAATCTGATTGCCACGGAACTTTTTTATTTCTATACCAAAAGAAGACATAGAAGATTTGAGACGAGACATGAAGCCCCACGGGAAGCCCACAAGGCAACATGGCATGGCGAGGGGGTGGTAGTGCCCTTATGCCTTCTCGCCTTCGTGTGGCCCCTCTTGCCTCATTCTCTGGCCTATAAATTCTCATATATTTTGGAAACCCTAAATATATCGTTGAAACACGCCGTCGCAAGTCTCTGTTCCATGGCGATCCAATCTAGAGCTCCATTCCTGCACTTTGCTAGTGCGCGGTCGATCACGGGTCCATAGTTAGTATCTAGATGGTTGTCTCTCTCTCATGATCTTCAATACAACGATCATCGCATCTTCGCTTTGATCTATCCGATGTAATACTTTTGTATTGTGTGTTTGTTGGGATCCGACGAATTGTGGATTTATGTTCATATTATTCATGAAAATTATTTGAATCTTCTCTAAGTTTTATGATTCTTCTTTGCATGATCATCATAGCTTCGTAAATCTATCCGATTTATTTAATTTCTTTGGCCAAGTAGTTTGGTCTTTCTTCGGTGGTAGATGTGCATTGCAGTTTGTTCAACCTGGCGAGTTTCTATATCGACAAGTTGCGTCTTTGTGTTGCTGCCACTAAGGAGAAAACGATGGTGTTTATTTATATTGGTTGAGTTTACTTTGTCTACAACATCTCATCGTGCCACAAGAATTACCATGTTTTACTTGATACTCTAAATGCATGCTAGATAGCGGTCGATGGACGGAGTAATAGTAGTAGGTGCAGGTAGAAGTCAACCTATTTCATGATGGACGTGATGCCTATATACACATTATTATTGCCATGAAAGTTGCATAAATGTCGGCTCTTCTATCAATTACCCACGAGTAATTTGTTTGGCCACCTTATGTTGCTTTCATGAGAGATACCACTAGAGAACACTATGGCCCCTGAGTCTATTCACTTATATATTAAAAAACTAATAATTTCGTCGCTATTATTATTTGTCTTTTATTTTATTTTGAAAATTACAACTATCTACACACCTTATCCGCTTGCAAACAACGATGTCAAGGGGATTGACAACCCTCTTGCCCGCTTTGGGTGCAAGTTGTTTTCTCTTTTGTGTGCAAGCACTGAAAAGGGTTGAGGATTGATGTTCCTATTGGTTCAATAAACCTCGGTTTCTTAATCGAGGGAAATAATTACCCGCATTGTGCTGTCATAACTTATTCCTCTTTACGGAAAATCCAATGCAAATCACACGCATGCGGAAGGATTTTTGGCGCTGTTGCCGGGGATTATTATCACAAACTATCAAGTAATTTCAGAAAAATTATCCCTCACTTATTCTTCTTTTTATTTGCTGTTATATGTTGCTTCTTCAAAAAAAATATAAAAATATTTACCTTTGCCGGCTTAGCTTGTCACTAGTTGCATCTTCTCTCTCTAGTTTACTTGCGTGCTTGTTACTTTGCTTGCTCGGTCACCATGTCTGAAAGTACTACTAAATTGTGTGACTTCTCAAATACTCCTAATAATGATTTTATTAGTACCCCTATACTTCCCGCTGCTAGTGCAGATGCCTTTGATATAAATGCTGCATTGCTGAATCTTGTCATGAAAGAACAATTTTCGGGAAGTCCTAATTAATGAGGATCCCGCTTCTCATCTTAATACCTTTTCTGAACTTTGTGATATGGAGAATAAAAAGGATGGGGATAATTATATTGTGAAATTAAAATTATTTCCTTTTCGCTAAGAGATAAAGCTAAGGCTTGGTTTTCATCGTTACCATGTAATAGTATTGGAACATGAGATAAGTGTAAGTTGTTTTTATTGCCAGGTATTTTCCTCCTGTTAAGATCATCTCCATAAGAAATCAAATAATTAATTTTAAACATCAAGATCATGAACATGTTGCTCAAGCTTGGGAGAGGATGAAATTACTGATTAGAAATTCCCCTATGCATGGATTAAAATTGTGGATAATCATCCAAAAAATTTATGCGGGACTAAACTTTGTATCCAGAAATTTTATAGATTCTTCCGCAGGTGGTACCATCATGGAGGTGACCTTAGAAGAGGCCACCAAACTTTCGGACAACATCACGGAAAACTATTTCCAATAGCATACTGAAAGAGCTCCGACTCGTAAGAAGGTAAATTTTGTTGAGGAAATAGCTACCCTGAGTGAAAAAGTGGATGCTCTCATGAATTGGGTTGCTAATAAAAATTCTCATGTTGATTCTAATGACATTCCCTTGCCCATTTTGATTGATGAAAATGATAATGCCATTGATTTTAATTTTATCTTGCGAAATAATTTCAATAAGAATGCCTATAGGGGTAATTTCAGTGCTAGGCCATATCCCGGTAATGTTCCTAGTGGTTATGGCAATTCTTATGACAATTATTATGGAAATCCTTCTACCAATAGTAATAATTTCTCCTCTGATCTTGAAAATAATATTAACAAATTTATTAATTCTCAAAAAAAATTCAATATTATGGTAGAGGAAAAGATGCATATGCTCGATACTTTAGCTAATAACATGGATAGAATTGCTCTTGTTGTAGAAACTCATAAAAGTAAAGCTTTTCCACCCAAGAATGATTTTAATGATACTATTAAATCTATCCAAATATCTATGAATGAAAGTAGCAAGAGGACCACTAAATTGAAAGCTAAGCGGGTATACCTAGAAAAAGCTCTCCCACTCGGTTTTTACCAAAACCATTATGAATATCTGAAAATGATTGGCACTTGTACTATTGATCCTTTATTTAATTCTCCCAGTTATAATGATAAAGGGAGTATATATTAGTTAACTTTATCTAGTGAGTGTCCCTTTTGCTTGGAGGGTGATGATTCTAATGCTAAAACTGAAAAAGTGGGTTTGGAGAGGTCAAAACTTTAACTAGTCATTAGCCCACTATTTTGGATTACAAGGATTTTAATTATGAAAGCTTATATTTATTAGAGTGTATTTCCTTGTTGCAATCCATTATTAGCTCACCCAATGCTTATGAACAAAACAAGGCTTTCAGTAATCATATAGTGGAAGCGATGATAAAAGAGGAACTTGAACTTGAATTTCTATTCCTAGAAAATTGCATGATCAGTGGAAACCTACAATCAAAATAAAGATAAATAAATATGAATATAACGTTTTGTGTGACCTTGGTGCTAGTGTTTCAACAATACCTAAATCTCAATGTGATGTGCTTGGTCTCACTAATATGCAAGAGTGTTCCCTAAACTCGCGTCTTGTGGATTCTACCATTAAGAAACCCTTAGGTAGAATTAATGATGTTATCATTATTGCAAATAAATATTATGTGTGTGTATATTTTATTGTGCTTGTTATTTATTGCAATCCTACTTGTCCAATACTACTTGGAAGACCTTTCCTATGAACTATAGGTGCAATTATTGATATGAAAGAAGGCAACATAAGGTTTAAATTTCCATTAAATAAAGTGATGTAACACTTACATATAAAGAGAATCATACCACCTCATGAATCTATCATGAGGGCTACCTATGGATTGAGTGTCAAAGATGTCAACACTTGATCATATGCATTATGCCTAGCTAGGGGCATAAAACAATAGCGCTTTTTGGGAGGCAACCTAATAGCTATCTTAATTTCATGCTTTTTACTTTCTGCTTAGGTGTGATGACATGATTATTGCCTCTATAATGATTGCGTTTTTGTTTAAGTTAGTGTTTGTGCCTAGTTAAACCTTTGGGATTACTTGTATGATAAGTATAATTGATATGGTGCAAAAACATAGAATTTTACGTCCACTGCAAACATTCTTTGATTTTACTTGGACGGCTTTTTAACTTTATTTTTTACACAATATTTTTGTAGATATTCTTAGTCTATTCTAAGTTTTCAGAATTTTTGGAGTTACATATTACTATAGACTATTCTGTTTTAGACAGATTCTATTTTTTATTTGCATAGTTTGCTTGTTTTGATGATGCTATGGATTGTATCGGGGGGTATAAGCCATGGAATATTTAGAATACAATACGTATTATGCAATAATGAAATAAGAATCAATTTACAAAAGTACCTAAGTATTTTTATGTTGCTTATACTAATGGATCTCACAAAGTTTTGCTTAGTTTTGTGTGATTGAAGTTCTCAAGTTTTGGGTGTTATCGTGATGGACAATGCAATAAGCTGCAGGAAGAGCCTAAGCTTGGGTATTCCCAAGGCACCCCAAGGTAATATTCTAGGAAGACTCATGTGTCTAAGCTTGGTAATGCCCCGGAAGGCATCCCCTCTTTTGTGTCAATCCATCAGTATGTCACTTGAAGCTACATTTTTATTAATCACATGATATGAGTTTTCCTTGGAGTGTTCATTGATTTAGTTTGCTTTTTTTTTTACTTTTAGTCTACCAAAATCATATTTTTCTCGAACACCAACCTGAGAGACATACAAACAATTCATGATTTGTTAGAATACTCTTTGTGTTGGAAATATGCCCTAGAGGCAATAATAAAGTAGTTATTATTATATTTCAGGTTCATGATGATTTTCTATTATTCATGCTATAATTGTATTAACCAGAAACAGTAATACATGTGTGAACATATAGATCACAATGTGTCCCTAGTGACCCTCTAGTTGGCTAGCTCGTTGATCAATGGATGATCATGGTTTCTTGATCATGGGCATTGGATGTCATTGATAATGGGATCACATCATTGGGGAATGATGTGATGGACAAGACCCAATCCTAAGCGTAGCACTAGATCGTGTTGTTTGTGTGCTAAAGCTTTTCTAATGTGAAGTATCATTTCCTTAGACCGTGAGATTGTGCAACTCCCGGATACCGTAGGAGTGCTTTGGGTGTACCAAACGTCACAATGTAACTAGGTGATTATAAAGGTGCACTACGGGTATCTCCGAAAGTGTATGTTGAGTTGTACGAACCGAGACCGGGATTTGTCACTCTGTGTGACGGAGAGATATATCTGGGCCCGCTCGGTAATCCATCAACATATTGAGCTCAGTGTGACTAAGGGGTTAGCCACGGGATGATGTGTTACGGAACAAGTAAAGAGACTTCCCGGTAACAAGATTGAACAAGGTATAGGGATGCCGACGATCGAATCTCGGGCAAGTATCATACCGATAGACAAAGGGAATTGCATACGGGATTGATTGAGTCCTTGACATCGTGGTTCATCCGATGAGATCATCATGAAATATGTGGGAACCAACATGGATACCCAGACCCCGCTGTAGGTTATTGGCCGGAGAAATGTCTCAATCATGTCTGCATGCTTCCTCAACCCGTAGGGTCTACACACTTAAGGTTTGATGACGCTAGGGTTATAGGGAAATAGTATACATTGTTACCGAAGATTGTTTGGAGTCCTGGATGAGATCCGACATGTCACGAGGAGCTCCGGAATGGTCCGGAGGTAAAGATTGATATATATGATGACGGTTTTGGACACCGAAAGTGTTTCGGGCATCACCGATAACGTACCGGGACCACCGGAAGGGTTCCGGGCGTCCACCGGGAGGGTCACCAGCCCAAAGGCTTTTACGGTCCAAAAGGAGAAAGGGAACCAGCCCAGAGTGGGACGGGGCAAACCCTACGCGCACAGGAGGCCCAAGGCCCACCTAGGGTGCGTCCCCCTCTCTCCACCCTTGGCCGCCGCCCTCCCTACCCCAACCAGGGATGTCGCACCCTTGGGGGTGGGAACCCTAAGGATGGGCACCCTCCTCCCTCTCCTCCTATATATAGTGGTGGTTTTTGGCTTTTGGAGACACGATTTCTTCCTCTCCCGGCGTAGCCCTACACCTCTCTCTCCTCGTCCTCCGCAGAGCTTAGCGAAGCTCTGTCGGAGAACCACGTAACTCCACCGCCACCATGTCATCATGCTGCCGGAGCTCTCTCCATCAACCTCGCCTTCCTCCTTGCTGGTTGAAGGCGTTGGAGACGTCACCGGGCTGCACGTGTATTGAACGCGGAGGTGCCGTAGTTCGGCACATAGATCGGAATCCACCGTGATCTGAATCATTGCGAGTACGACTCCATCAACCGCGTTCATAGTAACGCTTCCGCTTAGCGATCTTCAAAGGTATGAAGACGCTTTACAACCTCTGTTGTTGCTGGTTTCTCCATAGATAGATCCTTGTATGGCGTATGAATTTTTTTGAAATTACTATGATCCCCAACAATGGCATCTGAGCCAAGGTTCTATGCGTAGATTCTATGCACGAGTAGAACAAAAAAGTTGTGGGCGCTGATTTGTCAACTTGCTTGTTGTTACTAGTCTTATCTTTTTTAGCGGTATTGTGGGATGAAGCGGCCCGGACCGACTTTACACGTACGCTTACGTGAGACTAGTTCCACCGACAAATATGCACTTGGTGCATAAGGTGGCTAGCGGGTGTCTCTCACTCCCACTTTAGTTGAATTGGATTCGATGAAAAGGGTCCTTATGAAGGGTAAATAGAATTGGCATATCAACATTGTGGCTGCCACATAGGTGAGAAACATTCTTGCTAGAAACCCAAACCAGCCACGTAAAACTTGCAACAACAATTAGAGGACGTCTTACTTGTTTTTGCAGGGTATGCTATGTGATGTGATACACTACAAGAATACCCCGTGTAAAGAAACACAAATTCTGCAACATTTTAACCATACGTTATAAAATTCACCGTAGATACACCATATAAGCGTTGAAGCATATGCGCTGTAGAAATTACAAGTCATATACACATCGTAGTACACTAGTACATATAAGAAAAAAAACAGGAGAAAGGATAGAGATGCGCTAGAAATGGAGCCCACGATCCCTCTCATCTCTCCCAAATCGCCGCGACCCACCGCCTCCTCTCCCTCCTCGGATCCATCTCATCGCCAGCCCTCGCCCACCCCTTCTCCCACCTCGCACCTCCAGCGGTTGTAGGATCTGCCAGCATCCCCCACCTATCCATCCCTCTCAGTGCCCATCCCTCTCTCTCCCTCTTAATGCAGCCTCTTGTGGCGCCACCTATATCAGAAGATTCAGGTGACGTCTGGCGAATCCTGCCACCACGAAGCGCATCCCTAGGCCCCTTTCACACTGCGGCGCCCTCCCATTGGAGTAGATCCAGCGCTCACGGCCACCAAAGCTCCACGGCGACCCTCCCCATGGATAGGTTGCGGGCGTTTGCTCCAACGCCGGTGGTCATGCCGCCCTCCTCTCGTCCGGTGAGTGCATCCCTTTGATACGTCTCCAACGTATCTATAATTTTTGATGGTTTCATGCTATTATCTTGTCAAACTTTGGATGTTTTGCATGCCTTTTATATACTTTCTGGGACTAACTTATATATTAACTCAGCGCCAAGTGCCAGTTCCTGTTTTTTTCCATGTTTTTGACCCTTTTCAGAGGAGATTTTGAAACAGAGTCCAAACGAAAGAAAATCCCTGAAAAGATTTTTTCCGAAACAGAAGAAGATCGAGAAGCTTGAGAGCCAAGGCAGGGGGGCTCAGGGGCACCACAAGCCCCCACCCTGCGGCTAGGGGGGAGGCAGCGGCCCACAGGCTTGTGCCCCCCCTCGGCGCTCTCTGTCCTAGGGGTTGCGCCTATATATTCCCTAAAAATCCCGAAAAAAATCAGGAGATCATCGAAAGTACTTTTCCTCCACCGCAAGCTTCTGTCTCCGCAAGATCCCAATTGGGGCACGTTCAGGTGCCCTGTCGGAGGGGAGATTCGGACACGGAGGGCTTCTTCATCAACACCATGACCTCTCCGATGATGCGTGAGTAGTTCACCATAGACCTACGGGTCCATAGCTAGTAACTAGATGGCTTCTTCTCTCTCTTGGATCTTCAATACAAAGTTCTCCATGATCTTCATGGAGATCTATCCGATGTAATCTTCTTTTGCGGTGTGTTTGTCGAGATCCAATTAATTGTGGATTTATGATCAGATTATCTATGAATCTTATTTGAGTTTCTTCTGATCTCTCTTATGCATGATTTCATATCCTTGTAATTCTCTTCGAGTTGTGGGTTTTGTTTGGCGAACTAGATCTATGATTCTTGCAATGGGAGAAGTGCTTGGTTTTGGGTTCATACCGTGCGGTGACCTCACCCAGTGACAGAAGGGTTAGCGAGGCACGCATCGTGTTGTTGCCATCAAGGGTAAAAAGATGGGGTTTTCATCATTGGTTTGAGATTATCCCTCTACATCATGTCATCTTGCTTAAGGCATTACTCTGTTCGTCATGAACTCAATACACTAGATGCATGCTGGATAGCGGTCGATGTGTGGAGTAATAATAGTAGATGCAAAAACTATCGGTCTACTTGTCTCGGACGTGATGCATGTACGTATGATCATTGCCTTAGATATCGTCATGACTTTGCACGGTTCTATCAATTGCTCGATAGTAATTTGTTCACCCACCGCAATACTTGCTATTTTGAGAGAAGCCTCTAGTCAACACTATGGCCCCCGGGTCTAGTTCACACCATATTTTCAGCCTTACACTTTTTACTTCGTTGCACTTTCCGCCTTCAGATCTCACTTTGCAAACAATCTTGAAGGGATTGACAGCCCCTTCGAAGCGTTGGGTGCAAACTTGTTTGAGTTTGCGCAGGTACTCTGGACTTGACAAGACCCTCCTTCTGGATCGATACCTTGGTTCTCAAACTGAGGGAAATAATTACTGCTCCTATGCTCCATCACCCTTTCCTCTTCAAGGGAAAAACCGACGCAAACAAGAGAAGTAGCAAGAAGAATTCCTAGCGCCAAGGAAGGACTTTTGTTACCGTAGCAGAAGAATTTCTGGCGCCATTGCCGGGGAGGAAGATCAAGTCAAGAACTCATCCAAGTAGGTGTCGCAAACTCATCTCTTCCATTTACTTTGTTTGCCAGTTGCCTCTCGTTTTCCTCTCCCCCACTTCACCAATTTGCCTTTTTCGTTCATCCCTTTTGTTCTCCTGCTCTTTGTTTGCTTGTGTGCTTGCTTGCTTGCTTAAGTCACCATGAATGAAAACACCAAACTTTGTGACTTCTCGAATACTAATAATAATGATTTTCTTAGTACTCCGATTGCTCCCGCCACTAGCGTGGAGTCATACGAAATCAATGCCGCTTTGCTGAATCTTGTTATGAAAGAGCAATTCTTTGGCCTTCTTAGTGAAGATGCCGCATCCCATCTCAATACCTTCATTGAACTTTGCGACATCCAAAAGAAGAAAGATGTGTATAATGACGTGATTAAATTGAAGCTATTTCTTTTCTCATTGCGAGATCGCGCAAAAACTTGGTTTTCTTCTTTGCCCAAAAATAGTATCGATTCTTGGGATAAGTGCAAAGATGCTTATATATCCAAGTATTTTCCGCTGGCTAAGATCATCTCTCTCC
The DNA here is from genome assembly GCF_904849725.1 of Hordeum vulgare subsp. vulgare. Taxonomy (NCBI): domain Eukaryota; kingdom Viridiplantae; phylum Streptophyta; class Magnoliopsida; order Poales; family Poaceae; genus Hordeum; species Hordeum vulgare. The sequence continues at coordinate 396,893,180 of NC_058519.1, forward strand.
GTAATGATATCATGAATTTGAAGCAACTTGATCTTGAACATGTTGCACAATCTTGGGAGAGAATGAAATTGATGATTAGAAATTGTCCCGCTCATGGTTTGAGTCTTTGGATGATTATTCAAATCTTTTACGCTGGCTTGAATTTCGCTTCTAGAAATATCTTGAACTACGCCTCAGGTGGAATGTTCATGGAAATCACGTTAGGGGAAGCCACAAAGCTCTTAGACAACATCATGACGAACTACTCTCAGTGGCACACTGAAAGGTCACCTACTAGTAAGAAGGTACACGCTACAGAAGAAATTAACTCGTTGAGTGCTAAGATGGACGAGTTGATGAATTTGGTTGCTAGTAGAAGTGCTCATTTGGATCCTAATGATGTGCCCTTGTCTTCTTTGATTGAGAGTAGCAACGCTAGCTTCGATGTTAATTTTGTTGGTAGGAATAACTTTGGCAACAACAATGCTTTTAGAGGAAACTATGTTCCTAGGCCTTTTCCTAGTAACTCCTCTAATAACTTTGGCAACTCCTACAACAATACCCATGGAAATTACAATAGATTATCCTCTGATCTAGAGAGTAATATCAAAGAGTTCATCAACTCTGAAAAGATTTTCAATGCGTCCATAGAGGAAAAGCTACTCAAAATTGACGATTTGGCTAAGAGCGTTGATAGAATGTCTAGTGACGTTGATGCCTTGAAAGTTAGATGTGCTCCTCCCAAACTCAACATGGATGAAACTTTGAAAGCTATGCGTGTTTCCATGATTGAGAGCCAAGAAAGAACCGCCCAAATTCGTTCTAGACATGAATGGATTAAAAAGGCGTGTTCTCGTGATGAGAATCACGAAGATCTTAAAGTGCTTGGTGTGAATCCCATTGAATCTTTGTTTTATTGTGTCAAACCTAATGATTTTGGAGCTGGATATGAATCCACTTTGGTTGAAAAGTGCCCCAATGATTCGGAGTCCATCTATCTTGATGCTAAATGCATTGAAAGTGGAGTAGAAGATGTTAAAACTTTGAGTAGTAATGAAATTACTACCGTGGATTTCAAGGAATTCAATTATGATAGTTGCTCCTTGATTGAATGCATTTCCTTGATGCAATCCATGTTAAACTCTCCACACGCTTATAGAAAAAACAAGGCCTTTACCGATCATATCGTCGAAGCTATGATGAAATATCTTGAAGAGAAACTTGAATTGGAAGTCTCTATCCCTAGAAAGCTTCATGATGAATGGGAACCTACCATCAAAATCAAAATCAAAAACTATGAATGCAATGCTTTGTGTGATTTGGGTACTAGTGTTTCCGCGATCCCAAAGTATTTTTGTGATATTATGGGTTTTAATGAGATTGAAGAGTGTTCTCTTAATTTTCATCTTGCTGATTCTACTGTCAAGAAACCCATGGTAAGGAACTATGTACCCGTGGATTTCATTGTGCTTGACATTGATTGCAATCCTGAAAGTGCGTTATATCGACTAGATGGGGGCTGAATAGGAGATTTTTAGAATTTCATCACTGAGGAAATTCTTTTTGAGGAAATTCCTCACTGATGACTAACTTACAGCAGAAACAGTAAAGGATCAGAAGTGCAAAGTTTCACAACAGCAGTTTTTCAGAGTGAAGAATGTGAAAACAGATTGCACAGTGAGAAGGCACGCAGAACACAGATGTGGATTAACTGACGTGAAGAATTTGGGGTTGAGGAAATTCAGAGAAAGTCTTCAGCAAATTCTTCAAACAGTTGAAGTGAAAGTCATCAACACATAATACGAGAAAAGTAAGGAGTTGAGGAATTAGAACCCGTTTCTGAGTGAAGACAATCGTTGATGACCCAGTTCCAACTGCTATGACAGTCGTACATCTGGTTTGGAGCGTCTTGGTATTGAAACCAAAGGACACACAGTCCCTACCGTATTCTCCTTGAGCTAAGGACACACAGTCCTCGCCCAATACTCGTGGTAAGTCTTCAGGGCAGACTTCCAAACCCCAACAAACTTGGTCACCCGGCGATCCACAATTGACTCCTGGAAAGCTCTAGACCTTGACGCCTAACCGTCTGGAGGATGCCCAGTCCTCAAAGGTAAAAAGCTTCAGTCCCACACAGGAACAACTTCTTCAGTGATGCTCAATCACTAGGTTTGGCTTGTGGTTTCGGTGTATGGTGTATTTCCTCACTGATGAATTACTCTCGAAAGCTCCGAGGAATTGGGTTGCTCTTATGACAAGTGTCAGTTTCTAACGGAGCACCCAACCAGCTAGTGGTTGTGGGGGGTGGCTATTTATAGCCTGGGAGCATCCCGACATGATTTGACACTAATGGCCTTAAATAATATGACCGTTGGAGTGGATAAGACCAATGACTTGGCGTGGCTATCGAAACGGTCGGAACCCCCAACTGTGAGAGTCCTCATGTCACTCGTATTCCTCACTTGAGGCTTTTGGTAGGATTAGGCTTGGGTTGAGCATCATGAGGAAATTCATTTCAAAGTGTAACTTTGACCCCTTTTAACAATACGGTGTTCCTATTACTCAAATGCGAAGAAAATACAACAAAAAGTGTAAATCTTTATGCTTCAAATTCTTCAGAGTGATTTTCCTCAGGACACACCGGATTCCTCAATATCAGTATCTTCATGAGGAATATCAATTTCATCGCAGATTCCTCGCGATTGATTTCTTCAGCTTCAGACCAAATTCTTCAAGTAAAGACATATATTTTTAGGGGTCGATATTCTTCAAGTATCTCAAACTCCTCGAAGACTTATAGATCCTATGTACACTCATAAGCACATTAGATACTTAACCTATAAGTCTTCAAACCACCAAAATCACTAAGGGGCACTAGATGCACTTACAATCTCCCCCTTTTTGGTGGTTGATGACAATTAGGTTAAGTCTTCAACAGGGATCAAAAATATGAAGTGTAGATACTCATTTGATGAATTTCAAATCAAGATTCAGAGAGACTCCCCCTGAAGATGTGCATTATCTTGAGGATTTTGCTTTTTACAGCAAATGCACATTGATGATTTAAATCATGGAGATCTCCCCCCTGAGTCTTGTAAATCATGCATACATGTAATATGTCATATGAGGAAAATGAAAATGCATGATGACAAATGGTATCTGACGAATTCCAGCATGCGTGCATTAAAAGTTGAGGAATAAGCATGCGAAGAAAAACGTTCAAAAGCGTCAGAGTACCATCGGGCTTAAGTTAATAAAAACTTCAGAAGAGCCAAGAGTTTGTAACTTAAATATAGTTAATAAGCCCTAAAAATATCCCTCTTGAAGACTAACTCTCAAGTTTCTCCCCCTTTGTCATCAAGTGACAAAAAGGGACAAACTGAGGACTAATGTCCGTGAAGATTTCACTTCATGGCAGTTGAGGAAGAGTCGTGATGCTTCTTGGGAGTAGTCTTCTTCCTTGGACCGGTACCAGTGTCGAGCTGTTCTTCATCAGTTTCAGCAGTGCGGAATGAAGAAAAGGAGCTGTCTTCAAGGTCTGGCACTGGAATAGGCCTGAACTTCTTCTTGGGAGGCCATGACCATTCAAAGTCTCGCTCAAAGTCCATTTCTTCAAGCTCAGTCTGAATCTTCAGATGTGCAAGTCTAGCCCAGGTGCGATCAAAAACCTCATGCAGATAGTGATGGTTGAGCTTCACAGAGTTCTGTGTTTTAGTGAGGGTTTTCACAATGGCGCCAAACTGGCGTTTGACCCACTTGTGATTGCGATCCACCTTCTGGTGAAGACTGAGGAGGAGCTCTCTTGTATTCATCAAGCGAGGAGGAACGGGGCTTGCCGAACGAGTCTCAGTATCATCCCAGGAAGAATAAGCTTCTAGCTCTCTGAACTGGCCATCAAGGGGCCTACTGCCTTCTTCAATCACTAATTTGCCTTTTCCTTCAATGGGCTCGAAAGTCTTCTTGTTGACCCGGATAGGAGGCATATAACCAACATGGTTTTGGCACTCAGCATGGAAGTTGATGCCTGTCCTTGTCCTGATGAATCTCATGATCCATGGGGCATATATCTTGTGATCAAAAGGACACATAGCATTGTCGGCCAAAGTCCTCAAGAAGAAATCGTGGATGTTGATAGGAATACCGTGGATAATGTTGAAGAGGATATTCTTCATGAGGCCTACAACATCTTCATCATCATCATGGCCTTTGATCGGTGCGAGCACACTGCAGAGGATTCTGTAAACAGGCCTGGGTGTGTACTTGAGCTCGTGGACGAGGAAGGTTGTTCTCGGAGATTTTCCTTCAGCCAAAGGTTTCATGAGGACTTCCATCATCCCATTGGGCAGCTCACGCTCACCATAAAGCTTCACAGCCTCTTCTGAGGGAATTGGCATAGGCAGTTCTCTAAGGTTCAGTAGCAGGAGCCTTGTAGTGAGTGTTTTGTGTCATCCAATCAAACACCCAAGTGTTAATGTCTACAGGGTTGCCGGATATGTGAAGAGTGGCATAAAACTGAAGAATTAGCTCGTTGTTCCAACCAGAGATGTCGGAGCACATTGGGAGTAAACCAGCATCATGGAGTACATTGAGGACTCGCTCTAAGCACGGTATAGCTTCAAGTTCAACATGAGGAATATGCCTGTGCTGGAATATCTTGTTTTGTCCACAGAGCACAGAGGCATAGTAGTTCATCTGAGTCCTAGTCCAAAACTTCAGATGCCTTATTTGAGGCTTGTCATATGGGTTTTCTCCAATGAAGTACATGCGTTCTTCAAAGAAGTTTTCCTTTTGAAACTTAGGATGCTTGGAGAATGGCTGACGCTGAACTGGCTTAAGATTTTGCTGAGGAATTGGAGGGGAGACAACAATGGCAGTATCTGGGTTGAGCACGATGAATGCATTGTCTTGGTCAGGTGCATTCTCCTCAGCATTTTCCTCAGGGTGAGGAATTTCAGCGGCTGGTTCTTCAGGCTGAGGGGCTTGCTCTGGCTGTGCATCAGGCTGAGGAATAGCTTCTTCTTGCTCAGTTTGAGGAGTTGGGTCAGCATGTTCCTCATCTTGAGGATTCTGCTCAGAGCTTTGAATTTCATCAGCTTGAGGATTTTCAGTTTGTTCTTCCTCAGCTGTCTTGGTGGCAGATGCAGTTTCATCAGCTGATGCAGCTAATGCTTGAACAATGTCTTTCTGAGGAATGAGAGTGTGAGGACTTTCGTCTATCTAAATCTCCTCATCAGTGTGTTCCTCAGAGGCGGCATCCTCCATTTCCTCATCTGCCTTTTTCGCTGGATCATCAATGATGACCATTTCATAGGAAGGAGCGACATTCAGTGGCACAGGGTCCAGAGGAGCAGTTTCTTACAGTGCTTTGAGGCGCTTGGCCTCTGTTTCTTCTTCTGCTGAGGAGGCCTTTCTCTTCTTGGCTTCCTTCTCAGCAGCCCTGGTTTTCTTCACGTCTGAGGCAGACGGAGTCATTTTCTTCACGGTTGAAGCTTTTGGTGAAGGGGTTTTCTTGACAGATTCTTCAGCTGGTATTGAGGAACCAGCTGGAACAGAGTCACCAGCTTGCTTTGGCGAAGCAACTGGTTTAGTGGCAGTCTCATCAGCTGCAGCAAATTCATCAGCAGGAGTTTCCATGATGATTTCTTCAATAGCCGGTTCATCCACATGGCTTTCTTGGTGTACTTCCTCATCTTGAGGAGTTTCTTCATCATGAGGAGATTCATCTGCTGGCTCCTCAATCAGGGGCTGAGAAGTTGGTGCTGGGGGTGCGGCCTTCTTATTGTATTCATCAACATCATTGGTGGCGAGCTTGATGAAATTGCTCTTGAGGCTTTTGCGATCTGACAACTTGCAGTACTTGTCAGTCAATTTCTTCAGCTCTGCCTGTGTTGACACTAGTGCATCAGGAGTTAACTTGAGGAGATTCTTCTTGAGGAATTTCTCCTTTTTAATCTTTGCAACTTTGGCCTGCCTGGCCTGCTGTTCTTTCCACTTGGCTTCATTGATGAAACTGGCCACCATGTGGCTAATGCCAGGGGGAAGTTTCAAATCATCAAGCGGAGTGTTTGGGTCCTCACACCAGATGTTGATGTACTCAAGGAGGACCTTGGGGTCCATGGCCAGAGGAATGGCATTGCGTGATGCTTGAGCTACTCTTTCCTGCTTGTTTCTGATCATGGCTTGCAGGGTTTGATCATCATATTCATCACTGCCCTCTGATGCAGACGGGACGGTGATGATTTTGCTAGGGCTTGGCAGAGTTGCACGTTCAGCAGACACCTGAGTCTTCACAGGAGGTGGTGAAAACTTTGTCTCCGAGCTGGTTGCAGCTGGGAGTGAGGAGCTGGAGCTGGCGGTCATAGGCTTCATGACTTGCTTCTGTACTGGTTTCTCTTGAGGCTTTGGTGGTGGTGCTGAGGATTTTGAAGCTGAGGAGATTGGTACTGAGGGCTTTGGCGCTTATGGTTTTGGTGTTGAAGGTTTTGGTGCTGAGGGTTTTGTGACTGAAGCCTGAACAGACTTCTCTTGAGGCTTTGGAGCCCTTGGCTTTGACGGCATAGAGTGTGGTTGAGGAATTGCTGAACCAGAGGTCTCAGCGGCAGAGGAAGTAGCAGCAGCTGAGGATTCATTGAATTTCCTCACTGCAACTTCTGCCTGCTTCTTGAGCTTGGCCAGATGCCTTTCCTTCTCATCTGGATAGTCATCAATGGTCTTGAGGCTTGAGGGATGTGCTACTTGATGATCCTCAAGTGGGGCCCGTCTTCCAGGGGGCTTCACAGCGAATTTCTTTGCATACTTGGAAGTCACAAACCTGTATTCCTTCCATTCCTTCGCCCATCGGCGTTCTATCTTCTGCAACCATATTTTTCTCTTGGCCATTGTCTCATTTTCATCATGCGTGCAATAGTCCAAGTAAATATCCTCAGGGATATCCACAGCTGTGTTTTGCTCAAGTTTCTTTCCTCCCTTCTGTTTTCTGTCATCCTCCATTTTCTTCAGCAGAGGATTTTGCTGATGAGATTGAACTCTTGAGGATTCTGATGAGACTTGAAGATTTTCTTCCAGAAATGCTGCAAATGAGTTAATGTGATGAGAACCGAGAGATTCATCATCTGACATGTGTGTACCTGTGAACAGAGTATAGTTGCAAGGAATTTGGAGAGGTCATATGCGTTCTCAGATTTGAGGAAAATGAAAAAGTTTGACAGTTTAAGGAATACAACCAGTGGTTGAGGAATTTTCCTAAGCATACTGTTCTTGGGTTCCAGAGTTGTACAGATCCGAAAATTCGCACAATTGAGGAATCTCGTGAAAATCTTAGATGCTTTCATAGTTCATCAATGATGTGGTGATAGGCAGTGTTTGAGGAATCAAGTGCTTATCGTTTCTTGAGGAAAAACAGATTTCACATAGAAGATGCAAAATTTTAGATCTAACTTGCTGTAAAAATGGGATTTATTTACCCTGGAAGGTGCGCACGAAGAACACAGAAAGGAGTGTGTGGAGAAGCTCTTCGGTCGCGTGTCCAATGCACCCTAACTCGGTGACAGAGGACGTCTACGGCGGCGGCGGACGAAGATGGTCCGACTCCGGCGTGGTTCCGGCGACGGAGGAGTAGAGGCAGTGAAGCTCTTCCTCACCAACGACGAGACTACCAGCGATGGCGCTAGGGTTCGGTGGTGTATGCTGTGGCAGGAGAGCGATGGAGCGAAGAAGAGTATGCCAAGGGGGATAAGGACATATTTATAGCCAAAAGTTACTGTTGGCGCGATAATTTCGGACCAAATCACCCCTGCCTCTACGTCTCCGCAGGACACGTATAGCTCCCGGATAGTGTGGTGGAGATAGTGGAGATCGTGGTTATCCGATCGTGGGAAGTGGGGTTCAGTTACTGTGTATTAAAGAAACAATTTTTGAAGATTTGAGGATTTTCGTTACAAAATCATCAGCTGACACGGACGTAGTGAGGATTTTGAACAAAGTTTCAAGTAGAACGCATATGAAGAATTGAATAGACTGGATGAGTATAGGATAGAGGGAATGTAGGGTCCGATCACATTCACTTAGCAAAAATTATCAACTTGAAGAAATAGCAATAAGTGAATGTTCTTGAGGACTTGAAATCACAGTCTATCTAGTCAAATGAAAGTCATCAAGTGTTTTTGAAGATTTTGTGATAAATCATCACATTGAAGAACGGCTGTTTTAAAGAAAAACACATTTTGAGGAAATAGAACACTTGAAGAAAATTTACTTGAGGAATTTCACATTGGGCGGTGGCGTGACCAACCATATAAGAATGTTGATTACAGACGCCGCGTACAATTGTCGTAGGGCCCTGAGAATCAATTTCTTCATTGATTTCTTCACATTCAGAGTGACCTTCTTCATTAGTTGAAGAAAATCGATTCATCATGTGTTGCACATCTAAGTCATCAATTTTGCATAAGTGTTAGGATGTGTGCATGTTTTTACAAAACATTTGAAGATTCTAAGATATTTAGCTCACACCGCAACTTGCAAAACCTTTTCTCATCTAAGGGCTTAATGAAGATATCTGCCAGTTGATCATCAGTCTTCACATGGTCGATGATGATATTGCCCTTGAGGACATGGTCCCGAAGAAAATGATGACGAATCTGGATGTGCTTGGTCTTCGAGTGCTGTACTGGGTTGTATGCAATCTTGATAGCACTCTCATTGTCACAATAGAGAGGCACATTCTTCATGTTGATGTCGTAGTTCTTGAGGGTTTGCTTCATCCATAGTAATTGAGCACAGCAAGAACTAGCAGCAATGTACTCAGCTTCGGCAGTGGAGAGTGATACGCTGTTCTACTTCTTTGAGGACCAGCAAACTAGTGATCTTCCGAGGAAATGGCATGTGCCAGAAGTTGACTTGAGATCCACACGGTCACCAGCATAGTCAGAATCAGAATACCCTACCAGATGAAGATTTGAGCCCTTGGGATACCGTAATCCTAGTGTTGGTGTGTGAGCTAAGTATCGAAGAATATGTTTCACAGCCTTATGGTGTGATTCCTTCGGTTTTGCTTGAAAACGTGCACACATGCAAACACTAAGCATTATATCTGGTCTAGATGCACATAGATATAATAAAGAGCCAATCATAGAACGATATACCTGCTGATCGAAATCTTTACCATTTTCATCTGTGCCGAGGTGGCCGTTGGTAGGCATTGGAGTCTTGGCACCTTTGCATTCATGCATGTCGAATTTCCTCAGAACATCCTTGAGGTATTTCTCCTGTGATATGAAGATTCCATTGCTTTGTTGATGAATTTGAAGACCTAAGAAGAATTTCAGCTCCCCCATCATGGACATCTGATAGTCTTCACTCATCATGTAAGCAAATTCATCACTGTATCGTTTGTCAGTGCAGCCAAATATGATATCATCGACATATATTTGACACACAAATAGCTCATTATCATAGGATTTAGTGAAAAGAGTTGGATTGAGTGAACCAGGTTTGAAGTCTTTCTTCATGAGGAATTCCTTCAATGTATCATACCATGCCCGAGGGGCTTGCTTGAGACCATAAAGTGCCTTTTTGAGTCTGAAGACTTTGTCTGGATTCTTTGGATCCTCAAAACCTGGGTGCTGAGAAACATATACTTCTTCCTCAAGCTTACCATTGAGGAATGCACTTTTCACATCCATTTGATATAAGATGATGTTATGATTATTAGCATAAGAAAGTAGTATTCGAATAGCTTCAAGTCTAGCGACATGTGCAGAAGTTTCATCGAAATCTATTCCTTCAACCTGGGTGTAGCCTTGGGCTACAAGTCGTGCCTTGTTCCTCACCACTTGACCGTCCTCATCTTGCTTGTTTCGGAAAATCCACTTGGTGCCGATGATGTTGTGCTTGCGAGGATCTGGTCGTTTGACGAGCTCCCATACGTCATTCAGTTTGAATTGAAGAAGTTCGTCTTGCATAGCTTGGATCCACTCCGGTTCCAGAAAAGCCTCAGCAACTTTTGAGGGTTCTGTGATGGATACAAAGGAGAAATACCCACAAAAGTTAACTAAGTGTGAAGCTTTTGAGCGAGTGAGAGGACCTGGCGCGTTGATGTCGTTGAGGATTTTGTCAAGTTCTACTTCATTTGCAATCCTCGGATGAACTGGTTGAGGATTTTGTTTGGGCTGAGGAAGTGGTGCTGGTGCAATTTCCTGAGGAGCATCTTCTTGATTTTCATCAATGATGGGGATCGTTTCTTCATCAATTTCCTTAGTTGGGACGATGTCTTCAGTAGGCTTGAGCTTTATTGCTTCCTCAGGAGACAACTTATCTGGATCAGAAGGCAATTGCTCTCTTTGCGAGCCATTAGTTTCATCGAACCGCACATCTACAGTCTCAACAACTTTGTTGTGATAGTTGTTGAAGACTCTGTAAGTGTGCGAGTCTTTCCATAACCGAGTATAAAACCTTCATGTGCCTTAGGTGCAAATTTTGAGCTATGGTGAGGATCTCTAATCCAGCATTTTGCACCGAAGACTTTGAAATAACTTACAATGGGTTTCTTGTCAGTGAGGAGTTCATATGAGATTTTCTTGAGGAATTTGTGAAGATATACCATGTTGATGATATGGCATGTAGTGTTGATTGCTTCAGGCCAAAAGCGACGAGGAGTCTGATATTCTTCAAGCAGAGTTCTTGCCATTTCAACCAGAGTCCTGTTCTTCCTTTCGACGACACCATTCTGCTGAGGAGTATAAGGAGCAGATAATTCGTGAGTAATACCAAGTTCATCAAGATAATCATTAAGACCAGTGTTTTTGAACTCGGTTACATTATCACTCCTGATATGTTTGATCTTGATGCCAAAGTTCGTCGAGGCCCTTGAAGAAAACCATTTAAAGATTTCCTGCACTTCAGTTTTATACACTATGATATGCACCCAAGTATATCTGGAATAATCATCAACTATGACGAAGCCATATAAAGATGCTGCATTGGTTAGTGTGGCATAGTGAGTAGGTCCAAATAGATCCATATGAAGCAATTCGAATGGACGTGTAGTGGTCATGATAGTCTTCGAGGGATGCTTGGATCTGGTCATTTTCCCGGATTCACAAGCACCGCAGAGATGATCCTTGAGGGATTTGACTGATTCGATGCTGATGACATGCTTCTTCTTTGCGAGCGTGTGCAAATTCCTCATGCCTGCATGACCTAGTCTTCAGTGCCACAAACATCCTTATGAGGTTTTTGCTAGTAAGCAAGTGGTTGGTTGAGGACCTGTGGAGAAATCAACAATGTACAAATCCCCTCATCTTACACATTCGAAGACTTTGGATCTGTCAGATTCCATAATGACTACACATCTATATCTACCAAAGATAACAATCATATCAAGATCACAAAGCATCGAGACTGACATGAGGTTAAAACCAAGGGATTCAACAAGCATCACTTTGTCCATATGCCTATCCTTGGAAATAGCCACTTTGCCAAGTCCCAATATCTTGCTTTTACCTTTGTTCAGCATATGTGATTTACTTCAGAGGTGATGGAGTTAGTGGCATATTCATCAGTAAGCTTTTATCACCAGTCATGTGATGTGTGCAGCCACTATCAAGGACCCACTCAGTATTCTTGGGTTTGTCATCCTGCAGATGAATTAGTACAGCTTACCATCTCATATGCTTCAGATTTGAAGAATATGATACTAATTTCATCAGATCAGTAATTTCATCATAACAGAAATGTAAGGACGTGTGAAATATTTCTATTTCATCAATCATTAGCTTGCGTCCTATCAAGCATTTCCTCAGGTCTCCAGCAAATTCTTCAGATGATGATTTTCATCTGGAGACCTGACCTGCAGAAGTGATTAGTTCGATTTCCTCACCACCCACATCTGAAGGGGTGGCAAAGCATTCATCATCCTGCGAGCACCATATGAGAAAGGTGGCATTGAAGCCAATGCACTTCTCTTAACAGTAGGGGGATTAGAGTACTCATATGAATATGCAGAGAACTGGTTTGAGGATTTATGAACATAATGATTTGAGGAGTAAAGCTCATATTCATATTCCTTGTAGTTTCCCTGCATGTTAGACGCATTAGCATGGGTACGAGCATAGTTTTGACCAGTTGAGGATTTTGATCCTCTTGAAGACTTTGGTCCTCCTGAGGAATTTGATCTGGGGTTCAGATTCTTCAGTGATGGTGTCATGAGGACATTCACCTGAAGATTTTCAAGACAGCTTTTGGGAACCCAGATTTTCCTCACGGGAGGGCCATTCCTGCAGTTAGTTCCAACATATCGAGCAAATACTTCACCAGATTGATTTTTGAACAGTTTATAGTTGGAGTCAAATGACTCATCTGAGGAATAGGATAATTCACATATAAAGCCAGTTAGATTGGATGGATCAAAAGGAGGCCCAGTAGCAGCAACCCATGAGGTTTTGGGATACTGCTCAGGTTTCCAATAAGATGCATCAACATTTAATTTCCTCTCAAAGGCAATTCCTTCTTTCCTCGAGTTCCTGTTCAAGATCTGCTTTTTGAGCACATCACAAAGGGTTTGATGTCCTTTGAGGCTTTTGTATATGCCTGTCACGTACAATTCCTTCAACCCTGCATTTTCATCAATAACATTTGTGTTTTCCTCAAGTGAGGAAATAGACACAGTAGGTGCAGTTGAAGAATTTTTAGCAATAGTAGCATTTGATGATTTTGGTGAGGAATTAGCAGTTTCATGTTCAATGCATTTAAGACATGGAGGAATGAATTCAACTTGACCAGCGCTGATCTGTTGAGCTAGTAATGAATCATTTTCCATACGAAGATCATCATGAGACATCCTCAGCTTCTCAAGACCAAGCTTCCTTTGAAGAAATTCATAGGAAAGCTTCTCATGATCAGTGAGGAGTGTATCATAACGATCCTGAAGATTAGCAAATCTAGACTGAAGATTTTTCACATCTTCAGTGAGGATTTGGGTAAGATTCATTTCATCATTCAACAGATCATAACTTTTATCTAGGAGTTTCTGAAGCTTTTCCAAAGCAGTTTGTTGTTTAGTGGCAATGATAGCAAGTTTACTGTAACTGGGTTTCTTATAATTATCAGGTTCACAGTCACTTGAATCAAAGGAGGAGGCATTATTTGGTACCTTTGAACCTTTTGCCATGAAGCAAAAGCTTGGAGCGAAGTTATCAACATAGTCATCAGTGCGGATGGTGCTATCATTTTCTTCAAGGTTGAAGATTGACTTGCTGACGAAAGTGGTTGCCAGTGTAAGACTAGCCTGCCCGGATTCTGAGTCTTCATCCGAACCCTCTTCTTCATCACATTCTTCTGATTCTGCCTCGGAGTCCATTTCCTTGCCAATAAGTGCCCGAGCCTTTCTGAAACTAGTCTTCTTGTGCGATGAGGGCTTTGAAGATGAGGATTTTGAAGATTTCTTCTTCTTCTTCGAGTCATCAGAACTGTCATCCTTGTATTTCTTCTTCTTTGATTCCTTTCCCCAACGGGGACAATCAGCAATGTAATGACCTGATTTCTTGCACTTGTGACAGGTTCGTTTCTTGTAGTCCTCAGATGAAGATTCTGATTTCCTCATGTCTCTTCTTGAAGATTTACCAAACTGACGAGCATTGCAATTTACCAATCTCTGGAATTTCCTCACGAGCATTGCAAGCTCCTGTCCAAATTCTTCAGGGTCACAAATGCTGTCATCTATGTCTTCGTCTTCAGATGAGGAAATTGCTCTAGCCTTCAGTGCACGTGGTCTGGAATAGCTTGGTCCATATAGATCTCTCTTTTCTTCCAGCTGGAATTCATGAGTATTTAGCCTTTCTAGTATATCAGCGGGATCAAGCATCTTGTAATCTGGTCTTTCTTGATTCATCAGAAATAAAGTATCAAATGAAGAATCCAAAGATCTCAGCAGTATCTTCACAACTTCGTGATCAGTGATGTCTCGAGCTCCCAGTGCTTGCAGTTCATTTGATATGTCAGTGAGGCGATCAAAGGTGTCTTGGCAGCTTTCATTGTTATGTCTCTTGAAGCGATTGAAGAGATTGCGAAGAAGATAAATACGAGAGTCACGCTGGGTTGATACTCTTTCATTTACCTTGCACAGTCTCTCCCAGATCAGTGTTGCAGAGCCCAAAGCACTTACTCTTCCAAACTGGCCTGGGCTCAGATGGCCACAGATGATGTTCTTTGCTTGAGAATCGAGTTGCTTGAATTTCTTCACATCAGCAGCAGAGACACTGGCAGAGATGATGGGGACGCCATGTTCCACAATATACCAGAGATCATTATCAATAGCTTGTAGATGGATTTGCATTTTGTTATTCCAGAATCGAAAGTTCTTTCCTTCGTAGGTAGGACATGCTGCAGTCACCTTAAACATGCCTGCAGTCGACATAACTAAAACTCCAGGTGGTTAAACCAAAATCACACAGAACAAGGGAGTACCTTGCTCTGATACCAATTGAAAGTGCGTTATATCGACTAGAGGGGGGGGGGGTGAATAGGAGATTTTTAGAATTTCATCAGTGAGGAAATTCCTTTTGAGGAAATTCCTCACTGATGACTAACTTACAGCGGAAATAGTAAAGGATCAGAAGTGCAAAGTTTCACAACAGCAGTTTTTCAGAGTGAAGAATGTGAAAACAGATTGCACAGTGAGCAGGCACGCAGAATACAGATGTGGATTAACTGACGTGAAGAATTTGGGGTTGAGGAAATTTAGAGAAAGTCTTCAGTAAATTCTTCAAACAGTTGCAGTGAAAGTCATCAACACATAATACGAGAAAAGTAAGGAGTTGAGGAATTAGAACTCGTTTCTCAGTGAAGACAATCGTTGATGACCCAGTTCCAACTGCTGTGACAGTCGTACATCTGGTTTGGAGCGGCTTGGTATTGAAACCAAAGGACACACAGTCCCGGGACACACAGTCCCTACCATATTCTCCTTGAGCTAAGGACACACATTCCTCGCCCAACACTCGTGGTAAGTCTTCAGGGCAGACTTCCAAACCCTCACAAACTTGGTCACCCGGCGATCGACAATTGACTGCTGGAAACCTCTAGACCTTGACGCCTAACCGTCTGGAGGATGCACAGTCCTCAAAGGTAAAAGGCTTCAGTCCCACACAGGAACAACTTCTTCAGTGATGCTCAATCACTAGGTTTGGTTTGTGGTTTCGGTGTATGGTGTATTTCCTCACTGATGAATTACTCTCGAAAGCTCTGAGGAATTGGGTTGCTCTTATGACAAGTGTCAGTTTCTAACGGAGCAGCCAACCAGCTAGTGGTTGTGGGGTGTGGCTATTTATAGCCTGGGAGCATCCCGACATGATTTGACACTAATGCCCTTAAATAATATGACCGTTGGAGTGGATAAGACCAATGACTTGGCGTGGCTATCGAAACGGTCAGAACCCTCAACTGTGAGAGTCCTCATGTCACTCGTATTCCTTACTTGAGGCTTTTGGTACGATTAGGCTTGGGTTGAGCATCACGAGGAAATTCATTCCAAAGTGTAACTTCGACCCCCTTTAACAGTACGGTGTTCCTATTACTCAAATGCGAAGAAAATACAACAGAAAGTGTAAATCTTTATGCTTCAAATTCTTCAGAGTGATTTTCTTCAGGACACACTGGATTCCTCAATATCAGTATCTTCATGAGGAATATCAATTTCATCGCAAATTCCTCGCGATTCATTTCTTTAGCTTCAGACCAAATTCTTCAACTTAAGACATATATTTTTAGGGATCGATATTCTTTAAATATCTCAAACTCCTCAATGACTTATAGATCGTGTGTACACTCATAAGCACATTAGATACTTAAACTATAAGTCTTCAAACCACCAAAATCATTAAGGGGCACTAGATGCACTTACAAATCCTACATGCCCTATTATTCTTGGTAGACCTTTCCTAAGGACTATCGGTGCTATCATCGATATGAAGGAAGGGAATATTAGATTTCAATTTACTTTAAGAAAGGGCCTGGAACACTTTCCTAGAAATAAAATAAGATTGCCTTATGAATCCATGATGAGGGCCACTTATGGTTTGAGCACCAAAGACGACGATACGTGATTCTATCACTTTTGTGCCTAGCTAAGGGCGTTAAACAATAGCGCTTGTTGGGAGGAAACCCAATGAATTTAACTTTTCTTTCTGTTTTGTTGCGTCCATTGCTACTGCAACAAAAGACCTTCCAACGGCGCCAGAAACAAGCGTGATGGCGGGAGACTATTCTTGTCTAGATGGCGGAAAAGTGTTTTCGTGGATTGCCTGATTTTTTCTGGATTTTTAGGGAATTTATAGGCCAAAGACCTAGGGCAGGGGAGCAGTGCTACTGCAACAAAAGACCTTCCAACGGTGCTAGAAACAAGCGTGCTGATGGGAGACTATTCTTGTCTTGATTCTCCTCACCAACGGAACCATGAATCCTTCTGCTACAGTTACGCCTTTAGGGACTTCCTAGGAAAATATGCAAAGGATTCCCCCATGGCCTTGGAGCCTTGCGTTGGTGTTCCCTCGAAGTGGAAAGGGTGATGTAGCACAGCGGCGGTAAGTATTTCCCTCAGTTTTGAGAACCAAGGTATCCATCAAGTGAAGAAGTATCACAAGTACCTGCAGAAACACAAAGAGCTTGCTCCCAACGCTATGAAGGGGTTGTCAATCCCTTATAGATTGTTTGCCAAGTGAGAACTGAAATAAACAAAGTAACAAAGCAAAGTAAAAGCGAAGGTGGAAACGATAGGTGTGAATAGACCCGGGGGCCGTAGTGTTCACTAGTGGCTTCTCTCATGCAAGCAAGTAGACGGTGGGTGAACGAATTACTGTCGAGCAATTGATAGAACCGCGCAAAGTCATGACGTTATCTATGGAAATGATTATATCTATAGGCATCACGTCCAAAACAAGTAGACCAATACTTCCTGCATCTACTACTATTACTCCACATGTCGACCGCTATCCAGCATGCATCTAGTGTATTAAGTCCAAAAGAACAGAGTAACGCCTTAAGCAAGATGACATGATGTAGATGGACAATCTCATATATACGACAAAGCCCATCTTGTTACCCTTGATGGCAACAACACGATGTGTTCCTTGCTGCCCTTTCTGTCACTGGGAAAGGTCACCACAAGGTATGAACCCAAAACCAAGCACTTCTCCCATTGCAAGAATCACAGATCTAGTTGGCCAAACAAAACCCAAGACTCGCAGAGACTTACAAGGATATCAAATCATGCATATAAGAAATCAGAAAAGACTCAAATATATATCATAGATAATCTGATCACAAATCCACAATTCATCGGATCTCGACAAACACACCGCCAAAGAGGATTACATCGGATAGATCTCCATGAAGATCATGGAGAACTTTGTATTGAAGATCCAAGAGAGAGAAGAAGCCATCTAGCTACTAACTACGGACCCGTAGGTCTGAAGTGAACTACTCACGAGTCATTGGAGGGGCGATGATGTTGATGAAGAAGCCCTCCAACTCCAAAGTCCCCTCCGGTAGGGCACCGGGAAGGGTCTCTAGATGAGATCTTGCGGAAACGGAAGCTTGTGGTGGCGAAAAAGTGTTTTTGTGGACGCCCTGATTTTTTCTGGATTTTTAGCGAATTTATAGGCCGAAGACCTAGGGCAGGGGAGCGCTAGGGAGGCCACAAGCTTGGTTGCCGCGGCCTCCCCCCTGGCCGGGGCAACATGGCTTGTGGGCTCCCTGTGGGCCCACTTGCTTGGCCCTCAAGCCTCCCGATCTTCTTCCATTCTGGAAAAAATCATTTTGGGGATTTTATTCCGTTTGGACTCCGTTCCAAAATTAGATCTTAAAAGAGTCAAAAACACAGAAAAACAGGAACTGGCACTTGGCACTGAGTTAATAAGTTAGTCCCCAAAAAAGATATAAAAGGTAAACAAAACATCCAAAGTTGACAAGATAACAACGTGAAACCATGAAAAATTATAGATACGTTTGAGACGTATCAAGCATCCCCAAGCTTAACTCCTGCTCGTCCTCGAGTAAGGAAGTGATAAAGAATGAATTTTTGATGCTTTCATGCTACCTAACATAGATGTCCTTTGTAACTCCTGTTGTGTGACGTGAATGTTCAGATCCATTAGATTCAAAGCAATAGTTTTCTATTGACGTGGAAACAATAACACTTGAAGAAAACTAGCAAAGCAATCGTGAACTTTCAAAATTACAAGGCCAAAAGAAATTTATCCGTACAAAATCATATAGTCTGGCTATGGTCTATCATCATTGCACAACGAATTTAAATCATGCACAACCCCGGTATTGGCCAAGTAATTGTTTTCACACCTTTACTTTCTCAAACTTTTTCAACTCTCACGCAATACATGAACGTGAGCCATGGTTTTAGCACTATAAGTGGTGTGGAGTGTGGTGGAGGTTGCAAGAAAACAAGGAGAAGATGGTCACATCAACTAGGCATAAAATTGAGCTGTGGATATGCTCATCAATAGATATCAATGTGAATGAGTAGGGATTGCCATACAAATGATGCACTAGAGCAAAGAGTATGTGAAAGCTCTTGCTTGCTCACGAAGACCTAAGGAAAATTTGAGGAAGCCTATCATTGGAATATACAAGCCTAGTTATATAATGAAAATTTCCCACTAGCTATATGGTGGTGAAAAAACGAGAGACTCTCAATCATGAAGATCATGGTGCTTAATATGCACAAGTGTGGAAAGGTGGTAGCATTGTCCCTTCTCTCTTTTTCTCTCATTTTTTTTATTTTTATTTTTGAATGGGCTCTTTGGCCTCTTTTTTATTTTTTATTTTGGTGGGCATCTTTGGCCTCTTTTATTTCCTCACATGGGACAATGCTCCATCAATGATGATCATCACACTTACAACTCAAAACTTAGAGCAACGATGACTCTATATGGAATGCCTTCGGTAGTATACCGTGACAATGATCTAGCATGGCATGGACATTTATGGAAACATCATGCTAGCTATCTTACGATCATGCAATGGCAATGTAGACATGGTGGCACATGTCATGGTGGTAGTTGCATGTCAATATATCTCGGAATGACTTTGAAAAAGCCATAGTAGGTAGGTATGGTGGCTGTTTTGAGGGAGGCTAATGGTGGGTTTTGTGCAGCGGCGAAAGTTGTACGACACTAAAGAAGATAGTGATGGTGGAAGGTGAAAGTGCATCTAAACCATGGACTCAACATTAGTCATGAAGAACTCATATACTTGTTGCAAAAGTTTTATTAGTAATCGAAACAAAGCATTCAACACATACTCCTAGGGGAAGGGTTGGTAGGTATAAACCATCGTGCGATCCCGACCGCGACACAAAGGATGACAATCAATAGACTAATCATGCTCAGACTTCATCACATAGCGGTTCACCATACGTGCATGCTACGGGAATCACTAACTTCAAAACAGGTATTTCTAGATCCACAACACCTTACAAACATAACTTCAATATTACCATAACCACAGCTCAAAACTAGTTGAGATGAATCAAACTTCTCTAACTATTCAATGCACATGAAGGTGGAAGTTTTCGTATCCCTTTGGATAACTACCCCTTTTGAGACTACTTTCAAAGCATAGATCAACTACCAAGCCACGAACCGCCGTGCTCTAAAATATATAAGTGAAGCACACAGAGCAAAAGCAACTAGCTCAAAAGATATAAGTGAAGCACATGTAAGCTGAATTGTCTACCAAAGGATATAAGTGAAGCTCGACAAAATCACGGTGAGTGCATGTCTCTCTCTCTAGGTGTGCAGCAAGGATGATTGTGACACAACAAAAATAAAAGACTCCTACGATACAAGACGCTCCAAGCAAAACACATAACATGTGGTGAATAAAAATATAGCCCCAAGTAACGTTACCGATGGATTGAAGACGAAAGAGGGGATGCCTTCCCGGGGCATCCCCAAGCTTAGGCTTTTACGACATCCTTGAATCATCTTGGGGTGCCTTGGGCATCCCCAAGCTTGAGCTCTTGCCACTCTTTATCTTTTTGTCCATAAGAACTTCACCCAAAACTTGAAAACTTCACAACACGAAACTTAAACAGAAACTCGTGATAACATTAGTATAAGAAAGCAAACCACCACTTCCTTAGGTACTGTAGAAAACTTAAATTCTACTTATGTTGATGTTGGGTTACTGTATTTTCAATCTTTCATGGCTAATACCCCCCGATACTATCCATAGTCTCATAAAAACTAGATCATTGGAGGCGTGCGTTGTTGCGCCTGTCTATTTATACACTAAATAAACAAGGGTTCTTGTAAATACATGGGAAGATGAAACATATTGTATTTATGCAAACATAACCATATATTAGTCAATAATCAACAAAATCCTATTTATACTCTCGAAAAAGCAAGGTTTACATATACGAATTTGCTTGCTATGACAACATACACAATAATGTATGTACGAAACACAACCAATCAATCAACCAAGACAAGCAACATACAAAATAAACATATAACATGAGACATAACTGGTCATTATAGATTGTATAGATGGTGCATTAATGAAATCTTAGAAGGTCTCTCTACTCAAAGGGCCACCATGTTCAACAACAAATAATAATCAGGCAAGCCCGTTGCACCTAGGCGTTTCTTGAGGAGTGCTTCGCATTCATGGAAAAGAGTGCTGACAAGAATTTCAATTAGTTAGGAAATCAAATAAATGATGTACTCCCTCCGTCCAGAAATACTTGTCCTGGAAATGAATCAAATGGATGTATCTATAACTAAAATAAGTCTAGATACATACATTTTTAGGACAAGTATTTTCAAACGGAGGGAGTACTAAATACTGTAGAAGCAACTGTAGGGATTGAGTCAGCTAAATAGACTATCTTCGATGGATTTCAGTAGAATAATAAGAATAGCTTTAAATAAGCGTATAAGTATTTCATTTCTATTTTCAGTGGAGCAGTTAATTTCTACTACTTCATTGAACATACCCAAATAAGATACTGATCATTTACATGTTGTACTTCTTCTATATTTCTTAGATAATCCTAGTGTTTTGATCACTGCAGCCAGGCGACGCCTATGCACACAACACCTCTCCCTAGGCCTCTGACATAACCACCTATATTAAAGCTGCAAGATGTGCTTTTGTCCTGATTCCAAAAGCATAGTTCCTTTTGCATAGGAGAAAGAGGACAAGAGGATCGGCGAGCCAATATAGAATATGAGCCACCTTGGCCGCCCCCTTCCTTCATGATAATTCTACAACATAATCAGTATGTTCGACGGTAAATGGAGCCACACTTGGTAATACATTACAAACTTAACTATATGAAAGAAATGCAATGACAAATTATTCTTATAACGACATCCGCTACTGAGTCAATGGAAATTTTAGTTATTTCAATGGATGCATAGCAATCGTCATCGAGCTTTTACTAAATTCGATGAGAAAAAACACAAAGTGGGCACTAAACCAATGATGCAGTATAAACAGTATATTATGACATGACATTTACTTGCATGCTGACAGCATTACACTGCACTAGGTTCCTAAGAACAAAAACATATTGTCCACTCTTAGAAAAGCATTACCACTATAGTAGAACACCTTTTTTATGCTCAACACTTTTTATAGTGTTTCTGAAATCGTTGGGTTCAACCTCGCCATGTTTCTAACAGGAGTTCTATCAGCACTCTTAACACAAGTCGAATGTGTTATGTATGACGATATTACGTGAAGAAAAGGCAGGCATCCAGAAATATATAGAGAAGTATTTTGTTGTGCTACATGATTTAAGTTAAAGGCATAATGTAACTTCCTGTGTTTCTTCCTTTGACTGCCAGATATTTCTGAAGTTCCATTTCTTTGTAGTTTGTACCATACATTTGATTTCCTCTCTACTCTCCATATATCTCCTCTAGTGCCTCTCGCATCTGGTCAAAACCTATCCTCTCTTGACATCCCGTGGATCAATAACCGTAGTGATAGACTGGACAAAAAATATTACAGTTTCGTAATTCAGTTACGTCATACTCCCACCATTCGTAAATATAAGTCTATTAAAAGGTTTCACTAAAAGGACTACATACGGATGTATAGAGACAAAATTTAGAGTATAGATTCATTCATTTTTCTCCGTATGTAGCCCTCTAGTGAAATCTTTAAAAGGACTTATATTTAGGAACGGAGGGAGTACTTTGCAAACAGGGGAGGTCCCTTCTCAAAATCATAGGAGCGTACAAGCACGACACCAAGAAATCACAACTGAGAGAAACAATGAGGCACCGGGTGAGGAGTAGAGGAGGCATACCACGGACTTGCGAAGTCCTCGGGGAACCAGAGTAGTGGGGGAACGGTGGTGGCGGCTTCATCCCAATCGCCCCCGCCGCTGCAGGAGAAGGCTCTTCGCTTCCTATTCGCGCTCACCTGCAAGCCCAAAAAACAGAAGGCTTAGAGAATTGGGTTGAATCCATGGGGAAACCTTGGATTAGCAGCAGGGGAGAGGTAGAGTGGTGGATCCAGTGGCGGCATCATTCCCTGTCGCTGGTGGCGTCCTGGAGCAAAATGATCTATGCACGATGGAGAGAATGGAAATGAGAGAAGATGTGTACTCATGCTTGGCGGGGATGCCTTCTTCACTCATGCGAGAGAGGGACGTAGTGGCTCGAGTTTGGCATCGACAGTGGCGGTGGCGGCGACAACGACGAAAGAGGGGACTCGGGCACAGAGAGACTACAGGACAGTTGGATGTGCGTCGCATCCAATGGATCCCTTTAGCGAGGCCTAGTGCACCCCCTTCGCTGGAATGGGCTAGCGGCTTGCCGACGGCCCAATGCATCAGAGGCCTTCGTTTCGGCCTGTGGAGTAGCAAGCGCATACGACAGTTGGGCCAGTATTAGAAACATGCAGGGCAGATGCTTTTAAACACAAGATCTGACGACCAAAAATGTCCAGATTGCAAAAATGAACGGTCAGAAACGCAAATCGCTGTGAGGCCAAATCGCAAAAATGAATGGTCAGAAACGCAAATCGCTGTGAGGCCACAGATTAGGTGCGGCCAAAGACGGAGGCCATGCTTCTCATCCAAACACAGGAATCCCACAAGACTTGGCTATCTTTTGTTTAGGACTTGCAATATCTCCTCTACGTGAGAGCTCTGACATGATGACATGATACAACTTACAAGTCCATGACAATTATCTAGATAGTACACTCGGCTGAATATGTGAGTTGCATGGTATATGTATAACCTTTTTTCTCCTAGGTATTCCAAATAAACTCAGATTTCTCTTTTTTCTATATGTATGGTTTAATTGTTTTCTGAAGTGTACATTGTATGTTTGTGATGAGTTTTTAATTGATTCCTTCTCTTTTACAGATTGAGCAGAAAGAAAAGAAAAGAAGTTTTTGTTTGGTTTATTTATGACAGCGAAAGGTTGAACCTGGAAGGCACTTCAATCCATATATCTCCTCTAGTGCCTCTTGCATCTGGTCACCTCTTGCCTGATGTCCTTGTGACTACCACAATAATTTAGTAAATCATCATTAGGCCTTCCATTCATTCAAAGCTATGAAAAACACTTAATACCTAGACGGGTCTCATGCCCAAGAGGATCATGAAGATAGAAAGCCACGGACAAATAAATCACCACATATCGATCCAAGGAAGAGTGTACGGATCACGCTCCCTTGTTCATAATCCCTTTCATTATCCAGCCATTACCTATGCTCCCTAGACATCCCGTGGATCAACAATCATAGTCATAGACTGGACAAAAAATATTAAAGTTTTGTAATTCAGTTACGTCATACTCCCTCCGTTCGTGAATATAAGTCTTTTAAAAGGTTTCACAAAATGGACTACATACGGATGTATATAGACATAATTTAGAGTATAGATTCATTAATTTTTCTCCGTATGTAGCCCTCTAGTGAAATCTTTAAAAAGACATATATTCAGGAATGGAGGAAGTACTTTGCAAGCACGGGAGGTCCCTTCTCAAAATCATAGGAGAGTACAAGCACGACACCTAGAAATCACAACTGAGACAAACAAGGAGGCACCGGGTGAGGAGTAGAGGAGGCATACCACGGACTTGGGAAGTCGTCGGGGAACCAGAGTAATGGGGGAACGGTGGTGGCGGCTTCATCCCAATCGCCCCTGCCGCTGCAGGAGAAGGCTCTTCGCTTCCTATTCGCGCTCACCTGCAAGCCAAGAAAACAGTAGGCCTAGAGAATTGGGTTGAATCCATGGGGAAACCTTGGATTAGCAGCAGGGGAGAGGTAGAGTGGTGGATCCAGTGGCGACATCCTTCCCCGTCAATGGTGGCGTTCTGGAGCAAAATGATCTGTGCACGATGGACAAAATGGAAATGAGAGAAGACGTGTACTCATGGTTGGCTGGGATGCCTTCTTCACTTGTGCGAGAGAGGGACGTCATGGCTCGAGTTTGGCATGGACAGTGGCGGCGGCGGCGACGACGACGAAAGAGGGGACTCGGGCACAGAGAGACGACAAGACAGTTGGATGTGCGTCGCATCCAATAGATCCCTTTAGCGAGGCCTAGTGCACCCCCTTCGCTGGAATGGGCTAGCGGCTTACCGACGGCCCAATGCATGAGTGGCCTTCGTTTCGGCCTCTAGAGTAGCAACCGCATACGACAGTTGGGCCAGTATTACAAACATGCGGGACAGATGCTTTTAAACACGAGATCTGATGGCCAAAAATGTCCAAATCGCAAAAATGAACGGTCAGAAACGCAAATCGCTGTGAGGCTAGATCGCAAAAATGAACGGTGAGATACGCAAATCGCTGTGAGGCCACGGATTAGGTGCGGCCAGATACGGAGGCCATGCTTCTGATTCGAACACAGGAATCCCACAAGACTTGGCTATCTTTTGTTTAGGACTTGCAATATCTCCTCTACGTGAGAGCTCTGACATGATGACATGATACAACTTACAAGTCCATGACAATTATCTAGATAGTACAGTCGGCTGAATATGTGAGTTCCATGGTATATGTATAACCTTTTTCCTTCTAGGTATTCCAAATAAACATAGATTTCTCTTTTTTCTATATGTATGGTTTAATTGTATCCCGAAGTGTACATTGTATGTTTGTGATGAGTTTTTAATTGATTCTTTCTCCTTTACAGATTGAGCAGAAAGAAAAGAATAGAAGTTTTTGTTTGGTTTATTTATGACAACGAAAGGTTGAACCTGGAAGGCACTTCAATCCATATATCTCCTCTAGTGCCTCTTGCATCTAGTCACCTCTTTCCTGATGTCCTTGTGACTACCACAATAATTTACTAAATCATCATTAGGCCTTCCATTCATTCAAAGCTATGAAAAACACTTAAGACCTAGACGGGTCTCGTGCCCATGAGGATCGTGAAGATAGAAAGCCACGGACAAATAAATCACCACATATCGATCCAAGCAAGAGTGTACGGATCACGATCCCTTGTTCATAATCCCTTCCATTATCCAGCCATTACCTATGCTCTCTTGACATCCCGTGGATCAACAACCGTAGTGATAGAATGCACAAAAAATATTACAGTTTCGTAATTTAGTTACGTCATACTCCCTCCGTTCGTAAATATAAGTCTTTTAAAAGGTTTCACTAAAAGGACTACATACAGATGTATATAGACATAATTTAGAGTATAGATTCATTCATTTTGCTCCGTATGTAGCCCTCTAGTGAAATCTTTAAAAAGACATATTTTAGGAACAGAGGGAGTACTTTGCAAGCAGGGGAGGTCCCTTCTCAAAATCATAGGAGAGTACAAGCACGACACCTAGAAATCACAACTGAGTGAAAAAAGGAGGCACCAAGTGAGGAGTAGAGGAGGCATACCACGGACTTGCGAAGTCGTCGGGGAACCAGAGTAGTGGGGGAACGGTGGTGGCGACTTCATCCCAATCGCCCCCGCCCCTGCAGGAGAAGGCTCTTCGCTTCCTATTCGCTCTCACCTGCAAGCCAAAAAACAGAAGGCTTAGAGAATTGGGTTGAATCCATGGGGAAACCTTGGATTAGCAGTAGGGGAGAGGTAGCGGGGTGGATCCAGTGGCGGCATCCTTCCCCGTCACTGGTGGCGTCCTGGAGCAAAATGATCTGTGCAGGATGGAGAGAACGGAAATGAGAGAAGATGTGTACTCATGCTTGGCGGGTATGCCTTCTTCACTCGTGCGAGAGAGGGACGTCGTGGCTCGAGTTTGGCATCGACAGTGGCGGCGGCGGCGACGACGATGAAAGAGGGGACTCGGGCACAGAGAGACGACACGACAGTTGGATGTGCGTCGCATCCAATGGATCCCTTTCGCGAGGCCTAGTGCACCCCCTTCGCTGTTATGGGCTAGCGGCTTGCCGACGGCCCAATGCATCAGAGGCCTTCGTTTCGGCCTCTGGAGTAGCAAGCGCATACGACAGTTGGGCCAGTATTAGAAACAAGCGGACAGATGCTTTTAAACACGAGATCTGACGGCCAAAAATGTCCAGATCGCAAAAATGAACGGTCAGAAACGCAAATCGCTGTGAGGCCAGTCGCAAAAATGAACGGTGAGATACGCAAATCGCTGTGAGGCCACGGATTAGGTGCGGCCAGATACGGAGGCCATGCTTGTGATCCAAACACAGGAATCCCACAAGACCTGGCTATCTTCTGTTTAGGACTTGCTATATCTTCTCTACGTGAGAGCTCTGACATGATAACATGATACAACTTACAAGTCCATGACAATTATATAAATAGTACAGTCGGCTGAATATGTGAGTTCCATGGTATATGTATAACCTTTTTCCTCCTAGGTATTCCAAATAAAAAAATATTTCTCTTTTTTCTATATGTATGGTTTAATTGTTTCCCGAAGTGTACATTGTATGTTTGTGATGAGTTATTAATTGGTTCTTTCTCTTTTACAGATTGAACAGAAAGAAAAGAATAGAAGTTTTTGTTTGGTTTATTTATGACAGCGAAAGGTTGAACCTGGAAGGCACTTCAATCCATATATCTCCTCTTGTGCCTCTTGCATCTAGTCACCTCTTGCCTGATGTCCTTGTGACTACCACAATAATTTACTAAATCATCATTAGGCCTTCCATTCATTCAAAGCTATGAAAAACACTTAAGACCTAGACGGGTCTCGTGCCCACGAGGATCGTGAAGATAGAAAGCCACGGACAAATAAATCACCACATATCGATTCAAGCAAGAGTGTACGGATCACTGTCCCTTGTTCATAATCCCTTCCATTATCCAGACATTACCTATGCTCTCTTGACATCCCGTGGATCAACAACCGTAGTGATAGACTGCACAAAAAATATTACAGTTTCGTAATTCAGTTACGTCATACTCCCTCCGTTCGTAAATATAAGTCTTTTAAAAGGTTTCACTAAAAGGACTACATACAGATGTATATAGACATAATTTAGAGTATAGATTCATTCATTTTGCTCCGTATGTAGCCTTC
Organism: Hordeum vulgare subsp. vulgare; assembly: GCF_904849725.1. Lineage (NCBI taxonomy): Eukaryota > Viridiplantae > Streptophyta > Magnoliopsida > Poales > Poaceae > Hordeum > Hordeum vulgare. Next base: position 396,920,668 of record NC_058519.1, read on the forward strand.
TAGTGAAATCTTTAAAAATACTTATATTTAGGAACGGAGGGAGTACTTTGCAAGCAGGGGAGGTCCCTTCTCAAAATCATAGGAGAGTACAAGCACGACACCTAGAAATCACAACTGAGAGAAACAAGGAGGCACCGGGTGAGGAGTAGAGGAGGCATACCACGGACTTGCGAAGTCGTCGGGGGACCAGAGTAGTGGGGGAACGGTGGTGGCGGCTTCATCCCAATCGCCCCCGCCCTTGCAGGAGAAGGCTCTTCGCTTCCTGTTCGCTCTCTCCTGCAAGCCAAAAAACAGAAGGCTTAGAGAATTGGGTTGAATCCATGGGGAAACCTTGGATTAGCAGCAGGGGAGAGGTAGAGTGGTGGATCCAGTGGCGGCATCCTTCCCCGTCGTTGGTGGCGTCCCGGAGCAAAATGATCTGTGCAGGATGGAGAGAACGGAAATGAGAAAAGACGCATACTCATGCTTGGCGGGGATGCCTTCTTCACTCGTGCGAGAGAGGGACGTCGTGGCTCGAGTTTGGCATCGACTATGGCGGCGGCGTCGACGACGACGAAAGAGGGGACTCGGGCACAGAGAGACGAAAGGACAGTTGGATGTGCGTCGCATCCAATGGATCCCTTTTGCGAGGCCTAGTGCACCCCCTTCGCTGGAATGGGCTGGAGGCTTGCCGACGGCCCAATGCATCAGCGGCCTTCGTTTCGGCCTCTAGAGTAGCAACCGCATACGACAGTTGGGCCAGTATTAGAAACATGCGGGACAGATGCTTTTAAACACGAGATCTGACGACCAAAAATTTCCAGATCGCAAAAATGAATGGTCAGAAACGCAAATCGCTCTGAGGCCAGATCGCAAGAATGAACTGTGAGATACGCAAATCGCTGTGAGGCCACGGATTAGGTGCGGCCAGATACGGATGCCATGCTTCTGATCCAAAGACAGGAATCCCACAAGACTTGGCTATCTTTTGTTTAGGACTTGCGATATCTCCTCTACGTGAGAGCTCTGACATGATGGCATGATACAACTTACAAGTCCATGACAATTATCTAAATAGTAGAGTCGGCTGAATATGTGAGTTCCATGGTATATGTATAACCTTTTTCCTCCTAGGTATTCCAAAAAAACACATATTTCTCTTTTTTCTATATGTATGGTTTAATTGTTTCCCGAAGTGTACATTGTACGTTTGTGATGAGTTTTTAATTGATTCTTTCTCTTTTACAGATTGAGAAGAAAGAAAAGAATAGAAGTTTTTGTTTGGTTTATTTATGATTGCGAAAGGTTGAACCTGGAAGGCACTTCAATCCATATATCTCCTCTAGTGCCTCTTGCATCTAGTCACCTCTTGCCTGATGTCCTTGTGACTACCACAATAATTTACTAAATCATCATTAGGCCTTCTATTCATTCAAAGCTATGAAAAACACTTAAGACCTAGACGGGTCTCGTGCCCATGAGGATCGTGAAGATAGAAAGCCACGGACAAATAAATCACCACATATCGATCCAAGCAAGAGTGTACGGATCACGATCCCTTGTTCATAATCCCTTCCATTATCCAGACATTACCTATGCTCTCTTGACATCCCGTGGATCAACAACCGTAGTGATAGACTGCACAAAAAATATTACAGTTTCGTAATTCAGTTACGTCATACTCCCTCCGTTCGTAAATATAAGTCTTTTAAAAGGTTTCACTAAAAGGACTACATACAGATGTATATAGACATAATTTAGAGTATAGATTCATTCATTTTGCTCCGTATGTAGCCTTCTAGTGAAATCTTTAAAAATACTTATATTTAGGAACGGAGGGAGTACTTTGCAAGCAGGGGAGGTCCCTTCTCAAAATCATAGGAGAGTACAAGCACGACACCTAGAAATCACAACTGAGAGAAACAAGGAGGCACCGGGTGAGGAGTAGAGGAGGCATACCACGGACTTGCGAAGTCGTCGGGGGACCAGAGTAGTGGGGGAACGGTGGTGGCGGCTTCATCCCAATCGCCCCCGCCCTTGCAGGAGAAGGCTCTTCGCTTCCTATTCGCTCTCTCCTGCAAGCCAAAAAACAGAAGGCTTAGAGAATTGGGTTGAATCCATGGGGAAACCTTGGATTAGCAGCAGGGGAGAGGTAGAGTGGTGGATCCAGTGGCGGCATCCTTCCCCGTCGTTGGTGGCGTCCCGGAGCAAAATGATCTGTGCAGGATGGAGAGAACGGAAATGAGAAAAGACGCATACTCATGCTTGGCGGGGATGCCTTCTTCACTCGTGCGAGAGAGGGACGTCGTGGCTCGAGTTTGGCATCGACTATGGCGGCGGCGTCGACGACGACGAAAGAGGGGACTCGGGCACAGAGAGACGAAAGGACAGTTGGATGTGCGTCGCATCCAATGGATCCCTTTTGCGAGGCCTAGTGCACCCCCTTCGCTGGAATGGGCTGGAGGCTTGCCGACGGCCCAATGCATCAGCGGCCTTCGTTTCGGCCTCTAGAGTAGCAACCGCATACGACAGTTGGGCCAGTATTAGAAACATGCGGGACAGATGCTTTTAAACACGAGATCTGACGACCAAAAATTTCCAGATCGCAAAAATGAATGGTCAGAAACGCAAATCGCTCTGAGGCCAGATCGCAAGAATGAACTGTGAGATACGCAAATCGCTGTGAGGCCACGGATTAGGTGCGGCCAGATACGGATGCCATGCTTCTGATCCAAAGACAGGAATCCCACAAGACTTGGCTATCTTTTGTTTAGGACTTGCGATATCTCCTCTACGTGAGAGCTCTGACATGATGGCATGATACAACTTACAAGTCCATGACAATTATCTAAATAGTAGAGTCGGCTGAATATGTGAGTTCCATGGTATATGTATAACCTTTTTCCTCCTAGGTATTCCAAAAAAACACATATTTCTCTTTTTTCTATATGTATGGTTTAATTGTTTCCCGAAGTGTACATTGTACGTTTGTGATGAGTTTTTAATTGATTCTTTCTCTTTTACAGATTGAGAAGAAAGAAAAGAATAGAAGTTTTTGTTTGGTTTATTTATGATTGCGAAAGGTTGAACCTGGAAGGCACTTCAATCCATATATCTCCTCTAGTGCCTCTTGCATCTAGTCACCTCTTGCCTGATGTCCTTGTGACTACCACAATAATTTACTAAATCATCATTAGGCCTTCTATTCATTCAAAGCTATGAAAAACACTAAGACCTAGACGGGTCTCGTGCCCATGAGGATCGTGAAGATAGAAAGCCACGGACAAATAAATCACCACATATCGATCCAAGCAAGAGTGTACGGATCACGATCCCTTGTTCATAATCCCTTCCATTATCCAGCCATTACCTATGCTCTCTTGACATCCCGTGGATCAACAACCGTAGTGATAGACTGCACAAAAAATATTACTGTATCGTAATTCAGTTACGTCATACTCCCTCCATTCGTAAATATAAGTCTTTTAAAAGGTTTCACTAAAAGGACTACATACAGATGTATATAGACATAATTTAGATTATAGATTCATTCATTTTGCTCCATATGTAGTTTTCTAGTGAAATCTTTAAAAAGGCTCATATTTAGGAACGGAGGGAGTACTTTGCAAGCAGGGGAGGTCCCTTCTCAAAATCATAGGAGAGTACAAGGACGACACCTAGAAATCACAACTGAGAGAAACAAGGAAGCACCGGGTGAGGAGTAGAGGAGGCATACCACGGACTTGCGAAGTCGTCGGGGAACCAGAGTAGTGGGGGAACGGTGGTGGCGGCTTCATCGCAATCGGCCCCGCCCCTGCATGAGAAGGCTCTTCGCTTCCTATTCGCTCTCACGTGCAAGCCAAAAAACAGAAGGCTTAGAGAATTGGGTTGAATCCATGGGGAAACCATGGATTAGCAGCAGGGGAGAGGTAGAGTGGTGGATCCAGTGGCGGCATCCTTCCCCATCACTGGTGGCGTCCTGGAGCAAAATGATCTGTGCAGGATGGAGAGAACGGAAATGAGAGAAGACGTGTACTCATGCTTGGCGGGGATGCCTTCTTCACTCGTGCGAGAGAGGGACGTCGTGGCTCGAGTTTGGCATCGAAAGAGGGGACTCGGGCATAGAGAGACGAAAGGACAGTTGGATGTGCGTCGCATCCAATGGATCCCTTTAGCGAGGCCTAGTGCACCCCTTCGCTGGAATGGGCTAGCGGCTTGCCGACGGCCCAATGCATCAGAGGCCTTTGTTTCGGCCTCTGGAGTAGCAAGCGCATACGACAGTTGGGCCAGTATTAGAAACATGCGGGACAGATGCTTTTAAACACGAGATCTGATGGCCAAAAATGTCCAGATCGCAAAAATGAACGGTCAGAAACGCAAATCGCTGTGAGGCCAGATCGTAAAAATGAACGGTCAGAAACGCAAATCGCTGTGAGGCCACGGATTAGGTGCGGAAAATGTCCAGATCGCAAAAAGGAGCGGTCAGAAACGCAAATCGTTGTGAGGCCAGCTCGCCAAAATGAACGGTTAGAAACGCAAATTGCTGTGAGGCCACGGATTAGGTGCGGTTTTACGGTCCTTAATAAGCAACCAACACAACAAAAACAGAATCTGTTAACAGCATACAAGTCTGTAGCAATCTGTATACTTCGTATACTTCTGGTACTTCAAAATTTCTGAAAACTTATGAAAGTCTGAAGAATTTGCGTAACAATCAGCAGCAAAAAAGAATCAACTCAAAATCTCTTACAAAAAAACGAAAATTATTTTTGTGAGCAGAATTTTTTTGTCTTTTCTAGAATGACCAAACGATCATCCCCAAGACTAATCAGAACGGTTTTGCTTGGCACAAACGCAAAAAGAAACACAAAAAACACAATCATAATAGAATTATGAAAGTATGGAAAACACAAAAGAGAAAGAAAAGGATAGATTCGTTGGGTTGCCTACAAGCGCTATTGTTTAATGCCCTTAGCTAGGCCAAATGTGATGGAATCACGTATAGTCATCCTTGGTGCTCAAACCATAAGTAGCCCTCATCACAGATTCATAAGACATTTTTATTTTCTTTCTAGGAAAGTGCTCCATGACCTTCTTTATAGGAAATTGAAATCTAATGTTCCCTTCCTTCATATCGATGATAGCACCAATAGTCCTTAGGAAAGGTCTACCAAGAATAATGGGACATGAAGGATTGCAATCTATGTCAAGTACAATGAAATCCACGGGTACATAGTTCTTATTTGCAACAATAAGAACATCATCGATCCTTCCCATGGGTTTCTTGACAGTAGAATCCGCAAGATGCAAATTAAGAGAACACTCCTCAATCTCATGAAAACCAAGAATATCACATAAAGACTTTGGAATCGCGGAAACACTAGCACCCAAATCAGACAAAGCATTGCACTCGTAGTTTTTATCTTGATTTTGATAGTAGGTTCCCACTCATCATGAAGTTTTCTAGGTATAGAGACTTCTAGTTTGAGCTTCTCTTCAAGAGATTTCATCATAGCATCTACGATATGCGCGGTAAAGGCTTTGCTTTGGCTATAAGCATGTGGAGAGTTCGCAATGGATTGCATCAAAGAAATGCATTCCAACAAGGAGCAACTATCATAATTGAATAACTTGAAATCCAAAGTGGGAGTTTCATTACTACCCAAAATTTTGATTTCTTCTACTCCACTCTCCACACCTTTATCATCAAGATAGGTGGACTCTAAATCATTGGGGCGTTTTTCAACCAAAGTGGATTCATATCCAGCCCCTTCATCAATAGGTTTGACACACGAAAACAAAGATTCAAGCGGAGTCACACCAAGCACTTTAAGATCTTCGTGATTTGCATCACTTGAACACACACTTTTAAACCATTCATGCCTAGCGTGAATTTGGGCAGTTCTTTCTTTGCTCTCATTAATGGAGACATGCATAACTTTTAAAGTTTCATCCAAGTTGACCTTGGGAGGAGCACATCTAACTTTGAAAGCATCAATATCACAAGACATCCTATCAACGCTATTAGACAAATCGTCAATTTTGAGTAGTTTTTCCTCTATGGACGCATTGAAAATATTTTGAGAGTTGATGAACTCTTTGATATTACTCTCTAAATAAGAGGGTAATTTGTTGTGATTTCCATAAGTGTTGTTGTAGGAATTGCCATAATTGTTAGAGGAGTTACTAGGAAAAGGCCTAGGAACATAGTTTCCTCTAAAAGCATTGTTGTTCCTACCAACAAAATTAACGTCCAAACTAGCGTTGCTACTCTCAATCAAGGAAGATAGTGGCATGTCATTAGGATCTAAAGGAGCGTTTCTACTAGCAACCAAATTCATCAACTCGTCCATCTTAGCACTAAGCGAGTTAATTTCTTCTATAGCGTGTACCTTTTTGCTAGCAGGTGACCTTTTAGTGTGCCCCTGAGAGTAGTTGGTCATGATATTGTCTAGGAGTTTTGTAGCGTCTCCTAACGTGATTTCCATGAACGTTCCACCTGAGGCGGAGTCCAAGATATTGCGAGAGGCAAAATTCAAACTAGCGTAAAAGATTTGTATAATCATCCAGAAACTCAAGCCATGAGCAGGACAATTTTTAATCATAGGCTTCATCCTCTCCCAAGATTGGGCAACGTGTTCATGATCAAGTTGCTTGAAATTCATGATATCATTACGTAAGGAGATAATATTAGCCGGTGGAAAATACTTGGATATGTAAGCATCTTTGCACTTATCCCAAGAATCGATACTATTTTTAGGTAAATAAGAAAACCAAGTTTTTTCGCGATCTCACAACGAGAAAGGAAAAAGTTTCAGCTTAATCACGTCATTATCCACATCTCTTTTCTTTTGCATATCGCAAAGCTCAATGAAGGTAGTGAGATGGGATGAGGAATCTTCACTAGGAAGGCTAGAGAATTGCACTTTCATAACAAGATTCAGCAAAGCTGCATTGATTTCATACGATTCCACACTATTGGCGGGAGCAATCGGAGTACTAATAAAATCATTATTATTGGTACTCGAGAAGTCGCAAAGTTTGGTGTTTGCAGCCATGATGACTTCAACAAACAAACAAGCACACAAGCAAGCAAGAAAACCGGCAAAAGGGAAAAAGAAAGCGGCAAAAAAGGCAAAAGAAAAAGGCAAAGGAGAAAGGAAAATGAAAACGACAAATGTGAAGTGGGGGAGAGGAAAACGAGAGGCAACTGGCAAAAAAGTAAATACAAGATATGAGTTTGTGAGACCTACTTGGATAGATCTCTCCTTCCCCGGCAACGGCGCCCGAAATTACTACTACGACTGCAACAAAAGACCTTCCAACGGCGCCAGAAACAAGCGTGCTGATGGAGACTATTCTTGTCTTGATTCTCCTCAGCAACGGCACCAGGAATCCTTTTGCTACGACTACGCCTTTAGGGACTTCCTAGGAAAATATGCAAAGGATTCCCCCGTGGCCTTGGAGCCTTGCGTTGGTGTTCCCTCGAAGTGGAAAGGGTGATGTACCACAGCGGCGGTAAGTATTTCCCTCAGTTTTGAGAACCAAGGTATCGATCCAGTGAAGGAGTATCACAAGTACCTGCACAAACACAAAGAGCTTGCTCCCAAATCTATGAAGGGGTTGTCAATCCCTTATAGATTGTTTGCTAAGTGAGAACTGAAAGCAACAAAGTATCAAAGAAAAGTAAAAGCGAAGGTGGAAACGATAGGTGTGAAAAGACCCCGGGGCCGTAGTGTTCACTAGTGGCTTTTTTCATGAAAGAAAGTAGACGATGGGTGAACGAATTACTGTCGAGCAATTGATAGAACCGCGCAAAGTCGTGACGTTATCTATGGCAATGATTATATCTATAGGCATCACGTCCAAAACAAGTAGACCGATACTTTCTGCATCTACTACTATTACTCCACACGTCGACCGCTATCCAGCATGCATCTAGTGTATTATGTCCAAAAGAACAAAGTAACGCCTTAAGAAAGATGACATGATGTAGATGGAAAATCTCATATCTACGACAAAGCCCATCTTATTACCCTTGATGGCAAAAACATGATGTGTGCCTTACTGCCCTTTTTGTCACTGGGAAAGGTCACCACACGGTATGAACCCAAAACAAAGCACTTCTCCCATTGCAAGAATCATAGATCTAGTTGGTCAAATAAAACCCAAGACTCAGAGAGACTTACAAGGATATCAAATCATGCATATAAGGAATCAGCAAAGACTCAAATATATATCATAGATAATCTGATCACAAATCCACAATTCATCGGATCTCGACAAACACACCGCCAAATAGGATTACATCGGATAGATCTCCATGAAGATCATGGAGAACTTTATATGGAAGATCCAAGAGAAAAAGAAGCCATCTAGCTACTAACTACGGACCCGTAGGTCTGAAGTGAACTACTCACGAGTCATTGGAGGGGCGATGGTGTTGATGAAGAAGCCCTCCAACTCCAAAGTCCCCTCCGACAGGGCACTGGGAAGGGTCTCCAGATGAGATCTCGCGGAAACGGAAGCTTGCGACGGCGGGAAAGTGTTTTCATGGACGCCTTGATTTTTTCTGGATTTTTAGGGAATTTATAGGCCGAGGACCTAGGGCAGGGGAGCGCCAGGGAGGCCACAAGCTTGGTTGCCGTGGCCTCCCCCCGGGCCGCGGCAACATGGCTTGTGGGCTCCCTGTGGGCCCACTTGCTTGGCCCTCAAGCCTCCCGATCTTCTTCCATTCTGGAAAAAATCATTTTGGGGATTTTATTCCGTTTGGACTCCGTTCCAAAATCAGATCTGAAAAGAGTCAAAAACACAGAAAAAACAGGAACTGGCACTTGGCAGTGAGTTAATAAGTTAGTCCCAAAAAAAGATATAAAAGGTAAACAAAACATCCAAAGTTGACAAGATAACATCGTGAAACCATAAAAAATTATAGAGATGTTTGAGACGTATCAAGCGCCAGGGGGGCCACAAGCTTGGTTGCCACGGCGTCCCCCCTGGCCGCGGCAACACGGCTTGTGGGCCCCCTGTGGGCCCACTTGCTTGGCCCTCAAGCCTCCCGATCTTCTCCCGTTCTGGAAAAATTTATTTCGGGGATTTTATTCCGTTTGGACTCCGTTCCAAAATCAGATCTAAAAAGAGTCAAAAACACAGAAAAAACAGGAACTGGCGCTTGACACTGAATTAATAAGTTAGTCCCAAAAAAGATATAAAAGGTAAACAAAACATCGAAAGTTGACAAGATAACAGCGTGAAACCATCAAAAATTATAGATACGTTTGAGACGTATTATCCACACTTCCATAATTCTGTTGTGATTGTGTTTTTTAGTGTTTCTTTTTGTGTTTGAGCCAAGCAAAACCTTTATGATTAGTCTTGGTAATGGTTGTTTCATCCTGCTGGAAAAAGACAGAAACTTTTCGCTCGCGAGATGATTTTTCATTTTTATTCAGGTAGAGATTTTGAGTTGATTCTTTTTTGTGCTGGTTGATATGAGTTTTTCCCAGGCCTTCGTATTTGTTCAGATTTTTTGAGGTATGAGAAGTATACTAAGTATACAGATTGCTACAGACTAGTCTGTTTTTGACAGATTCTGTTTTTGTTGAGTTGGTTGCTTGTTTTGATCAAACGATGGTTAGTATCGGGGGGTACTAGCCATGGAAAAGTGAGAATACAGTATCCCAACACCAATATAGATGGAATTCAAGTTTTCTACAGTACCAAAAGAAGTGGTAGTTTGTTTTCTTGTGCTAATGTTATCACGAGTTTCTGTTTAAGTTTTGTGTTGTGAAGTTTTCAAGTTTTGGGTGATGTTCTCATGGAAAAAGAGATAAGGAGTGGAAAGAGCTCAAGCTTGGGGATGCCCAAGGCATCCCAAGCCAAATTCAAGGACACCAAAAAGCCTAAGCTTGGGGATGCCCCGGGAAGGCATCCCCTCTTTCGTCTTCAATCCATCGGTAACATTACTTGGAGCTATATTTTATTCACCACATGATATGTGTTTTTCTTGGAGCGTCTTGTATCGTAGGAGTCTTTTCTTTTTGTTGTGTCACAATCATCCTTGCTGCACATTTTTTTGAGAGAGAGAGATACATGCACTCATCGTGATTTTGCTAGAATGCTCATTGTGCTTCACTTATATCTGTTGAGCTAGATACTTTTGCTCTATGTGCTTCACTTATATCTTTTAGAGCACGGCAGTGCGTGACTTGGTAGTTGGCTTATGCTATGAAAGTAGTCCCAAATGTGATAGGTACCCAAAGAGGATGCAAAAACCTCCATTTTCATGTGCATTGAGTAGAAAGAGAAGTTTTGATTCCTCTCAATTAGTTTTGAGACGTGGATTTGGTAATATTAAGAGCTATGTTAGTAGGGTGTTGTGAATCTAGAAATACTTGTGTTGAAGTTAGTTATTCCCGCAGCATGCACGTATGGTTAACCTCTATGTTAGGAAGTCGGAGAATAATTGATCTATTGATTGTCATCCTTTGTGTTGAGGTCGGGATCGCGCGATGGTTGACACCTACCAACCCTTCCCTTCGGAGTATGCGTTTAGCACTTTGTTTCGATTACTAATAAAAACATTCGCAACAAGTATGATAGTTCTTCATGACTAATGTGAATCCATGGTATAGATGCACTTTCACCTTCCACCATTTCTAGCCTCTTTAGTGTCGTGCAATTCTCGTCGGTGCACAAACCCACCATATTCCTTCCTCAAAACAGCCACCATACCTACCTACTATGGCATTTTCATAGCCATTCCGAGATATTGCCATGCAACTCCCACCGTTCCGTCTCATTACTTGTGCCATCACTCTCATATTGCCTTTGCATGATCGTAAGATAGCTAGCGAGATGTTTCCACGTCATACGCCATGCTAGATCGTTGCACATCCCGGTACACTGCCGAAGGCATTTCCTATGGAGTCATCATTGTGAGTTCTGAGGTGTGAGTAAATAAAAGTGTGATGATCATCATTATTAGAGCATTGTCCCATGTGAGGAAAAAAAAAGAGGCCAAAGAGCCCAAAAACAAAAAAGAGAGAAAAGAAAAGAAAATAAAAAAAGAGGCCTAAGAGCCCAAATGAAAAAAATAAAAGAGAGAAAAATAGAAAAGGGACAATGCTACTATCTTTTTCCACACTTGTGCTTCATAATAACACCATGTTCTTCATGATTGAGAGCTTCTTGCTTTGGCACTACCATATGCTAGTGGGAATCTTCATTATATAACTTGGCTTGTATATTCTAATGATGGGCTTCCTCAAAAATTGCCCTAGGTCTTCGTGAGCAAGCAAGTTGGATGCACACCAACTAGTCCTCCTTTTGAGCTTTCACATACTTATAGCTCTAGTGCATCTCTTGTATGGCAATCCCTACTCATTCACATTGATATCTATTAATAGGCATCTCCATAACCTTTTGATACGCCGAGTCAATGTGACTATCTCCTCCCTTTTTGTCTCACAACCACCACCACACTCTATTCCACCTATAGTGCTATATCCATGGCTCACGCTCATGTATTGCGTGATAGTTATAAAAAGTTTGAGAAAGTAAGAGTGTGAAAACAATTCCTTGGCCAATTCCGGGGTTGTGCATGACTTACATTAGTTGTGTGAGGATGATGGAGCATATCCATACTATATGATTTTGTAGGGATAACTTTCATTGGCCTTGTTATTTTGAAAGTTCATGATTACCTTGCTAGTTTGCTTGGAGTATTATTGTTTTCATGTCAATAGCAAACTATTGTTTCGAATCTTACGGATCTGAACATTCATGTCACGTGAAAGAAGTTGCAAAGGACAACTATGCTAGGTAGCATTCCACATCAAAAGTTCATTCTTTATCACTTCCCTACTCAAGGGCGAGCAGGAGTTAAGCTTGGGGATGCTTGATACGTCTCCAACGTATCTATAATTTTTGATGGTTTCGTGCTATTATCTTGTCAAACTTTGGATGTTTTGCATGCCTTTTATATACTTTTTGGGACTAACTTATTAACTCAGTGCCAAGTGCCAGTTCCTGTTTTTTCCATGTTTTTGACCCCTTCCAGAGGAGATTTTGAAACAGAGTCCAAACGGAAGAAAATCCCCGTAAAGATTTTTTCCGTAACGGAAGAAGATCGGGAAGCTTGAGAGCCAAGGGAGGGGGGCCTCAGGGGCCCCACAAGGCTCCACCCCGCGACCAGGGGGGAAGCCGCGGTCCACAGGCTTGTGGGCCCCCTGGGGCCCTCTGCCCTAGGGGTTGCGCCTATATATTCCCTAAAAATCCCAAAAAATCAGGAGATCATCGAAAGTACTTTTCCGCAGCCTCAAGCTTCTGTCTCCGCAAGATCCCATCTGGGGCACGTTCTGGTGCCCTGCCGGAGGGGGGATTCAGACATGCAGGGCTTCTTCATCAACACCATGACCTCTCCGATGATGCGTGAGTAGTTCACCATAGACCTACGGGTCCATAGCTAGTAACTAGATGGCTTCTTCTCTCTCTTGGATCTTCAATACAAAGTTCTCCATGATCTTCATGGAGATCTATCCGGTGTAATTTTCTTTTGCGGTGTGCTTGTCGAGATACGATGAATTGTGGATTTATGATCAGATTATGTATGAATCTTATTTGAGTTTCTTCTGATCCCCCTTATGCATGATTTCATATCCTTGTAATTATCTTCGAGTTGTCGGTTTTGTTTGGCCAACTACATCTATGATTCTTGCAATGGGACAAGTGCTTGGTTTTGGTTTCATACCGTGCGGTGACCTCACCCAGTGACAGAAGGGGTAGCGAGGCACGCATCGTGTTGTTGCCATCAAGGGTAAAAAGATGGGGTTTTCATCATTGGTTTGAGATCATCCCTCTACATCATGTCATCTTGCTTAATGCGTTACTCTGTTTGTCATGAACTCAATACACTAGATGCATGCTGGATAGCGGTCGATGTGTGGAGTAATAGTAGTAGATGAAGAAAGTATCGGTCTACTTGTCTCGGACGTGATTCCTATTTGTATGTTTATTGCCTTAGATATCATCATGACTTTGCGCGGTTCTATCAATTGCTCGACAGTAATTTGTTCACCCACCGTAATACTTGCTATTTCGAGAGAAGCCTCTAGTGAACACTATGGCCCCCGGGTCTACTCCACACCATATTTTCAGCCTTACACTTTTTACTTCGTTGCACTTTACGCCTTCAGATCTCACTTTGCAAACAATCTTGAAGGGATTGACAACCCCTTTGAAGCGTTGGGTGCAAGCTTGTTTGTGTTTGCGCAGGTACTCTGGACTTGACGAGAGCCTCCTTCTGGATTGATACCTTGGTTCTCAAACTGAGGGAAATACTTACTGCTCCTGTGCTGCATCACCCTTTCCTCTTCAAGGGAAAAACCGACGCAAACAAGAGAAGTAGCAAGAAGAATTCCTAGCGCCAAGGAAGGACTTTTGTTACCGTAGCACCCGTCCCCTGGTTTCATCCTCTCTCTCTGCCCATTTCTCTAACCTTTGTTCTTCTCTTCTCCTATAGACCTGTAGGGAGGAATGACCACTGTACAACCTTGCTGCTGCTCGGGATGAAGCATCCATGGAGCTTTCTCCTCCTCTGGCTTCAGGTGGGTTGGTCCACCCCTCTTTGCTCTCAAGTCCTCGATCTTCCGCAGTTAAGACTGGCGCTTACTACCTCCCTCCTTCCGTTGCTTAGTCGCTACACACGCATCTAGTTTTTCTTTAGTTCACTGATATGGTTTGTGTTCATTGCGATGGATATGCCCTCACAACCAAAAGGATCAACATAGCTTGAGGGAGATTATTTAATAACCTAGGGCAGGATAAAACTATGAATCTAAATAGGACACACCTAAAGTATGGCACCACTATGGCGGTAAGGCGTCAGCATGTTCCCATATCTTGCTTATTAATACTAGTCTTTTTGTATGTTACAATAGTAGTTATTCTTAGGTAGATTTTCAATGATTGATCACTAAGAGGAGTTGGTCTCCGTTGCTTTTTGCAAATCAAATAGAGAGATACGACTGTAGTTTTTTTTACCTTTTCAAGCAAAGAAGGGAGAGATCATGGGAGGACGATTGGAACAGGGGAGCACATCTCAGCTTTCCCTTCCTTTTTTGAAGCTAACAGAGAGATATGACTGCAGTTTTTTTCTCTCTTAAACAAACAAGGGAGAGACCACGGGGAGAACGACTAAGTTATACACAGCAAGCGTGTGAGGTTTGTATGGCATATCAATGTCATGCGATAAGCCGTCCAGTCATGCTTTGGGCTTATCATCAGTGTAATTACTGTGACGAAATTCTTATAATCTCAGTAGTAATTAGGTAGGGACACATATGTTATGTTATTTTCTATTTAAGGGAGCAGAATCTTTCGTTTTGGCCTTTCGTAAGCACCGAACTAACAACAATAGCAACGAGTATTACAAATTAATCCACTACTACAAATATTTCATTATTCTCATAGTTGGTATAATCAGATTTTATATTACAAATATTTAGCAGAAATGTCAACACGGGAACAGATTTGTCAGATCCACATGTATTTGCATGAGTACTACTTTTTTCTATATCTGAAATTTGAACTTATTAAGTAACGGCTGATGATTTCAGTGAAATACTTCTTTGTTTCTACTTTTTTTATTTTCCTAGCGCATTGTTTTGCTCCTTGAGAGGCACTATTAAAGCCATCCATATTAATTCTAGAAGAGAGTTACAAAGAACCATCGGTTGTGTTAGCCAATGAAATGTAAGGCATTACATTGCAGATTGGTTCGAGAGAGAGTATGGTTCATTACTATAGACCTGTGTGTGACAAAAGAAATATATTAATTCTAGTCATGTTGTTCTGCAGGTTGTGTCGTTTATTGTGGCATCTGGATTAGTCATCAATGACAACTAACAGTCGTGCTTTTATCGTTTCAGTGCATTGTGTGTTAATCGTTCATTTTGTTGTTTTCTTTGTAGATTCAAAAGATATATTTCTGATTATATCGATGCGTTGCAAGTATACTGCAATGATGATGATGATGTTCCGGTCCATGACGATGACAATAGATGCTTTCAGGTTTAGTTAACTTGTGGGGATGTTGTTCCTGTTGGATGATTTTCTTCAGGTAAGTTTTAGTTAAGTTGTAGGAATGTTGACGGATGCTTTAAGTTTAATCTTCGTTGTAAAGATTTTTTTATTATGCATCACATTTGGATGATGTTCTGCGTGTAATATCAACTATTGTAATCCAATAGTTTTATTCAATATATGGGTTCCTCCTCTCATGAGTATATTCTCTTCTTTTCCTCACTTCATATACATAATTATCACCATTATGTAGAGTATTCATTTAATTTCTGAAACTTGAAGAGTTGCAAATTCTCTATTGCAAGGTAATGAGATTTAATTTCCTCTACGCAACAACGTATATAAGTGTTGTAAAAGTCGGTTTTATTTGTTGTACTCTTGCAACGGTCTCTTTTACCAACGACAGTATAAGCGTTGCATTAAGCAATAGCAACACTGGATAAGGCAAGGCATCCTAAACCATTGGTACAAGCACTAGCAACGCATATATGGACTTCTAGATACGGAAAAAGCGTTGCTACAGGTGTGGTCCTGTTGTAGTGATATGGCCAAAAGGATGTGATTTTACATATGTGATGTATGAGATTGATCATGTTCTTGTAATAGTATTCACGACTTGTATGTCGATGAGTATGACAACCAACAGGAGCCATAGGAGTTGTCTTAATTTATTGTATGAGATGCAACACCATGTTGATTACTTTACTTTATCACTAATGGTTAGCTATAGTAATAGAAGTAATAGTTGGCATGCCAACTTCACGGAGACACAATGATGGAGATCATGGTGCCATGCCGGTGACGATGATGATCATAGTGCCCCGAAGATGATGATCAAAGGAGCAAGAGGATATTGGCCAAATCATGTCACTATATGGTAGCATGTGATGTTTATCATTTTTTACATCTTATTGCTTCGAACGATGGTAGCAAATATAAGATGATCCCTCATTCAAATTTCGAGATAAGTATTCCCCTAAGTGTGCACTGTTGCAAAGGTTTGTTGTCTCGAAGCACCACGTGATGATCGGGTGTGATAGATTCTAACGTTCGCATACAATGGGTGTAAGCTAGTTTACACACGCAAAACACTTAGGTTGACTCAACGAGCCTAGCATGTACATGCATGGCCTCGAATACGGGAGACCGAAAGGTCGAACATGAGTCGTGTGGTTGATACGATCAGCATGGAGATGCTCATTATTGATGTCTAGTCCGTCTCACGTGATGAGTCAACGTGGATCATGTAACACTTCGATGACTAGAGGGATGTTGATCTAAGTGGGAGTTCATTAGTAATTTGATTAGATGAACTTAATTATCATGAACTTGGTCTAAAATTGTCTTTACAAATATTGTAGATCCAATGGCCAACGTAAATGTCCCTTTCAACTTCAACGAGTTCCTAGAGAAAACCAAGATGAAAGACGATGGTAGCAATTATGCGGATTGGGCTCGTAACTTGAAGCTCATCCTCATGGCTTCCAAGAAGGCATATGTCCTTGATGCACCGCTAGGTGATACTCCCGTTCCCGCGACAGACCAGGACGCTAGAAACGCCTGGTAATCGGGAGTGATGACTACTCTCTCGTTCAGTGCGGCATGCTTTACAGTTTAGAACTGTGGCTCCAAAGGCGTTTTGAGCAACACGGAGCATATGAGATGTTCGAGGAGCTGAAACTTGTTTTTCAAGCTCATGCACGGGTCAAGAGATATGAAGTCTCCGACAAGTTCATTAGTTGTAAGATGGAGGACAATAGTTCTGTTAGTGAGCACATACTCAGAATGTCTGGGTTGCACAACCGCTTGACTCAGCTAGGAGTTGAACTTCCGGTTGATGCGGTCATTGATAGAATCCTCCAGTCGCTTCCACCTAGCTACAAAGGCTTTTTGATGAATTACAACATGCAAGGGATGGAAAATACTATTTCCGAGTTGTATTCAATGCTGAAATCTGCGGAGGTAGGTATCAAGAAAGAACATCAAGTGTTGATGGTCAATAAGACCACCAGTTTCAAGAAGGGCAAGGGTAAGAAAAGTTCAAGAAAGACGGCAAAGTTGTTGCCGCGCCCGGTAAGCCAGTTGCCGGGAAGAAGTAAAAGAAAGGACCTAAGCCTAAGACTGAGTGCTACTACTACAAGGAAACCTGTCATTGGAAGCGGAATTTCCCCAAGTACTTAGCGGACAAGAAGGCCGGCAACGTCAAAGATATATGTGATATACTTGTTTTTGATGTGTACCTTACCAGCGCTCGTAGTAGCTCCTGGGTATTTGATACCGGTGCTCTTGCTCACATTTGCAACTCTAAGAAAGTTCTACGGAACAAGCTTAGGCTGGCTAAGGACGAGGGGACAATGCGCGTCGGGAATGGTTCCAAGGTCGATGTGATCGCCGTCAGCACGCTACCTCTACATCTACCTTCGGGATTAGTTATAAACCTTAATAATTGTTATTTAGTACCAACTTTAAGCATGAACATTGTATCAGGATCTCTCTTGATGCAAGATGGTACTCATTTAAGTCTGAGAATAAAGGTTGTTCTATTTATATGAGTGGTATGTTTTATGGTCATGCCCCACTAGTTAATGGTTTATTCCTAATGAATCTCGATCGTGATGTTAAACATATTCATAGTGTGAGTGCTAAAAATGCAAGGCTGATAATGATAGTCCGACATAAGTGTGGCACTACCGCCTTGGTCATATCGGCGTAAAGCGCATGAAGAAACTCCATACAGATGGACTTTAGGAGTCACTTGATTTTGACATTTGACACATGCGAACCGTGCCTCATGGGAAAGATGACCAAGACTATGTTCTCCGGAACAATGGGGCGATAAAATAACTTGTTGGAAATAATACATACCGATGTATGTGGTCCAATGAGCGTTGAAGCTCGCGGTGGCTGTCGTTACATACCGATGATTTAAGTAGTTATGGATATGTGTACTTAATGAAGCACAAGTCTGAAACCTTTGAAAAGTTCAAGGAATTTCAGAGTGAGGTCGAGAGTCAACGCGACAAGAAAATAAAGTTTCTACGATCTAATCGCGGAGGAGAATATTTGAGTCATGAGTTTGGCACACACCTAGGGAAATATGGAATTGTTTCACAACTCATGCCGCCTGGCACACCGTAGTGTAACGGTGTATCTGAATGTCGTAATCACATCTTATTGGACATGGTTTGATCTATGATGTCTCTTACCAATTTACCGGTATCATTTTGGGGATATGCATTGGAAACTGCGCATTCACTTTAAATAGGGCACCGTCTAAATCCGTTGAGACGTCACCGTATGAATTATGGTTTGGCAAGAAACCTAAGATATCATTTCTTAAAGTTTGGAAGTGTGATGCTTACGTGAAGAAACTTCAACCAGAGAAGCTCGAACCCAAAGCGGAAAAATGCGTCTTCATAGGATACCCTAAGGAAACTATTGGGTACACCTTCTATCTTAGATCCGAAGGCAAGATCTTTGTTGCTAAGAACGGATCCTTTGTAGAGGTAGTTTCTCTCAAAATAAGTAAGTGGGAGGAAAATAGAACTTGATGAGGTAGTTGTACCTCCTCTCAAACCGAAGAGTAGCGCAGCGGAAGAAAATGTTCTAAGGCGCCTGCACCGGCTAGAGATGAAGTTAATGATGATGATCATGACACTTCGGATCAAGTTTCTATTGAACCTCGAAGGTTGACAAGGGTACGCTACGCACCAGAGTGGTACGACAACCGTGTCATGGAAATCATGTTGTTAGACAACAGTGAACCTTCGAACTATGAAGAAGCGATGGCGGGCCTGGATTCCAACAAATGGCTTGAGGCCATGAAATCCGAGATAGGATCCATGTATGAGAACAAAGTATGGACTTTGGTGGACTTGCCCGATGATCGGCGAGCCATAGAAAATGAATGGATCTTCAAGAAGAAGACTAGCGTGGATGGTAATGTGACCATCTATAAGGCTCGAATTGTCGCTAAGGGTTATCGACAAGTTCAAGCGATTGAGTACAATGAGACTTTCTCACCCGTAGCGATGCTGAAGTCCGTCCGAATCATGTTAGCAATTGCCGCATTTTATGATTATGAAATCTGGCAAATGGATGTCTAAACAACATTCCTGAATGGCTTTCTTAAAGAAGAATTGTATATGATACAGCCGGAAGGTTTTGTCGATCCTAGTAGTGCCAACTAGGTATGCAAGCTCCAGCGCTCCATCTATGGGCTGGTGCAAGCATCTCGGAGTTGCACCACAAGGAATATGCTAATACACGACGCTATTTTTTCGTTGCTACATCGTCACGGTTTTTAATTTACGCCGATCTGACGATCAAAAACCAAGCATCGAAAACGGAGCGTCACAAATGAACAACAGTGACGTTTTGATCAAAATTGTCGTAACTTTTACAACGATTCCTGGATTGTCATAACCTTTACGGCGATCCTAAATCCTCGTTGGCAATCAAACTCAGTCCTACATGGCAGTCCTACGTGGCAAAATTACGACGAAATCAAAACGTCATGATTGAAATCAGCCCAACCCATTTCAATTGATCAAATAGGCTGATTTTATTTTTGGTCTTTTTCTTATTGGGCTTCTTTTTGAGCCTTAGCCCATTTATAGCCACTTTTAGTTTTTCTTCCTTGAAATTTTTCTGGGCCCTGGCCTTTTAGTGCCCAAATACATTTGGTCCAGTTTCAGTTTTGGCCTTTTTTCATTTTTGAATTCAATAACTTTTTTTCCAGAACTTGGTTTCATTTCCATTTATTGGGCCTTTTCAACCAATTATTTGTCCAATATTAAATGCAGCATTATTTCATATTCAAATCAAGAAAACTCCAAGTCGAATTAAAATCATCCATCATATAATATCACATAATACATCTCCCAGGTTTACATAACACAATAACTCATCTGATTCATAATTGTCAATCAGATACCAATTTTCACAGCTAAAGCATTAACCCAGAAGAATCTCAAAAGAAAATACAGAAATTAGCACTGGCTGTAAAGAAGTCATCCTTCTCTTGCTTCCCCACTCCTAGTTTTGCATCCCTGATACCAGCTTTTATGGGCTCTAGTATACCTGCATCCAAACAAAGTAATGTATTGTTGAGGCACAGGAACTAGATGGCAATGCTAAATTGTAAAACGTCTTTCGAAGAACAAA
The DNA here is from genome assembly GCF_904849725.1 of Hordeum vulgare subsp. vulgare. Classification (NCBI taxonomy): domain Eukaryota; kingdom Viridiplantae; phylum Streptophyta; class Magnoliopsida; order Poales; family Poaceae; genus Hordeum; species Hordeum vulgare. Next base: position 396,940,897 of record NC_058519.1, read on the forward strand.
ATATCATCTCAGGTGAAACTGTAGCGTAAGTTTAAACAAAATGTGAGGCAGAAATAAAAGAAAATGTTCAGATCTTCAGTAATCTGAAGTAACAGATATACTCTCGTTGGTAATCCACCCAAAACGTTTCATACAGGCTATATGTGACAAGGTAACACCCTAACAGTAGCACTTACTGGCGGTAACTATTAGCAATTTTGTGTATGTAAGTGTAAATATACGCGGTGTAGGAGGGACATATTACATAACTGGAATAACAAAGCAAACTAATGAAGTAATTGACATAAAACATTTCATAACTACATAGGACAACATAGCATCAAAGTATCAAACAACACAATCAGCCTCTCCTAGGGGCTCAACAATCTTCGCACTACTAATATTTTGTATACATCACCATAGAATTAGCATCATATCTGCTATACTTTCTTCATTTAATAAACAAGTAGTAGAGATTTGTAACATATCCATATGATGATCACGTAACAATGTGACAAGCATTAGGTCAGTTACTCCCTCCGTTCACTATTACAAGATGTTCCAACTTTTTTTTAAATAACTGTATGTAGACACATTTAAGTGTGTTTGTTCACTCATTTCAGCCCATATGTAGCCCATATTGAAATATGCAAAACATCTTATAATAGGGAGTGATAATTGACCTAATGGAACTTAATCATAATATCAATAGTTTGACAATCAGACATACAGGACCATCCACTTACTATGGGAAGTGACAAAAAAATAACAAATCGAACAACATGATAATACATCTGCTCCTAAATGAAAGACGTTTTAGCAGTATTAGGATCAGAGGGTGTACTAAATAGACAAGCACATATTGACATGGCACATGAAAGATGCAAAAACTGAAACAATTATGCAGCCCCCAAAATAGTCCCGGCCTTGTGAACCTTTAGATGAGCAAAGAGGACAGTGGTGTACACTGAGGATAACCAAGTTTAAAGGGCATGAACACAGAAACCGACCTCTTGCTTTCGCTGTGATGGCATAAGCATGCCAAATCGACTGTGTGCCAGTTGCCCCTCATCTTGCTCTAGTTTATTAGCTGTGTAACACAAAAGTAGTTATCACTATCTCTCTATTTATTGCAAGGCCAAACTAACCAGAAAAAAAGTTCCAGAAATTTTCCTACAAAGGAATGCTTTACCTAAATCAAAGATCTGTCCAGCAACATAATCCCTGTTGCCCAGAAGTGGTGACGAAGACAATGTGTTGACCCAGTACTTGTTCCAGAGTAGATCAAGGAGGTGAGAGGAAATCTGCTTCATGTACCCGTCCCCCTCGTACTGGACGACGTCCACCGCCGGGCACTCGCACACCCTCCCCATGTACGTGCCCTACAGTGCCGGTGTCGCCAATGTGCACGCTGGTGAATCTCAAACTGCTCTAACAATAGATTGGACAAACGCCCCTGCAACAATCTGGAATGCTATTTATTCAGAGAAGGAATGATGGATGATGTACCCTGCAGGCGATGATGTTGGTCTTTTCGTCGCGCCAGTTGTGCAGGCACTCGTCCATCTCCATATCTGCAACCAGATCATAGAGATCAGTGACCACAACTGATGAAATGAAGCGATCCATCAGGAAAACTGCAACTGTGATCAGGTTGTAAGAACATAGATGCAAAATGAGCTAGAATCCAATGCAAGTGTGATGCTTGCTACTTACCACTACTGTCTCTCCCTTCTTTGCGGATGGGCCATCTCCAACCCGCAAGTCCTGCAATTCCTCATGAGAATTTTTAAATCTGAACTTTTGAGTATTATGCAGGAATCATCGATGGTAGCGTAAGAACCTTGTATTGGAGGCCTGACTCTGTCTCAGTGTAATCTGGATAACTCATTTTTGGCTTCCCATAGTCCTTCCCACGGAGCGCTGGCACTATAATTGCAATATCATAGAGTAAGGCATGATTGCACATTTTACTTATGAACGCCTAGATAAGTTTGAATGGAAAACTAGAAAACTTATAAAGTTTTAAAGAAAAGCTCATTTTAGCAACAATTAGCTATATATAGTATATATACGCCGGCAGCGGCTTCTTAAGTTGAATGATTTTTCTGAAGTATCAAGACACCAACGAACTAAATAATTTCTAAAAAATATGCTAACAAGATATGAGGGATTACAGCCTTAAGGTAAAACTAATATAATCTAAGAACTAGCGTCTCTTCTACAATAGCAATGTAGCAAATTTCAGTCCACCTATCGGTCAGTTAATCATTCAGAACATATGTGTTATAGTAGAGAAAAACTTGTCTACAATGTCGACTATCGAAAGACCCGATACCTAGAGGTTTACAAAGACATTCTCAATACGTTGAAGCTTCAAAGCGTATGTGTCATAGTAGAGCAAAACCTGTTTATAAAGGCATTGTATAGTCATAGTCGATAATTTGGGGAAAGTATCCTCAGGTCCATATAATCCAAGGAAAGAAGCAATTGATCATCACAGTAAGTGCAGAAACGTGGTATGGATATGTTATCATCACTTCTCACAGCAAACAAAAAATGGTGTAGGAGTTTCTATTTATTTAAGACAAGACAACTATATAGCATCCATGACAGAATGTGCTGCTTACTAGAAATTCAGAATAAGTAGGAGGAAATTATCATCAAATAGATCACAAGCTGTGTGTCTTAATGTCAAAAAAAATCATATTTGAAAACAGAAAAATAAAAACAAATGAATGAATGCTCTCTCAGACAAATGCCTCGATTGTCAACATGGTTTAGTAGAATGGATTACATGAGACTCGTGATCTGTTTTCATCATCACACAGAGAACCAAGTAAAAAATTAAGAGTGGGTAGAGATACAAAAACATGACTTCAGATGCCGAATATGCACAGTTTAATAATATACTGTATCATGAGACACCTAATAAGTGTTGATCATCACTGATGAATCAACCACAGAAACCAGCTGCAGAAAGAACAATATAGTTGATAGGTGTGAATGGGGTATAGTAACAGGAAGCTCCTTGTATGAGAGCAGCCAGTGTCGCAAAAACCCGTTTCCTTCTTGATGTGTGCCAATCTAACAAGAAACAAGGCCATGAAAGCAGACCAAGCATCAGATACCTCATGGCATCCCAAATACACTATCCAAACAAAATTCAGTTCAGTGCTAAGATATGTATGGACAAGTTGAATGCAAAAACCATCTCAAAGAATGCTTCGTGCTAGAATCTTAACCCAAAGTATCTCTAGGCAACATACAACGCTGAAATACGCTACCAAGAAGCGCACCCCAATACTCAACCTTAAAGCTGATAAAAACTTAGCAGAGTATACCTAAAGATGAAGGGGAACACTCAGCGTGTCAAAAAAGAAGGCAGCATGGAATACTATAGTAATTATTGTTGGACATGATATAGTAAGGTACTCTCACTGGTTATTGACTGTTGTCAGTTTTCACTAAGCATGAGTGCATAATATGGAAACAATATAAAAGAAAACATACACCCTCGGATATTAAGCTATTCCAAGTATGTGAGGTATACAACTTATAGGAGCTTACAGACTGTCCCAACGCCCAGAGCCTCGCTCAAAGACCATCACATTTTGATTTCCAGCAAGTCTAATTTTGTCCGCAGAGTTGGCCATAACCTGTTAAGGTACAACCAATACAGGATCACGTCAGCAAATGTGCAACTTAACTAGATGCTGGGCGCAACATTTTTCATTGAAAAAATATCTAGTTAAGTAGCACAAGCATGTCATTGGTTGATTTGGATGCAGAAAGCTCCGTCTTGAACAATGGCTAGCCAAACTTCGCACAAGAAATCACAGTTCAGAACTGTGAAAGACTAAACTGGAACTGATAGTTTGTTTTACAGTTAATTAGACATCATGTTGGTTTCTAATGTTGGATTAATAAAGAGTACAATAAAAGGTCCAAACAAGCGCAATCAGCTTCAACGACGGTGCAAACAATTTTCCACAAGCGTTCTTCACAATTTCATCATCGTCGGAAACTACAAGATGACCCTCTGAATGGACTGCCTAGTCAAATGGGACACCACCATAAGCATCATGTAAGAAAATGGACAGCCTATGTAAGTTAATTTCCTTATAGTATGGAGTAATTAGTGAACATGACATAATTTTGTATGTGTGTCAGACTGTCTCAGTCACATTGATCTGAAATGCGAAAATGCAGAATGCTAGACAGGCAACATGAAGATCAGTTCGAATAACAGAGGGAATCGGTAGAATTCGATCTGAAGTCGACGTTGATACTATTGAGCATTCATCTTATACTGAAGTAGTATGAACTACCATCCTATGTTATCTGAATGCATATTGGGCCGGAGATGTCAAGACGAGATAAGATGAAGGTCGGGACATACTTCGAGTACGTACTAACAGTCACATGCTGAACATTGTATCACGAAAGCCCAAAGTGCAGTAAGGAAAAAATATAGACCAAGCAGGGTCAGGCATTTAAAAAATTAACACAACAACTGCAACCAACTCTGAATAAAGATCCTCACTAGCAACAATAGGCAAGGTAAGGAAGTGACAGTACATAAGAAATGACATTTCAAAATCTTCCAACAGAAAAAAGCATTGTACGATAACTGAGGTGAGAAGTTCAAAGTAACAAAAAATTTCAATCTTAAAGTTGATTATCGTGGTCCTATTTCGCGTCGTCGAGAATTACTAGATCTCGCACGTTGTTGAACTGAATCCCGAATATACAGCACATGTTGGCAAAATGGAAATCCAAACATTCCCTTACAGCAGCCATGAAGACCGAGCTGGTGCTCCGTCTTGAACGCTTGTTGAAGGTGGGGTGGACGACCTTGCGGTGGCGCTCCAGTGGTCGCCGTCGGCGAGCACCAGCCCCTTGCTTTGCAGGCGGGCGATGTGCGGGTTCCGGATGTTCTTGGGGTACATCCCGCTGCGGTTGGGGAGCACCTGCTTCACCACGTTCATGTTTGCCACGCATAGGCTCGGCCTGGCACCGAACCACTACAGGAACGTCCGACCTGCAGGAGACCAGAACGTAAGAGCAAGAACTAGACGACCATGGATTGGAATTTAGAAGGAATTGCGGTCTATCTGAGGTTCTCGTACCGTGGACGGGGATCCATTCGCGGAAGTGCGGTTGGACCATTGGGACGAAGTCGTGGTCGCCGATGTCCAGCGCGACGCCGGCAGTGTCGTTACGGAGCCGCTTGATCTCGCCGAGGTTGCCGGCGAAGAAACTGTAGCCCGACGCCCAGGCCCGCCCACGCCCTGCGTGCGGAGCTGCCGGGTGATGGCGTGCGGCTCCACACGAGGTACACCAGCGCGTTGAACACCCACGATGCAAGCACCGCCGCCACCATCTAGACGAGATTGGATAGATGTGATGGATCCATGGTGATGGGAAGGAGCCGAGTGTGGGGCGGAACAGAGCGGCCGGAGGTGCTGGCGCGGTGAGGAAGGGAGCGACCAGAGCAGGTGGTGGTGGGGAGGGAAGGAAGGAGCGGCTCGATCGGATCTAGAGAGGCGGCTCGATCGCATCTGAAGAGGGAGAAAGGGTGGGTGGGTGGTTAGGGTTTTAGTTTTTCAAAGACGGGCTCCATCGTTGGATGTGTGCTGGTGGATGGCTCAGATCGCATTCAATTGGATGATCCGCGTGAAGGCAGTTTCTCATCTCTCATTGGCCGACGTTAAACTCGATTTTTTTACCCAAATCTTTAGACACAATTACATAAAATATCAATTATTTGTTGCCCAATTGGACTACTTCATTTTTTTCAAAATATTATACCACTTGAGTATCAAGATTTTTTCGTGGCTAGCTAGCTTGGAGGCACAATGGCCAGACAAACATATAGTAGGAGCGCGGCCAGAAGCGACGACGCTTCGACCGAGAAGAAGCAACCCGCTGGCCCAGCGGCGGATCATGACATCCACCCACGTTCGAACTAAGACAAGAACTAGACTAAAAAATCCAATAGAAGTGTCTGCGTTCCCGGATGCCCAGATCCGGCATTGCGAGGCCAGATCTTGTTTCGGGCCGCCCAACGTTGCGCGCACAGCAAGATCCATGAAGCTACTTACAAGAGAGAGAGAGATACATGGATCCATGAGTGACATGGCAACATAGTTAGGACATGTTACGACGTTTTTATAATCGTTGTACAAGTTATGACGATCGCATCTTATGCGGTTACGACGTTTTTGACTCACATCATCGTAATTTATATGTAGATTTGATCCACTCAAAAGGTTTACGACGATCTCGGATGAAATCGTCATAGATTTATGACGAATGCATCAATGACATCTTAAAAAACGTCATGTATGAGCATATTTCTTGTAGTTTTGGAACATTCTCTTTGATGACGTGATCAAAGCATTTGGGTTTATACAGACTTATGGAGAAGCCTGTATTTGCAAGAAAGTGAGTGGGAGCTCTGTAGCATTTCTTATATTATATGTGGATGACATATTGTTGATGGGAAATGATATAAAACTATTGGAAGGAATCACGGCCTAGTTGAATAATAGTTTTTCAATGAAGGACCTTGGAGAAGCTGCTTACATATTAGGCATCAAGATCTATAGAGATAGATCGAGACGCCTCATAGGTCTTTCACAAAGCACATACCTTGACAAGATATTGAAGAATTTCAATATGGAGAAGGCTAAGAAGGGGTTCTTGCCTGTATTACAAGGTGTGAGGTTGAGTGCGACTCAAAGGCCGACCACGATGGAAGATAGAGAAAAGATGAGTATCGTCCCCTATGCTTCAGCCATAGGCTCTATCATGTATGCCATATTGTGTACCAGACCTGATGTGAACCTTGCCATAAGTTTGGTAGGGAGGTATCAGTGTGATCCATGAGTGGATCACTGGACAGCGGTCAAGAATATCCTAAAGTACCTGAAAAGGACTAAAGATATGTTTATTGTCTATGGAGGTGCCGAATAACTCGTCGTAAAGGGTTACGTTGATGCTAGCTTCGACACAGATCCGGATGACTCCAAGTCACAAACCGGATATATGTACACTTTGAATAATGGGGCAGTAACCTGGTGCAGTTGCAAGCAAAGCATCATGGCAGCATCTACATGTGAAGAGGAGTACATAGCTGCTTCGGAAGCAGCACAGGGAGTCTAGATGAAGAAGTTCATCACCGACCTAGGAGTGATTCGAAGTGCGTCGGGCCCGATGACTCTGTTCTGTGACAACACTGGAGCTATTGCTATTGCAAAGGAGCCCAGGTTTCACAAGAAGACCAAGCACATCAAGCGTCGCTTCAACTCCATTCATGGATACATGCAGGATGGAGATAACGATATTTTTAAAGTACATACGGATCTGAATGTCACAGACCTGTTGACTAAACCTCTTGCATGGGAAAAGCATTATCAACACCAAAATTTTATGGGTGTTCGATGCATCACAATGTAAATACATTATTGACTCTAGTGCAAGTGGGAAACTATTGGAAATATGCTCTAGAGGCAAAAATAAAGTAGTTATTATTATCTTTCTGGTTCATGATAATTGTCTATTATTCACGCTATAATTGTATTAACCAGAAACCATAATACATGTGTGATTATATAGGTCACAATGTGTCCCTAGTGAGCCTCTAGTTGGCTAGCTTGTTGTTCAATGGATGATCATGGTTTCTTGATCATGGACATCGGATGTCATTGATAATGGGATCACATCATTGAGGAATGATGCGATGGACAAGACCCAATCCTAAGCATAGCACTAGATCGTGTTGTTCGTCTGCTAAAGCTTTACTAATGTGAAGTATCATTTCCTTGACATCGTGGTTCATCCAATGAGATCATCATGGAACATGTGGAAACCAACATGGATATCCAAACCCCGTTGTTGGTTATTGGCCGGAGAGGTGTCTCAGTCATGTCTGCATGCTTCCCGAACCCGTAGGGTCTACACACTTAAGGTTCGATGACGCTGGGGTTTTAGGGAAATAGTGTACGTGGTAACGGAAGGTTTTTCGGAGTCCCAGATGAGATCCCGGATGTCAAGAGGATCTCCGGAATGGTCCGGAGGTAAAGATTGATATATAGGATGAAGGGTTTTGCACACCGAAAGTGTTTCAGACATCACCGGTATCGTAACTGGACCACCGGAAGGCTTCTGGGGGTCCACCGGGAGAGGCCACCAGCCCTAAAGGATTTTATCGGCCAAAAGGAGAAAGGGAACCAGCCTAGAGTGTGCTGGTGCGCCCTCCCCTCTCAGCCCAAGGTGAAAGGAGAGTGGGAGGGGGCAAACCCTATGCGAACAGGAGGCGCAAGGCCAACCTAGGGCGCGCCCCCTCTCTCCACCCTTGGTCGCCGCCCTCCCTGCCCCATCTAGGGCTACCGCACCCTTGGGGGAGGGAACCCTAAGGGTGGTCACCCTCCTCCCTCTCCTCCTATATATAGTGGTGGTTTTTGGCTTTTGGAGACACGATTTCTTCCTCTACCGGCACAGCCCTACACCTCTCTCTCCTCGTCCTCCGCACAACTTAGCGAAGCTCTGCCGGAGAACCACGTAGCTCCACTGCCACCACGCCTTCGTGCTGCCGAGTCTATCTCCCTCAACCTCTCCTTCCTCCTTGCTGGTTCAAGGTGTTGGAGACGTCACCGGGCCGCACGTGTGTTGAACGCGGAGGTGCCGTAGATCGGCACATAGATCGGAATCCACCGCGATCTGAATCGCTGTGAGTACGACTCCATCAACCGTGTTCATAGTAACGCTTCCGCTTAGTGATCTTCAAAGGTATGAAGATTCTCTACCATCTCTTTCGTTGCTGTTTTCTCCATATATAAATCCTTGTATGGCGTAGGAATTTTTCTGAAATTACTACGATCCCCATAACTTTGTGCTTCACGTATATCTTTTGAACTAAACAATTTCTCTATTACTTCACGTATATCTTTGTTAGTACGATGGCGTGTAGATTTCATAGAAATATTTGAACTCTTGTTCTTGACTTATATTTTTTTGAGAGTTAATAAATAGTAGAGGTAATTTGCATGGGTCACGAAGCTAGTCCAAAAATAATAAATATCCAATGAATGATAATCAAACCCATTGTGTAGCACATAAATAGAAATTGTGGGTTAATGATATTGACGTGGTAATATGAAAAAGCTGTAAGTGCATCATTGTTGATTCATAGAAGTAGAGTTCTTAATAGGTGTTAATTCCTTGTCTCTCTCAACATTAAAAAGGCATGACTAGGATTCCTTGTTGACATCCTAGTGTTATTTCGAGTTGGAGTCATGCGATGATTAACTCCTCCCAACCCTCTTCCTCGGGGCTTGAAGCTAATGCTTTGATTTGTGACGAAATTAATAAAAATTTGCAATAAGTATATGTGTTCTTCATGAATAATGTAAAACCATGGACATACGCAATCTCACCTCCTCATGTTTTGCTAATCTCTTTCGTTCCATGATTTACCCATCCTCACCTCGAGGATCAGTGCAAACTGCGACGATGTAACGAAACCCCGTGGCATGATATGATTTGTCACATGTAGACCTTTATTTATCTTCCTTAAAACAGCCACCATACATACCTATCATGGCATTTCCATATCCATTCCGATATATATTGCCATGCAAATTTCACAGTTACATCATATGACTAGTTCATTGATTATCATATTGCTTTGCATGATCATATAGAGCTAACATAGCATTTGTGGCAAAGCCACCATTCATTACATTGCTCAATACATGTCATGCTAGATCATTGTACATCCTGGTACCATGCTAGAGGCATTCATAATGAGTCATATCGAGCATTCATGAGTTGTAAGAAAATAAAAGTGTAATGATCATCATTATTAGAGCATTGTCACACTGAGGAAAGGATGATGGAGACTATGATTCCCTCACAAGTCAGGAAGAGACTCTGGACGAAAAATTTAAAAAATTTGGGGAGAAAAAATGAGCCCACCTTAAAAAATTAATGAGAGAAAAAGAGATAAGGGACTTTGCTACTATCCTTGACCACACTTGTGCCTCAAAGCGGCACCATATTCCTGATGTAGAAAGACTCATGATATGTCAATTTTCATATGATAGTGGGAATCATATTATCATTATTATAAAATAGGCTTGTATATTTGAATGACGGGCTTCCCCAAATGCCCGATGTGTTCATAACGAAGCAAGTTGGATGCACACCCCACTTAGCTTCATTTGAGCTTTCATACAATTATAACTCTAGTGCATCATTTGCAAGGTAATCCCTACTCCTTGCATCGCCATCTATCGATGGACATCTCCATAGCCCATTCATACGCCTAGTTGATGTGAGACTATCTTCTCCCCTTGTACCTCTTTGATATCTACAACCACATTCTATTCCACCATACGCTATGTCCATGGCTCAGAGTCATGTATTGCATGCAGAATAAAAATTTGATTCACTTTGAAAGAGTATGATCCAATTGCCCGACTTGGACACCTTGGTGCTTAACATTTGTATTAATGTGGTAAAGAGAGAGCCATGCTTTGCTAATAATAAACATTAGTGAGGGGTAGACATTCTTCTGAGATCGTATACTTTGAAAGATTGATTATTTTGCTGCATGTGCTAATAATTATTACTATGTTGATGTTTTTTAGTTTATCATTTCTTAATGAGCCTACATGTAAAATATTAAATATGGATAGCATGTCACATCAAGAATTCTATTTTTATCATTTACCTACTTGAGGACAAGCAGGAATTAAGCTTGGGGATGCTTGATACGTCTTCTACGTCTCTATAGTTTCGGATTGTTCCGCATTGTTATATTATGATCTTATGATATTTTTTGGGTCATAACTCACCAATTTATATTATTTTTGAGCAGTAACCTATTAACCTAGTGCCTAGTGCGAGTTGTTGTCTTTTGCATGTTTTTTGTTTTTTAGGTTTTCAGTACCAAACAAAGTCTAATTTCCACGAAATGTTTTGTTGATTTTTTTGGACGAAAAGAAGACTTGGAAGCTTCGGGAGGAGACGTGAAGCCCCATGGGAAGCCCACAAGTTAAAGGGGCGCGGCTAGGGGGTGGCCGTGCCATGATGGCTTGTCGCCTCCCTGTGGACCCTCTTGGCTCATTCTATGGCCTCTAAATTCGGATGTATTCTAAAAACCCTAAATATATCAAGGAAAAACTATTTATGCCTCCGCAAGTCTCTCTATTCAACAACGAACCCATCTGGAGCTCCTTTCCAGCACTCTGCCGGAGGGGGGATCGATCACGGAGGGCCTCTTCATCAACCTTGGTGCCCTCGTGATGATGTGTGTGTAGTTCACCACAGACCTATGGGTCCACAGTTAGTATCTAGATGGCTATTTCTCTCTCTTTCTTGATGTTCAATACTATTATCATCGCATCTTCGCTTTGATCTATCCGCTGTAATTCTTTTGTGCGGTGCGTTTGTTGGGATCCGATGAATTGTGTGTTTATGTTTATATTATACATGAAAAGTATTTGAATCTTCTCAAAGTTTTATGATTCTTATTTGCATGATCATCACAGCATCGTAAATCTATCGTATCTATTTTTCTTCAGTGGTAGATGTGTCTTGTAGTGGGTTCAACCTGGCTTGTTTATATATCCCAGTGGCTGAAACGGGACAAATTGCGTCTTTGTGTTGGTGCCACTAAGGATAAATCGATGGAGTTTATTCATATTGGTTGGGTTTACTTTGTCTACATCATGTCATCGTTTCCCTAGCGTTACTCGATCTTACTTAATACTCTAGATGCATCTTGGATAGTGGTCAATGCGTGGAGTAATAGTAGTAGGTGCATGCAGCAGTCGACCTATTTGCTTATGGACGTGATGCCTATATACACATGATCATTGTCATGAAAAATTCCTAACTATCCACTGTTCTATCAATTGCCCAACAGTATTTGTTTTACCCACCGTAAGTTGCTTTCATGAGATATGCCACTAGAGAACACTATGGCCCCCGGGTCTATTCGCCTATATCTCCAGAAAACTTATAATTTCCTTGTTGTTATTGGTTGTCTTTTACTTTGTTTTGCAAGTCCCAACTATCTACAATTATCTAGACACCTGATCCTCTTGCAAATAACGAGATCAAGGGGATTGAAATCCCTCTTGCCCGCGTTGGGTGCAGGTTGTCTGCTTTTTTGTGTGCAGCCGCTGAAGACAATTGAGGATTGATATTCCTATTGGTTCGATAAATGTTGGTTTTTTAATTGAAGGAAATACATACCGGCATTGTGCTACATTAACCCGTTCCTCTTCACAGAAAACCCAAAGCATGTCACAAGCATCAGGTCTGGCTATTGGGTGCAACCCAGTACACGAACGGTGGTAACACCATGGTAACGTTCGTTCGTTTTGTTGTTGCATGAATTGTACTGAAGAGTGGGAGCATGAGACATTCAAGAATTGTTTATACCATGTGGAGACATGTGATGCAAGTTGTGTGGTATTTTTTTCATAATTTTAAAAGATGACTAAGTATCTTAATACATTACTGTTCACCGATTGTTTTTCGCATGTCTACAAGTGTAGTCGGGTGGCTTCTAAGGGTAGCTGTGCCACCAGATCTTGGGGTGGTCCCTCTTCAATATGTCTTCAGTATCTTTGTACTTTTAAAGCTCTTTACATCTTTACAACAGAGTACTCTCATGTTATCTAACATTTGTTTTCCCAAGTGTACTCCTATGTTAAGACGCTCAAGATCCTCAAGATAAGTATATGCATCATATCCTTTTTCATGATGATCTCTTGTTTCTTGCACATATTGTTTGCAAGAGGGATTCTTGAACATGGAAGTCCTTCATTCACATATGTTTCATGCATATAGCCAGGATGTCTATGACTTGTCTGGTCCTTATGTGTGTCTATGCATTCCAAAGCAACTATTATTTGAAAGGAATTGCACACATTAAGGTGGAGCCTCTACTATTCATGTTTCCTTCAAAGTTGTCACAGTTTGAAGCTTTAATTGTATGTTGTCATCAATTACCAAAAAGGGGGAGATTGAAAGCACATATCCTCCCTTGGTGGTTCTAATTATTCATGACAACATACATTGTCTCTTTGACTAACACTTTTACCTAGATATTTCAGGATTAGTCCATGGAGAGATTTGACTAAAGGCTTATGTGGATATGCCCCTTGATGCAAGAAAGGATTAGGATTGGCACAACCTTCGAGATAGAAGACATTTCATTTTATATTTGTGAGAAATCACTTTTGAGTCCATAGGAAAGCCAATACTATTAAAAGGGGCTGAGGTAGTAAAATGAACTGATTGCTCAAAGTGCTCAAAGTTAGCCACCAAAATACTGAGTGATTTTTTCTAACAATTATGTCAAATTCCACATACTCAAATACGGTGTCACCAACTTTCATATTTCAGACCCACCGAGTTTGACCTCAAACACAAACACTAGCCATTCCCACCAAATCGGTGTAACCAGATCCATATTGATGCTACCGAGTTTGGGTGACCAAATTTTTGTTGCCTCGGTACAAAAAATCAGAATTTCCGACTTTGAGTATCGGTGCCATCAAGTTTGGCCATCTGGCCGTTAGCCACCTTTTCGGTGCCACCGAGTTGTGTATATCGGTCCTATAGAGATTCAAAAGTTACACCTTTTGTGTGAATCGGTACCATCGAGTTTATGTCTTTGGTGTCACCGAGTTTGCCACTTTAGGTGTAACGTTTGGATTTTGTGTGCTGCGTATATATACCCCTTCAGCCACCTCTCACTCATGGGAGAAGCACTCAGAACACAAACTTCATTGCCAAATCCATTTTCCGAGAGAGAAGCACCTACTCATTTGTTGAGAACAAGATATTCCAATCCAATCATTTGAAACTTAATCTCTAGCCTCCCCAAACTAAATTCCAACAAATCAATCTCTCCTGCCAATGCATATTATGTGAGAGAGTGATTTTGTGTTGAGGAGACTATCTTTATAAGCACAAGAGCAAGGAGTTCATTGATCTACCACATCTATTACCTTGTGGAGGTTGGTGCCTCCTAGATTGGTTAGGTGTCCCTTGGGAGCCTCCTACTTCGTGTTGGGGAGTTGAACCAAGATGTTTGTAGGGGCAAGGATATCGCCTACTCCATGAAGATCTACCGTGAGTAAGGCTAGTCCTATGTGTACGGAAGACATGGTGGAATAGACAAGGCCGCTTCTTCGTGGACCCCTTGTTGGTGGAGCCCTCCGTGGACTCTTGGAGTCGGTACCCTCCGTGGGATGAAGTTTCCACTAACATGGATGTATGATAGCGCCACCTATCGGAAACATGCCAAACATCATTGTTTCATCCTCTTTGCGTTTGATCTCCTAAAGTTTTCTCCGTTAATTTACATGTGCAAAGTCTTTAGTTTTCCGCTGCCATATATGTTGACTAGCATGTGCAAGGTGTACTAGACTTGTTAGAACTGCTGAATTTCTGCCCTCCTTGAGCTTGGGTTAGGTTAGGAATTTTATCGTGACAAGTAGTCTATTCACCCCCCTCTTGACACATCTTCTATCGATCCCTCAGAAACCCATAAAGGAACTATTTTATTTGGAACATGTTTCTTACGTCTCATCATAATATAACATAATCGCACCATGTGCTCTCTGTGTGTTTGCACCACAAGGTTGGATTGCCTAGTTCTCGAAAATTAGTTCTAGTTGCCACAAGTAGTCTATTCACCCCCCCTCTTAACACAGTATAAAACACTTCCCACTTATTGAAAAGGGAGGTAGAAGCCGATGACCGGTTATTGAAAGAATATTCAAACACGAAAGGAGGTGTCTTGATACACTTCTAGATAAAACACATCACACATTAGGAGAGTCATCAAGATGATCTATTATCGCATCTAAGACATAGTATTCTCGTGAAAGACGGGCGACGGGCATCACTTGGTCGTAAAACAGATGAAGCGGAATCTCTTGGCCATCTGGCCCTGCCGGCCCAACACGGGCCATGTGCTCCGGATTCTGTTGGATGAAGCGGGGCTTCACCATAGCCCACACCTCCCGAGCTGCTTCGCGACATGCTGAACTCTTCCATAGCTCGCAACGATTCTGGGCTCCTTTGAAACGCTCGACAAGCTCGGGCATTCCTTGCGGAGGACTTTCATTTGTCCATAGTGCTTTGACTATACTCCTCATTGCTTTTCGAGATCTCTCATGCACAATGGATAACTCCTTTAACAACCCCCCTGAAAGAGTTCGCCTCTACCTCGGGACGACCAGTCAAGAGACCTGGTCAGAAGAAATTTCACATCTTTACAATCAACGCAATAAAATGTGAATTATCACATTCCAGGATCGGTATTTTACTTACTGAATAGGTCGCCCTTTTGTTTCCGATTCTCTTCATGGTTTTGCACCAATTTAGATTTCAAGTTCTCATTCTCTTTGGCTTGCCGCTTATTCTTCTCCTTGAGTTGGTTATTTTCATCACGACATCGCTTGATCATGCGATGATCAGCTTCAAGTTGGGACTCGGCATACCTCTCAAAATCTCGGGACGCTCTAAGTCATTTTTCAATTGGCCTATAGATTCGCGTGCTACGACAATTTTTTTTGTTATAAAGGTAATCCTAGGGAAATTCGCCACATTGCAAAATAATTTTACTCAATGTGTGCTTCTTCGGACTTCTTCACCCCTCACTAGCTTGACCTTCATAGCCTGCTATTCGACCTGTCTTAGCTCGAAAACTTTGGCCAGTTTCTCGTTCTCTTTCTTTAGAGCATGCATGGTGGTAAAGTACTAATCCCACCCTTAATTCGGCCGTACCGACCAAATGAAGGCTCGGGGGCGTAAAAAGGCTTGCCGCGTGTTGATCGTTAGCTCTGCTGTTGACGTCACCTCTCCCCGCCGTACGATCACAAGGGTTTCATGTGTATTCCCATAGGTGTCGACCTTGCGCCGCCGACATCTTTGGCGCGCCAGGTAGGGGGTGCGGAGTGGTGCGTGAATCAAAGCAAGCTCAGCACCGGATTCTTCGAAGTTTGGGGGGTACGCCACGTTCCCCCGAAAACGGGGTACCGCGGCAAACACTATGTTCTGCTACAACTTCCCTAGGCCTACGCGAGCGCGTTGATACGCGAGCGCGGGGCAGGGAGGCGAAGGCTCCAAAGGCGGCACCGTCAGGCCAATGCGTCGCTCGGGGCCAACACGCGGTTGTCGAGGGCGTGCCTGGGTGCATCACACAGGCCTCGGTGCATACTCCAGCGGACGCACCTCTGCGGAGTGATGCATAGTCGTTGAGGATGCGCCACACGGTCCCGAAGCCCCGTTGCGCACTCCAGCGTGAGTATTGTGCCCCCGAGAGCGTCGCATCATCGCCCAAGAAGCGCTCGGGGGCTGCACCAGCACAGCCTAGCAAGACAGAAGTAAAGGGGTTACACCCTGGCCGGCTTTTTCCCCAAACGACGGTGTCGGAGTGTCGGCAAGAATTCTTTGCCGGAGAATAAGCTGCCAGGAGCGGTAATTTCCTGCTTGCCGGGGACTCCGAAGCCCCGGCGAAAGATTCAAGCGCCATGCAACCACGGCGTGAGCAGATAAGTTTTTAAGTTTGATATTCAGATCCGAAGTAGATAGATTCTCTGTTTTTTCCTTTGGAAAGTTTCCAATCTTTGTGTTTCGAGTTTGCGCATACTCGGACCTTTCCAAAGATTAGTGCACCTTGTCTTTGTTTTGAACTTGTTCAAACGACCTAAACGGCCACAGAGCACCTTCAAACAGTTGCAAACCTGATCAACAGAGCAAGCTGCTACGTAGCACCCGATTTCGTCTCAAGCTGCGCTGGCGATTTCTATGGTTGCACTGAATGCGGCAAGGAGCCTTCCCGGTAGTTGCTGGCAAGCTCCCAGATGATGCAAAGAAGAATCATACAAATAATAGAATCGAGAAAAGGGAAAACAGTCTTTTCATTCATTTGTTTGTGATATTCTCAAACATATTACATGGATGATATGATCCACTCTAACTTAGAGCAACTGTCTTTGGCGAGGAACTACACTCGCCGAACTGGAGTTCAGGAAGACATGGAACGGCCCTCCGTGCGATCCAAAATGGTTCCTTCGGGACCAGCATTGCACGGAGGATAACGAAGCTCGAAGAGATGGAGGAGCAGAAGTCCGTGCGCTGACGGGAAGATGAGGCACCTCCGGTCAGTTTGGCGCGGGAGCGAGCGAGCGACAAACTAACGGCGATGGTACGACCGGCGGTTAGCCCGAGGACAGGTCCCCGTGTGCAGACTATGTCTGCAGGGGACCTAACCCGCTTCCGCTGTCGTCACCATCTGTCTCTTCCTCGTCGCTCTCACGTGAGGAAGGACTTTCAGTGCCACTCGAGCTCTCCTCGCAGCAGCCGAGACGCGCACCTGAGCTCCCATATAGCTTAACGGAGAGTATGTTGTCCGCTATCTTCTTGAAGTGGAGAACATGCCTATCCCAGAGGCTGTGGGCGCGGGCGAAGCTTTTCCACCCGCGACCAAGGAATAGGGTCCGAAGCCGAGTACGCTACGAGACCACCGACATGGCGCCGTTGCCGCAGCCATGCATGCGAATCCACCGGGTCGGGGACCCTTCTGCTTCCGTTGCCTCGACGAAGACACCAGGGGGTTGGAGGCGGGACATGATGGGTCCTCGTAGCTGGATGAGGAACTCCATTGGGTTGCTTCCGACGTGGACCACCTCAGGAGCAAGCCTCGGGGAAGGCGGAGGCGCTAGAGTAGCGCTCCGTTTCCCCCGACCTCGACCTCCACGGCGTCCGCGGCCCCTCGCCCTTCCTCCGCCACGGGCACTTGGGCCGTCTTCTGCCGCGGTGCCACCAGAAGCCATGGGATGATCCGAACGAAATCCTCTCGCCGCCGTGGCGGCGGATGATGGCCGACCCCGTCCCCTATCCATGGTTAGTGGGGAGCGCCACCTGTAGACATAAGAAGTTTTTGAAGACCAAGGCTGAGGAGTTGGTGGATTTAAGAGGAGTTGGATGAGCAAAACCCCTCGCAAACCCTCCTAATTTATAGGATGGGGCGCGAGGTCTAGCCTCCCTTGCTCTAGAAACCACCACCGCTCTCGCCCAATCGCTCGAGCTCACGGGAAAACACAGAACCGCCCTATTGCACCAATGCATGCATGGGCGGACCCAGCCACCACTATGCCTTTTAAGGCCACGTCTGCCACCTGTCCATCCATATGTGCGCATGCCACACGTGTGGTAGAGGCGTTTTAGGCGGTCGAAAGGTCACTTCGCGTTCACGCATCCAATGCACGACGTGGGGAAAAGCAACCGCCAGCAAGATCTAGCCACGAAGGCCCGTGCACCTCTTTGGGATTGGCCCAACAACGCTTCGCACGTGTGTGTGGCCCAGGACCGGGGCTCCTGTTGGTGCACTAAAGACTGGGGTCCGTAGTGTCCCATACTTGTGCACAAGCGCAAAGAGCCCCTTCCGGCGGGGCATGGCATGACCCGGACAAGATACAACCCCCAACAATACCAAGGCCTCGGCAAACCTGCCTTGCCAGGGAGATAACCAATGCCACACCTACTTGGTGGGCGTGATAAACTCACCAAGTACAAGACCTCGGCAAGACTCCCGTGCCGGGATGACGACCAAAGCCCCCGACAAGCTCCCATGCCGGGATGAGGACACAAGGCCCCGACAAGCTCCCTTGCCGGGATGACGGGGCTAGGCACTAGAGGGCGACCGCCCTTGCCACAGTGTTGCCGCTCCCAAGTTCCAGCGCATTCCGCATGCGCTAGCGCAGCATCCAGTTCTCGAAACACCTCGATACGTGTCTTCACCAGCACACCGCTGAGAAGTACAAGACGTGCATTTAATGCACCTGACAGCGATAGATGGATAAGCACCGCCCTAGGTTCATTGTAATTCTCGTGAACCTACCATCGAGCACTCAGGTGACCACTTTACCTATAAAAGGAGGCCCTTAGGTCATTCATAAGGGGTTAGACTCTATGGATATTGACTCCGAAGAAGTTTATCAACAGTCACTGTAACAATCAACAACTAAACGCTTAATACAACCAGACAAGCATGACATAGGGTTTTACGCGTAAGCGGCCTGAACCTGGGTAAAAATACTTCCCGGGTGTTGATCGTTAGCTTTGTTCTTGACCTCACCTCTCCTCGCCTTACGATCACAAGGGTTTCACGTGGATTCCCATAGATGTCGACCTTGCGCCGCCAACAACATGAGACCTTCGGTTTGGAGCTATTCGCACCATGATATCTGGCAAACCTTGAAGAAAAGCCTACATTGATGGACGATATCTAGGAAGCTTAGAAGGGACACAAGAGCATCGAAGGTATCAACATGAAGATAAAGGATGGATATGACCCAGGATTCTCAGTGGATGGACACGGAGTTGTATAGTTTGGGGACCGCATTTGCGTACCCAACAAAGTTGTGTCAAGAACCTAATCTTGCAAGAAGCACATGACACTCCAAATTCCATCCATACCGGAGCAACCAATATGTAACAAGACCTCAAGGCAAGATTTCGGTGGCATTGCATGAAGAGAGATATAGCCTCTTATGTCACTAAATGTCGGGTGCTTGAATAAACCACTGGACTGCTACAACCTCTCCAAGTGCTTGAATGGAAGTAGGACAAAGTCGGGATGGACTTCATCACTGGTCTACCCACATCATGAAAAGGAAATGATTCCATTTGTGTCATTGTCGACCACCTGACCAAGTAGCCCACTTTGTTCCCGTCAATACCACATATGATGAGAGCCAGCGAGCCAACCTTTACATCAATCACACCGTGAGGCTTCATGGAGTTCCAAAGGAGATCATGTCAAATTGTCGCACCCAGTTCACCTCAAGGTTCTGGAAGAAGTTTCATGAAGCTATGGGAACCAAGCTATCCTTCAGCGCCGCTTTTCACCCTCAGACCGGCTGGCAGACAGAACGAGTAAATTATATACTTGAGGACATGCTCTGTGCCTCTGTCTTGGCATGTGGAGCCAAGTGGGAAGATTTTTTCCCCTTTGCTGAGTTCTCCTAGAAGAAAAGCTATAAGTCCAGCCTCTAGATGACACCATTTGAGGTGTTGTATGGTCGCAAGTGCCGCACTCCCCTCAATTGGTCAGAAACCGGGGAAGGGCTACTCTTCGGACCAGATGTCCTCCGTCAAGCAGAAGAGAAAGTTCAAGTCTTCAGGGACTGCCTAGAGGCCGCCAAATCAATACAAAAGAGCTACGCTGACTCCCATCACCGAGACATGAGTTTTCGTGTTTGGCGCTATGTCTATGTTCGAATCATGCCTCTCATGGAAACAAAGCGCTTCCATGTCAAGTGGAAACTTGCACCAAGGTACATTGGACCCTTCAAGGTCACCGCAAGACGGGGAGAAGTTGCCTACCAGCTACAGCTACCATCCGAACTTTTGGATGTGCACAACATTTTCCACGTGTCACAACTCTGGAAGTGCCTCCAAGTTCCGAACCGCCCTGAGCTCTACAAGGATATTCAGCCAGACCTTACTTGTCATGAGAGACCAGTCCGCATCCCATATGAAGCCGAGCATTGCACGAGAATCCGTACCATCAAGTACTTCAAGGTCCAGTGGAGAAACCACACTGAAGCAGAAGCAACATGGGAGCGTGAAGACTACCTGAGATCTGAGTTTCCTTCTCTTTTTACCGCATAGCCTAGGAATTTTGGGGACGAGATTCTTGCAATGGGGATAGGTCTATCCCACCCTGTTTTTGTACCACTTTTTCCAAATGTTTTTTTATAAAACATGGAACAAATTAAAACTTTTTCCATGTTTCTTATGATTGATTTTGTTGCAACTTGATTGTGTGACTGTGTGAGTTTTTGAATCACTATAGTTGTTCTCCACTTTAAAACCCACCTCCTTGACCCCAGGTCCTTGCCCAATTATTATGCCATGTGAATAGAACCAAAATTATTATTTTAACAAAAGTCATTTAATCCTTTCAAGTTCTCCAAAACCCCTATTTGGGATTTGCACTGCAAGTCCCCAATTTGGGTGGGATGTTTTACAACAAAGACTTTATTTGAATCCTACTATTCAAAAGACTTCCCGAGACCACAAAGTAAATATTTTTAAAGTTATTTTCCTATTTTATGTAAATACCTTTTTCTGTGGCCAGAAATCGTATTTCATAGAGAAAAATTATTTGATTGCTTCAAAAATATTTGAGAAAATTTAGGGAAACTCAGTGGACATATATATTCCATACATAAGAGTTCCAACACATGGTCACGTTCAAAATATTGGACAAAACCGCTCAAAACCCTTTCTACCTATTTTCAAGCTTTTGAAATATTTAAGTAGGAAATATTCTCAATAAATTGTTGGAAAAATTTATAGAGTCACACAAGGAAAATGTGCTGATCCTGCAAAGTTTCATCTCAATCCAAGTTTATTTGATCCACCTATTAACCCCAAAACCCTTTCTATACAGAACCAAATTTGAGAAAATTTATATTGACAAGTTTAACCAATTAATCCCAAACTTTGCAAGAGTGGGCCAGCCCCGAAATAAGGATGCCAAACCAAGTTCTACATTGGTGGGAGTTGATTTGATCACCTTGGACCACAGAAATCGTATTCTTTCTATTTCTAGGTTTTTTTGTTCACATTGTCAACTTTGCTCCAATGAGCTAAAACTATGTGAATCCTACTGATTTTGCCCATAAAATAATCCTGTTAAATATCAATACAAGAGGTGAGGTTTATCTTGCTCAAACTAGCATCAAACAACTTCTGGTGATTTGGTAAAACTACTACTTTCACGCCTTCCACCATTCTCCTTCACCCTAAAATTTTACCACAAGCCCATAGTGTTGCCTTTTATCTGTAGCAAAGAGATCCAGCCCGATTCAACGTTAGGGGTGGACAAAGACCCCAATTAAACCCTAGTTGAGCCTGGCAGAGACTGTCTCTCACTCCTCTTTTCATCACAACCTCCTTCCCAGGCTCCAAAGAATCCAAGCGGCATCTCTACTTCCCCCAAACGCTAGTGGACAAGGTGGAACATGCCAGAGCATGCCAGCATGCTGTGGCAAGACAAAACTCTCATCTGGACGCGCTGCAGTTCAAACCCAAACTATGGGAGGCTAGCCCCTTCCAACTTTGGCCCCTCCAGCTATCCCTCAAGACACCCTCGATGGCATAGACCCTGCGCCAGGTCGTGTCCCTCCTTTCTCCCCTTCTCCCCCGTATGACGTGTGGCCCCGGCCGGCCGAATCGGTCAGATGGCGCCCGCCACCGTGGCACGCCAGGAGCCAACTCTCGCTCATCGTTCACCTGTTCCCAACCTTAGATAACGTTCACGAAGACCGCACACACACCCCAAGTCCGCTCTCCTACCCTTGACATCGCCAGTGTCTCGACGGCGCACGACCTTTCAGTGAACCGTACCCCCTCTATAGAATGCCACCTCGGGCCTCCCTCTCCCTCCCATTGACCTACTACTACTCCTTATTTCACTCCTGAAGCACCCACTCCTCGCCAGAGGCTCTTGTGCTTGAGATCAAGCTCCACATCTGCCGCATTGGGATTCCAGCAATCCCAGGGTACAAGGCCGCTCCGGCTCTCCTGTGTTCTCCATTGGAACCGCGGTATCTTCCTGATGCTTCTCCCCCTCTCCCCTGGTAAGCTCACTCTCTCCCCTATCGAGAGGTTGAAGACAACCTCGGCAGGTGCCCGCCTGTCATCCTCCTCTCTCACCCTCATTCACTGACCGCTGGGGCCAATAGTCAGGTTTGTATGCGCGAGCCATGGGCGCGCCGTGTTGGCAGAAGGTGTAAAGTGCCCTGGCGGCTTCGACGTGGCCTCCTAGAGCGGGCTACTTCCCCTTGGGGCCGGCTTTGCTGAGCTGGTTGGGTCCAGGGGGAATAGTGAGCCTTTTTATTTCTTTTCGATAGTCTTTCAAAAATTCCCAAGGTTTAAATATTTGTCAAGATTCAAATATTCCTCCACCATAAATCTTGTAATATCATGCCATATTTTAGGGTGCCACTTATGGATTTTTTACAATAGGTTGCATGCACTTAATTTTGTTAACCCTGTTTAGGCATTTTATCCTGTGTTAAAATAGTTTGTGCAAATTTTTACAGTCCAAAAACAAGACCCAATAATTTTTACATAACCTATACTCATCCTAGTATTTTTAAAATATTGGGTGAAATTTTACTAAGTAGATTATTTTCTCTGTTTTTGTTGAGTGCTTATTTTGCCCATTTATATTGCGACGATAGATTGCACTGCTGACGCTGGACTTGGACCACGAGACTTTGAAGACCCGAGAGACTTTGTTGAGCAAGGAAAGCTGCCCCTTGACCATGCCTAAGAGAATACATTCATGCGTGTCATATTTAGTATTTTATTCCAATGCATAAGGACATGTTGAATCAGTAACTACCTCGGTGAGGTGTTTCTGATAGTTGCTCGTAGACACTTGCACGTGGGCATAACCCTACCTACCTATGAGCGTTGTGCGGCTGGAGTGCAGTTAGGTTGCTAGTAGTGCTATGGATGGGATTGGGTAGATGTATGCAGACGGTAAAACTCTGTCGGGTGCCACTAATGCCCGAGCGTGATGTATTGTGCTAGGTAACCACTTGATAAGGGAGTGGTGTACCTAGGCCAGTTGTGTGAGTGGTTTCTAAAACCCGGATTAGATTTAAGATTTGACGACCGTCCCAACCTTACATGTACAACCACAATACCCCTTATGGGACGGAGCTTCACTGATTACTATGGTCGGTGCTAGTAGAGATCCCACATTATTAGTGGCGGGAGTGACGCGGTAATTATTGAGAATGGGTCGTACCAAGGAATGACGACCATGGGCTGGTTTCACAGACACCGGGTGCGTGCCCTCGTGGATGATACATGTGATGTACATCACAAGGGCATTGGTCCCTTTGCTACTACCATCATGGTAAAGGTGATGTTTGGGTACTTATCTCGGGTATGAGAAATGTCACGAGTCATGTCCTAACACGAAAGTTTCCCGAGTCTTGTGGGTAAAGTGTGAAACCTCTGCACAGTGTAAAAACTATTCGAATAGCCGTGTCCACGGTCAATGATAGTTGGGCGGTGCTGCTTAAACGACGTCCATGAGTTTTAGCGTAAACCAAGTGTGTGTGTGTGTGTAGTATGAATGATGAGCTAATTCAGATGACTTGGCATGATGGGTGGACATGGGTTGTTCAACCCTTAGTTGATATTGAAATATGTAACCCGTTCACGTTGTTATCACTTACCTTCTAATGCATGCCTCATGAGAATTTGATCGTGTTACTGCGCTAGGAAAACCCTGCTTTCCGCAAATTGCCTATTAGTATCATATCATGTTTCATTATTGCCTTGTTCCACATCATGGGTTGCTTGCGAGTACATTTAAAGTACTCATTGGCTTTCCACTAGTTACTTAATTTGCCAGGCATGGAAGAGCAGGAATTTGGAGAAGAATTCGTCGATGACGAATATGTGAACTAGGACGCTTCCGAGTCAGAATGCATGTATCTTAAGGCAGATGGCATGGGTTCACGCTTTCGTTCAAGATGTCCGTTGTTAGTTGTGTTCGGTGTGTCGACTTTTGAGGCCCTATCTATGTAATACTTGTCCTTAATGGTCCTTATTTGAATCAGATGGTATGGATGGATGTAAGAATCTTGTTATCCAGCTTGTGTGTATCTAGTGAGCATTGATCTTTGGGATCACTGTACACTTGCATTCAGTGATGACGACTTAGAAGTCGAGGTCCCCACAACAGGCTTCGACAGAGCCTAGATCTGCCGAATGCCCTCCCCAGCCATGGATTCACTCGGTTGAATAGATTCAATGATTCGAGTGGTCACGGCCGGTTTCCGCAATGGTCCACGGATCACCTGGACGTTACGCTGGCGGTCGTTCGGGAACTACTTCCTACGGTTGTGACTGGACCTGGGCTGATCCCTCGTGGTGTGGTCGTCAAGTGACTTTTGTAGTCGCTTGAGTCGCTCGCACTTAGATAGAGTGGCTTGACGTGCATTCTCCCCGACCATCTCCTTCGGGGTGTTCTCGGTGATGGGGGTGAGAAGGGTGTGCTCGTTCCTCCGCTTGAGCTCCTCATGTTGCTCTTTGGTGAGTGGTTGGGTGACGTAGATGTCAGAGTTGATGTTGCGTCGATCGCCACCATCACACCCATGGGAGTTACACATGGAGAAACTAGAAGCTCCTCCGCAGGTCGAGTCAGCCATCGGGATCTCCATAGCATCTCCGTGGCTCTCGCAATCGGACTTGTTGAAAGAGTCATCACCTAAGGGAGGGAACAGACTAAGGGTGGGGTGGTCTGAATCGAGCATGGCCACCTATCCCGTAGTAGCTTGATGCGCCACTGCATACTTGATCTAGCCCCGCAGTCGTGAGAACTTAGAGCGCTTGGGACGAACCACAGCAGGACGGGGGTGTACCGAAAGGTACGACCCTGAGTGCTGCTGGAGAAGGACTCCATGCAAGACTGCGCTGCAGCGAGCCGCACAGTGGACGGGCAACACATCGGTATTCAACAACGCTTCCTACAACCATGTTGAATCATCGGTGGTGAAGCTGAGGGAACCGAAGAGGATCTCGCTACCGAGTGTCATCATGATGACCGAAAGAACTGAATTTCCAACTGTGCTGAAATCATCTAGACGCGCAGCCCCACGGGGGGTACCAAATGTTGAGGGAATGACCATGATAGTAGTACCACGAGTACAAATGGAGGGGAAAAGGCTAGCTACAACACTGTTGTAACACTGGGATGTATGACTTCAGGCCCTACTCAGAAGTGATAAAGGCCTTACGTCTCGATCCCACAAGCTTAGTGTTGTTTATGGAGTGTGTGAATACAAATTATGCTTAACCCATGTCCAGAAGCTCAAGGCAGGCTTATATAAAGTGCAACTCGACACAAGACGTCCACTTCAAGGCAATAAATGATAATAACTACATAAGTTACTTAAAACTGTAGCTGTAAGAGCGGCTTTACTCGTAATGTAAGACTTCACAATGCTTTATGTTAGAGGTTAAGTCCCTTGTCATTGAAGTCCCTTCATCATTCGCGCCTCGGCTTAGTTCGAGTGTTGTTGTGCATCCGACTGACCGTAGGTTGACCGATGTGACTTTGTATGTGGGACTTAGTCTTCGACTGCGACGGTAGCTCTTGGACTTTAGTCACTTTGTGGGGCCCAGGATAGCAAGTCCATGGCCCTACACTTAGTAGGCAACCACTACTACGGAAAACCTTATACGTGGGGGCTTATCAGTACCACGCTTTTGCTCGGGGCACTACTGCTACTTAGTAGTAGTGCGGTGTAGGTAGAGGCACTACATTTAGTTAAGTACTAGCAGTGCAAGTATTCGAGCTGGTGCTACTGCTAAGGTGTCACATTGTCAGCCACCGGGGCTGCCCCTAGCAGTAGTGCTGGGCCTGATCCACGTGCTACTGCTATAGTGATTAATAGTAGCGCAGTGTCACAACCTTCGCTACTACTAGTGTCACCTTATCCACACCCCCGTGCGCTCGTTTGTGTCTCCCTCACTCCCCCCTCTCACACTCTTGCCACACCCCACCGCCGATGTCTTCTCCTTGGCCCACTGCCGCTACCCTCCCACTGCCGCCACCTTCAGTCCCGAGGTATCTCCCTCCCTCCTCTTCTCGCCGTCCTCCTCTCTCCTCACTCCTCTCTCGTCCCTCCTCCTTCCTCGCCCAGTACTCCTCCCCTCCTCCTCTGACAAGCCTCCTCCCTCGTCCCTCCTCTTCCGACCACCCTCCTCCCTCCTCTTCTTCTCTCTTCCCTCCTTCTATTGCCATCCTCCCTACCTCCTCTTGCGGCCCTTCTCCCTCCTCTTCTTCTATCTTCCCTTCTTCCGTTGCCATTCTCCCTACCTCCTATTGCTGCCCTCCTCCCTCCTCCTCCTCCTCTTCACTCCCCACTCCTCCCACCTCCCCTCTTGTAGTTAAGAAATGGTTTAGGTATACAAATTCTCAGTTTCTAATTTCTTGTTTTTAGTATAGTATATGTAGTAGTAGATGCAGATGTAGTTGTACTTTCTAGTTTCTAGTTTCTAGTTTATAGATTATAGTTTGTCCAATTAGTTTATAGTTTCTAACTTACTCAATTACCTAAAAAACTAGTTGGTAGAAAAATATATTTGAAACTTTGATTTAACTAGTAGTAGAATAGAATGTAATTTTAAACAATGATGGTTTGCATTATCTTTCAGAATGGTTTAAACATGTGAATAAATGAAAATGAAAATGAAAATGAATTTGAAACCTTTGAGTGGCTTATGTTTTGCTGGAATGTTGATTCGTTTCCGTTCCGACCAATTTTACGCACTCGAAATGTTTTGTTTTCAGAAAAGGTTATGCTGAAATTTTGTCAAAATAGGAATTAGATGTCATTCCGGCAAAACATAGGCCACTGAAAGGTTTCATTTCCATTTTCACATTTTAATTATCATTTTCACATTTTATTATCATTTTCCACTCGTATGACTAATGCTTATTGGGTTGACTTTCAGTCTGTCACAACTCCTTGTGTGACTTTCAGTATGTTCTTAATGGAGGAATACCGACTGTTGCTGTGGGGTCACTTCCTATTCTTCTCTTCTTGAGATATATACCTCAGTACAACACGCAAGGAGATAAGAAGAGGTGTGACCACCATCGATTGTCGAAATATTAGTGTGAGGGACAAAATAAGAGGAGGAAGCGATCAGCACCGATAGTTGAAATATCAGAGGAAGAATCCCGACTATTGTGGTAGGGGCCGCTTCCTCCTTTGTTCCCATTTGCTAGATATTTTGGTAATGTGCGCGACAACGAATGGAGGGGAGGTCATCACCGACGGTCGAAATAGTAGTGTGTGGGAGTTTCCACCAACATACGCCACCATATCAGTGTGAGAGAGTGTGCACCATATACACCATGAGATATGAGTGTTTTTCAAGGAAGCCTCGACAGCCCGAAAGTCAATCCATGCTTATTTTTTGTGTCACTAGTAGTTGTAGTTAATTTTTAATATTTGAATCATGAACACACGAAATGTCGTCTGAGGATGAGGGGATCCCTGAGTTTGATTATTGCAGCGATGATCAGGGTCTCGACGATATGCCTCACGTGCAAAACGACAGGTTCTTCACCATCAAGCTTGGCGAGACGTATGTTGTTTTTATGGTATGCAACGATGACCACTATTTCTACTTCTCTGATTTGTGTTTCTTTGCTTTGACCAATATGTAATTTTTTTTACAAATCGACCAGTGCATCCCCTACCATGCAAGACGGTATGTCTTGGAGAAGCTCGGTTACCAAGAAATGGAGAATATGGGGACGAGGACAGCTCAAGCCAGGACTAAACATGGTTTCACTTTTCTAGTTACACTATATAATGCAATTAATCACTCGCATTTTCGTTGCTCAGCTTTGGAAGCTCTAGGAAAGGCATATGGATTTCACAAGGATATGGAAATAACCTTTGATATTTATCTCGAAGATGATACTAAAGGTAATATCGACATTTGTGTGGATGTCGATATGATTTCAGTTTTACCTTAATGTGAGTTTAAAAACCATATTTTTAATGATTTGCATTATTTATTTAATAGTTGGTGTTCATTCCTACTTAACTTTTTTATTTTTAATTGACAACTTACTTCTCTTCTTTAAGAAAAGTCAAAAGAGAGTAGATAGGACCTACTATAGTCCTGGCTCCACTCGGACTTGGCTGCGAAAAATTATATGATCTCATTTATAGATGATGTTGACAATTATAAGAGTAATTATGAAGATATTGGTGAAATTTATTGCAAATATGTGCCACTCGTGCACGAGTTGAACCGTAATAATTTCCATGTAGATAGCATGGTAAGAATATTTTTTACTATTTTCTCATTAATTAGTCCATCTTTTGCATACGTATTTTTTCTCAAGAAAAACTAGATTGCTAACTATGTTATTATTATGTTCTTCAACATAAATTCCTATCACACGTTGTGCGTGAACAAAGGACTATAGAAGGTCGCCATTTGAATGTTATCATCTTAAGGCCTGAGTGGATGGAAGCCTAAAATTTAAAGGATCTGACAAAAAACTAGATTTCCGCAATGCATACTCGCTTTCTAGAAGGGATGGAAGCCTAAAATTTAAAGGATCTGACATTTTCATGAAAAGCTATGGACAACTACTTGGCAGAGACACGAAGGATTTGTGCATGCCACATGTCAGAGATAGGTGGACCTCCATTCTTCACAATGGAGAGAGTGGAAGTTACCTTTTTATGCTATACTACCCAGTAGAGAGTGTTAAGTTCTACCTAGGAGAGAATAATATGTGCTAGCCAAGAGAGATGACTCTTTTTAGTTTATGACATTGTGTATTAACGATTAGAAGATCAAGATGATGATAAATTGTTAGATGATCAAGATGATGATAAGGCGTTAGATGGTTGAAAGGATGATGAGTTCTTAGATGATTAATAGGATGATGAGCTATTAGATGATTAAGAGGATGATAAGTTATATGGTATATATTAGATTAAAGTGGATGGATGCCACCGATCAAGTTGAGCTAGAGGAAAACATGATGTTGCGATTCGCAACATGGTATTTTCCCTCTAACCCAACTTGATCACTTGCACCCATGCACTTTAATCGAACGGTGTGTAAATACAATAAAAATATATAAAAAAATATGCTCGTTTATTAGTGTCGCTGCTTCTAAGAGCCCGCTACTGCTATTGCAGGATAGTAGTAGTGCTTGTTAGGAATGGACGCTACTGCTAACCAAGTTTCCAGTAGCTCTAGCAGCCCGCGCTACTTCTAAATGTTAGATGTAGCATCCTAGAAGTAGCACAGACCCCACGCTACTGTTATAGGGAAAACTCATGCTACTGCTACCCTTTTCCCTAGTAGTGAACCCATTAGAGGGGCTTAGACCCCTCTTAGGAGAAATGATGCGTCTGGGTCGCTCGGCGCGTCACAGTAAAGCAGGCGAGGAGCGATGGGGCGCTTGGCCACCATATGCAGCGAAGATGAGCTTGGTGACACGCTTCAGCCGCGTGTCACGGTCGTGATTGGTCGGGCGATAGTGGAGCAGAACCTATACCACGAGCAGTGCATCGTGCAGAGCGGGAGGGTTCTAACTCGTAGGCAGGAGGCAGCGGTGGAGCGGCCAAGTGCCTTCTTGTCCACCGATTGTGGGTAGCCCGACTCATAAGTCATGATCTCCGAATGCACGTGTACAGTGACCCCACAGAACAATACTGACTGAACACACAAGATGAATAACAAGAGTCTTACATCCATACATACCGCTTACAAGAATAAAGACGATTATAGTCAAGTCTTACAATACCAAACACAATCTATTAGCGGAATTATTTAACAAACGTGTGAACCCATGCAATCTGCGCTAACCCTGCATGCATTCTGATCGGGGAGCTTCCTAGGTCGCATGTTCGTCACCAACGAATCATCTTCCAAAATTTTCACAAGTGGAGTCATAAAATAGGGTGGAATATTACAAGATTTGTAGTGTTGCAATTTTTGAATTTGGATATGAATTGAATCGAGATAAATTTAGGGAAACTAAATAGAGAAAAGGCTGGACTAGACACGACCCAAAAAGACCCACAACTAGGCTGACCAAAAGCCAAAGTGGCCTAAGCGAGCCAGGAACACGCGCGCCATGAGGTTTAAACATGATGTGCGAGGCCTGGTGGGAGAGAGAGACGCGATATGGGAGCAAGAGGATGAGTAACGGGCCCCTCCTGTCTGGGTCATTGTCAATACCAGGCCGAGGGGTGACGTAACTCATCATCGGTGACTAGGGCAATGCCGAGGCTAGAAGAGGATGAGGATGGATCCGGGGCGTCGTCGTCAAACGTCTAGATGTCGAGGGTGTTGTAGGGGTGACCGGAGTTGCCGGTCACATAGAAGGCCGTGTCGGTACTGATCCAAGAGAGGTCGTACCCGGCGCTTCATGTAGTAATCCACATGGAAGAGGAGGGGATATTTCCTGAGAGGCAAGGGGGAACCATAGGAGAAGGAAACGGAGCTGGAGGAGCTCTCTACCTGGAGTTGTCCGGTGAGCCGAGGCGGTGGACTCCCAGCTGGATCTCAAGATCGGGAGCTCCTAGAGAGGGATGGATGTAGGAGGAGGATGAATGGGAGAGAGAGGGAACCAACTGAGGGGAGAGAGGGCCTTGGGGTTGCTATTTACAGTCGGGACGCGAGCTCACCATGGAACTGTTTGCCCGCTGGGTCTTTGCCGTTGCTCGGGGGTCAGTATAGAGGGCGAGGCTGGCTCGAGGGTGTTCGTGGGCATCACCCAGGACCAGGGGGAGAGGAGAGAAGGAGCGGGGAAGGCTCGGGTGCCCCCTCGTGCGAGGCCATGGATTGGCCGAGAGGGACCAGGATGGCGCGTGTGCGAGGAGAGCTGTTGGAGGGAGAGAGAGGACGGGGAGGGGGCATCAGGGAAGCATGTCCTAGACCCCGATGCGCATCGACCGGCATGAGGGGAGGCCCAACATGATCAGGAGAGAGAGGTCAACTCTCTGGAGCACGCCTGCATGCTCCAGAGTGCGACTGGCCGGCATGAGGAATCTTTTGTCGCGCTTTGGTGTGTCCATTAGTGTCCATGCACTACAGGAGGGAGTAACTAACTAGAAAGGAGCCTTAGATGCTCCTGAATGGCCATGAGTGGGAGGTAGAAGAGAGAGAAGAGAAACAGGGGGCTCTCGAGAGAGGTAAATGGAGATTTTACCCCTCAATGATTGAGCTTCTATTCTAGCATTCCTACTGTAGGTGCAAGGGGTCTAGGAGGTGATGGCGTAAAAGGTGGGGGTTAAGGAGAATAGTGGAAGTGGTTAAACCAGGGTTTTTACCTTTCTACCACAAGGTGTTTGATGTAGTTTTGGGAAAGATGGAAGACTCCACTAGCTATGGAATTTACCAGGGTCAATTGGCAGGTAAAAGAGTCCACTGACTATAACATACTCCAGAGGGCTCGAGGAGTAGCCTTTATAGGCCTCCCACGGTGCACCATGCGCCCATGCGCCGGCGAAGACGTAGCCAGTGCTAGATAGCATGGGGGCAAGCGGGGCCAAGTCTGGGGTCTTCTTTGATGTGGTCTAGCCCTAGGGAAGGAATAGAGACGAAGGGGGAGTGCACGTGTATGAGGCTCCCGGTTGGCGATCTGGCATCGCTCGGAACCCACGGGAGAGAGGGGATAGCAAGAGAGATGAGGGGGCCGATAGCGTACCATGTCACGGATGCCGTGGTGGCCTCGGGGGACATGATGCAGAGCCCGATCCGGTCATGGGAGGCGATTGGGCACCGACTATAGTGTGGGTGCGCACTATAGTGTGCTCCAGAGTGCGCAAGTGACATGCCATGGCATGCCATTGGCGTTTTGGACACGTGCACTTGTGTCCACTAGGCGTAGGAAAGAGTAAAAAAGTGGATACACCCTTGGATGCCCTGGGGTTCCTTTGGAGAGAAGGGAGGTGGAGAGAGAGATAAAACCTTGGTGTCCAAGGGGTAGAAATGGGGGTTTTCACCCCTCCATGATTGATCTGGTGTCATGGGATTCTTAGTGGGGGTAGAAGGTGACTGGATGGAGATGTAGTAAAAATATGGGGGAAAGGAGAATAGTGAAAGAGGTGAAAACATGGTTTTTGCCTTTCTGCCACAAGGTGTTTGATGTAGTTTTGGGCAAGATAAAAGACTCCACAGGCTATGGAATTTACCAGGGTTAATTGGTAGGTCAAAACAAGGTTAATCATAAGGTTTGAGATGATTTCAGGAAACTTGACAATGTAGACTTTGTAAGTCCTAGAAATTAACAGTACTGGTTTTTGTAGATCAAGTCATGCAAATCTATTCCGCCTAATGCACCACCTCGTTTGGTAGCATTACTTGGTGATTGGAGTATTCCCACAAAGTTTGGGATCAATTGGCAAAACTTGGCAATGTAGAGTTGGTCAAATTTGGTTGTGGACAAAGAGGTTTTTGGAATATTTTGGTGAATCAAAACAATTTCAATTCAGGTGAAACTTGGCAACATCATCACATATATCATGCGTGACTTGCTAGAATTTTCCTATAATTATTTGAGAATATTTCTTATAAAAATATTTAAATACTTGAAATAGCCAGAAAAGATTTTGGAGGGTTTAGTCCAATATTTTGAACATGACCATGTGTTTTAATTCTTATATATGTACAATATATGTCCGCTGAGTTTCCCTAAATTTTCTCATATATTTTGGAAGCATAAAAATATTTTTCCCTTGTAAAAGACCATTTCTGGCGACAGAAAGAGGTATTTAAATGAAATAGAAAAATACCTTTAAAATAATACCTTTGTAGTTTTTGAAAGTCCTTTTGATAATAGGATCCACATAAAATATTTGGGGCAGAACATATTCCCTAATTTGAGGATTTGTAGAACAAACTTCAATTCACGGGTTTTCGAAAGCTTAAATTGAAAATATCCTTTTTGGTGAGAATAATATTTTGTAACAATAGTTTCAGGTCCTATACACATGGTATGGTCATTGGGAAAGGATTTGGAGCAAGACGATGAGTCTTGAGAGAAGGAAAGTTTTTTAGACTAAAATCCAAAATAAGCAAATACCAATCTATTCAATCATCGCAAGCATGCAGAAAGTTTTATTTGGTCCAATTTTTCATAAAATCATAACATAGCAAAGTGGTGCAAACAGAGGGTGTGAGATACCTACCCCCCTTACAAGAATATTGTCCCCGGGATTCTTAAAGTAGGCTCTAAAGAGATAAGGGAACTCGGATTAAAGGTAGTCTTCTTGCTCCCAGGTTACTTCTGCTTCAGTGTGTTTGCTCCACTACACCTTGAAGTACTTGATGGTGCGGCTTCTGGTGAAACACTCAGCTTCAGCCAAGATGCAAACTGGCCTCTCACGATAAGTGAGGTCTGGCTGAAGGTGGATGGCTTGATGCTTCATGTCCTTGTAGAGATCATGGCGGTTTGAAACTTGGAGGCACTTCCTAAGTTGTCACACGTGGACAAGGTTCTGCCATTTGATAGATCGAAAGGTAGTTCTAGATGGTAGGCAACTTTTCCTTGTCTTGTGGCGATCTCGAAGGGGCCTATGTGTCTTGGTGCAAGTTTTCCCTTGATGTGGAAATGCTTGGTCCCTTTGAGAGGCGTGACTCAGAGATATACATGACCTCCGACGTTGAGGTTCACTTCTCGATGGTGGAAATCAGCCTAGCTCTTCTATGTTGACTTGGCGGTCGCCAGGCGCTCGTGGACTAGTTGAACGTGCTCTTCTACTTTGCAAATAATATTTGGTTTGATGACTAGTCCTTCTCCGGTTTCTAACAAATTGAGGGGAGTGAGGCACTTGCGCCCATACAAAACCTCAAATGGTTCCATCTCAAGACTGTACTAGTAGCTGTTGTTGTAGGAGAACTTGGAAAAGGGTAAGCAGTCTTACCACATGGCTCCATATGCCAAAACACAAGCACGAAGCATATCTTCGAGTATCTAGTTTACTCGTTACATCTGTCCTCGAGTCTGACGGTGAAAAGCGGTGCTAACGGATAGCTTGGTTGCTATGTCTTCTTGAAACTTCTTCTAGAACCTTGAGGTAAAGTGGGTACCTCAATCCAACACAATATCCTTTTGGACTCCATGAAGGCTCACAATACGGTTAATGTAGAGATTGGCTAATTAGCTCCCATCATAGGTGGTCTTGACGGGAATAAAGTGGGCTACCTTTCTCAGGTGATTGACAATGACCCAAATGTAATCATGTCCTTTGCTTGATCAGGCAATCCGGTGATAAAGTCCAGGCCAACTTTGTCCCACTTCCATTCTGGCACTTTGAGAGGTTGCAACAATCCAGCAGGTCGCTGATGCTCAACATGTTCCTGTGGCATATGTCACACTTAGTGACATAAGTGGCTATTTCTCTCTTCATGTCATGCCACCAAAATATTTCTTTGAGGTCTTGGTACATCTTGCTTCCTCTAGGATGGATGGAATACAGAGTGTCATGGCTTCTTGCAAGATCAGATTCTTGAGCTTAGCTTTGTTGGGTACGCTATGCGATTTCCAAACCATACGACTCTTAGTTTATTCATTGAGAATCCTAGGGCCTAGCATCTCTTGATATTCCTCTTGATTCCTTCAATACTCTCATGTCCCTTCTGAGCTTCTTAATATCTTCCATCAAGGTTGGCTTTGCTTCGAGGTTGGCCAGAAATCCGAGTGCAATTAGTTACAACCCATAGCTTTCATTTCCTTCATACAAAGCGGGTAGCCTTTCCTTAATCATAGCATTCAAGGAACAAGCCTTTTTGCTCAAGGCATCTGCTACCACATTGGCGTGTCCAGGGTGGTATTGAACACTGATGTAGTAGTCTTTGATCAACTCCAACAATCTTCATTGCCACATGTCCAATTCCATGTGAGTGAAAATATATTTCGAACTCTTGTGGTATGTGTATATCTTACACTGCTTTCCTAGAAGGTAATGTCAACATGTCTTCAAGTCATGAACCAGTGCTTGCAACTCAAGATCATGAGTGGCATAGTTTTCTTTGTGAGGATCTGGATGCCTGGATAGATATGTTACGACTTGTCCTTCTTGCATCAGAACACCACCAATCACAATTCTCAATGCATGACAATATATCACAAACTCGTTATGAATATCGGGGGTGGCAAAAACTAGGGTTGTCGTCAATCTCTGCCTGAGATATTGGAAAATTTCTTCGCACTTCGGCGTCCATTCGAACTTCTTGTCCTCCCTAAAGAGTTGAGTCATAGGTCACGCAATGCTCGATAATCCTTCACGAACATGCGGTAATATCCCACGAGTCCGAGGAAGCTCCTCACTTCCTTCACATTGCTTGGGGATTTCCATTCAGTCACGACTTCAATCTTTCCAGTATCCACTGACAATCCTTCTGCCGTGAACACATGACCCAAGAACCCAACTTAATGAAGCCATAATTCACACTTGCTGAATTTTGCATAAAGCTGGTGCTCTCGAAGCTATCAGGGACCATCCTCAAGTGTTGCACATTCTCTTCTTCAGACTTGGAAAACGCAAGTATGCCGACTATGAAGACAACGATAAACTTTTCCCAATACTCCATGAGAACTTTGTTCATGAGGTAAATGAAGTAGGTCAGGGCATTAGTTAACAAAAATGACATGACCATGTATTCATATAGGTCATATCGGGTCATGAGTGTCGTCTTCAGAATGTCTTGGGGGCTGATCTTCAACTAGTAGTACCCAGACCTGAGATCGATCTTGGAAAACACCTTGGCACCATTCAACTAATTGAACAGGTCTTCAATCTTGGAAAGTGTGTACTTGTAGTTTTATGTGACCGCATTAGAGAACGGTAATGGACATAGAGTCAGACAGTTCCCTCCCTCTTGGACACAAATAGAACAGGTGATCCTCAAGGAGATGCACTAGAGCGAATAAATCCTTTTCTGAGTTGCTCGGCTAGTTGCTTCTTTAGTTTAGCCAACTCCTCAGATCCCATTCTATAGGGCTCCTTATAGATGGGTCATGCTCCGGGCATTAGCTCAATGATGAACTCAATGTCACGGTCAAGAAGCATTCCGGGGAGCTCATCAGGAAAAGCATCTGTGTATTCACATACCACAAGCACTTGATCCAACTTAATTCCCGATAGACAATTGACCTGAGGGGCTTGAGCGGAGGTAGGGTTGGGAAGATACTTGACTTCAACTCCTTGGATATTAGTCATAGTAATAGTCCGCTTAGCACCGCCTAACAAGCCTTGGTTCTTGGTTAACCAATTCAAGCCAAGGATGATGCCCAAGCCTGGTGAATCCAAAACTATGAGGTATGCTAGGAAGTCTACCGCGTTGATGTTCATCCCAAATCCTTTACATCTTATCTTGGACTTCAGAACTGAACCTGGGGTTTGTATCAACATATGACTTTCTAGGGGTGTAGGCTTCACACCCCTCACTAGTGCAAACTTGTGGGTAACAAAAGAATGGGAAGGACCACAATCTAAGAGAACGATTGTTGGGGTAGTGTTGACAAGGAACGTAGCTACTATGACATCCGGGTCTTCCTGGTATTCCGCATGAGTGACGTGATTCAGACGACGTTTTCCATTGTTAGCCTGTTTGCGGGGAGCTTGGTTCCTTGGTGGCGCTTCATGGCCTTGACCTTTATTTGGCGTATTGGGGCGCGGTGCATAAGACTTCTTGTTGGGGCACTTCCTTTATATGTGGCCAAGCTGACCATAAGCAAAGAAGGTAACCTGGCCAGGGTTGTTAATCTTGCCACCAGTGTTGTTATTGGGGTTGTTGTAAGCTGTACTGGGGTTGACATACTACTGAGGCTTGTACCTCGGACAAGGTGCAGGAGTCCTGGCATGCTGAGGCTGATAGGTTGGCCTGGCTCAAGCTGGCTACCATGGGCGAGTCTTATGGTTGCTGGAACAACCCTTGTTAATCATCTCGCACTTCCCAGTGTCTTCCATGGCATGATGCTTGTCTTGGAGAATGAGGGCCATGTTCATCGGGTAGAAGAAAGTTAGGCAGTCACGGACAACGAGTTGATACTATAGTGCTTGCAGGTCCTTCCATGAAGCTTCCTATCTTGGCTGCCTCAGGGCTGATATCTTCAGGGGCATACCTCGACAAGAGGTTGAACTTCTAAATATACTCCTTGATAGAGCTTCTTTATTGCCATGATATCCGAAGGAATGTGCACCGTGCGCAATCGTACCTTGAAATCAGCCCAGATGATCACACAATCCCCTTGCATGACTTTGAATCCATCCCACCAAGCTCTGGTTGTACCCCTGAGGTAGTGAGAGGCATAAAGAACCTTCTCACGATCTTCAGTGCAGCTCTCCAATGCAAGGAGGTCCTCGATGGTGTGGATCCAGTCACCGACATCCGAAGGTTAAGCGATCTCGGTGAAGGTTTGACAAGTTCCTCGTTAATTCAGACGGAGTGGAGTGGCCATTGTTGTTCCTTCCATGCTGCTAGTTGTTCACAGGACCTGAGCCATCTATTGCATTGCAGCAGAGTTGGCTTGACGTTCCTCTCGGAGAACTTGGAGAAACTGACCTATGGTCAAGCTCTCTAGTGGAAGTTGTGCCGGGGCCATGTCGCCTTGTGTCTGCTCCTGGTGTTCTCTTCCAATTAGACCAGACCCACCATCCCCAGGCTGCTGGCTAGAGTTGCCATCACCATGGTTGCCAAAAGTGCCGGTGCGGGTTGTAGTCTCCATCCTGTTTGGAGTAGCCATGTCAAATAACTAGTACAGGTAAGAGAGAAAAGTAACAAGTGGAAAACGCACCTAAGGGGGGTTGGTATAGTGCAAGTGAGATAAAAGAAATGTCAGGATGGGTCTAAGACGAGATCTGGGGGACCTCGACTCAGAAAACATGATCACCGAATGCACGTTTACAGTGGTCCCAAGATCAATGCTCACAGTACACACAAAAGATGAATAACAGGAGTCTGACATCCATACATATTTTCTTACATGAATAAAGACCTTCAAGGTCAAGTATTACATATATAGGGTCATGCAGGCCAAATACGAAACACAATCTAGCAGCAGAATTCTTGAATGAAAGCATGAAAACGTGCCATCTCGCCTAACCCTATAGGCATTCTGACCGAGAAGTGTCCTAGTTCGCATGTTCATCGCCAATGAACTCATCACCATATTCCTGTTGTTCCATGCATGGCCAATTAAATAACTAGTGGAAAGCTAATGAGTAATTTGAATGTACTCATAAGAAACCCATGTTTGGAACGAGGCAATAACAATGTATGATAAAGCACTAAGTAGGCAAGCCGTAGAAAGCCAATTTTAACTACAATGACATGTTCAATTGGCTAGTAAAAGCATGCATCATGAGGTTTACAGTTATCCCTATGAACAAGTAACATATATCAATATAAGAAGGGGTTGAACATCTCATGTTCTATCATCATACAAGGTCCTCTAACTGAGCGCACCTATCATCTTTCCCACACACACGCACATTATGTTTCTAAATAGTGGATGTAGTTTAAGAAGAAGCACTCAACAGTCCTTGACCATGGACACGAATATCTCAATAGTTTTACACTTTGCAGAGGTTGCACACTTTACCCACAATACTCTGGAAACTTCCGTGTCAAGCCACGACTATTGTTCATACCCGTGGTAAGTACCCGAACAATGACATTCCCCTAACGATACTAACAAAGTGTACACTCATTAGCCACAACCCACATGATGTGCATCATGAGTATCATCCATTAAGGGACCAACAATGTGCCCGGTGTGTGTAAAAATAACTCATGCTAGTCCTTTTCTTCATGACCCCGTATCAAGGTTGACCACATGATTCCCGCCACTAGTAATGCATGCTCTATGCTAGTACCGACCAAAGTAATCAACAAAGCCTCGTCCCATAAGGGGTATCCTGGTTGTACACGTAAGGTTGGGAACGATCGACAAATATTAAATGTAATACGTTTTTGAAAACACACCCACAAATTTCTCCAGTACACCACTTTGTCTCAAGTGGTTACCTAGCTTAACATCATCTCCCTCGGGCATTTTTGGCACCCGACGGGGTTTTAGAGAAGTCTTTGTAATCATTCCTTTTTCGACACCATGCATATTCCCATCCCATTTGTGTAGCAACTACTTAGCATCCTATCTACTTCCCACCTGCACAACCCTCATTGGAAGGTAGGGTCATGCTCAGTGCAAGTATCAACGAGGTAACCCACCATGGTGGTCACTTTTTCATTCATGATTCGATGCAACACCTAAAGTCCTACATGCCATGCAAAAAGGGTTTCTTAAACATGGTCAGAGGGCTACTTGCGTGGCTCAAGAAAGTCTTCCAAGTCTTCAAGTGCTTCCTCTCCAACTCCCTCACCAAGAACGTGATCTATCGTTGCAATGTAAAGGGCACAAATAAGGCCACTACAAAAACAAAGAAATTAAACTACTCCTCAAAATGTCACATCATTTTTGTAAAATACTACCATGAATACTAGCATTGTAAAAAATATTAGTTTTTTTATTTTGAATTGTCAAAAAAAAATCATTTTAACATAGAGTAAAAATATTTAAAATATGGTTTTAAATTAAACAATGCACGAAACATCATCCAAAATTTGCACAAGGGTCGTCATCAAATAGGGTGGAATATTACAAGATTTATGGAGTTGGAATTTTTTAATTTGGATATGATTTAATCCAAATGAATCTCTCGAAACTAGATAGGAAAAACGGCTCGGAAAGCTACGGGGCAGAACAACCCACAGCCTGACCCGCCTAGAGACAAAGTGGACCAAGCGAATAGGGCGTGCCTACCACCAGGTTTAAACCTCATGTGCGGGGACCAGTGGCAGAGAAAGAGAAACACGGTAGGGGCAGAAGAGGATGATGAATGGGCCCCTCTTGTCTGGGTTGTCATCAACCCCTGGCATGGGGAAACGGAGCTCACCATCAAAGACCGGGTCCACGGCATTGCGATTAGAGGATGGGGATGGATCCACAACATCACTGCAAATTGATTAGAGGTCGAGGGAGTCGCCCGGGTGGCCAGAGTCTCTGGTGACGAAGAGGGCCGGAGTGGAGCTGCTCCGGGAGAGGTCGATCCCGACGCTTTCTGCAGTAACACATGCAAGATAGTAGGGTAAGTGATCATGGAGGAAAGGGGGAACTAGAGGAGAAGGAAATGGAGCCGGAGGAGCTCTCTAACTGGGGATCTCTGAAGAGCTAACGCGGCGGACTCCAATCTTGATCTTGAGCTTGAGAGCTCTTGGAGAGGGGTAGATGCTGCATGAGTTTGCTTGGGAGAGAGAGGGTGCCAATAGATGGGAGAGAGGGCCTCGAGGTGGCTATTTATAGCCGGTACATGAGCTCACCATGGACTCGTGCGCCAGCTAGTTTGTTGATGTTGCTGGGGGTCACGGGAGAGTTCCAGGCTGGCTCGAGGGTGTTTGTGGGTGTCACCCATGAATAGGGGAGAGGAGAGGAGGATTCGGGAAGGCTTGGGTACCCCCGCGTGTGAAGCCAAGGATTGGCCGCGAGGGGCGGTGATGGAGCACGTGGGAGGAGTGATGTTGGAGGGAGAGAGATGAGGGGGCGACAAGGAGGCTTGTGACGGACGCCGATGTGCATCAAGTGGCGCGAGGGGGTTAACTCTCTGGAGCACAGTCGCGTGCTCCAGAGCGCGACTTTGGTTGGCATGATGACTCTTTTGGCGTGCTCTGGCTTGTCCATTAGTGTCCATGCATGACATAAGGGAGTAACCAACGTGAAAAGAGCCTTGGATGCTCTCGAATGGGCATGAGTGTGAGAGAGAAGAGAGACCGAGGGTTATCTAGAGAGGTAAATGGGGATTTTTACCCCTCCATGATTGAGCTCGTGTCCAAGGATTCCTACTAGAGGTGCAAGGGATCTAGGAGGTGATGTGGAACAAAGTTGGGGCCAAGGAGAATAGTGGTAGAGGTGAAGCCATGGTTTTTTACCTTTCTACCACAAGGTGTTTGATGTAACTTTTGGCAAGATAAAAGTCTCTACTTGCTTTGAAATTTACTAGGGCCGATTGGCAATGTAGAGTTGGTAAACCTTTGAAATTAATAAAAATAGTTTTCTATAGATCCAATCATGCAAATTTAGTCCTCATAATGAACCACTTGGTGTGGTTGCATTATTTGGTGATTAGAGCATGTCCACAAAGTTTGGTATCAATTGGGAAAACTCATCAATGTAGATTTTCTCAAATTTGGTTCTGGATAGAGAGGGTTTTGGAATATTTTGGAGAATCAAAACAATTTGGATTGAGGTGAAAATTTACAAGATCATCACATATGTCATGTGTGACTCGCTAGAATTTTCATCGAATTATTTGATAATATTTCTTATAGAAATATTTCATATACTTGAAATAGGAAGAAAAGGTTTTGGAGGGTTTTGTCCAATGTTTTGAACATGACCATGTGTGGAAAGTTTTATATGTGGGAAATATATGTCCCGTGAGTTTCCCTAAATTTTCCCAAATATTTTGGAAGCATAAAAATTATTTTCCCTTGTAAAAGACCATTTCTAGGCACAGAAAAAGGTATTAACTAAGATAAGGAAAATAATCTTTAAAATAATATCTTTGCGGTTTTGGAAAGTCTTTTCGATAATAGGATCCAAATAAATTATTTTGGGGAAAACATATTCCCTAATTTAAGGACTTGTATAACAAACCTCAGTTAGGGGGGTTTAAAAGCTTAAATTAAATAAAATGTTTGGTCACAATAATATTTGTAAAAATAGTTTAAGGTCCAATACACATTGTATGGTCCTTGTGCAACGATTGGGATCAAGAAGATGAGTCTTGAGAGAAGTCAAAAAAATTTAGACAAAAAACCCCAAGAAGCAAATCGCAATCAATTCAATCATGACCAGGAAACAAAAACTTTTCATAAACTCATAACAAAGAAAAGTGGTAAACACACAGGGTGTGACACCGAAGGGTAGTTGGAGGATGTCGCATACTCTCCAACGGGCTTGGTGGCAGCGCGAGGGCACCACCCAAGGTCACCTCGAGCGGCGGGCACCACGTGAACCCGGACGACAGCTTGGCGCGCAGCGGTTGGGTCCATGTCGACATCAAGGCCGGAAGTGCGAAGCCGGCAAGCCCCCCTACCTGATTCGCCAAATGTCAGAGTCTGGGATCTGCGTCCAAGAACTTCTCCAAGAAAAAGGTATGAACACTAGGGGGCTTGGCTTGCGGCCTAGAACACGACAGAAAACACAACAAGGTTGACGGCGAACTCACTCCTCCTCACCGGAAAGGATGCTGAAACAAGGAGCTACCCAGGTTTGGGCCATCGTGCGGTGTAGTACCCTAATTCGACATGTGTTGTATTGCTTTGTAATGGAGTGCTTGCGACTCGAGGTACACGAGGGTGTGGGGGAGAATGAATCGATCCCCCTACATGGAGGCGGTCATGTCCCCTTTATAGTGCCTTGGTCCTCTTCCCCGAAAATATCAGTGGGAAAGGGTGGCCACAAAACGACAATTCAAAGGCGGACATGCGCCTAGGCTTATCCTGACAAAAGGCTGTCTCCGCCTTATAAAGTGTTATTCGAGACGCGCGGGTGGCCTCGGTGATGACCTTCGTTCAATTGCGTCGACCAGTCAAGACTTCTTTGCGCCAATGGAGAAATGCTTTGGAACATGCGTTTTGGGGAGGCACACGTTGCTACTCCCTTGTCACCAAAATGGTAACTGGTGTCGGCCATGGCACGCCGTCCTTATCTTGACAGCGGGACGTCATCCACGGGATGGGCGTAGGGCCCACTGCTGGCGCCACACCCTCTCAACGCATTTTGGTGCTTGGCGGCCTCGGTAGGGCTCGACTTGGCTACGAGTGGCCTCATGAGGCCTGCCCCTCACGAGGCATCTCCCTTAGGAGCGGCAGGGGCAATGCCCTCCGTCGTGGGCCGGCCCAAGTGTCTTCATCACGGGCATTAGCAGACTAGCCGTGGTACCCTGGTTCCCACTGGGCCGACACTCTTATCCAAGACTTAGGTTCTTTTTGTCTAGTCACCATCATAACATCATTTTGTAGTTTACTGACGTGTACGAGTCATCATGGAAAATCTTGTTAAACATATGTCAAATCTGGTCAGGCGCGAGAATCGATGGATACTTATAGCCACAAATTACTGCAATAGCCACCTTTACAGTGCGCCGTTTCGGGTTCACCGCCTTATAAATAGGCCCTTTGGTCGTTTTCTCATTTTTTTACTTCGTTTTCTTCCTCACGCCTCTAAA
The DNA here is from genome assembly GCF_904849725.1 of Hordeum vulgare subsp. vulgare. Taxonomy (NCBI): domain Eukaryota; kingdom Viridiplantae; phylum Streptophyta; class Magnoliopsida; order Poales; family Poaceae; genus Hordeum; species Hordeum vulgare. The sequence goes on from NC_058519.1 coordinate 396,984,801, forward strand.
ACAACGTCCGAGCTTGCTAGAGTCCATGTCACAAGGAGACACTCTACTGCGCCACCGTTTTCACCGGAGCTTGTCTACATCGTCCATAACTTTCTTCAGGAACACGAAACCCAAAATCTCCCTCCTCCTTGAATCTGGTGAGTATCGTCTTTCCCCATTAGGTTTTTCCAGTTCTCTTCATAGGTCATCATAGTTCGTCGGATACCATCAAATATTCAATCATACATCTAGTCGCCCCCATGGTTTTTGTCAGTAACGTGTAGTTTTTGCTCCGTTGTATTCTCGTTGTATAGTAGATCCATAATATTTTACCCATAAAATTTCACGGATGCTTTACCTCAGGTGTTTTCGCTAGTTCTTATGGATTTTACTTTCCTTTTACTATATTTATCAGATTTGTCCACCCCTCGGCTTCGGGAGAAAATAGTTTTGTGCATGTAAATGCTGCTAAGTTATTTTGACCATTTGCATGCCAATAACTGTCTCATGTAGACTCTGAGTCATCTTATTTCCCAAATCATCATTGCATCGACTCACCTAATATTGCCGATTTGTCTAATTTGCTGGCTTATCAGAAAATCCATGTAATAGTAGTCCAGTCTCAATTTTGTCTATTTGATACTTAACAAAACTTCTGAGATTTTCATTTAATTACCGTCGCATCATGTATAAATATAGTTTAGCTAGCTTATTCACTTTCACTCTTATCCGATAGTAAAATCAAGAATATCGATCGCCCCCAAGACTAGTAAAGCAATTGGCGGGATTAGGTCCCCGGTGTCAGTGCTCACCCTAGACGATCTTGTGAGCCAGGGTATTCTGCTGGCTCAGGCAGAGACCGGTTGACGAACTCTCGAGGAAGATGTTTCCCCCAATCTCAACAGGGGGAAGTTGTTGTCTTTTCAGATCATTTGCACACAGGCTTCCGACCACCCATGTCAAAATTCTTGAGAGACGTACTCAATGTTTTCAACCTCAGGCCACAAGATGTTGGCCCCACTTTAATGACCAATATTTTTCAATTTAAAGTTCTTCGTGAAATGTATCTCGAGATTGAGCCCACTATCACTCTTTTCCATGAACTTTTCTATGTTAACCATCAGAGTGAATGTAAATAAGGACCGAGCGTAGAGCTTGGTTGATTTTGCATTCCGAAAAGGAACTATAGTGCTTTACGTGGAGACAAACTCGCGAGTCATCCCAAGGGTTGGGCGAAGACCTGGTCTACTGTGAGAACACCGCTCCTCGAGATGAAAACCCGCTGTCGAGCTATAGATTGCAGAAACTTAACGCCTCTATTGTTTTTTCGGGTTGGCCAACCGATGAGGAGAGGAAACAAATGTCTCCTATTTATTTGAAATTAAGAGATTTGGCTACTCATGGCCTCAAAGGATTGATCTAACCTGGTGCTGGTTAGGCTAACGAATTCAACCACTTAGATTAACGGGTGATTTGATGTGCAATTACATTGGCTAGCTAGTAGTTACGAAATGCTTCATCCAAGCCTATTTAGATGACGAAGAAGTCACCATGGGAACAAAGAATTCCTAAGTTACTCTAAAGAAAGGTGCAACTTGATTGGCCTGACTCCCTTTTGCATGACCAGTCATGTTCCTCCAGTAAGCATTCCTAAACTTGCTCATATTTGTTCTCCAAAGCTTGTATTACTTTTGTGCTTAAATGTACGTCTCATCATGCGTGCAGGAAAACTCTAACTGTTGGAGAGCTAGGGGCCGTAATCCAGCCCCGCAACTCGAGAAAATGGATGAGCCGGCTGGTGAGGCGGCTGCTAGAGAAGAATCAGAGGTAGAGCTTGACTCGTTTGGCACACTCTTTACTGAACTTGCTGACAGTCCTTCTTTTCAGAATAACACCGTGACCAGTCGAGCCAACCTTGTTGAGGTAATTCCAATCTCACCCAACTCATTAGAAATCTATATCCCAAAGAGAACGGGATGCTCGGTTCAAAAGGTTAAGTTTATGCATCGAGACACTCACTTAGATCCAAAATTTTTGTTGAAGAAAACTCAAAAATCGAGTCCGTCAAAGTTCCAGACCCAGAGTACTTCTAGGGAGTTAACTACCAGCCTATCACTAGAGCCACCCCCCCCCCGCAAGCAACTAGTTGAGGTGCCTCATGGTCCAACTCGGTCTCGACCCCGAGCTGGTCTTTTCAAACAACGACTAAACGTTTCAAATTATAAGGACTTTTCGCCTTCTCCTGGTGAATCAACCACTACTCAGCTACCTGATTTCACCATTATTCGCAGGTGAGCATGTTTGATCCAAACTTATTCTTTATCGTCAAAATTACCTCTCTAATATGATGTTATTATCATGACTGTAGGGCTAATGCCTTCGCAAATAAAAATGTAGGCGTGTAAGCTTTAGCAACCGCCGACCCCAATGCTCAAGACTAGCGTGTGGTCAACCGGGTGGCACAAAATGATCCTGTTGGCCTTGATAACCCAGGTATTAGGATTGAGATGACACATGACAATCAACCAGTTCATTTTTATGAGCCAATAACAATGGAAGAGGCGGTCCAAGGACACTTTAATACTGATGACCCGACTCAGTAAGTAGATCCACCAAGTCATGCCTGCGCATCGATTCATGTGCATGAGGTGGATAACATTATGTCGTCATAGAAAGTGGATGATTGTCGGGGAAATGGACACCTATGGGAAGCCCGAAGGGTCCCTTGATCTTTTAGTGGGGGGAGGGAGGTGGCACTGAGAGCGGAGCTAGCGATCAACACCAGCAGGGTCGTTTTCCCAAGTTTGGGCCGCTTGGCGCGTAAAACCCTACTCCTGCTTAGTTTGTATTGGGGGCTTAATATAGGATGATTTGCTACAGTAATTTAGCTGTTGATTAGGGAGTCTCAAATCCCAAAAGGTCTAACCCCTAGAAAATGAGCCTTGTGCATCCTTTTATAGGCAAAGGGGTCACCAACAGTGTGCTCACGGGTTGCATGGTGAATAGGGTTCACCGCTCCTCTTTCCACGGTGGTGTCAGGGGCAGTAAATGCCTTGTCTCGCCCCTGACCTGCATCAAGGTGGCTTCAACCCGTACCCAGGTGGATCGACTCCTGGATCTTTGCGCTGGCGCATGAGGGATGTGCTAGAGTGGTGGGACTGTGGTAGACACGGGGGAGGACACCTCGCGAGCGAAGGGAGCTTGCTGTCCTGGCGTCCCTCTCGAAAGACTTGATTATCTTCCCGGCAAGAAGGGCGTGCCGGGGGCTTGAACGTCTTCCCGACAAGGAGGGATTGCCGGGGCCTTGCGTGTCTTTGCGAGCCTTCCCGGCAAGGAGGGCTTGTCGGGGCCTTATGAGACCTTGTGAGTCTTCCCGGCAAGGAGGGCTTGTCGGGGCCTTGTGTCTAGAACTTCTGTACTCTACGCCCCTGGAGAGGTGGCGTGGCCTCAGTGGGTTTTGGTTTGTCTTCCTACCAGTCTTCCTCGTGCGCTGCCGCCAAGGGCATTGTCACTGCCCGTGCACAGGTCTGGGGCACGGGAGACCCCAGTCTCAAGTGCACCGCCAATGATACAGAGATTAATATTAGCGAAGAAACTTATAAAGCTCCAGAGTCCTCTACTACATTGGATAAGATTGTAGGAAATTATGAGCACGTGATTGCATCAAGAGGGAAAGCCAAGCTAGAGCTCCCCAATTCTGCCAACCTTAATGTGAACGAGCTGCATCAAGAGTACTTGACCCGACTGTCTGAGAGTCGGATGCTGAAATGAGCTTGATCAATATGCTCTCGCAGAAATATGAGGTATGAAATCCCCATTCTCCATTCTTCGTTATGTATAGCCCACAAGGGTTGACTCAATGCGATAAGTAGTGAGTTGGGTCTTGAGAGACTTTAAATGATTTTGAGAACTATAATGTAGCACCCAAGAGCTGGGTTGTTATGAGAATAATGAACTGGTTCTTTTCAGTTCTATCAATGGTCATCATAGTTTAGGAAATATCATCTATAGCCACCAAGGGTTGGCTTATCTTCTTGAGATAGTCGGGTATTCAAGATATTTGTAATCCTTCAGACTTAAAATTATCACCTATAACCCCCAAGACCCGGCTTATCTTCTTGAGATAGCCGGGCCTTCTTTGCATCTTCAAAAAGTAACGAGCATTATCCCCCAAGTGCCATGGCGAGTGCTTGCAGCTGCATGGGACTTGAATGTAGAGCAAATTGCATGAGTTGTAGCCCATAAGTGTCAGGTCCTCTGCCTATGGTGGATTGGGCTTGTATACTGTTTCTAATAATTTGTGATGTGTAGAAGATGTTGGATGAGACCGAGTGATCAATAGTCGGCTTGCAGAAGAAGCTCAAGTAATAAAAAGAGCTTAAGAAGAAAACATAAATCTTGACGACTAATCTGCAAGAATCCTTGCACGAATCGAGTGAGATCTTGCACAAGACCAAGGCTTATTTTGATGAACAAAAAGCCGTCTTGTTGGAATGTGAAGAGGTAGCAGAAAGCCAAATTGTCTCAGTAATTGAAGAGTTGAAGGCTCTGAAGCAGCATATCGCCAATATGACTTCACCTATTTTAGCTAAGTTATCATGTTAGACTCATTTTCTAGGTTAATTTATCAGCCGTCTTATTGATGTACCTTTCCTTGGTGCGGGTAGAAAAAGCGATAATATTGTGCACCAACCCATAGTAAAGCTGAAGACCATATTCACATTCCTTGAACAAATATTCAGAGGATGTGTTTATGCAATAAAGGCAGTGACAAATGCCAAAAATTCTCCTAGCCGGCTTAGAGGCATGCTCAATGAATTTTCAACACTTCCTGAATGGATCCAAGAATTGATGAGATCGGTGGCTCGTGATGGGGCCAATGTGACACTCTAGCATGCAAAAGCTTACCTGTGGGAGCTCGAGTCGACTCAAATGGATGGCGGGTTTCTGGAATTTAACTTGGATGGCTCGAAATTTTCTTAGGAAGATTATGCCAACTGTGTTAAGAAGACCCAGATGCTAGCGACCCTACTCACTGATGAGATGGATTTATCAATATACCTACCTGGCTATACCAAGGAGAACAAGTGCATCTACCCGCCTGAATACAAGCCGTTAGAGCTTGCCCCTATACACCATAAGACAAGGCTTTGCTCCTAATGTCGACCCGCCCATTATCATCAATCAGGACTGAATTTTCCCAACTTTGTCAACCATCCAATGGGCTACAAGACACCTCTAGGCTGATCAGGTTAAGCCAGCTCAAAGTGACCCTGTAGATCAGCGGAGGGACGTCGACCCAGAAGATTCAAGAGCTCGCGTCCACGAGTATTCCTGGTCGTAATTGTTTTTGATTATTTTGTGTCCCAAGTTAGGCTTGTAATAGGAGTAGTCGAAACACTTGATCATTTGTTGTGTCATCTTTGTCGGAGTCTGAGACCTGCGTCCAAGAACTTCTCCAAAAAATCAAGGTTTGAACAATTCGGAGCTCTGCTTGGCAGCCTAAGGGGAGACAACAACTACAACAAGATGACGGCGAGCGCGCTCACTCTCATCGGACACGACCAGGTCGCATGTGTCGGTCGTGTGGGAACGATGGTACCATGGCCCGTCTGTAGTTGGCCCTAAGCACGAAGGTCGGGGACGGCCCAGGAAGATGATCCTACCTAAGCCACCCGGAGATGATTGTTCCTCGAGGGGAAGGACTCACGAGGTCCCTCGCCACCAGGACAAGCCCTACTGAGGCCGTCGAGCACCAGGTCGCCTTGCGAGGCCCATCCCGCGAGACTGCCTCGCGAGCCGTGTTGTACGGAACCAATAGCCAGGTTTTGCACCCATCACGTGGGTGACGCACCCATGTAGAGAAGGACAACAGAGGCCGCGCCAGCCGGCATGGACATGGAGGTTTTCCTCCTTTGAAGATTAAGGTGCAACTTCCGTTGTCCCTCCAAAAGTAGGTCTCGAAAGCTTGCTATTTCGGTGGAAGAAGATCAACACGAATCAGCGTGGTAGCGCGACGGTCATCGTGAAGCCTACAAGCATGTCACAAAGGCTTCTTTATCACGCGAAGACCATCTTTAGTAGGATTAGTCTGAGCTCCTGTCCCCTTCGAATTTACGCCCTATGGCAACCCTTTCCCGCTCATGTTTTTAGGGAAGACGACCAAGGCACTACAAAAGGGGACTTGCCACTTCCAAACCAGGAGCAATGCAACACCGGAGGATTAGGGTTTTACACCGCACGGTGCCCCGAACCTGGGTAACTCATGCTTCCCCATGTTCCTAGCGAGGAGGATGGAACTTGTCGTCGATCTTGTTGTGTTCACCGTCGTGTTGCAGGTTGCCAAGTCCGAGATTGGGGGGTCATAGGGCCGCCTACCTTTCCATAAGGGTCGGGTTCTCTGGCCTGTTCGACCATTGAAAAAGGTGTTGGATTCAAGATGGACACTTCTCGAGACTTGGCCTACAATCCAAGAAGATGTAGGCATCGACTTATTCCTTCTCTGTTGTAACCGACTTTGTGTAAACCTTGACATCCCTGGCGTCAATATAAGCCATGGGGTCATAGCTCGCACGATATGTTAAGATTATTACGACTAGGGTTTAGAACACAACATCTATCTCGCAGTATATCAACTATGCACTCTTTACTAAAACAGGAGGGGTTTTAATTCCATCAGGAGGGCACGAACCTGGCTAAAACACCATCCCCATTGTATCATGTTACCCATCGACTTTAGGTCTAGAGTTTGGACGCCTTGGACTGTTTTGACACTCAAAAAGTCCCCTAGTGTTCAGACCCTAGCTCTCGCATGAAGATCTCACACCTCGACATTTGGCGCGCTAGGTAGTGGGACTTTCCATCTTTGCACCTTCGACCTCAATGTAAACATCGACATGGACGAAGCCACCGCTCGTCAGGAACGTGCTACGCACCGAGCTGCTCCCAGGATCCCCCCGGGCGCCCGTGGCTCAAGGTGGCCCAGCTCGCTTCCCTGTGTCACACACTAGTTTGTGACACTTTGCTATTCTATGAATTTATAATTTTTTGGAATCATTATAACATTTTGTGTGCTTGTGTTGTTTGAATTGATTGCCACTTGGTTTTTTGCTCTTTTCGGATTTAAATTACAAAAATTCTCCTTCTCTAAAGACTCATACCATGTGTATAGGACCTAAGACTATTTTTACAAAATATTATTTTTCATCAAAAAACATTTATTTAATTAAAGCTTTCAAAAACCCCTCAATCGAGGTTTGTACTACAAGTTCTCAAATTAGGGAATATGATTTTGCCAAATATTTTATTTGGATCCTATTATAAAAAAAACTTCCCTAAACCACAAAATAATTATGCTAAAATTTATTTTCCTATTTTATTTAAATAACTTTTTCTAAGTCCAAGAATGGTATTTTATAAGGGAATTTTTTTTCATGCTTCAAAAATATGTGAGAAAATTTAGGTTAAACATATCCCTTCACGCCCCCACAGAGCTCCCCTCAAAGTTCCTCAGGGTCCGGGGTTAGCACCTCGTCGACGTTAAAGTCACGGTCGATGCGCAACAAGTGGCTAAAGATGTGGGCCGATGCCTCACTCATATGGTCGGCGCACTTAGTATTGCAGATCTGGTTCCATAGGGCGGATCCTACCTCTAGCCTCTCCACAAGTCTCGTGAAGAAGGCGAGGTAGCTCGCCTCATCAGCTTCCACATGGTCCTCCACCCTCTCGACGGATAAGGCACCCACGACAAACCGGGCGCGCTCCGCAAGCTCTCCTAACATGTTGTAGCATATATAATGCTCCACACGCCTCTCGGTAGCTTCATCACCGGTCCACTACGCCTCGTCACTAACAGCCCCCACCTGTGCCTGGAGCTCCTCCACCTCATGGCGGGTAATGAACTGGAGCTCCTTCATGCTTTACTTCTTGGCCTTAGACGCTGTGAGTAGTTGTTTAAGCCGAGCAACTTCCTCGTCGAGCTCATCGCACGTCTTCGTGAAGCGGTCCTTCTGTTTTCGCGGGTTCCCGGAGTGTTTGTAGGCAAGAACCTTGGTCCTCCGTGCAATCTCAAGTTGGAATTTCTTGTCGATCTCCTCTTGCACTTCACATGATACTTCTCGAGCGTGGCATTGAATCTCGCAAGGCGATTTGCGTAGGAGGCCTCCCCGACCGCCACATCACATTCCAGGTTCTCCAGGAGCTCTCGCTCCCTCTCCTGCTCGATGGTGATCCTCCCCGTGGGAATTAAGTGGACCTCATCAGCTACAACATGCTCCACCAAGCCCTTTGCATTTGACGCCTTCTCCAAAGGTGTTAGGAAGCCTCTCGTGTGTCATGTATCGCCCCATTGAGGAGCTCCCTAGGCTTCCGGACGGCCTCCCCACCCTCCCTCCATGCAACGTTCACCAGGCCGTCGCTCGGCTTAACAGCGACGTCCAGCTGCCGCTAGCCTTCTGCGAGGCGCTCCTGTTCCTAGCAAAGGTACTCCTCCTCGGTCATTAGGTCGGCCTTCGGGGAGGCGAGGGCCGAGAAGGCGTGGTGCAAAGTCCCATTCCACAGTAGGATGATGCCCCTCACGAGGGATAGAGCCCAGGTACTCCCTCCTCCACCTCGGCCCCAAATGTAATAAGGGGTCAGGCCAAACCGTGTAGGGCAACATCGTGGGTGCAGGGAGCACCTGGGGCAAGAAGGCTTACTCGTCCTTACGAACCCACGACCTTATCTTCATTTCCTCTCCCGGGCGGATACTACTGCCACTTGCTCGAGGCTTGCTGGGATCTCCTCTTGAGTTCCAGCCGAGAGGCTTAACTAGGCACCCTCATGAGGCCTTAGCGAGAAAGGTCTCCATGCCAAGCATAGGGTTTTCCATGTCAGGGTCTCTTACTCCGGGGTGCAAACCATGGGACCCCGGCTCAGGATCCTCTTTCAGATTTCGGGCTCCGCATAACCCTTAATATTCGAACTCACGGGCGTGTACGAAGGTGTCTTAGTGGCTCGCCTCACCTAGCTCGCTACTCGTTGAGAATGTCAAGGAACTCACTGGATGGTGAGGAAGATACATAACATGGCAGTTTACCCAGGTTCGGGAAGCTGATAAGCGTAATACCCTACTCCTGCTTTGGTGGATTGCCTCTCTTGGAGGTGGGTTGATGAACTAGTACTGTTTTCTTGAGGGCCTCCGCAGGTTGGGTGGCTTTGTGCGGAGCTAGTGGGTGAACGAATGAATCTGATCAACCTCTATGAAGCAACCTTTCGTCTTTATATAGTGGTGGCCTGGGTCCCCTTCCCTTATCATTTCGTCGGGAAGGGATCCCACAATGACCAATTTCGAAGGGGAACAGGGTAACATGCTCCCCTGCCCAAAGGTGGTCTTCACTTGCAAAGTAACTGTCAGCTCAACAGGGCCAGGTACAGGGATGACGCCCGTCCTGCTGGTGGGTGGCGACGCCTTCGTTTCACTAGAAGGGAAACCTTTGAAAGATGCCTTGGGAACCCCGGTACGTCCTTGCCCTCTTTTCCCTAAAGGGGAAACTGCTCCGCCCTGCTGCCTGCTGCTCGCCTGTCCTTCCTACATGTCATCCTTGACTCTTGAGGACGGGCCTTTCCTCGGTATCTCTACCGCTCCGGAGGGCTCCTAAGGAGGCCCATGTGTGTCTTGAAGCCGCTCCTCCTCGTGAGGCTTAGACCCTCGCGAGGGCCTTGTCTTGGGTGATGCCGCACTCGGTTGGCTGATGAAGCGGGCCAGCCATGGGCCATAGGCAGGAAGGTGTGGGTACCCCCATTCCCAGAACACCGACAGTACCCCTCGAGCCCAAGGCCCGCCTGGGCTGGCTTCCCGGCGAAGCCTTGATGACGTCCTGAAGCGCCGCGGGCCCTTAACGCCTGTAAGCCAGGTCTGGCTAGCGCCACGCAGCTGATGTCGGGTTCCCCTTGCCTTCTGTCTTCCCCCGAATTATTAGGGACCTGACTTGCCGCATTGGTCCATTATTTTTTTCCCTTCTCCTGCACTTGCTCTTCCTCCTTGTTCTCCAACTCTAACCGGCGTCTCCTAGATCCAGCGCCGCGCCGCTCTCTTGCGAGTTCAGCGATGGCGCCTGCCGGTAAGCAGAATCCAGAGGCGGAAAGTCCTGTCCCAGCTTGTCCGCTCCTGGAGTGCGCCTCTCCAAGGATGTGGATCTCGCCCCATGCTTCCATGGACCGCAACCAAGTCCAATGAGCACAGGCGGACCCTGATCCGGCTGCGCGCCATAGAGAAGCGGCCCACATCGAAGGTGAAATACACCTTCTTCCTCCATAGTGACTTTGCCCGGCTGGTGTCGCCCTTCTCCTGATTCTTCACCACCATCCCAAACCACTATGGGATCCAGGTTCTTCACCTCCAACCCAACTCTGTCTTGCTCCTGTCCATCTTCGCTTTCTACTGTGATGCATCCGTGGTCATGCAGCCTTCAGTGACCCTCTTCCGCCATTTCTTCAGCCTACGACTGCATGACGACGCCCATTCGTTGGCATGCCTCTCCTTCGTGGCGGCCTAGAGCGAGAATGTGCTCCTCAAGGCCGGGAAGAAGGTGGAAAACTTCAGGCAACGTTGGGTTCTCATGAGCCTCAAGGATGCCAACCCTCGGCTGGAGGAGCCGAAGGGGCCGTCGGAGAAGACTTCTACGTGGATATCGCGAAGCTCTCTGACACTCGGGCCGCGCCCGTCGTAGAGCGCTTCTCCCGCAACATCAGCGCCAAGAGGCTTACCGGTGGGATGATAGTGAAGGAATTCTTGGCGCAGCGCCTGGCGCCCCTTCAGGCTTGTTCCAGGTCCTGTGGGACTACCGTGCAAGTGACGATGAGCTCAGGCTCTGGTCCCATGACCTCCCCACTGAGGAACTAACCAGGGTCGTGGCGATCTTGCTGGGCGGTGACCCTGGTGACCTGCCTGAGGCTCTGGGTCCGTTGTATCGTCATGACGACCGGGCCGACAAGATCGTTGAGCCGCCCGTCTTCGATGAGCGGGGGCTTCTCTCAGCCGAGAGTTACGGTCTGGTAGAGGTGTCATCAGGCAACACCTCCATTGAGGGGGACTCAGAGAAGACCGTTGACGACTGCCCTGCGAACGTGCGACCCCCGTTGACGGCTATCCTTCTACCTCCCCCGAAGAGTGAGTTACTTGTCTTGGCATGCCATGCACGTCCGAAGTCCGCCCTTGGCTATTTCCCTATTTTTCCTGATGTCCAGGAGCATCATCTCGGCGAGGGCGAAGATGAAGAAGACAGGCGTCAAGCCGAAGGCGACTCCTGACGCACCGTCGCCGCTCTCCAGTGCGTCGCCTCCAGCCGATGGAGAGGGGGAGGCTCACGCGGCGACCTCCCAGGCCTTGATCATCGCGCCCCCCGAGCCCCCGAAGCGTCCTAAGGCGGTCGTGGTGGCGTTGTTGCCTGAGGGTAAGACCCTTGAGGCCCCTCGGTCTCCCAATGCAGAGATGCTCGCGATCTCTGTGCAGCCTCCGGAGCCACCTATCCTCCGCAACAATGTCTCCCTAAAGGCACCGCCTGCGGCAGCTCTGAAGGCTCCTCATGAGGAGTTCCTGAAGACTTCGATGTTCACCCAAGGCCTCTTGAACGACGCCTTCACCTCCATGATCAAGTCCGCGGTTGCGATGTAGAAGGGCGAGGAGGAGCCCAAGGCCGCTCGTGCTGTATGCAAGGTGCCGCTGGAGGAAGCCGCGACAGCTGCCCAATGCTGCAAAGGGCAGAGGCTCGCCTGAAGGTACTCCAAGAAGAACATGCCAGGCTAGCCGAGCAGCATCGTCTGTGGGAGGAAGAACTCACGGCCCACAAGGCGAAGCTTGCCGCCCAGGAAGAAGAGCTGTCCTAGAGAGAGGATCGCCTAGGCACCAAGATGGCGCGTTTGGATGAGCATGAGAAGGAGGCCGCCTCGAGGAAGGCCATCCTTGATGCCTAAGGGGAAGCCCTCGCCATGGCCGAGAGGAAGAAGGCCGCGGAGTTGGTCAGGTTCCCTGAGGTTGATCTCCGGCTTCGCACGGAGCTCCCTCCCTCTGTAGGGATGGGTTCGATGATCCTCTGGCCACCCCAAAGGGTTGCTTTGCCGTGTTTGTGGTGGAGCTCGCCGTGGCGTTGGAGAACGCCGTCGTCTAGGTGGACAATATCTTGGACAACGAGTGCTCGGGCCTCTTCTTCATTGCCGTGACACGTGTCTTCAGCCACGTTCATCTTCGCGAGCCGGGAGTTGACCTTGGCTCCGTGATCCTGTCCTTCCATGCTGTGGCCTGCCACAGTGCTGCGGAAGCTGTGAAAGGCCCTGTGGAGGCGTTGGTGAAGAGGTTCGCCCGCGTTGCCGCTCCTTCATCTTGAAATGTCGCCAAAGCCGACGACAAGGAAGGCGACGCTTCTGACGCTGACGATGAGCCCACCAAAGACGGGGCGTCTGGCGGCGGCGGCTCCTCTTGATTTCTCCCCTCTGTTTTTCCATGCAATTCACATCGTGCCTCGTGGAGGCGTCAAACTCATTTGCGTTTTCATCAACTTGTCAAGGCTCATAATAACTGAATGCTTGAATGTTTTCTTCGCCTCGGTCCTGTCATGTTTGCCGTGAGTGTAAGTGCATCTCGTGCCCGTAGTGATTTTGGTGGTTTGAAGACTTATAGGTTAAGATACTCATATGATTGTGAGTGTACACAGTCTCTACAAGTCGCTGAGGAGTTTCACTTATACGATGAATATCGACCCCTAAAAATGTACGTCTTCGGCTGAAGACTTTGGTATTACCTTGAAGACTTTGATCACGAAGATTTTGCGATGAAATTCATATTCCTCATGAAGATATTGAAGATGAGGAATTTAGTGTGTCCTGAAGAAAACAGTCTGAAGACTATGAAACGTGAAGATTTACTCTTTGTGTTTCATTTCCTTTACTCTTGAGTCATAGGAACACCGTACCGTTAAAGGGGGTCGAGCTGAAACTACAGAATGATTTTCCTCATGCTGCTCAACCCAAGCTTGAACCTACCAAAGCCTCAAAGTGAGGAATATGAGAGATATGAGGACTTTCACAATTGAAAGTTCCGACCGTTGCCGCGACACACGCCACCTCAGTGATCTTATCCACCCAATGGTCACATTATTGAAGTGCATTTATGTCAAATCATGTCAAGATGCTCCCAGGCTATAAATAGCTGCCCGCACAACCACTTGCGGGTTGGCTTCTCCGAGAGAAACTGACACTTATCAGTTAGAGATACCCAAATTCCTCAGAGTCTTCGAGAGAAAATCATCAAGTGAGGAAATACCCAAACACCAAATTCCCAAACCAAATACCAAGTGATTGAGAATCCGTGAAGAATTTGTTCCAGTGTGGAACTGAAACCTTTTACCTTTGAGGACTGTGCATCCTCCAAACGGTTAGGCGTGGTGGTCTAGAGCATCCAGCAGTCAATTGTGGATTGCCGGGTGATCGAGTTTGTGAGGGTTTGGAAGTCTGCCCTGAAGACTTACCACGAGTGTTGGGCAAGGACTGTGTGTCCTTAGCTCAAGGAGAATACGGTAGGGACTGTGTGTCCTTAGCTCAAGGAGAATACGGTAGGGACTGTGTGCACTGGGACTGTGTGTTCTTTGGTTTCAATACCAAGCTGCTCCAAACCAGACGTACAACTCTTTTTTTCCTCAAATTGTATGTTGAAGACTTTGATATGCACTGTTGAAGAATATTTTTGAAGACTTTCTCTGAATTTCCTCAACCTCAAATTCTTCACTTAATATATTGTTTACCTACTTACTTTGTACTTGCGAACTGTGCAAACCGAATCTCATAATCTTCAACAAGTAATCTGCTATTGACGTTTTCGCAGCCCTGATGCTGTACCAGTTCCGCTACACTTAATTCATCATCTAGGACTTTCCTCACAAGGAATTTCCTCAACGATGAAATTCCTCACAATGCTGTCCAATGTCAATGAAGATATCTTAACTCAGCATGATTCTCGTGTTGATGTTCTACGCAATCTCTTCAATCGCTTCAAGAGGCTTGACAATGAAAGCTGCCAAGATAGATTTGTTCGCCTCACTGACATCTCAATTGAACTGCAAGCACTAGGAGCTCGAGACATCACTGACCATGAAGTTGTGAAGATACCGCTAGCATCTCTTGATCCATCATTTGATACACTGGTTCTGATGATTCAAGAAAGAGGAGACTATAAGACTCAATACTCATAAATTCCAACAGGAAGAAAAGAGAGATCTGTATGAACCAAGCTACTCAAGACATCGTGCGTTAAAGGCTAAAGCAATTTTCTCATCTGAAGAAGAAGACTCAGATTGCAGCATTGGTTACCCTAAAGAACTTCGACAAGAGCTTGCAATGCTCGTGAGGAAATTCCAGAAGATTACAAAGTGTAGCTGATGCCTGACCTATAAGTCCTACCCAAGGTCACCTCATTATTAGCTTGAAGATGACAAGATACCTACCGACTGGATTAAGAAGACCTTTGTTAACTACAAAGTGAAGTACTCGGTTCGAACGCAAAAATATTCAACAGAGCAGAACTAACCTTGTTTGTCGGTGAGTTTTCAGCTGATAAGGAAAGGATCCTTTTCGCCCCCACCGGATTATCACAAGGACCAGCTATTCCGCGGATCCACTTCGCTACCGTGTCTTCATTCACTTCCTCGGGATGAGACCGGGTGGAGTCTTCAAGACCGGTGTAATGCCACATAGTGTGGTCCCGAGCCTAGAGAGGCTGGATACGTCTACCTAGGAAGGTCTCTAACAGAGCCATTCCTGTCACTCCGTTGCGGACCAGACCAATAAGCGCTTTGTCCAAGGGATACACCTGAGTTTTCTCCTCCTTCGTCAACACTAACGTACTCGGAGCACTCAGTCGCTCTAGAATAAAGGGAGGGAGTCCAGTCGACATGTTCGGGCAAACAACATCATTACAGTAGAACCAAGTGGCTTGCCAGTTGCGAACCGATTCAGGAATGATCATGGCAGGACAGCTACTTTTGGCTCTCTTCTGAAGCCCTAAAGCCCCACACAACTGGATGACATGAGTCTTGTCATCAGTCGGATTAAATTTCTTCACCGACCGAGATCGCACGATGAAGATAGATTTAAAGAGTCCCTAGTGAGGAGGACACCCCAAGAAACACTCACACAAGGTGATAAAGCAATAAATTTGCACAATGGCATTCGGAGGAAAATGATGCAACTGCGCCCAAAAGAAGTTCAAGAACCCCCGAATGAAAGGATGGGGCGGCAGAGAGAAACCTCTTTCGACGTGGGTCAGGAGGAGAACCATCTCTCCCTACCACGGCTCAGGCTCGACCTCATCTCTAGGAATCCTCCAAGACTTGTCCGCCAACATGCCATGCTCGACGAGGTCGAGGAGATCCTCCTCCCACACAATGGATCGGAGGAAATCCCCTGGATCCAGACCGGCGACAGAGTTTGCATCTTCGACTTGGCGACGCCCTTCTTCTTCGCCTTCCCCAGCTTGCCGGTCTGCCCTTTCGTCATTGTGGCAGCGGTGAGATTGGTTGCTTCGGTTTGCGTTGGTGGCTAAGGAGAAGGAAGAGAAGAATAGAGGAAGAAGACGATGTCGTTCCAAACCCTAGCGCTGGAGGATTTTATAACCAGCCGACTGGGTCACTAGCAAGTGGGCCATTGACTTATCCCTTCGCAGGCCACCGCAAGATACATGGCGGAGATAGAGGCGCAGGAATCGAGGCGACGGGATCCACTTGATGGCGATGACTTCATCACTGCGTAACGTGCGGCAACCGAAATTTTCAAATCCCGGAACTTAGAGGGTGACTGGTCACATCAAAAGATCCCGTCAGACGAGTCGTTTCGTTTGCTCACTTGGATCTTCAAATCCACTCAGATATTTTGTACCACACCTGTTTCTTTTGGGTGGGTCCAATCAAGGTACAACAAACTCTTTTCCCATGGCTCACTAATACGATCCTATCTTACCATTCTTCTATCCTTTTTCATCATGGGAAAGAAGCATAACGAGAATTGATAAAGGCGAATGACGAAGATTGCAATCGACATCCAATTCGGCAAAACTTTGAAGAGCATTCAAATACAGTCTGCTATATCAAGATTTACACTTACACCTTCACCACTCGAACCTCGATCCATTCGGGGGCTACTGATGGGGTTATAGCCCTAGGGTAGGGTAATAGGCCTGACCTATAAGTCCTACCCAAGGGCACCTCATTATTAGCTTGAAGATCATAAGATACCTACCGACTGTATTAAGACGACCTCTGGTCCACTCGGTAGAGAACCACTCGGAGTATTATCTTATACTCGACGACTCGATTCCACTCTGTGAAGACTAGAAGCCAGTCGACATAGAAGGCCTGAAGCCACTGAAGCGAGGCTAACAGTCAGACGTTAGACTACTATAGTTAATGTCATTTACGGCATACGTTACCTGTAACGGATGCATTCAATCTTACTTATTTCACCCTTGAAGGCTGGACACTTATGTGGGGGAGCGCACTCTATATAAGCCATCCCTCCCCTATGGTAGAAGGGTTCGCATTCTGTAACACCTGTATTCCACTCGACACAAAAGATCCAGAGCACTGAGACGTAGGGCTGTTACCTACACCGCAGAGGGGCCTGAACTCATACAACCTTGCCGTAGCTAGGACTCTACCCTCTACTTTCGTACCCTACACATCTACTGTCAGGCTTATATCCACGACAGTGGCTAGTTTGGTAAATCTTCAAGAAGAGATATGAGGAAATCCGAATCTTCATCTGAGGACTACAAGAAAAGAACATGTCACAAATGTAAGAAATATGGTCACTACATAGCTGACTGTCCTTGCTGGGTGAAAGAATGAAACAAGAAGAAACAAAAGGATGAAAGTTCAGATGACTTGAAGAGAAAGAAGAAATCTTCAAAATTCTCATCATCAAAGTCCTCATCGCAGAAGAAGACCAGTTTCAGAAAGGCTCGGGCACTCATTGGCAAGGAAATGGATTCTAAGGAATGCGATGAAGAGGAAGGTTCTGAAGAAGATTCAGAGTCTGGTGTCGAAAGTCTTACATTGGCTACCACATTCATCAACAAGTCAATCTTCAACCTTGAAGAAAATGAAAACGCAATCTACACTGATGAATATGTTGATGATTTCACTCCAACCTATTGCTTCATGGCAAAAGGTTCAAAGGTACCGAATGACACTTCCTCCTCTGACTCAAGTGACTGTGAACCTGATGATTATAAAAAACTATGTTACAGTAAACTTGCCAACATTGCAACTAAACAACAAAGTGCCATTGAAAAGCTTCAAAAACTACTAGACAGAAGCGATGATCTATTGAATGATGAAATGAATCGCACTCAAGTCATCACTGAAGATATGAAAAGTCTTAAGTCTAGATTTGATAGTCTTCATGATTGTTATGGCACACTCTTGGCTGATCATGAGAAACTTTGCTATGAATTTCTTCAAAGGAAACTTGATCTTGAGAAGTTGAAGATGTCTCATGATGACCTTCGAATGGAAGACGATTCATTGCTTGCTCAAAAGATGAGTGACCGATCAGGTAGAATTCATTCCACCATGTTTGAAATGCATCGAACATGAAACTGCTAATTCTTCACCAGAATCATCAAATGCTTCTATCGCTATAAATTGTTCAACTGCTCCTGTGGTATCAAATTCTTCACTTGAGTAAACCATAAATTCTACTAACGAAAATGCAGCGCTGAAGGAATTGTATGTGACAGGCATATACAAAAGTCTTAAAGGGCATCAAACCCTTTGCGATGTGCTCAAAAGGTAGATTCTAAACAGGAGCCCGAGGAAAGAAGGCATTGCCTTTGAGAGGAAATTGAATGCCGATGGATCATACTGGAAACCTGAGCAGTACCCCAAAACCTCATGGGTTGTTGCTAAAGGACCTCCCGTCGATCTATCCACCCTAACAGGCTTTGCATTTGAAATAACCCATTCCTCCGATGAGTCATTTAACTCAAATTATAAACTGTTCAAAAATTAGTCTCGTGAAGTATTTCCTTGATATGTTGGAACTAACTGCAGGAATGGACGTTATGTGAGGAAAATATGGGCTCCCAAAACTTGCTAGGAAAATCTTTATGTGAATGTTCTCATGACATCACCACTGAAGAACCTGAACCCCACATCGAATTCCTCAGGTGGACCAAAGTCGTGAAGAGGATCAAAATCTTCAAATGGTCAATACTATGCTCGTACTTCTGGTAATGCTTCTAATATGCAGGGAATTTACAAGGGATATGAATATGAGCATTATTCCTCAAATCATTATGTTCATAAATCCTCAAAGAACTACTCTACCTATTCATTTGAGTACTCTAATCTGCCTACTGTGAAAAGAAGTGTATTAGCTTCAATGCCTCCATTCTCATATGGTGCTCACAGGATGATGAACTCGTTGCCACCCCTTCAGATGTGGGTGGTGAAGAAATTGAACTAATCACTTCTGTAGGTCAGGTATCCAGATGAAATTCATCATCTCAAGAATATTCTGGAGACCTGAGGAAATTCCTTAATTGGACGCCAGCTAAAATTGAAGAAATGATAACATTTCACACATCTTCAAATTTACAGTTTATGATGAAATACTTAACTGATGAAATTGATATCATATTCTTCATGTCTGAAGCATATGAGATGGTAAGTTGTACTAATTCATCTGCAGGATGACAAACCCAAGAATACAGAGTGAGTTCTTGACAGTGGTTGCACAAATCACATGACTAGTGATAGAATCTTGTTGATGAATAGGCCACTGACTCCATCACCACTGAAGCAAATCACTTATGCTGATAAAGGTCAAAGCAAGGTATTGGGACTTGGCAAAGTGGCTATCTCCAAGGACAGGCACATGAATAAAGTCATGCTTGTCGAATCACTTGGATTTAACCTCATGTAAGTCTCAATGCTTTGTGATCTTGATATGGTTGTCATCTTTGGAAAATATAGAGGCGTAGTCATCATGAAATCTGACAAATCCAAAGTCTTTGAAGGCTTTAGGAGAGGAGATTTCTACATTGTTGATTTTTTCACAGGTCCTCAACTAGCCACATGCTTACTAGCAAAAACCTCAGAAGGCTGGTTATGGCATCGAAGACTTGGTCATTTAGACATGAGGAATTTGCACACGCTGGCGAAGAAGAAGCATGTCATTGGTGTCAAATCCGTCAAATTCCTCTAGGACCACCTCTACGGTGCTTGTGAGTCTAGAAAAATAACCAGATACAAACACCCTTCATAGACTATCATGACTACTACTCACCCATTTGAATTGCTTCACATGGATTTCTTTGGACCTAATCATTATGCCACTCTAACCAACGCGGAATCTTTATATGGCTATGTCATCATTGATGACTATTCTCGATACACTTGGGTACATACCATTATGTACAAAACTGAAGTGCAGGAAATCTTCAAACGATTTTCCTCCAGGGACTCAATGAAGTTCGGCATCAAGGTCAAACACATCAGGAGTGACAATGGGACATAATTCAAAAACACCGGTCTTGATGATTATCATGATGAACTTGGTATTACTCACAAATTTTCTGCTCCTTATACTCCTCAATAGAATGGCGTCATTGAACGCAAGAACATGACTCTGGTTGAAATGGCACGAACTATGCTTGAAGAATATCAGACTCCTCGTCGCTTCTAGCCTAAAACAATCAACACTTCTTGCCACATGAGCAATCGGGTATATCTTCACAAATTCCAGAATTAAACCTCATATGAACTCCTCACTGACAAGAAATCCAATGTAAGTTATTTCAAAGTCTTTGGACCAAGATGCTGGATTAGAGATTCTCACCATAGCTCAAAGTTTGCACCTAAAGCACATGAGGGTTTTATGCTTCGTTACGGAAAGGACTTGCACACCTACATAATCTTCAACACCTATCACAACAAAGTTTTTGAAACTGTAGGTGTATGGTTCGATGAAACTAATGGATTGCAAAGAGAGAAATTACCTCCTGTGCCAGATAAATTACCTCCCGAGGAAGCAATCAAGCTCAAAGCCACTGAAGATATCATTCCTACTAAGGAAATTGTTGAAGAAATCGTCCCCAACACTCTCCTGTGCCAGATAAATTACCTCCCGAGGAAGCAATCAAGCTCAAAGCCACTGAAGATATCATTCCTACTAAGGAAATTGTTGAAGAAATCGTCCCCGACACTGATGAAATTCAGACACGTGCACCTGAGGAAATTGCTCCTGATCAAATTCCTCAGCCCAATCAAAGTTTTCAACCAGCTCATCCAAGGATTGCAAATGAGGTGGAACTTGAAAAAATCCTCAATGACATCAATGCGCCATGTCCTCTCACTTGCTCAAAAGCTTCATATTTAGTTAACTTTTGTGGGGATTCCTCGTTTTTGTCTACCACAGAACCCTCAAAAGTTGCTGAAGCCTTCATGGAACCTAGTGGATTCAAGCCATGCAAGATGAACTTTTTCAGTTCAAGATAAATGACGTGTGGGAACTCGTCAAACGACCAGATCCTCGCAAGCACAATATCATCGGCACGAAGTGGATCTACCGAAGCAAGCAATATGAGGATGGTCAGGTAGTGACGAATAAGGCACGGCTTGTAGCCAAAGGCTGCACACAGGTTGAAAGAATTTATTTCGATGAAACTTTTACACTTATTTCTAGACTTTAAGCTATTCAAATACTACTTGCTTATGCTAATCATCATAATATTACTCTATATGAAATGGATGTGAAAATCGCATTCCTCAATGGTAAGCTTGAGGAAGAAGTATATGTTGCTCAGCCCCCAGGTTTTGCATACCCGAAGCACCTTGACAAAGTCTTCACACTCAAAAAGTGTCCTCAAGCAAGCCCCTCGGGCGTGGTATGATACATTGCAGGAATTCCTCATGAAGAAAGGCTTCAAACTTCGTTCACTTGATCCTACTCTTTTAACAAAATCATATGACAATGAACTATTTGTGTGCCAAATATATGTCGACGACATTATCTTTGGTTGTACCGACAAAGGTTACAATAATGAATTTTCTTACATGATGAGTGAAGAATATCAAATGTATATGACGGGGAGCTGAAATTCTTCGAGGTCTTCAAATTCGTCAACAACGCAATGGCATCTTAATGTCTCAAGATAAATACCTCAAGGACGTTCCGAGGAAATTCGGCATGCATGAATGCAAATGTGTCAATATTCCTATGCTTACCAACGGCCACCTCTGCAATGACAAAAATGGTAAAGATTTCGATCAATAGGTATATCGCTCTATGATTGGCTCTTTATTGTATCTATGTGCATCTAGGCCATATATAATGCTTAGTGTTTGGATGTGTGCTTGTCTTCATGCAAAACCGAAGGAATCACACCCTAAGGCTGTGAAACATATTCTTCGATACTTAGCTCACACACCAACACTAGGATTATGGTACCCCAAGGGCTCAACTCTTCACCTCGTTGGATATTCTGATTCTGATTATGCTAGTGACCGTGTGGATCGAAGCTGAGTACATTGCTGCTGGATCTTGCTATCTCAACTGCTATGGATGAAGCAAACCCTCAGAGACTACAACTTCAACATGAAGAATGTGCCCCTCTACTGTGACAATGCGAGTGCAATGAAGATAACCTACAAGATAGTACAACACTCGAAGACTAAACACATCCAGATTATTCATCATTTTCTTCGGGACCATGTCCTCAATGGCAATATCACTATCGACCATGTGAAGACTGACAATCAACTAGCAGATATCTTCACAAAGCCCTTCGATGAAAGAAGGTTTTGCAAGTTGCGGTGTGAGCTAAATATCCAAGAATCTTCAAATGTTTTGTGAAGACATGCACACATCCTAACACTTATGCAAAATTGATGACTTGGATGTGCAACACACGAAGAAACGATTTTCTTCAATCAATGAAGAACATCACTCTTAGTGTGAAGAAATTAATGAAAATTTGGTTCTCAGAGCCCTACAACAATTGTATGTGGCGCGTGAAATCATCATTCTTATACGGTGGGTCACGCCACCACCCAACTTTAAAATTCTCTAAGTTACAAATTCTTCAAAGTTGAAATTCATCAATTTGAGACATTTCCCAAATTCCTCAAAACTTTCAAAGTCTTTAAAATTATCAATTTCTTCAAAATCTGTGTGATGATTTTCATTTGGCAATATATATATATATATATATATATATATATATATATATATATATATATAATGAGATTTCAAGTCTTCAACGGCATTCACTTATCGCTCAGTCTTTAATTTGATATTTCCTCAAAGTGAATGTGATCAAATTATAAACTGTTCAAAAATTAGTCTCGTGAAGTATTTCCTTGATATGTTGGAACTAACTGCAGGAATGGACGTTATGTGAGGAAAATATGGGCTCCCAAAACTTGCTAGGAAAATCTTTATGTGAATGTTCTCATGACATCACCACTGAAGAACCTGAACCCCACATCGAATTCCTCAGGTGGACCAAAGTCGTCAAGAGGATCAAAATCTTCAAATGGTCAATACTATGCTCGTACTTCTGGTAATGCTTCTAATATGCAGGGAATTTACAAGGGATATGAATATGAGCATTATTCCTCAAATCATTATGTTCATAAATCCTCAAAGAACTACTCTACCTATTCATTTGAGTACTCTAATCTCCCTACTGTGAAAAGAAGTGTATTAGCTTCAATGCCTCCATTCTCATATGGTGCTCACAATTACACAGTTACCGAACCACTTCTCACAATCGGATAACCACGAACTCCACCGCTTCAATCGTGGGCACCACGTGTCACATGGAGACGAAGGGGCAAGGGTAGTTCAGTCTGAAAGTTTCGACCCGAATTGTTTTTCACCTTAGCTATAAATACCTCCTTACCGCCTTGAGTCAAAAATCTTTCGTCCTCTCATCGTCTCCGCTCGAGCTCTAACCCTAGTGCCACCGCTAGCTTCCTCGTCGCCGGTGAAGAAAAGCTTCACTGCCTCGCCCTCCTCGTCGCCGGACTCATGCCAACCGCGGAAAATCTTCCTCCGCCTCCGCCGTAGCTGATTTCAATTGCCAAGTTAGGGCGTTGAAGATCTAAACCGAAGAGCTTCTTCCTTTTACTACTCCATTACTTCGTGTTCTTTCCATAGGGTAAATAAAATCTTGTTTTACTGCCTCTATTGAGCTTGTAAATCTCTTTAGATTCGCGAAATATATTTTTCGTCAAAAAGTCTGTGAGCCATGCACACTCATGCCTCAAACACTTGATGAATTTCACTAAGCCGCTAAAATTCTTCATGAGTTTCCTCAATTGTGTAAATTCTTGAATCTGCACAACTCTGGAACCCAAGATCCGAATGCTTAGTCCAATTTCTCAACTTACTGGTCAAATTCCTCAACTTTTAAATTTTTTCAATTACTTCAAATCTGAGAACGCATATGACCTCTCCAAATTCTTCGCACCAATACTCTGTTCATAGGTACAAAATGTCAGCTGCTGAATCTCTAGATTCTCATCAACTTAACTCATTTGCAACATTTCTCGAGGAAACTTTACCTGTCTCTTCAGAATCATCAAGAGTTCAGATTCCTCAGCAAAAACCTCAGGTGAAGAAAATGGAGGAAGACCGGAAACAGAATGTTGGAAAGAAACTAGAACAAAGTACACCCTTCGAAAATCCTGAAGAAATATATGCTGATTATTGTAAACGTAATGAGGAAATACATGGTAAATAGACCATGGAGAAGCGCAAAATACGGCTTAAAAAGATTGAGTGTAGGTGGGCTAAAGAATGGAAGGAGTACAAATATGTGACTCCGAAATACGTAAAGAAGTTCGCCCTCAAGCCTCCCTGCAAAAGAACGCCACATGGTGATCAACAAACAGCTCATCCCTCAAGTGTAGCCACAATTGAGGACTATCCTGATGAGAAAGACAAATACTTGTCTAGATTGCAGAAAAAGGCAACATCAGCTGTGACGAAATTCAATGAGGACTCTACTACTGCAGCCACGGCTGCCACTTCTTCAGCTACTGAGGCTTCTACTACGGCAATTCCTCAGAAGAAGACTCTGCTGAAGAAACCCCAAGCTTCAACTACGGCGCCAAAAGAATAATTGTCTCAGAAATTTGCAACGGTTGCGAAATACTCAACAACACCACAGTCTTCACCCCCACAACAGAAGAAGCTTAGTAAATTTCAACATGAACAATCATCCTCAGTGCCATCTGCTACTAGATCTGCTTCAAAGTCTTCACCCATTCTATTGAAGAGTAAGATGACTGCTGGTAGAGGTACCAGGCCATGTCCAAACAAAATCATCAACTTCGTTCTGCATCAGAAGGAAGTGAAGAATTTGATGATGAAACACTCCAAGCTATCATCAGAAACAAACAGGAACGTGTTGCACAAGCCTCTCGCAGTTCTGTTCCTCTTGCTATGGATCCAAAAGTATTGTTGTACTTCATCGACCTCTGGTATGAAGATCCAAACATACCGATTTATGATTTGAAGCTTCCCCCTGGTGGCAACCATATGGTGGTTACTTTCATCAGTGAAGCTAAATGGAAAGAGCAGCAAGCCAAGCAAGCCAGGGATGCCAAAGTCAAAAAGTAAAAGTTCCTCAAGGAGAATCTCCTCAAGTTGTCGCCTGAAGTACTCATTTAAACTTTGGTTGAACTCAAAACCCTCACGGACAAGTATACAAGTCTTCACTCTGATCGTCAAGGGGTCAAAGTGAAATTTATCAAGGATGCAACTGCTGTAGTTGATGAATAAAATAGCAGAGCTGCAGCTCCAAAGCCGTAGACATAACCTCAGCCAAGCTATATTGTTCAGCTGACCGACGAAGATGAAACTGAAGAACCAGCTGCTGAGGAAATTCCCCGGAAATTTCCAGCTGAAGAAACTACCAGGCCTAACACTGATGAACCAGTGCGTGATGAAATTGCTCCTTCGCCAAAATCCTCAAAGGTGAAGAAAGTGGCTCGGTTTGCATCAGACATAAACAAAACCAAAGCGGCTGAGAAAGAAGCTAAAAAGAGAAAAGCTTGAATAGCTTAAGTATCCTCAGAAGCCAAATGTCTGAAGATTATGCCGTGAGAATCTTCATCAGCCCTGGTGGATGCTACTCCTCTCAATGTAGCACCATCGTACATGATTGTTCCCTTCGGTGAGGACTATGTCATTCCCGAAGAAGACGAAGAAATGAATGACCCAGAAGAGGATGAAGTAATGGATGAGGAAATACAAATTGTTGATATTCCTCAAATCACCACACCTCCGATGACCACTGAAGGAAAGGAGGGTGATCATGAAACTGGATGCAGCACTCCTGTGATCCACGATGAGTTCTGGGAACAGACTCATCCTCACTCACCACAAAAAAATAAAGTTCCTCACACTCTAGCTGCCACTTAGGTTCTTACCGATTCTGACGAAAAGAGCATTCGTGAAGAATCAGCACGACAATCAGCTTCATAAGCTGAAGAAAATGCAGCATCAAATACTGCAACTGCCTCCTTAGATAAGTAGATTCCTCAAGATGAAGAAAATGCTCCTCTCCTAATACTGAAAGCGCAATTGTCGTGGTGAATCTTGAAACAACAATTGTGGTAGCTACTACTCAAGAACAACAACACAATCTTCAACCGAAGCCAAATCATCCCTTCTCCAAAAGAGCAAAGTTTCAGAAAGAAGCTTTCTATGAAGAACGTATGTTCTTCACCGGAGAGAATCCATATGACATGCTTCGTATCAGACACATCATGTTCTGGACTAGGAATCAACTGAACTATTATCATTATGTGCTGTGTGGAAGAAAGAAGATATTTCATCACACTCACATTCCTCACGGTGACATGGAGGAAATACCTTGATTTGCCCGAGTCCTCAATGTTCTTCACGAAGTTGGGTTACTGCCTTTCTGTACAGACATCTGTGATTGGAACACGGACATAATTCTTCCATTTTATGCCACACTGCATATCCCAGGCGACCTGAAAGATGTCACCACCTGGGTATTAGATTGGATTACTCAGCACACGCATTACAAAGCTCCAACCACTGAATTGCTTCGAGGTCTCCCAATATCAATTCCTTCAGAGGATGCAGTTAAGGTGTATGATGAATGAGAACTGCCGAAAAAGATCATGAAATTCCTAATGAAGCCTTTAACCAAGGGCTAACCCCCAAGGACTCGATTTCTGGTACACGACTTGAAGTATGAGCCCAGAACCGTGCACATAATGTTGTCATATGGCATTGCACCTATCAAAGGGTATGACAGGGAAGAAGGTGTCATAGGCATCATGAAGAATATCATGTTCAATGTCATTCATGGCATCCCTATGAATGTTCATTCATGGCTGACAATGCTATGCCACCATATGAGCTAAAGATTTATGCGCCTTGGATCATGAGATTCATCAGAAACAGATCGAGCATCAACTATCAGGCTGACTCTCAGAATCACCTCGGATATCTGCCGCCTATCAAAGTCATCAACTCACCTTTTGAACCAGTTGAAGGCAAAGGAAAGTCGGAGATACATGAAGGAAATCGGCCCCTTCATGGCCAATGTCGCAAGGCTGATTCATATTCTTCGTATGATGATTCTGCTACTCAAGATCCTCAAAGCCCAATTGCCCTAGGTGTGATGACTAACAAAGAGCTTCTCCTCAGTCTTCACTAAAAAGTCGATCACAATCACAAGTGGGTCAAACGCCAGTTTGGTGATATTGTGAAAACCCTCAATGAGACTCAGAATGCAGTGAAGAAAAATCACTATTATCTTCATGAGGTATTTGATCAAACTTGGTCCACCTTGGCTCATCTGAAGACTCCCGAGGAACTTGAGGAAATGGAATTTACTCAAGACTTTGACTGGTCGTGGCCTCCTAAGAAGAAATTCAAGCCAATTCTTGTTCCTGACTTGGAGGACAATTAATTTTCTTCATTTCGCACTTCTGAATCAGATGATGAACCAAAAGACACTACAACTGGTCCTAGGAAGAAGCCTGTCTCCAAGAATGCTCACGCCTCTATATCACTCGAGAAGTGAATTTCTTCAAGGGTGTTAGTCCTCAGTTCAGTCTGAGAGTTAGTCTTCAAGCGGGATTTACTATGGGGCTTATAAACTTTATTATGGGCCTTATAAAATTTATTTAGTTAGAAACTCTTGGCTCTTCTGAAGTTTTTGATGTAATGAGTTGTAACTTAAGCCCGATGGTGCTCTCACTCTTTTGAACGTTTTTCTTCGCATGATTATTCCTCAAAGTCTATTATTGCAGGCATGTTGAAATTCGTCAGACACCATTTTTCATCATGCATTTTCAATTCATCATATTATATGTCAAATGCATGCGTGAATTGTAAGATACAGGGGGAGATCTCCATGATATAAATCATCAATGTGCATCTGCTATGCAAAGCAAATTCCTCAAAACATGCACATCTTTAGGGGGAGTTTCTCTGTATCTTGATTTCAAATTCCTCAAACTCAGTACTTACACTTCATATTATTATCCCCGTTGAATACATAACCTAATTGTCATTAACCAGGAAAAAGGGGGAGCTCGTAAAAGCATCTAGTGCCCTTAGTGATTTTGGTGGTTTGATGACTTATAGCTTAAGAGACTAATATATTTGTGAGTGTACACATGCTCTATAACTCGCCGAGGAGTTTGAGTTATACGATGAATATCGACCCCTAAAAATATATGTCTTCGGCTGAAGACTTTGGTCTTAGCATGAAGACTTTGATCACGAAGAAATTGCAATGAATTTGATATTCCTCATGAGATATTGAAGATGTGGAATTCGGTGTGTCCTGAAGAAAACAGTCTGAAGACTTTGAAACGTGAAGATTTACTCTTTCTATTTCATTTTATTTACTCTTGAGTCATAGGAACACCGTACTGTTAAAGGGGGTCGAGGTGAAACTACGAAATGATTTTCTTCATGGTGCTCAACCCAAGGCTGAAGCTACCAAAGTATCAAAGTGAATAATATGATAGACATGAGGACTTTCAAAGTTGAAAGTTCCGACCGTTGCCGCGACACCCGGAACCTCACTGATCTTATCCACCCAACGGTCACATTATTTAAGGGCATTTATGTAAAATCATGTCGGTATGCTCCCAGGATATAAATAGTCGCCCCCCACAACCACTTGCAGGTTGGCTTCTCCGAAAGAAACTGACACTTGTCATTTAGAGAAACCCAAATTCCTTAGAGTCTTCGAGAGAAAATCATCAAGTGAGGAAATACTCCAAACAACAAACCCCAAACCATAAACCAAGTTATTGAGCATCACTAAAGAATTTGTTCCTATGTGGAAGTGAAATCTTTTACCTTTGAGGACTGTCCATCCTCCAGACGGTTAGGCGTCATGGTCTAGAGCATCCATCAGTCAATTGTGGATCGCTGGGTGACCGAGTTTGTGAGGGTTTGGAAGTTTGCCCTGAAGACTTACCACAAGTGTTGGAAGAGGACTCTGTGTTCTTAGCTCGAGGAGACTACGTTAGGGACTGTGTGTCCCGGGACTGTGTGTCCTTTCGTTTCAATACCAAGCCGCTCCAAACCAGACATACAACTGTCACAGCAGTTGGAACTAGGTCATCAACAACTGTCTTCATCGCGATACGAGTTCTATTTCTTCAACTCTTTCATTTCCTCAAATTGTATGTTGAAGACTTTGATTTGCACTATTGACGAATCTGTTTGAGGACTTTATCTCAATTTCCTCAACCTCAAATTCTTCACTTAAGATAATCTTCAGCTGCTTACTCTGTACTTGCAAACTGTGCAAACCAAATCTCATAATCTTCAACAAGTAATATGCTATGAAGTTTTTGCACACCTGATCCTGTACCACTTCCGTTGCACTTAATTCATCATTGAGGACTTTCCTCACAAGGAATTTCCTCAACGATGAAATTCTAAGAATCACCTATTCACCCCCCTCTAGTCGATATTACACACTTTCAGTGAGGCTCTGCGTCGGCAGGGCCCACCCAGCGCGTACCTTCGCCGCGGTTGGTCCGACCGGAATTCCAGGATGACCCAAAAGGGAAAGGGGCTACGCGCGCAGTTAGGCCCCTAGGTCACGATGCTCAGGGGTCCCTCTTGACGCACGAGTTTCCCTCATGAAGGGAGCGCACCAAGGATTTTGATTCTTTGAAACATGTTCAGCACTATACGTCGGCAGGGCCCGCCCCGCGCGTAACTCCCCGCGATTGAACCGACCGGAAACCAAGGACGACCCATAGGGGGAAGGGGCTACGAGCATAGTTCAGGCTCCTGAGTCGCAATGCTCAGGAGTCCCCCTTGACGTACGAGCGACTCCCATTTCCTTCCTAAGAAATTTGGAATGGCTTGTTGAGCGCACTAAGGTCTGCGTCGGCAAGGCCCGCCCCGGGCGTACCTCCCCGCGATTGAACCGACCGGAAACCAAGGACGGCCCGAAGGGGGAAGGGACTACGAGCACAGTTCAGGCTCCCGAGTCGCGATGCTTAGGAATCCCCCTTGACGTACGAGCAGCTCCGTACCTCCATTTATGTGTCCCATGCACTGGGTGTGGGCGTAGTTGCAGGTGGACTGTATTGATTTCCTGGTCGGCTACTGGCCTAGTCATTGGTGGACTGTGTTGATTTCTTGCCAGCTGTGGGCTTAGTCATTGTTGGACTATGTTGATTTCCTCCGTCTTCTACCCAGCGGGAGAGTAGGGCTGCCACTAGGCGTGGAGTGGACCCCTCCGCATCCTCGGGGGGCCTTGAGCGTATACACCCTCAGCTCATTATTACGTGAGAGTGTCACCATGGGGGTGTATCTGGGAGGTCGCGAAGATGCTTTGGCCTCGCGAGTGTCCCTACCCCTGAGTGATTGGTGGACTGAGCTTCTCCCCAGCGCGGAGCATAGGGCTGCCACTAGGCGTGGGAGGGACCCCTCCGCGTCCTTAGAGGGCCCTGCGCGTATACAGCCTCGGTTCGTTATTACGTGAGAGCGTCACAATGGGGGTATATCTGGAAGGTCGCGAGGACGCTTTGGC
Organism: Hordeum vulgare subsp. vulgare; assembly: GCF_904849725.1. NCBI lineage: Eukaryota > Viridiplantae > Streptophyta > Magnoliopsida > Poales > Poaceae > Hordeum > Hordeum vulgare. The sequence continues at coordinate 397,014,871 of NC_058519.1, forward strand.
TCCGTGAGTGTCCCTACCCCCGAGTCATTAGTGGGCTGAGCTTCTTTAGGGTCATTGGTAAACCCTGTTGACTTCTTCTTCTTTAAGAGTGAGGTCAGGTGTCTGATGCCTCAGGTGGCCTGCAAGGATAAGCTTCAACCGGAGCCCCCCAGCGGGGTCGACCGCCCAATGACGCAAGCTAAGTAGAACATTAGGGTTCGATGCGGGTGAGGTGGAACCAATTGAAAGATGCTTAAATGAAAGTAGCGGCTGGGAGTGCCCTGAGCTCCTGGAGGCCGCATGGCCCTGTGGGCTCCCTTGGACAGGGTGAGCCAAAAAGTTACCTGGCAGCAGCCAATAAAAAGTCAATAGGCGACCATGCCGCTGAAGTTCCGAAAGCGTCGTCGTCACCCAAACTATTGCTTCCACGGTCGCGACCCTCATGGGTTCGTCGTCTCCCGAGGCTCGGGGCCTTAGCTTGGCCAAAGCATCTCCTCCTCTACCTCTCCACGCCCTAGAAAGGGCCTTGAGCTGCAGCTCTGTCGGTTGCGAGCGCGTTGATGCAGATGCATGGCCAGTCGACCATGCCGACGATGGCAACTGTGATTGATGGTGCAGGGCAGTCTCTGCCTCTCACAGCGTGGGCCTCTCGAAGTTCTCGGATTGCTCCGATGACGGACTCACGGGAGCTGAGCGGATGCGCGCCGGAGCTCGCCCTCGGGTTTTGCTCGAGCGCCACCCTCACCTCACTGGTCAGGCCAGGGACCTCCCCGGTGGGAGCCCCCAGCCCTGACCCAATGGGGGCATCGAGCGGGCCTTCCTATGCGATGTGAGGCATGGCCCCGTCCCCCGGCATGGAGCCTGAAGCCCAGGGCGCTCCATGGGGAGGAGTTTCGTCTTCTTCTTGCATGTGTCCTCACGAGGAGGCTCGTCTTCTTCGTCATCCGAGCGCTTCGCCGACGCTGCGCGGTAGGCGCATTTGAGTGTGCAGACGGCATGCTTCTCATCGCAGGTAATTTTGATGATGCCGCCGCTCCCTGGCAACTTGAGGACGTTATAGCCATGGTGGGTCACTACCATGAATTTGGGAGAGCCGGGTATCCAAGGATCACGTTGTACGACAGGTGCATGTGCGCGACGTCAAAGATGATGAACTCGGTGTGGTAGTTCTTGCACTCGCCGAAGGTGACTGGCAGTTGCACCTGCCCAATGGGTACGATGGACCCCTCCATGACTCCTGAGAAGGGCTTGGTCGGCAGGAGTTGTTTCTACGACAGCTAGAGTTTCTCAAAGGTCTCAACGGAGAGGACGTTGAGCCCCACTCCACTGTCGATAATGGTCTTGGTGACGACGACGTTGCTGATGGTCGGCATGCACATCATGGGGAGCTTGCCGGCCATGAACGAGCACCTAAGCTGATCACTTGGGTCAAATGTGATGGTTGTCTGGGACCAGTTGAGGGGGCGCATCGCTTCAGGCTTCGGGAGAGCAGCACTAACCTCTCATGCGAACTTCTTGAAGGCGCAGTTGGAGGCCGGGGTCTGGGCGACGCCCAAAATTGAGGCCACCGTCCTAACCTCCTGGAAGCCCCCAGCCCCATTGTCCTTCCTGTCTTCATGCTTCCTCTTGGATGGCAGAGGCAGAGGAGGCAGTCCAGCCTCACGAGAGCGAACCTCACGAGGCTGACTGCGTCATTGCCCCTCTTGAGGGTCGTCGCGCCAGCGGTACTCCTGAGGATGGACACCCCAACGGTCTTCATGAGTCTGGTCGCGCCACACCTAACGCGGCTCTAGGTCGTCCCAGCGGCCCCCTCCGCAGCCTCCGCCGCGCGAGGGGCTTCTGTCTCCCCATCTAGGGAGCCCGCTGAAGTGCTCGGCACGGGCCAGTCGGAGCTCTTGGCACTCGGAGGTATCATGGCCGTTGGTGCCATGGAAGATGCACATTGGCCCCCTCCTGACAGACACTCTCCTCCTCGGCCGTACTTTGCCTCAGGCTCAGCTACGAGCACCACAGGGGCTTTGCGCTTCACCTCCTCGGCCTTGGCCTTATTCTCTTCTGGTTCCGCCACCTGAGGCCCGAGGAGAGAGAGGCGACCTTCTTACGCCCTGGCGCACTTGTTTGCGAGGTTGAACATCTTGAGTGCGGTGCTCATTTCATCACTCATGGAGAGCTCCACCTTCATCTTGAGGTCGGTGACTCTGTCGGAGAAGGCTGAGGTGACGGCCTCGTCCGATGCCTTGGGGATCTTGAGGTGCACGACCGTGAAGTATTGTATGAACTTGTGTACGGTCTCCCCCTCCTGCTTCTTCATGTGCGGTGGGTTGTTCTTGGTGGGGGCGCGATCGTGAGTGCCCTGGAAGTTGGCGACGAAGTGCTCGTGCAGGCCATCCCAAGAGGTGATGGACGCCTTTGGGAGGTTTAGCAGCCAAGAAAGCGAGCCACCCTTGAGCGCCATGGGCAACCAGCATGCCATAACCTTGTCGCCTCCACCTGTTACCCTGATGTTTAGCGTGTAGAGTTGCAGGAACTCTACCGGGTCTAGGGTGCCGTCGTAGCGCGGGGTTGTTGGGGAACGTTGCATGGGAAACAAAAAATTTCCTATCCATACGAGACCTATCTTGGTGATGTTCATCTACGAGAGGGAGATCGGATCCACATACCCTTGTAGATCATTAAGCGAGAAGTGCGAAGAAATGTGGTTGATGTAGTGGTACAGCTTCGTGATTCAAATCACCGTCGTCCCACGATCCGTTCCGATCTAGCGCCGAACCGACGAGACCTCCGCGTTCAGCACACGTACAGCTCGATGAAGATCTCCGCCTTCTTGATCCAGCAAGAGAGACCGGGAAGTAGATGAGTTCTCCAGCAGCGTAACAGCGCGCTCGTGATGGTGATGATCTATTCATGCAGGGCTCCGCCCGAGCTCCGCAGAAATCTAATCTAGAGGAAGAACTACGTGGTATAGGTTTGAGTTGCACGTGGCAAAATTTTTGTCTCAAAAGCTCTAAAATCACCAATATATATAGGAGGAGGGGAGGGGCTAGCCTTGGGGCTCAAGAAAGCCCCAAGGGCGCCGGCCGAGAGGAGGAGGTGGACTCCCACCCCAATTCGGTTTGGGGGAAGGAGTCCACTCCTTCCTTCCCACCTCCCTCTTTCCTTTTTTTCTTTCCTTTGGTTTTTTCTCCTTGTGGCGCCATATCCCACTTGGGCTGGCCTCACCAGCCCACTAAGGGCTGGTGCACCACCATAGTGCTATTGGGCTCACTCCCGGGTGGGTGGGCACCTCCCGGTGAATACCCGAAACCCATTTGTCACTCCCGGTACATTGCCGGTAATGCCCGAAATCTATCCGGTGACCAAATGAATCCATCCTACATATCAATCTTCGTTACCGGACCATTCCGGAAACCCTTGTGATGTCCGTGATCTCATCTGGGACTACGAACAACCTTCAGTCACAAACATATATAACTCAACTATACTAAAACTCACTGAACCTTAAGTGTGTAGACCCTACGGGTTCGAGAACTATGCAGACATGACCCGAGACACTCCTCGGTCAATATCCAATAGCGGGACCTGGATGTCCATATTGGATCCTACATATTCTACGAATATCTTATCGGTTGAACCTTTGTGCCAAGGATTCGTATAATGCCGTATATCATTCCCTTTATCCTTCGGTATGTTACTTGCCCGAGATTTGGTCGTCAGTATCTCTATACCTATAATATCCAATCTCGTTACCGGCAAGTCTCTTTACTCGTTCCGTAATACAAGATCCCGTGACTAACACTTGAGTCACATTGCTTGCCACTCTTATATGTGATGTTGTATTACCGAGTGGGCCCCAAGATACCTCTCCATCACATAGAGTGACAAATCCTAGTTTCGATCCATGCTAACTCAACGGACACCATCAAAGATACATGTAGAGCATCTTTATAGTCACCGAGTAACGTTGTGACGTTTGATACACACAACGTATTGCTCCGGTGCCAGTGAGTTACGTGATCTCATGGTCATAGGAATGAATACTTGACACGCAGAAAACAATAGCAACAAAATTACACGATCACATGCTACGTTCATAGTTTGGGTCTCATCCATCACATCATTCGCCTAATGATGTGATACAGTTATCAAGTGACAACACTTGCATATGGTCGGAAAACCTTAACCATCCTTGATCAATTGGCTAGTCAACTAGAGGCTTACTAGGGACATTGTTTTGTCTATATATCCACACATGTATCTGTGCTTTCATTGAATACAATTATAGCATGGATAATAAACAATTATCTTGAAACAAGAAATATAATAATAACTATTTTATTAGTGCCTCTAGGGCATATTTCCAACAGTCTCCCACTTGCACTAGAGTCAATAATCTAGTCTCACATCGCCATGCGATTTACATTGGAATGAATCTAACACCCATACAGTTCTGGTGTTGATCATGCTTCGCTCGTGGAAGAGGTTTAGTTAGCGGATCTACTACATTCAGATCCGTGTGCACTTTGCCAATATTTACGACCTCTCCTTCGACGTAGTCGCGGATGAGGTTGAAGCGTCGTTTGATGTGTCTGGTCTTCTTGTGAAACCTTGATTCCTTTGCTAAAGCAATGGCACCAGTGTTGTCACAGAACAGAGTTATTGGATCTAGTGCACTCGGCACAACTCCAAGATCCGTCATGAAGTGCTTCATCAAGACACCCTCCTTAGCTGCCTCCAAGGCAGCCATGTACTCCGCCTCACATGTAGAATCTGCTACGATGCTTTGCTTGGAACTACACCAGCTTACCGCACCCCCATTAAGAATAAATACGTATCCGGTTTGAGACTTAGAGTCATCTGGATCAGTGTAAAAGCTTGCATCAACGTAACCCTTTACGACGAGCTATTCGTCACGTCCATAAACGAGAAACATTTCCTTAGTCCTTTTCAGGTACTTCAGAATATTCTTGACCCAGTGATCCACTCCTAGAATACTTTGAAACCTGCCTGTCATACTTATGGCCAGGCTGACGTCCGGTCTAGTGCACAACATTGCATACATGATAGACCCAATGGCTGAAACATAGGGGACGATACTCATCTTTTCTCTATCTTCCGTAGTTATTGGACACTAAGTCTTACTCAACTTTATACCTTGTAATACTGGCAAGAACCCCTTCTTGGACTACTCCATTTTGAACTTCTTCAAAACTTTATCAAGGTATGTGCTTTGTGGAATTCCTATCAGGCGTCTCGATCTATCCCTATAGATCTTAATGCCTAATATATAAGCAACTTCTCCTAGGTCCTTCATTGAAAAACATTTGTTGAAGTAATCTTTTACGCTCTCTAAAAACTCCACATTGATTCCAATTAGCAATATGTCGTCCACATATAATATTAGAAATGCTACATAGCTCCCATTCACTTTCTTGTAAATACAAGATTCTCCAACAACTTGTATAAACCCAAATGCTTTGATCACCTCATCAAAGCGCTTGTTACAACTCCGAGATGGTTGCACGATTCCATAAATGGATCGCTGGAACTTGCATACTTTGTTAGCATTCTTTGGATCGACAAAACCTTCGGGTTGCATCATATACAACTCTTCCTTAAGAAAACCGTTTTGACATCCATCTGCCAGATTTAATAATCGAAAAATGCAGCTATTGCTAACATGATTCTGACGGACTTAAGCATCACTACCGGTGAGAACATCTCATCATAGTCAACTCCTTGAACTTGTGAAAAACCCTTTGCCACAAGTAGAGCTTTATAAACAGTCACATTACCGTCTGCGTCCGTCTTCTTCTTAAAGATCCATTTGTTCTTAATAGCCTTGCGACCTTCAGGTAATACTTCCAAAGTCCACACTTTGTTTTCATACATAGATCCTATCTCGGACTTCACGGCCTCCAGACATTTGTTGGAATCCGGGCCCACCATTGCTTCTTCATAATTTGCAGGTTCATTGTTCTCTAACAACATGATAGATAAGACAGGATTACCGTACCATTCAGGAGCAGTACATGATCTTGTCGACGTTCGAGGTCCAACTGTAACTTGATGTGAAACTTCATGATCATCATCATTAGCTTCCTCCTCACCTGGCATCGCTTTTACAGAGGCTTCCCCCTACCTTGCGCCACCATCTAGAGGGAGTAGAGGTTCTACAACCTCATCAATTTCTATCTTCCTCCCACTGAATTCTTTCAAGAGAAACTCCTTCTTAAGAAAATCTCCGTTCTTAGCAACAAATACTTTGCCTTCGGATCAGAGATAGAAGGTATACCCAACTGTCTCCTTTGGGTAACCTATGAAGACGCACTTTTCCGCTTCAGGTTCCAGCTTTTCAGGTTGAAGCTTTTTGACATCAGCATCACATCCCCAAACTTTAAGAAACGACAACTTTCGCCTCTTGCCATGCCATAGCTCATATGGTGTCGTCTCAACGAATTTTGACTGTGCCCTATTTAAAGTGAATGCAGTTGTCTCTAATGCATAAACCCAAAACGATAATGGAAAATCGGTAAGAGACATCATAGATCGCACCATATCAAACGAAGTATGATTACGACGTCCGGACACACCATTACACTATGGTGTTCGAGGAGGTGTCAACTGTGAAACGATTCCACATTGTTTTAAGTGAGCACCAAACTCGAAACTCAGATATTCACCCCCTCGATCAGAATGCAGGAACGTGATCTTCTTGTTACGATGATTTTGAACTTCACTCTGAAATTGCTTGAACTTCTCAAACGATTCAAACTTGTGCTTCATCAAGTAGATGTATCCATACCTACTCAAATCATGAGTGAAGGTGAGAAAATAACGATATCCGCCGCGCGGCTCCACACTCATTGGACCGCATACATCAGTATGTATGATCTCCAACAAGTCACTTGCACGCTCCATTGTTCCTCAGAACGGAGTCTTAGTAAACTTGCCTATGAGGCATGGTTTGCACGTGTCAAGTGATTCAAAATCAAGTGACTCCAAAAGCACATTGGTATGGAGTTTCTTCATGCGCTTTACACCAATATGACCTAAGCGGCAGTGCCACAAAAAAGTGGCGCTATCATTGTTAACTCTACATCTTTTGGTCTCAATGTTATGTATATGTGTGTCATCACAATCAAGATCAATATGAACAAAACTCTCACATTGGGTACATGACCACAGAAGATATTACTCATAAAAATAGAACAAACATTATTCTCTCACTTAAATGAGTAACCGTCTCGCAATAAACAAGATCCAGATATAATGTCCATGGTTAACACAGGCACTTAATAACAATTATTTAAGTTCATAACTAATCCTGATGGTAACTGAAGTGAGACTATGTCGACGACAATTGCATCAACCTCGGAACCATTTCCCATGCGTATCATCACTTCATCCTTCGCCAGCCTTCGTTTACACCACAGTTCCTGCTTCGAGTTACAAATATGAGCAACATAACCGGTATCAAATACACAGGCACTACTACGAGAGTTGGTTAAGTACACATCAATAACATGTCTATCACATATACCTGATTTTTCTTTGGCCGCCTTCTTATCAGCCAAATACTTGGGGCAGTTGCGCTTCTAGTGACCCATCGCTTTGCAATAATAGCACTCTGTTTTCGTCTTAGGTCTAGCCTTGGGTTTCTTCGTCTGATTGGCAACAATTTTGCCACTCTTCTTGGAGTTAGCCTTTTTCCCTTTGCCGTTTCTCTTGAAACCAGTGGTCTTATTGACCATCAACACTTGATGCTCTTTCTGGAGTTCTCACTCTGCGACTTTCAGCATCGCGAATAACTCGCCGGGTGACTTGTTCATCCCTTGCATGTTATAGTTCAACACAATGCTCTTATACCTAGGTGGCAGCGATTGAAGAATTATGTCAATGATAGCGCCTTGCGGGAGTTCAATCCCCAGCTCAGCTCGATGGTTCGAGTACCCAGACATTTTGAGCACATGGTCACTGACAGACGAATTCTCCTCCTTCTTGCAAGCATAGAATTTATCGGAGGTCTCATACCTCTCGATCCGGGCATTCTTCTGAAAGATAAACTTAAACTTCAGGAACATATCATATGCTCCATGACGCTCAAAGTGTCGTTGAAGTCCCGGTTCTAAGCCATACAAGACTGCACATCCTCCTTACGCGATTGCCAAGCGTTCGAAACATCTTGATCAGACGTAGCGGGTGGTTCATCTCCTAGCGCAGCATCAAGGACATAATTCTTTTTCCCAGCTTGTAGGATGAGCCTAAGATTATGTGCCCAGTTTACAAAGTTGCTCCCATCATATTACAACTTAGCTTTCTCTAGGAACGTATTGAAATTCAGGGTTGCTACTGCGTGAGCCATTGATCTACAACATAAAATATTGCAAAGTGGACTTAGACTATGTTCAAGACAATTAGAGTTTAACTAATCAAATTACTAATAAACTCCCACTCAAATAGACATCCCTCTAGTTACTTGAGTGTGGCATGATCCAAATTCACTAACTCAAGTCCGAACATCACGTGAGTTGAGTATAGTTTCAGTGGTAAACATCTCTATTCTAATCATATCAACTATATGATTCATGCTTGACCTTTTGGTCTCTTGTGTTCCGAGGCCATGTCTACACATGCTAGGCTCGTCAAGTTTAACCCGAGTGTTCCGCATGTGCAACTGTTTTGCACCCGTTGTATGTGAACATTGAGTCTATCACACCCGATCATCACGTGGTGTCTCGAAATGACGAACTGTCACAATGGTGCATAGTCGGGAAGAACACAATTTTATCTTGAAATTTTAGTGAGGGGTCACCTTATAGTTCTACCATTGTTCTAAGCAGGATAAGGTGCATAAAAGGATTAACATCACATGCAATTCATAAGTGACATGATATGGCCATGATCTTGTGCTTCTTGATCTCCATCACCAAAGCACCGACATGATCTTCTTGTCCCCGGCGCCACACCATGATCTCCATCATCATGATATCCATCATCGTGCCACCATCGAGGTTGTCATGCTATCTATTCTATTACTACTAAAGCTACAACCTAGCAATATACTAAACGCATCTGTAAACACAAACGTTAGTTTAATGACAACCCTATGGCTCCTGTCGGCTGTCGTAGCATCGACATGCAAGTCGATATTAACTATTACAATATGATCATCTCATACATCCAATATATCACATCATGTCTCTGCCATATCACATCACAAGCATACCCTGCAAAAACAAGTTAGACGTCCTCTAATTTGTTGTTGCATGTTTTACGTGGCTGCTATGGGTATCTAGTATGATCGCATCTTACTTACGCAAAAACCACAAAGGAGATGTGCAAATTGCTATTTAACCTCTCTCCAAGGACTCCCTCGGTCAAATCCAATTCAACTAAAGTTGAAGAAACCGACACCCGCCAGTCATCTTTATGCAACGAGTTGCATGTTGGTCAATGAAACCAGTCTCTCGTAAGCGTACGAGTAATGTCCGTTTGGGCCGCTTCAATCCAACAATACCGCCGAATCGATAAAATACTAAGGAGGTTAGCAAATCGAACATCAACGCCCACAAAAACTTTTGTCTTCTACTCGAGATTACATCTACGCATGAACCTAGCTCATGATGCCACTGTTGGGGAATGTTGCATGGGAAACAAAAAATTTCCTACGCACACGAAGACCTATCATGGTGATGTTCATCTACGAGAGGGAGATCGGATCCACATACCCTTGTAGATCACTAAGCGGGAAGCGTTAAGAAACGCGGTTGATGTAGTGGGACAACTTCTAGATTCAAATCATCGTCATCCCACGATCCGTTTCCGATCTAGTACCGAACGGAAGGCACCTCCACGTTCAGCACACGTACAGCTCGATGATGATCTCCGCCTTCTTAATCCAACAAGAGAGACGACGAAGTAGATGAGTTCTCTGGCAGCGTGACGACGTGCCGGTGATGGTGATGATTTATTCCTGCAGGGCTCCACCCGAGCTCCGTAGAAATCTAATCTAGAGGAAGAACTACGTGGTATATGTTTGAGTTGCACGTGGCAAAAGTTGTGTCTCAGAAGCCCCAAAACCTAATATATATAGGAGGAGGGGAGGGCCTAGCCTTGGGGCTCAAGGGAGCCCCAAGTGCGCCAGCCGAGAGGAGGAGGTGGACTCCCACCCCAATTCGTTTTGGGGGAAGGAGTCCACTCCTTCCTTCCCACCTCCCTCTTTCCTTTTTTTCTTTCCTTTAGTTTTTTCTCCTTGTGGCGCCATAGCCCACTTGGGCTGGCCACACCAGCCCACTAAGGACTGGTGCGCCACCCTAGTGCTATTGGGCTCACTCCCGGGTGGGTGGGCCCCTCCCGATGAATACCCGGAACCCA